>NC_064922.1:855698826-856320909 GCF_023897955.1 Schistocerca gregaria
TTTAAGTATCTGGGCGTAGCGTTGCAAAGCGATATGAAATGGAATGAGCATCTGAGAACTTTGATAGGGAAGGCGGATCTTCGACTTCGGTTTGTTGGAAGAATTTTAGGAATGTGTGGTTCATTTGTAAAGGAGACGCATACAGGATGCTAGTGCCACCTATTCTTGAGTGCTGCTGGAGTGTTTGGATTCCCTGACAGGTCGGATAGAGGGAAGACTTCGAAGCAATTCAGAGGCTGGCTGCTAGATTTGTTACTGATACGCTGGAACAACAGGCAGGTTTACGGAGATGCTTGTGGAACTGAAATGGGAAACGCTTGTGGGAAGGCAACGTTCTTTTCGAGGTACACTGTTAAGAGAATTTCGAGAGATGGCACTTGCAGCTGAATGCAGAAGAATTCTGCTGCCGCCAACATACATTGCGCGTAAGGACTTGAAGATAAGATGCCAAAAATTAGTGCTCATACGGAGGAATAAAAAAAATCGTTTTTCCCTTGTTCTGTTTACGTGTGGAACATGAAAGGAAATGACAAGTAGTGATGCCGGGTAGCCTCCAGCAGGAACAGTACGATGAATAGCCGAATAGCTGCGCAGATGCAGGTGTACAATGTGATGTACCCACACTCAACTTCCTTTCCTATATAGTACCAAACTGTGTTAACTAAAAGACACCAGCTACTGTAAGAAATTTCTCACATAACGGGAGACAATAGCATTCTGTTTAACATTTCCTTCCTAATGTCATCACAAAAGATGCTGTGTAGCAGTTAATATAAGTTTTCAAGGTTTGCTTTTTCACATTGGTGTCTTTATGGAGACCAGTCAGTTGTTACCAGATGATGGCCTAATAAACCGAAAGTTGAGGTGTAGTATAACAGGAGACATGAGCATTCTGTTTAACATTTCCTTCCTAATGTCATCACAAAAGATGCTGTGTAGCAGTCAATATAAGTTTTCAAGGTTTGCTTTTTCACATTGGTGTCTTTATGGAGACCAGTCATTTGTTACCAGATGATGGCCTAATAAACCGAAAGTTGGGGTGCAGTATAACAGGAGACATGAGCATTCTGTTTAACATTTCCTTCCTAATGTCATCACAAAAGATCCTGTGTAGGAGTCAATATAAGTTTTCAAGGTTTGCTTTTTCACATTGGTGTCTTTATGGAGACCAGTCAGTTGTTACCAGATGATGGCCTAATAAACCAAAAGTTGGGGTGTAGTATAACAGGAGACATGAGCATTCTGTTTAACATTTCCTTCCTAATGTCATCACAAAAGATGCTGTGTAGCAGTCAATATAAGTTTTCAAGGTTTGCTTTTTCACATTGGTGTCTTTATGGAGACCAGTCAGTTGTTACCAGATGATGGCCTAATAAACCGAAAGTTGGGGTGTAGTATAACAGGAAACATGAGCATTCTGTTTAACATTTCCTTCCTAATGTCATCACAAAAGATCCTGTGTAGGAGTCAATATAAGTTTTCAAGGTTTGCTTTTTCACATTGGTGTCTTTATGGAGACCAGTCAGTTGTTACCAGATGATGGCCTAATAAACCAAAAGTTGGGGTGTAGTATAACAGGAGACATGAGCATTCTGTTTAACATTTCCTTCCTAATGTCATCACAAAAGATGCTGTGTAGCAGTCAATATAAGTTTTCAAGGTTTGCTTTTTCACATTGGTGTCTTTATGGAGACCAGTCAGTTGTTACCAGATGATGGCCTAATAAACCGAAAGTTGGGGTGTAGTATAACAGGAAACATGAGCATTCTGTTTAACATATCCTTCCTAATGTCATCACAAAAGATCCTGTGTAGCAGTCAATATAAGTTTTCAAGGTTTGCTTTTTCACATTGGTGTCTTTATGGAGACCAGTCAGTTGTTACCAGATGATGGCCTAATAAACCAAAAGTTGGGGTGTAGTAGCCGGCCCCTTGTGACCGACCGGTTCTAGGCGCTTCAGTCTGGAGCCGCGCGACCGTTACGGTCGCAGGTTCGAATCCTGCCTCGGGCATGGATGTGTGTGATGTCCTCAGGTTAGTTTTAATTGGTTCTAGGTTCTAGGGGACTGATGACCTCAGATGTTGAATCCCATAGCGCTCAGAGTCATTTGCACCATTTTTGGGGTATAGTAAACAAATTTTAGGGGAACAACACACAATTTATTTGTTTTCCCCTGCTTGTTAAACATATGATTTTTCTACCAAGAAAACGGCGGAATAATCCTTTAACATAGTTCGTATACTCTAACTGACACAAAAAAGTGAAGCACCCAGGGAAAAAAAGGAAGAAACAAAATGAAACTTCAGTGGTTGAGAAGGTATGGGATGTTAATTCGGTGATTACAAAATCGAGTTAGGTTTAGAAAGACCTTATCAGTATGAGCACAGTTGTCAGGGTGACGTTGCACCCTCTTTGATCTGATTGCGTGCCTTGATTCGGCTGGGAAGGGTGCTCCTAAGCCACGTTGTCCCGTATGTGTAGTAAATGGTGCTTCGTATCCTGGATACTGGTTATGGGGTGCAGGTGACGCCCGATATGTTCTACAGGGAGCAGTTCTGGGGATCGTGCTGACCGCAGAAGCAGCTCGACACCAGGCAGGCAGGTCATAGCGACGCGTGCCGTATACAGACGAGTATTATCCCACTGAAAAATAGCGCCACAGTACTGTGGCGTGAGACACGTGAGGACGCAGCCCGCTTCCAAACTCTGTCAAGTACTTATAACGCCGTCTCACAGGGGTACGCAGCATTTCCGCGGCCTTCACGGTTGTAACTCAAAGTCTGGCGCTGTTAATAACGCTTATGTACGATACCATGCCTGCTAACGGTAATAAACAAGAACGTCTCTAATGCATAATGAAATTTTTTCTCACCAGCGGAGTGTGCGCTGTCATGAAACTTCCTGGCAGATTAAAACGTTGTGGCGGAACGAGACTCGAGTCTCTACTGAGTTCCAGTCTCGGTCCGGCGCACAATTTTAATCTGCCAGGAAGTTTCATCTCTAAAGCAGTCTCATGACCTTTCTGTTACAGAGAACAGCGGTACCGATCATTTATATACGAGGGTAAGTCAATTATTATTCGTAAAGTAGTTTGAGGTTCGCCGATGACATTGTAATTCTGTCAGGGACAGCAAAGGACTTGGAAGAGCAGTTGAATGGAATGGACAATGTCTTGAAAGGAGGATATAAGATGAGCATCAACAAAAGCAAAACGAGGATAATGGAATTCAGTCGAATTAAGTCGGGTGATGCTGAAGGAATTAGATTAGGAAATGAGACACTTAAAGTAGTAAAGGAGTTTTGCTATTTGTGGAGCAAAATAACTGATGATGGTCGAAGTAGAGAGGATATAAAATGTAGACTGGCAATGGCAAGGAAAGCGTTTCTGAAGAAGAAAAATTTATTAACATCGAGTATAGATTTAAGTGTCAGGAAGTCATTTCTGAAAGTATTTGTATGGAGTGTAGCCTTGTATGGAAGTGAAACATGGACGATAACTAGTTTGGACAAGAAGAGAATAGAAGCTTTCGAAATGTGGTGCTACAGAAGAATGCTGAAGATTAGATGGGTAGATCACATAACTAATGAGGAAGTATTGAATAGATTCGGGGAGAAGAGAAGTTTGTGGCACAACTTGACTAGAAGAAGGGATCGGTTGGTAGGACATGTTCTGAGGCATCAAAAAAATGGTTCAAATGGCTCTGAGCACTATGGAACTTAACATCTGTGGTCATCAGTCCCCTAGAACTTAGAACTACTTAAACCTAACTAACCGAAGGACATCACACACATCCATGCCCGAGGCAGGATTCGAACCTGAGGCATCAAGGGATCACCAATTTAGCATTGGAGGGCAGCGTGGAGGGTAAAAATCATAGAGGGAGACCAAGAGATGAATACACTAAGCAGATTCAGAAGGGATATAGGTTGCAGTAAGTACTGGGAGATGAAGAAGCTTGCACAGGATAGAGTAGCATGGAGAGATGCATCAAACCAGTCTCAGGACTGAAGACCATAACAACAACAACAACAACAACAAAGTAGTTATAAAATTTTATTGTAATCAAATAGGAAACTTACAAGAACATAATTTTTTGACATAATCTCCTGCGTTTCAACGCACTGGTCCATCGTTGGACATGCTTCCTAATGCCCTGATAAAAGAAGGTTCTCGGTAGAGCTGCGACCCAGGGATGCACCGCTTCTTTCACTGCTTCGTCTGAGGCAAAGCGAGGGCCCCTTAGTGCCTGTTTGAGTGGACTAAAAAAGTGATAGTCAGAAGGGGCAATATTGAGGTTACATGGAGGCTGATCCAGTACTTCAAATCTAACTTTCTGGACCGTTTCAGCAGTGTGGCCAGCAGTATGTGGACGGGCATTGGCATGCAATGACACAACACCTTTTGACAGCAATCCTAGGCGTTTGCTTCCAGGCTATAGCCTGGCAGTAAGCATCTCACTGTAACGTACACTGTTTATTGTTGTGCCCCTTTCCCCATAATGTTCCAGTACTGGACCTTACGCGTCCCAAAAAACCGTAAGCACCAGTTTTCCTGCGGACAGTTGGGTCTTGAACTTTTCTTGAACGGAGAATTTGGATGTTTTCATTCCATACTCTACCGTTTACTCTTCGGCTCGTAATGATGGATCCACGTTTCGCCACCAGTAATGATCCTGTCTAAGAAGTCGTACCCTTTGTTACCATAACGATCCAAATTTTTTTGCAGATGTCTAAGCGTGTTTGTTCATGCAACTGTGTGAGTTGTTTTGGACCTATATTACACAAAATTTATGAAACCCAAGTCTGATGTGGATGATTTCGTAGGCGTACCCGTGACTAATTTGCAGACGATGTACCACTTCATCAGTAGTTAATCGTCTAAGAGAATCATTTCATGTGAACGCTCAATGGTTTCTTGATTTGTGGCGGTAAACGGTCGTCCGGCTCCTTCATCGTGCGTAACACTTGTGGGACCATTTCGGAATTTTTCAATCCATTCGTAAACATTCCGTTGTAGCAAAACAGTGTTCCCATACTGTATCGAAATTCTTCGATGAATTTCGGCCCCTGATACGCCTTCCGACCACAAAAGACGGATCACTGTACGTTGTTCTTGATTGGTGCTATTAGACAGCGGAGCAGCCATGATTAACAGCACGAAAGCAATAACGGAACTAATCTAGCAGCTTGAAAAATGCAAAGACATAACAACAAATAAACAAAGTGTGCGTCATCAACGTAAAACGACAGTACTACTAAAACGAACAATTGCGGATAATAACTGACTTACCCCCGTACCCGCCGATAGGTACATGAGTACGAAGTTACTTCCGGGCGTTTCACTTTTTTATGAGGCGTTCTACCGGCTGGTTTTAATTAAAGTACAGCTACTTATAGAGGGCCAGTGTGGGCTGTAATACTGGTATGACAGTGAAACGTACGTAAGCTAATGCGTTAATGCATAACCGATTTACGCCGGAGCGAGGTTAGTTCCAATTTTGACCACCAGGTGCAAATCTGGCGCTGTGAATGCAAGAAAGACGCACAGAAAATGTTTTCAAATATAATGGTTTAAGAACGGAATGTGGGAAGGAGAGGTCAAAGAAGACAGAAAGGCATAATGTTTATGTCATTATTAAAGGAGGCTTACACAAATTGTTCAGTATGAGCACCGGACAAGTCGACGAAATGCTGTAAGTGTAAGATTCGCACCTGGTGGGCAAAATTGGGACCAATTTTCTTCCAGCGTAAATTAGATCCCGCATTAAAATATCTACCAAGCGGCGCTGCCAAACGTTAATTAACGCCAACACAGGACATCTGCGTATAGCCTCACTTTGATTATAACCTCCCGACATCTGGCGTGAAAATTTTGCGCGTCTTATTCAATATTTTTATGTTTCTTGTGTGCTTAAAAGTTTCATTTATTTAATTTCTCAAGGGATATAATTGTAAACGCTCTGCGCCGCGCAGTTCGATTACACTGTCTTAACAACTGGGCCCTCCATTTCGGCATTTGGCAAATTAAATGCTGCAGTGTGGCAGTTATCTCTTGTCTTATTTTATTTAGGTAGAACCGACTTGACAGGACACAATTATGTGGCATAATGAAGAGATTAGGATATTTCTGTGACGTCACTGCAAAATATAAAACACTAAATATTACATAAACACCAAGATAAGCGAACAAGAAGATGAGATGATGATTACATTAATTTGACTACAACATTATTATAAAAGACAGTTTTTGAGTTTGAAGTTTTACTTTTATCTGGGTTAAATAATGATCAGAATCAATAGTAGTCGCTTTCCTAACTTGGACATTTAAAATTTCTTTGCAGTTAGGGTATGAAATTGCTACAGGATATTATCCTAAAATTTGACACTGCTAAAATAAACCTAACTATAACAAGCGAACTTGACAAAAACCAATCCAACAATTGGGAAAGCCTAAAAAAAGTTTATCAAAACAGCACAAAATTTTTAATTGCGCTTCGAAAGGCACAAAAACATTCTTGGTGGAACACGGATTGTGAAACATGAGTTAAGTCTTGGTATGAGGCATTCAAAAACTGGAATAGTAACAAAACTGAAAATACGTACAACACCTTTCTAGCTGTAAGAAAATAAACATCTAAATTAATACGACAGACCAAAAGAATCAACGAAAATGCCCAACTTTTAGATCTCGAAAAAGACTTCCAAAAGAACAATACAAGAAACTTTTATAAAACCTTCAAAACAGAACCAACCTTACCAACCTGTAAGTCTTTGCTTCAAAAAGGAAAATGGCAGTTTGGGTCTTAACAGGCAGGAAGATTTTGGTACTTGCTAATTATTTAAAAAAAACTATTAAACTGTCCAGAACCAGCGAATAAATTCCAACCACAGCAAACTAATAACACCAATCCTAACTCTAAAGAACCTGGCGAAATCGAAATAATTGAGCAAATTAAGAGACGTAAGAACAATAAAGCATCCCGAGAAGACAGTATAATTGCAGAACTACTAAAATTAGCTGGCTCTCACACTATAAAAGAGATCACTCAACTAAAAGGACATATCTGGCAAACTGATAAGGTACCTGAGGACTGGAAAACTGCCCTAATTCATCAGTTACATAAAAAAGGGGATAGAACCGATGTTAACAATTACCAGCGAATCTCTCTCTTCCCGGTCACATACAAAATTGTCTCGCATTGTTTACTTGATCGAGTCCAAGAACAATTAGAACTTAAAATGGTGAATACCAAGCAGGCTTTAAACCAAACAGATCATGTCTGGAACAAATTCTTAATTTAAAGCTAATCTTTAGGCACCAAAGGATTTCTAGTAACAATACTATATATACATTTGTGGAGTTTAAAAAGGCCTAAGATTTAGTTGATCGTGAATCTGTTTTCCGAATTTTAAAGAAACAAGGGCTAGATAATAAAGTTCTCACGCTGATTAAGGAAACGTTAACCGACACTAGCTCTAAATTCGCGGGAAAAATTTCTGAACCATTTGATATAAAGACTGGTGTTAGACAGGGAGATGGACTCTCCCCATTACTGTGTAACTGTCTTTTGGAAAAGGTAATTACACAATGGTGGGAGCAAAAGTCGAGTCAAAATATAGATAAATCAAGCAAATTAGGTAAAAGTAATATTAGAGTAGACTGCCCCATCTTTGCAGATGATCTAGCAATTTTAACTACGGATATTAAAACAACTCAAGAAAAACTGAAATTCCTAAAGAAGTTGCGGAAAAAGTAGGACTACAAATATAATTAAAAATGGAATAAATGACATGCAACAAACAAGTACCAAAGTTTTTGAATACGAAATGTGGAACAATAAAAAGGGTTTCTCAGTTTAAATACTTGGGGGAAATTGTGCAAGAAATCGGTCTGGAAAAAGCTGCAAACGAAGTTCTGTGCCAAAAAATGGGAACGGCATTCAGATTAACACAAAACATTTATAATAAAAAATCATTTTCCAAATTCAGTAATCTTAGGCATTACAGCACTTTAATGAAACCTGAATGTCTTTATTGAGCAGAAACTTTAATTTTAAATAGAAAGAGGGATATTGGAGAAATTCAAAAGAAAGAAAGAATTACAATGTTATGGCGCAAAATTACTGATGGAAAAACTAATAGGCTGAAAAGTAATAAGGAAATAGAATAATACACAGACATACATATTGACATGAGAAAATGAAGACTTAAATTTTATGGGCACTAGGTTGAGAAAACGAGTAGTAGAATTCTACGAAAACTGAAGTAAGGCCAAAATTGAGCCAATTAAACTGGATCGCTGCGATTAAGGAGGATCTTAAAGTAGCCGGTACAACTCAGGCAGACGTTACAGATAGAAAAACATTCGGACAAAAGATATTTGATTGAAAAGTTGGTCAGACGGAAATTGGAAAACGGACTGGAACACCGCGGTCTGATGAAAGAAAGAGACTTCATTCTGAAACGATGAAACAAATCTAGACAGAATGGAAGGCTAACAATCAAAGACGACATTGATTAAATGTACCTTGCGTTGTCCTATTGGGCACATACGTGAGTAATAATAATAAAAGACAGTTTTAAATGAATTTTAATTATGTGTATAGAGAAGTATAATAATTGTTCGTAAGAACACTTGCGTAATTTTAAATTTCCTTTTTACAGAGACGAATGAAACTGCACATATATTTCGCATCAGTCCTTTTGGTGGAGATGAGTGACACTGTAAGAGAAGAATGAGTCATAATTTTTAAAACAATGTGTAACGTAATTGTTCTAGGAATACTGTGATTTTCACGTTCTGTTAATATACCACGTATGTATCTTCAGTGAGATAGGAGTCGCAGTTTGGAGAGAGCATTAATTTTAAGAAATGTCTAATTTTGTTAGTACTCATGTGGCGTGCTGTTAACCTGTTAATAGTAACGTATTCTTTTTGTGCCAGCTCCGGTTTGAAACACCAAGGATGGCCTGGTATAAGTCGCTCTTTCGCCCAGTATCATGTGTCTTTCATGCTACCAACCCGCTTACATTGTCCATTCTGTTTTTGCTTTGTAGGCGACTATGCTGTGAAAATCGGTGTGCCACGAAGTTTGGGTATTTCGGCAGCCAGTAGGCGGTACATCTTGTGAGACTGGCAGGACATTACCAACGTGTAACTGTTGGGAGGGAGTAAACGTGTGGATGATGCTGACAGACAACAGCTGAGCTTGTGGGAGGTTCTGTCTGCGATAAACCCGACCCCCGGAGTATCGTAACGCGAGCTAAGGCCACACTTCCGTAAACACGCTCTCATCGTGGATGATGTCAGTACTCTTTCTACGCGTGAGGCTCGCAGGACATCAGACTACCTAAAATAATCCGTTACAGAGATATTAGAAACACGAAAAGAATATAAATTTTAACATCATTACGTACATAATAACAATTTTTCCTCGAATATCACTTTATCGCCATTGCGCATAACGTGGTTAGCGCTTTTCCAACTGGCTGACTACGTACATATGAAGAACTTATACACTTGTAGCCATGTGACTGTCACTTGTGCCACGAAACGACAGCTGCACAGTGATCTAGTCTGTATAACTCTGCGGTACACTAAATTATGCAAGTTTCCTCGTAGCTTACAACGTGACTGCCATATAACATTGCCGATGACAGTGCCACTGAAGCAGAGTTACTTATCACGATTTTCCGAAATTCCTTCACCAAAGAAATTCCAGAATTCGAATAGGGTTCAAATGGTTCAAATGGCTCTGAGCACTATGGGACTTAACATCTATGGTCCTCAGTCCCCTAGAACTTAGAACTACTTAAACCTAACTAACCTAAGGACATCACACACATCCATGCCCGAGGCAGGATTCGAACCTGCGACCGTAGCAGTTGCGCGGTTCCGGACTGAGCGCCTAGAACCGCTAGACCACCGCGGCCGGCAATTCGAATAGGGAGTAACTGCCAACTTGAGCAATTTTGAAGTAGATGTCTTCGATGTAACAAAGCACTTAATAAAGACAAGTCTTCAGGTCAAGACTGAATATTAGTTCTATTCCTTTCAGAGAATGCTGATATAATAGATCCATACTTAGCAATCACTCCCTCAGAAAAACTCAAGTTTTATGGTACTAATGGCAGTACGCAAATTTGGTTTGGCTCGTACTTAACAAATAGAACGAAAAAAGTTTTGTTGAATAATTCAGACAATTGATTAATTTCTCATGGTTGGGATTCACAGTCATATAATATTTCTTAAAGGACATCATAGTCGCCGTTGACTGTATAAAATACTTATTGTTACTATTGCAATTTCGGCCTTATGGTCATTTTCAAGTAACACTGCGAAGTTACATTCTGTCAGAATATAAAACTATCTGACATGAGTACATGTACATGCATTTTGACGACGACATGTACTCATGTCAGATAGTTTTGTATTCTGACAGAATGTAACTTTGCAGTGTTACTTGAAAATGACCATAAGGCCGAAATTGCAATAGTAACAATAAATATTTTATACAGTCAACGGCGACTATGATGTCTTTTAAGAAATTCAGACAATATTGGAAAGACAGAGAACTTTAGTGACTGGGGGGAAAAATCACAAAGGATGTCCTACAGTTCAATTTTGGGTCCATTCCAATTGCTTATATGTGTGAACGACATTCCACTTATCATTCAACAAGAAAAATTGGTAGTTTTCGCAGATGAAACTAGTGCTATAATAAATCACATCAGAGGCAAAGCAACAGAAGAGAGTGTTAATAATATTTTCCAAAGAATTATAACGTGGTTCGCGCGAAATTATGAAAAAACACACTACATTCAGTCCTGTACAACAAACAGTAATACTATATTTCGACATAATTGTCGTAAAGGAGTGTGACTATAATGTAAGTTAAATGAAATTTGACACTACAGTAGCGAAACCATAGTCACCGTACACCTTTTTTTCCTTTTTTTTTAAAGAAAAAATTTATGTACTGTGACTATGCCTTCACTATTGTAATGTCAAATAAACACTAATACCAACAACTGATGTAACATATGAGCAGGAGTCATTAGGTACGGTACAATGTTCCAAATTTTTCGATGTACGTATTGATGAAAACTTCAATTGAAAGAAGCATGCTACTGAGCTTCTCAAACGATAAAGTTCAGCTACTCTTGCTCTTCGTATAGTTGCTAATCTTGGAAACAAACGAATCAGTCTCCTGACATATTTAGCATATATCCACTCAATGATGTCGCATGGAATAATTTTCTGGTGAAACTCATCACTTAGAAAGAATGTACCATTGTAAAAAGGGAACAGTAAGAATAAAGTTTGGTGTTAATCCACGGACGTTATGTAGGTACCTCTTCAAGGAACTACGCATTTTAACTGCCCCGTCACAAGACACTTATCCACTAACGAAATCTGTCATAAATAATCGACCACAATTTGAAAACAATAATGATGCTCATACCTACAACACTGGAGAAAAAATGATCTTTATTACACGCTGTTGAAGCCATCAGTAACTCAGAAAGAAGTTCAATAGGCAGCAACAAAAATGTCTTACAGATATCAAGTTTTAAATCTAATTTAAAATCATTTCTTCTAGACAACTTCAAATCCACTGACGAGTTCCCACTTGAGAAATGGTACCTTTTAAAAAAAGTGTAGTTGCATGAGCTGGACTAAAACTAATGATGTGTTCATTACTGTTAACGCTCACCACGTATACATAACACGTAAACGGATTCCTTCCAAATCATTTCGATAAAAGAATCATTCAAATGATCTATGGAACATGTAATTAACTAACTAACTAAATCACACACAAACACTCGCTCGATGGAACATCCGCATCTAAAGACTGGAAAAGTTCACCGGTCACGCAAATAGTCAAGAATGTTGTGCTGAAGATGACCCGAAGACTGTGGATCATTGGCAGAACACTTAGAAGATGCAACAAATCCTCTAAGGAGATACCGTCGACAAGTTTTCTTCTTTCGGGCCAGCAGAATAATATAGTCTAATAATGTCACGATTATTAGAGAGCTGCACCAAATAGCAACGTATAATTAACTAATCTTTGTTCACGGCAGACTGTTTACGGGGTTTATCTCCATTATCAAGTACCTGAGAAGATAATTTTCGTGAGAAAGTGAATCTATATGAATGTTATTTATATTAAAGTAACTAGATTGTACTCACGTCTAGACAGATGTGACGTCCATATTACGACCTTAGTAAAATGTCTTATGTCTGTCACTATTTGAATAAAATGGTAAATGACGTAAATATACTGCAAGTAAAACGTTAATTTCTCGTGTGACAGTAGTTTGACAGCTCCATTCTTACGACGCAGTATGCTTGCAAAGAATATGCAGATGGACAGCGATATTATTTTATTGACTAAAATTTGTTATGTTTGTCTTTGGTTGTTGCCTATGTTACTTCTAATTTATCGATTTTCGTATTTTAGAGTTTCAGTAAAGCTTTTGAGGTACTACTTACGTGTAAATTCTGTACCCCTGTTTAACATTTCTTGTCGGTATTTTCTTGTGTGTATATAGATTTCCGATTCTTCAAGAATGTTCATAACAAAACCTTTTGGTGTTTTGTGAAGTGTGATTTTAATTTTTCAAATGTAGAAATAAGCTCGACTGATTGATTACTTTCGCTCTCTCTACCTTACTTCTTACATGTGACGCTAAAATTTATTCCTGTTTGGCCAATGTAAAAGCTAAAACAGCTGCCTTCGTGATTTTAAATACACATTAAAAAAAAGTTTTGTGCGCCCCGGTTCCCAGAACTCTTGAAGATAGACGTTGACTGTGGATATCATGTCACAGACACAGTCCCTTTGACTGTTCAGAGATGTTACTAAACCCGCCCGAAGACGCAAACAACCATGCATGAGCAGCGCCTATTAGACGGAGGGGGTCCAACAGCCGATCAGTTCCAGTCATTCCACCAGGAAGGAGGTCTACGGTTCGTGTTGTCTGTAGTTCAACCATGCCTAGACGGTCAATAACACGGTTCGGTCGCGTCTGCATTGTAATTTTGTGCCAGGAAGGGCTCTCAACAAAGGAAGTGTCCAGGCGTCTTGGAGTGAACCAAAGCGAAGTTGTTCGGACATGAAGGAGTGCCCGCGAAGGGCTACTTCTGCAGTGGATGACCGCTACCTATGGGTTATGGCTCGGAGGAACCCTGACACCAACGCCACCATGTTGAATAATGCTTTTCGTGCAGCCACAGGTCCATCTTTGCAACCACGACACCATGCAGCGCGGTACAGTTGGGCCCAAAAACATGCCGAATGTACCGCTCAGGATTGGCATCATGTTCTCTTCATCGATGAGTGTCGCATATGTCTTCAACCAGACAATCGTCGGAGACGTGTTTGGAGGCAACCCGTTCAGGCTGAATGCCTGAGACACACTGTCCAGCGAGTGCAGTAAGGTGGAGGTTCCCTGCTGTTTTGGGGTGTCATTATGTGCGGCCGACGTACGCCGCTGTTGGCCATGGAAGCGCCTTAATGGCTGTACGATACGTGATTGCCATCCTCCGACCGATAGTGCAACCATATCGGCAGTATATTGGGGACGCATTCGTCTACATGGACGACAATTCGCGCCCCCATCGTGCACATCTTGTGAATGAAAATCGCTCGACTAGAGTGGCCATCATGTTCTGCAAACATGAACCCTATAGAACGTGACTGGTATGGATTGAAAAGGGCTGTTTGTGTGCGACGTAACCCACCAATCACTGTGAGGGATCTACGCCGAATCGTCGTTGAGGAGTGCGGCAATTTGGACCAACTGTGCTTTTACGAACTTGTGGATAGTATGCTGTGACGAGTACAGGCATGCAGCAATACAAGAGGACATGCTACTGGGTATTAGAGGTACCGATGTGTACAGCAGTCTGGACCACCAGCTCTGGAAGTCTCGCTGTATCGTGGTACAACATGCATTGTGTGTTTTTTCATGAGCAATAAAAAGGGCGGAAATGATGTTTATGTTGATCTCTATTCCAATTTTCTGTACAGGTTCCGGAACTCTCGGAACCGAGGTAACGCAAAACTTTTTTGATGTGTGTATATCCCTGAGTTATCATATTTCGACGTTCTAGTGGTGGCGGAAACTAACGGAAACTAACTTTATTGAAAGGTTGTTATTTATTCCAGAGGTTAGTTGACTATTTGTAACTTTAAAATGTGCTTTAATTTTGTTCGAGATTCTACGAGAGTATCTTATTCTCTGTGTGGGTGATGTTTCTCGAGTTATGCATACCTCGTTATGTACTGCGTTCTGCTTTGGTGTTTTACACTTGTTCTATATTTTCGTGATTATGCTAGGGTTAGTGTAATTTGTGTAGACTATATAAAGAAGTTGTTAAGTTCTTTCTGAATTTCTGATTTTTGTAATGCTAGGTTATTTATTCTATTAATCATTGAATGGAAAAATTCTAGCTTATGAGCCACTGGATGACAGGAATTGATATGTATAAGGTTGTCAGAAGTAGTATTCTTTCTATAGATATCTAACTTGTGGTGATTATAATTTTTGGCAATTGTGAGGCCTAGATAGTTAATGGCATTGACTTTCTCAATTTCCATTGTGAAATTAATTTTAGAGTGTAGTTGGTTGAGTTTTTGTTGGTTATTTTCGGTAGCTGCGTGGCTGCCATCTACATAACTGAAATAGTAAACAATTAGGTTGAGAGAAGGCCAATCTGATTCAAAGAATTGATCTTCCAGAGAATTTAGAAAAATATCGGCTCATGTTACACTGTTACCCATGGCTAGTCCATTTGTTTGCGTATAAGTTTTATTGTTAATTTCAAAGTAGTTTTGTGAAAGTGCTATTTCTAAAAGATTTCAAGTGTTCCAGTCATGAATATTTTGCTTCATTGTAACATGCTATAATTTATTATTTGAGCGCTTTTCTGTACTGGTACTTTGGTATATAGATTAGTGGTATCAAATGAAATAAATTTACCATTAGGTGGTATCTGTGTGTCTTTCATATCGCTTGCTAGATTGCGCGAATTTTTGATCGTGTAATTTTTGTTGAAAGTATAAAGTTCTGTAATTAGTGTGTTTAGTTTTTTGATTATCAAATATGATGGGATATTAATGCAATTAATTAAGAGCGCTTTCGGAACAGTCGGTTTATCTGTCTTTGGTTGGGCTCGTAATTTTGGTGTATTTGGATTCATTACTATATATGTTCTTTTGTCACGTTCAGTGAGAATGGTATTAGAGTTTTTAATGGCTTTCGTTGTTTTAGCTGCTAATCTATTGGTAGGGTTGTGAGGCAGTTCCGTGATATTATTAGACTCAAAGAATAACATGACTGTATGAATATAGTCGTTTTTGTTAAGAATAACCAATCTATTTCCTTTATCTGCTTTTAATGCTATAGCATCATTTAATAGCAGTTGATGGTTTATGTTATTTAGAATATTATGTTCTTTTTTGGACAGGTATTTGTATAAATATGCATAATAACAACCATCTGCACGAACAGTTTGACGACGTTTGCAGCAGCATGGACTATCGGCTAGGAGACCGTGGCTGCTGTTACCATTGACGCTGCTTCACAGACAGGAGAGCCAGCGATGGTGTACTCAACGACGAACGTGGGTGCACGAATGGGAAACCATCATTTTTTCGGATGAATGCAGATTCTGTTTACATCATCATGATCGTCGCATCAGTGTTTGGCGACATCGTGGTGAACGCACATTGGAAGCGTGTATTCGTCATCGCCATACTGGTGTATAACCCGGCTTGATGGTATGAGGTGCCATTGGATACACGTCTCGGTCACTTCTTGTTCGCACTGACGGCACTTTGAACAGTGGACGTTACATTTCAGATGTGTTACGACGCGTGGCTCTACCTTTCATTCGATCCCTGCGAAACCCTATATTTCAGCAGGATAGTGCAAGACCGCATGTTGCAGGTCCTGTACGGGCCTTTCTGGATACAGAAAATGTTCGATTGCTGCCCTGGCAAGCACATTCTCCAGATCTCTCACCAACTGAAAACGTCTGGTCAAGAAGGCCGAGCAATTGGCTCGTCACAATACGCCAGTCACTACTCTTGATGAACTGTGGTATCGTGTTGAAGCTGCATGGGCAGCTGTACCTGTACACGCCATCCAAGCCCTGTTTGATTCAATGACCAGGTGTATCAAGGCCGTTATTACGGCCAGAAGTGGTTGTTCTGGGTACTGATTTCTCAGAATGTATCCACCCAAATTACGTGAAAATGTAATCACATGTCAGATCTAGTACAATATATTTGTCCAATGAATACCCGTTTATCATCTGCATTTCTTCTTGGTGTAGCAATTTTAATGGCCAGTAGTGTACTGTGACACATATACAAGGTCCGCCACAGTGAACAGTAAGACATAGGACGGACAGAACTTCGAAAAAAAGTGATCAGTGTACTGCAACACACATTGAAACCAGAGAAAAATACACAGAGGCGACAGAAGTCATTGGATACTTTCTAACATCGTGTAGGACCTCCTTTTTCCAGGTGTAATGCAGCAACTCGATGTATCTACCCTGTAGAAATATTGTGGCATGCTGCCTCTATGATGATGGGGATGAATGATGATGATGATGAAGACGACATAACACCCAGTCATCTCGAGGCAGGAAAAAACCCTGACCCCGCCGGGAATCGAACCCGGGACCCCGCGCGTGGTAAGCAAGACCACAAGCTGCTGCCTCTATAGCCGACCATAAATGAGAAAGTGTTACCGGCGCAGGATTTTGTGCATTAACTGACCTCTCGATTATGTTCCATAAATGTTCTTTGGGATTCATGCTGCCCGATCTGGGTGGCCATATCATTTGCTCGAATTCTCCAGTATGTTTTTCAAACCAATAGCGAACAACTGTGCGCTGATGGCATGGCCCATTATGATCCATAAAAAGGAGTCTATGAATGGTTGTAAATAGACTCCAAGTAGCCGTACATAAACATTTCCAGCCAATGATCAGTGGAATTGGACCAGAGGACGCAGTCCACTCTATGTAAACAATGCCCTTCACGGAACTTTCTCTCACTGACAAACTCCTACAGAATGATGAAAGGAAAAAAGTTTATCACTGACTACATTGTCGCTGTTCATGCAGTAAAACTGCTGCGTCAAGCAATACGTTCTAATTTATTACTTCTTTACTGCTGACTGTATTTGCGACACACTTCGCATATCGCATTCACGTATATCACTCAATGTACCATCAAAATAGCATCATTGTACGAAGAACAGTTCAGGAGATATGACGTCATAAACACTGACATACGTGAAAAACTGCCGCATCTTGCATGACGTTCAAATTTATTGCATTTTTGCTGCTAACTTCATTCGTAACACATTACGCAGACAGTATCCACATATTCTGCTGAGTAAACCTGCCAAATTGTATCATTTTACGACACATATTTCAGGAGATACGACGTCATAAACACTGAGTTGTGCGAAAATGCCACTGCAGCGAAAAATTCGTAGAGTAAGCGGTGAAATTGGTGTACAGATCCGTGTCACAGTGCCGACATAGTACTAGGGACAGAAAGTTGGCTGAAATCAGATGAAAACAGTAATGAAATTCTAAACTCAGATTGGAATGTATACCACATAGACAGGCTGGGCAGTGAAGGGGGAGGCGTGTTTATAGCGATAAAAAGTGCAATAGTTTCGAAGGAAATTGACGGAGATCCGAAATGTGAAATAATTTGGGTGAAGGTCACCGTTAAAGCAGGCTCAGACATGGTAATTGGATGTCTCTATAGGCCCCCTAGCTCAACAGCTGCTGTGACAGAGCACCTGAAGGCAAATTTGGAAAATATTTCGAGTAGATTTACCGACCATGTTATAGTTCTGGGTGGATATTTTAATTTGCCGGATATAGACTGGGAGACTCAAACGTTTATAACTGGTGGCAGGAACAAAGAATCCAGCGAATTTTTTTTAAGTGCTTTATCTGAGAACTACCTTGAGCCGTTAAACAGAGAACCGACTCGTGGCGATAACATATTAGTCCTTCTGGTGACAAACTGACCCGAACTATTTGAAACAGTTAACGCAGAACAGGGAATCAGTGATCATAAAGCGGTTACTGCATCGATGATTTCAGCAGTAAATAGAAATATTAAAAAGGTAGGAAGATTTTTCTGTTTAGCAAAAGTGACAAAAAGCAGATTTCAGAGTACTTGACTGCTCAACACAAAAGTTTTATCTCAAGTACAGATAGTGTTGAGGATCAGTGGACAAAGTTCAAAACCATCGTACAATATGCATTAGATGAGTATGTGCCAAGTAAGATCGTAAGAGATGGAAACGTGCCACCGTGGTACAACAACCGAGTTAGAAAACTGCTGCGGAAGCAAAGAAAACTTCACAGCAAACATAAATATATCCAAAGCCTTGCAGACAAACAAAAATTACGCGAAGAGAAATGAAGTGTGAGGAGGGCTATGCGAGAGGCGTTCAATGAATTCGAAAGTAAAGTTCTATGTACTGACTCTTCAGAAAATCCTATGAAATTTTGGTCTTATGTCAAAGCGGTAGGTGGATCAAAACAAAATGTCCAGACACTCTGTACCAAAATGGTACTGAAACAGAGGATGGCAGACTAAAGGCCGAAATAATAAACGTCTTTTTCCAAAGTTGTTTCACAGAGGAAGACTGCACTGTAGTTCCTTGTCTACATTGTTGCACATATGACAAAATGGTAGATATCGAAATAGATGACAGAGGGATAGAAAAAAAACTAAAATCGCTCAAAAGAGGAAAGGCCGTTGGACCTGATGGGATACCAGTTCGATTTTACACAGAGTACGCGAAGGAACTTGCCCCCCTTCTTGCAGCGGTGTACCGTAGGTCTCTAGAAGAGCGTAGAGTTCCAAAAGATTGGAAAAGGGCACAGGTCATCCCTGTTTTCAAGAAGGGACGTCGAACAGATGTACAGAACTATAGATCTATATCTCTAAAGTATATCAGTTGTAGAATTTTGGAACACGTATTATGTTCGAGTATAATGACTTTTCTGGACACTACAAATCTACTCAGTAGGAATCAGCATGGGTTTCGAAAAAGACGGTCGTGTGAAACCCAGCTCACGCTATTTGTCCACGAGACTCAGAGGGTAATAGACACGGGTTCACAGGTAGATGCCGTGTTTCTTGACTTCCGCAAGGCGTTCAACACAGTCCCCCACAGTCGTTTAATGAACAAAGTAAGAGCATATGGACTATCAGACCAATTGTGTGACTGAAGAGTTCCTAGTTAACAGAACGCAGCATGTCATTCTCAATGGAGAGAAATCTTCCGAAGTAAGAGCGATTTCAGGTGTCCCGCTGGAGAGTGTCGTAGGACCGTTGCTACTCACAATATACATAAATGGCCTTGTGGATAACATCGGAAGTTCACTGAGGCTTTTTGAGGATGATGCTGTTGTATATCGAGAGGTTGTAGCAGTGGAAAATTGTACTGAAATGCAGGAGGATCTGCAGCGAATTGGCGCATGGTGCAGGGAATGGCAATTGAATCTCAATGTAGACAAGTGTAATGTGCTGCGAATACATAGAAAGAAAGATCCCTTATCATTTAGCTACAAAATAGCAGGTCAGCAACTGGAAGCAGTTAATTCCATAAATTATGTGAGTAGGCATCGGGTGTGATTTAAAATGGAATGATTATATAAAGTTGATCGTCGGCAAAGCAGATGCCAGAATGATATTCATTGGAAGAATCCCAAGGAAATGCAATCCGAAAAAAAAGGAAGTAGGTTACAGTACGCTTGTTCGCCCACTGCTTGAATACTGCTCACCAGTGTGGGATCCGTACCAGACAGGGTTGGTAGAAGAGATAGAGAAGATCCAAAGGAGAGCAGCGCGCTTCGTTACAGGATCATTTAGTAATCACGAAAGGGTTACGGAGATGATAGATAAACTCCAGTGGAAGACTCTGCAGGAGAGACGCTCAGTAGCTCGGTACGGGCTTTTGTTGATGTTTCGAGAACATACCTTCACCGAGGAGTCAAGCAGTACATTGCTCCCTCCTACGCATATCTCGCGAACAGACAATGAGGATAAAATCAGAGAGATTAGAGCCCACACAGAGGCATACCGTCAATCTTTCTTTCCACAAACAATACGGGACTAGAATAGAAGGGAGAAACGATAGAGGTACTCAAGGTACCCTCCGCCACACACCGTCGGGTGGCTTGCGGAGTATGGATGTAGATGTAGATGTAGTGTTGGGACCCATGACCTAAACAGTTTGGTCCCTTGGGAAAACACACCCATTTGAACATTTGAACAAAAGCCGTGGATAGGCGGATAGCGATACGCACACATACAGATGGCGGTAGTATCGCGTACACAAAGTATAAAATGGCAGCACATTGGCGGAGCTGTCATTTGTACTCGGGTAATTATGTGAAAAGGCTTTCGAAGTTATTATGGCCGTAAGATGGGAATTAACGAATTTGAACGAGGAATGGGAGTTGGAGCTAGACGCAAGGGAAATTCCATTTCGGAAATCGTTAGGGAATTCAGCGCCGGCCCGAGTGGCCAAGCGGTTCTAGGCGCTTCAGTTTAGAACCGCGCGACCGCTACGGTCGCAGGTTCGAATCCAGCCTAGGGTATGGTTGTGTGTGATGTCCTTAGGTTAGTTAGGTTTAAATAGTTCTAAGTTCTAGGGGACCGATGACCTCCGATGTTAAGTCCTATAGTGCTCAGCCATTTGAACCATTCCGAGATCCACAGTTTCAAGAGTGTGCCGAGAATACCGAATTCAGTCATAACCTCTCCTCACAGACAACGCACAACAGCGGCGTTTGCCTAGAGTTACCAGTGCTAGCAGACAAGCCACACTTTGTGGAATAACAGCAGAAGTCGACGTGGGACGTACAGCGAACGTGTTGATTAGGACAGTGTGGTGAAATTGGCGTTAATGGGCTACGGCAGCAGACGACTGACGCGAATGCCTTTGCTAACAGCAGAACATCCCTTGCAGCGCCTCTACCGGGCTCGTGACCTATCGGTTGGACCCTAGGCGACTGGAAAACAGTGTCCTGTTCAGATGCACCCGATTTCAGTTGGTAAGAGCTGATGGTAGGGTTGGAAAGTTCCGCAGACTCCACGCAGCGTCCTGTTCAGATGCACCCGATTTCAGTTGGTAAGAGCTGATGGCAGGGTTGGAAAATTCCGCAGACTCCACGCGGTGTCCTGTTCAGATGCACCCGATTTCAGTTGGTAAGAGCTGATGGTAGGGTTGGAAAGTTCCGCAGACTCCACGCGGTGTCCTGTTCAGATGCACCCGATTTCAGTTGGTAAGAGCTGATGGCAGGGTTGGAAAGTTCTGCAGACTCCACGCGGTGTCCTGTTCAGATGCACCCGATTTCAGTTGGTAAGAGCTGATGGTAGGGTTGGAAAGTTCCGCAGACTCCACGCGGTGTCCTGTTCAGATGCACCCGATTTCAGTTGGTAAGAGCTTGTAATTATGTAATAGGCGTATTTAAACTGTTTTAGCATGTAATTATCTGAACTGTTTCTTATTTAAATTGTTTTGTTAATTAAATTGCATTGTGTATTATTGAGAAAGAGCGGGAAACCGCGCATAGATACATTTTGAGAAAGAGCGGGAAACAGCGCGCAGTAATACATCTGTAATGGTAGCAGGGATTGTCTGCACCAAAAACCATTGTTGGCGGCGAGACCGCACTTTTGTAGCATTGAGCGTTGGAAGCGAGCAGTTGCGAGTAAGATGTGAGACGAGGCAGTCGTAGCTAGCGAGACATGAGAGGAGGTCGCTGTAAGCGAGGTATGCATTAACACTTTGAAAGAAGCGGTGTGCTCGCCAGCCACTCGCTATATGTAGCGCAATGCTAGTTTTTAAGAATTTTTGTAAAGAACTATGCCCCTTGTAATTGTTTGTCAAGATCGTTCTCAGAATATAGTTATGTAATTTTGATGGAAAATTAGGTATGTAGCGCAACGCTACTTTTTAAGAATTTTTGTAAAGAACTATACCCCTTGTAATTGTTTGTCAAGATCGTTCTCAGAATATAGTTAACTTGTACCAGATTAAATGCATTAAGAATTTTCTATCCCAAAATCATTCACGTAAATGCTTTACGGAATTTACTGTTATCTTAAAAGAAAAGTCTAAACTGAGCTTCAGCTTTTATCAAATCTAAATTAACTTCAACTTAAAGAATTCCAGTCACAAAGTATTATGAAACTCCACCAGCAGCTTATAATTATGTTAAAGAGAAGTAAGTATATTCATTCCACAGTTTGCTGTAGCAGTCAGATGGCGATCCAGTATAAATAATTAAAGGTAAGAATCAGTCTTAATAATTTCAGGTAACGACTGAGGGCCACGGCGACAACACATTTTATGTTTCGTCGTAATAATCAGCAGGTAGTCTTGACAGAGCAGCAGTTAAAAGATTTTAAGAGACGCAGCGTTCAGTCAGCAAGCAAACGTTCATCCAATATTAGGCGGGAAGGTTTCAAGCTGATGGTAGGGTTGGAAAGTTCCGCAGGCTCCACGCAGTGTCCTGTTCAGATGCACCCGATTTCAGTTGGTAAGAGCTGATGGCAGGGTTGGAAAGTTCCGCAGACTCCACGCAGTGTCCTGTTCAGATGCACCCGATTTGAGTTGGTAAGAGCTGATGGTAGGGTTGGAAAGTTCCGCAGAATCCACGAAGCCATGGACCTAAGTTGTTAGCAAGGCACTGTGCAATCTGCTGATGGGTCGACAATGGTGTGGACTGTGTTTACGTGGAACAGACTGGGTCCTCTGCTTCGACTGAACCGATCGTTGACTGGAAGTGGTTACGTATGGCTACTTGGAGACCATTTGCAGCCATTCACTAACTTCATGTTACCAAACAACGATGGAATTTTTATGGAGTACAATGCACCATGTCACCGCACCACTATCGTTCGCTATTGGTTTGAAGAACATTCTGGACAATTTGTGTGAATGACTTCTACATCTACATCTACATGTACATGGATACTCTGTAAACCACATTTGAGTGCCTGGCAGAGGGTTCATCGAACCACCTTCACAATTCTCTGTTATTCCAATCTCGTATAGCGAGCGGAAAGAACGATCACCTATATCTTTCCGCACGAGCTCTGATTTCCCTTATTTTATCGTAGTGATCGTTCCTTCCTATGTAGGTCGGTGTCAACAAAATATTTTCGCATTCGGAGGAGAAAGTTGGTGACTGGAATTTCGTGAGAAGGTTCCGTCGTAACGAAAAACGCCTTTCTTTCAATGATTTCCAGCCCAAATCCTGTATCATTTCTATGACACTCTGTCCCATACTTCGCGATCATACAAAACGTGCTGCCTTTCTTTGAACTTTCTCGATGTACTCCGTCAGTCCTACCTGGTAAGGATCCCACACCGCGCAGCTTTATTCTAAAAGAGGACGGACAAGCGTAGTGTACGCAGTCTCCTTAGTAGGCCTGTTACATTTACTAACTGTCCTGCCAATAAAACGCAGTCTTTGGTTAGCCTCCCCCACATTTTCTATGTGTTCTTTCCAATTTCAGTTGTTCGTAATTGTAATACCTAGGTATTTAGTTGAATTTACGGCTTTTAGATTAGACTGATTTATCGTATTACTCGATAAACGACAGCGTCATCTGCAAACAACCGAAGACGGCTGCTTTATACAGATAAGAAACAGCAAAGGTCCTATAACACTACCTTGGGGAACGCCTAAAACCACTTTTGTTTTACTCGATGACTTTCCGTCAATTACTGCGAACTGTGACCTCTCTGACAGGAAATCGCAAATGCAGTCACATAACTGAGACGATATTCAATAAGCACGCAATTTTACTACGAGCCGCTTGTGTGGTAGAGTATCAAAAGCCTTCCGGAAATCCATGAATACGGAATCGATCTGAAATCCCTTGTCAATAGCACTGAGCACTTCATGTGAATAAAGAGCTAGTTGTGTTTCACAGGGACGATGTTTTCTAAACCCATGCTGACTGTATGTCAATAGACCGTTTCCTTCGAGGTAATTCATAATGTTCGAACACAATATATGTTCTAAAATCCTGCTGCATATCGACGTTAACGATGTGGGCCTGTAATTTAGTGGATTACTCCTACTACGTTTCTTGAATATTGGTGTGACGTGTGCAACTTTCCAGTCTTTGGATACGGATCTTTTTTCGAGCGAACGGTTGTATATGATTGTTAAGTATGGAGCTAATGCATCAGCATACTCCGAAAGGAACGTAATTGGTATACGGACCAGAAGACTTTCTTTTATTAAGTGATTTGAGTTGCTTCACAACTCCGAGGATAATTACATCTGCGTTGCTCATGTTCGCAACTGTTCTCGTTTCAAATCCTGGCATATTTACTTCATCTTATTTTGTGAAGGCATTTCGGAAGGCTGTGTTGAGTAAATCTGCTTTGGCATGAGCCGGCTGCTGTGGCCGAGCGGTTCTAGGCGCTTCAGTCTGGAACCGCGCTGCAGCTACGGTCGCAGGTTCGAGTCTTCCGTTGGGCATGGATGTGTGTGATGTCCGTAGGTGAATTAAATTTAAGTAGTTCTAAGTCTTGGGGACTAATGACCTCAGATGTTAAGTCCCATGGTGTCTAGAGCCATTTGAACCATTTGAACTTGGGTATGCAAATCGCCTGATGTGAATCCCATCGAACATCTACCGGTCAGTTCGTGCACATCATGGTGCACCGGCAACACTCTCCCAGCTATGGAGGTTTATAGAGACAGCGCGTCTCATTGTTTCTGCAAGGGACTTCCAATCACACGACACGTGGAGTTATTGCACTACGCCGGGCAGAAGGAGCTCCTACACCATATGAGGGAGTATCCCAAGACTTTTGTCACCTCAGTTTATGTCCAAATCAGTGTCAGATTAAGCAGTGTAGTAATGTAATTTCATACTCGTAAAACAGCTCCGCCAGTGTACCAACGCTGAGAATAAAGCTCCAGAACGCCAAAATCGCAGCTACACTCCAGCAAAGATGCCACTGTATGTCGATTTTTGGCCAACCGGTGACCACCCCTCCTTCCCCCATATACCCCAATAGCCACTCCACCAGCAGAACAGGAACAAAACAATTCCATGTTAACAGAGATTAATGCAACGTATCTTTAAAAGACATTTTCGGCATGTATCAAAGCATGATGTTGAGAAAAACGTGATTGAAACGCTTTGCAACATGTTAGATTAAACATAAAATAAATGAATGTGAGAGGCAGAGTAAAGATACAAATAATTAATTGCAACGTATCGACTGTTGAAGAACGAGTATAGGTCAGATCCGCTAAGACAATGATGTAAAGACATGGAATGTGGTAACACACTTGTGACTGCCAACCAGCGCTGCCATGCCGTTTACCTTGAAGGTGGCAGTCGCTTAGTGATTGGCTACAGATCATGAGATGCTGTAATGATACGTTTCTCAAGCGCCGAGGAGACAGGCTTTGAGAGGCTGGACGTGCGCTGTCGATCCAATAGACACATTTCAGTGACGGCTATGCGACAGGGAATAATGGTGTGGAGCAACAAGGTGGGATTTTTACGTGAAGACCAAGACTCAAGTAGCAGCACGAGGTCGCTCCCTTGCACTTATTTATTCAGAGTGGGATACTTTAGTATCTACATTTACATAAATATTGGACAAGGAAGGCACTGTACATGTTTGGTAGAATGTAATTCTTGTCTATGTTAGCGATTATCTATCCCACTCTCTTCGCTCATAGTGCGAGGGAAAATGGCAATCTGTATCCTAATCTAGGCATTCTGGTCTCTTTTATCTTCTTCCCATTGAGCCTAAGAGACACACATATGATACAGAAAGCAAATGCTCCAGCAGCTGAGCTATCTAAGCACGACCAATGACGCGACTTCTCAGCTTTACTTCAATTAGTACCCTATCCCCTAACTTCGACACTTCACAGGTGTTCTCCTGCATATGTTATGGAACTAGGTCGTCTGTCGTACCGGAGAAAGACAAAGGTCCCTTGTCCGATCCCCGATTCGCCAAACAATTTGGAATCAACCGGGAAGTTACAACGTTTTTCTTGTGTAGGGGTTCCTTTAATGTACCCAATGGCATATCCTGAATACAAATTCGCCAAACATCAAAAGAATCACATTGAAGTCCCCCGCTCACCTGTGCTACACATTCTCACACATTATAGCGACCTGTTGCTGTCCAAGGATCGCTTCGCTCGCCTGTGTACTGCATCACGGTGTGGTTTGCTGTTAAAATTCCTAAAGCATGTGTTTCTAGAAGAGTCAACCGATATGTTGCTTCCTCCTATACAGGGTGGTCCATTGATCGAGACCGGGCCAAATATCTCACTAAATAAGCGTCAAACGAAAAAAAACTACAAAGAACTAAACTTGTCTAGCTTGAAGGGGGAAACCAGATAGCGCTATGGTTGGCCCTCTAGATGGCGCTGCCATAGGTCAAACGGATATCAACTGTGTTTTTTAAAATAGGAACCCCCATATTTTATTACATATTCGTATAGAACGTAAAGAAATATGAATTAGTTGGACCACTGTTTTCGTATTGTGATAGATGGCGCTGTAATAGTCACAAACATATGGCTCAAAATTTTAGACGCACAGTTGGCAACAGGTAGGTTATGAATTAGTTGGACCACTGTTTTCGTATTGTGATAGATGGCGCTATAATAGTCACAAAAATATGGCTCAAAATTTTAGACGCACAGTTGGTAACAGGTAGGTTTTTTAAGTTAAAATGCAGAACGTACGTACGTTTGAACATTTTATTTCGGTTGTTCCAATGTGATACGTGTACCTTTGTGAACTTATCATTTCTGAGAACGCATGCTGTTACAGCGTGATTACCTGTAAATACAACATTAATGCCATAAATGCTTAAAATGATGTCCGTCAACCTCAATGCAATTGGCAATACGTGTAACGACATTCCTCTCAACAATGAGTAGTACGCCTTCCGTAATGTTCGCACATGCATTGACAATGCGCTGACGCATGTTGTCAGGCGTTGTCGGTTGATCACAATAGCAAATATCCTTCAACTTTCCCCACAGAAAGAAATCCGGGGACGTCACATCTGGTGAACGCGCGGGCCATGGTATGGTGCTTCTACGACCAATCCACCTGTCATGAAATATGCTATCAATACCTCTTTAACCACACGCGAGCTATTTGCTGGACATCCATCATGTTGGAAGTACATCGCCGTGCAGTCATGCAGTGAAACATCTTGTAGTAACATCGGTAGAACATTACGTAGCAAATAAGCATACATTGCACCGCTTAGATTGCCATCGATAAAATGGGAGCCAATTATCCTTCCTCCCATAATGCCGCACCATACATTAACCCGCCAAGGTCGCTGATGTTCTAGTTGTTGCAGCTATCGTGGATTTTCCGTTTTCCAATGATGCATATTATGCCGGTTTACGTTACCGCTTTTGGCGAATGACGCTTCGTCGCTAAATAGAACGCGTGCAAAAATCTGTCATCGTCCCGTAATTTCTCTTGTGACCAGTGACAGAACTGTACACGACGTTCAAAGTCGTCGCCATGCAATTCCTGGTGCATGGAAATATGGTACGGGTGCAATCGATGTTGATTTAGTATTCTCAACATCGACGTTTTTGAGATTCCCTATTCTCGCACATGTCTGCTATTGATGTGCGGATTAGCCGCGACAGCAACTAAAACACCTACTTGGGCATCATCATTTGTTGCAGGTCGTGGTGGAAGTTTCACATGTGGCTGAACACTTCCTGTTTCCTTAAATAACGTAACTATCCGGTGAACGGTCCGGACAGTTGGATGATGTCGTCCAGGATACCGAGCAGCATACATAGCACACACCCGTTGGACATTTTGATCACAATAGCCATACATCAGCAAGATATCGACCTTTACCGCAGTTGGTAAATGGTCCACTTTAACACGGGTCATGTATCACGAAGCAAATACCGTCCGCACTGGCGGAATGTTATGTGATACCACGTACTTATACTTTTGTGACTATTACAGCGCCATCTATCATAAAGCAAAAAAAGTGGCGCAACTAAAACATTCATATTTCTTTACGTACTACACGAATATGTAATCAAAATGGGGGTTCCTGTTTAAAAAAGTCGCAGTTGATATCCGTTTTACCTATGACAGCGCTATCTAGCGGGCCAGCCATAGCGCCATCTGGTTTCCCCCTTCAAGCTAGACAAGGTTCGCTTTTTGTAGTTTTTTGTTTGACGCTTATTTCGTGAGTTATTTGGCCCGGTCACTATCAATGGACCACCCTGTATAAATCTAGAGGAAAGAATATGAATGTAAAATGAGAGAGATTTGAATCCACACGCAGGCTTACAAACAACCGTTCATCCCGTGAACTATTCGCTATTGGAACAGAAAAGGGGAACGTGATGATAGCACACAAAGTACGCGACCCCACGCAACGTAGGATGGTTTGCAGGGTATAAATGTATGTGTACTGCACTTGATCATCTTCATAAGTCACATGAATAGCGAAAACTGTTCTCATTCTACTACAAAACTTTTAAAAAAATTGATACTCATCTTTCTTTTTGTTTAGATCACCAGTGTTTCGAGTTATTTTTTTTCCTTTCATCACTGGCATTTGGCTATCTCAGAACAGGCGTCAACCACATTTACATAGTACCATTCATAATGGTTATTCTCCTAAGCACGTCTACAAAAAGATTTAATGTATGAATAAATGCATCCTACTCATAGAGCAATTATAACATAGTAATAAAAATTTGCATCATAAAAAATATCCACACATCATATACCCAATAAATATACAGAGAATTAATACATACATATTTATGGGATTGAACTTAACATTTAATAACAGTTCACTCTTCTGGGTTGACAGGAATACTGCAACCTGTGCGGGAAGAACCCTCGCGTTAACGAGTGCTCGGATGACACAGTTTTGTTATGTCTTGTATTTGACACACGAGAATAGTAGGTGGTTCACGTCTCCTTCTTCAGAGCATTCATCACACAAAGGAGATTACTTCCGTCCGATTTGTACAGGTAGGTTGAAAATTTGCCGCTATTTATGGGCATGCGTGTAATTATTCTTCCGAATCGTCTACTTCTATGTCAATCTGTGAGCCAAGGGCTAACGCTATTTTAGGTTGCAGCCAGCCATAATGAATTCCTATTGAAATCCTCGTCGAATCGCATTGCGTCTGCCAGTCGTTTCTCGCATTTTGGCTGGACAAGTTCAGCGTATCATGGTTACGAAGTCTATCATTAAGGATTTCGGTGAAGTTCATTGCTCGCTTCGCTAAGCTTCTACTGATTCCACTGCCCTGGAATACGTAAGAAATTTGTTACTTTTCTTGCTTGCTAATTTGTTGTGACTTCGTTAGTACTCTCTGTAATTGTAGGTGATACATTTTTGTTACATTATGGTTTTTTTCAGACTGGTTAAATAATGAGTTCCATCTTTCGTTATGTCGTGCTAATCTCTTCATCTTAGCGTATCTGCTGCACCTAACGTTAAGTTGTTTTGCATATTCTTCTCTTGATCTGCTTCTGCTATTTTCCCCCTCTACTGCTCATACCAGCGCCTGTTGAACTACTTTCGGATACTATAGTGGATGTCACATTAACCGCCCTCTTCATCTGGTGTTTATTAATTTATTTTACACGTCATGTTCCTCAGGACGAAGTTAAGGAGCAAGTCTTCATGGTCATGAAACGTAAAAGTAGCTGAAATCACAACAGAAAAGTAATAATAGAGCAAATAAAATGTTTATATAAATGCATTCAACGCTCTAAAACAGGACGTAGCTTAATTTTTCAAGAAATTACCCGAGAGAATGGGAGTGACCCATGAGGAATCTGTTCAGCATAGATTTGAAAGCGCTTGGATTACTGCTAAGTTTGTTCAGTTCCTGTGGCACCTTACTGAAAATACATGCAGCAGAATACTGCATGCCCTGCATAAGAATGAAGAAGGCGTGATCCAAATGCGGACTGGTTTTCTGCCTAGAATTAACTGAGTGAAAGCTGATATTGTTGACAAGAAACGTCATTAAAAATATATAGGTCTATATTGAGAGCTCAGTGTAAAGATATCCAGACTAATGAACAGGACTCGACAAGAGGTTCGCGAACCTACACACCAATTATTGCCATTACCGCCCATTTCTGAGTCAAAAATACCCTTCGAGAATGGGAAGAGTTGCCCCAAAATACGAGGGTGAGTCAAATGAAAACCTTAAATTTGTAATAACAAATCGAAATTTCGCGCCGTTATCCTGTAACTTGGTAAGCGTGATACAAACAACGTGCAGAATGGCCTGTAGGTGGCAGCATAATACAGATGCACACACACCGTCGCAGTATCAGTAGAAAGATGGCCGCCCCACTTGCACCAGGGAAGAACAGCGTTCTGTTATTCGGTTTTTGCCTAGTGAAGGTGTGAAACCTGTTGAAATTCATCGACGAATGAAGGTTCAGTACGGTGATGCATGTTTGTCACAGCAGCAAGTCTACGAATGGAGTAGTAAGTTCGCAAATGGTGTGACTTCAGGTCAGGCACAACGAGTTGTGACTCCAGAGAACACTGCAGTAGTTGAGGCCATAGTGAAGGAAAACCACCGAGTGACACTGAATGACATTGCAGCATGTTTACAGTTTAGTCATGGGTCAGCACATCACATTGTGCATAATGTGCTCCAGTTTCACAAAGTGTCTACAAGATGGCTGCCACGGCAGCTGTCTCCTGAAAAGCGAGAACGACGTGCTGGTGCTTGGTGCTTGTGAAGAACTTCTTCGGCGCTTTGAAGGACAAGGTGATGGCTTCCTTGCAAGAATCGTTACTGGGGACGAAACCTGGGTTCACTTCCACCAACCGGAAACGAAGAGAGCGAGCAAGAAATGGCGTCATTCCTCTTCACCAAAACCAAAGAAGTTTCGAGCAGAACCATCAGCAGGAGAGGTTATGCTGACTCTCTTTTGGGACGAAAAAGGCGTCATTTTGGAGCATTACATGCCTAGAGGGACCACTGTCACCAGTACATCATACACAGATCTCATAAAAACTCATCTGCGGCCTGCAATCAAATCAAAGAGACGTGGATAGCTGTCAGCAGGTGTCCTTTTGCAACATGGCAATGCAAGGCCCCACACTGCCCGTACAGCAGTTGCAACAATCACAGACCTGCATTTTGAGAGTCTGCCTCATCCACCATACACATCAGATCTTGCTCCAAGTGATTTCCATATGTTTGGACCACTCAAAGACGCAATGGGAGGAAAGAAGTTCCGTTCTGATGAAGAGTGGTTGCGCGGACTACCAAAAGAATTTTTTTCTAAATGAATTTATGCACTTTGTAGGCGCTGGACGACTTGTATTGAGCGTGGGGGAGATTACATTGAAAAGTGATACAGCTTTGTACCACTTCTGCAGAATAAATAATATTTAAAAAAGTATTTAAGGTTTTCATTTGACTACCCTCTTATAATACCATACATCATAAGCGAATGAAAATAAGCAAAGTAGACTATTTTTCGTGTCGATCTATGACTTTCTTCAGATGCTGTTCTGATAGAAAAAAATGGCAGCATTAAGTCTTCGAACAAGATCATGAATATGGGTTTTTCACGACAGTTTACTATGTATACGAAAATTTAGAAATATGAACCGTTCAATGTCACTAATCGTATGCCCTTTCTGTGTAACTCTAACGTCAGGTTTTGTCGAATTGTGTGTTAGAAACAGTAAAAACTGAGTCTTAATGTGATTAAACGTTTGTTTAGTTTCTACAAACCATGAACTTAGGTCTTGAACTGCACTGTTTGAAACAGTGCCAACGTTGCACACAACATTTACCACCAAGCTATTGCCATCAGCAAACAGAAATACTTCATAATCATCTGTAATACTATAACTTATCATTTATACAGGGTGAAAATTAATAAAACCGGCAAATTGCAGGCACGGATTCCTGACTGGAAGCGGAGGAAAGATGGTGCTATGAACATGTGTCCTGGAATGCATCGTTGTCATGGCAGATGGCGCTGATGAATGGAAGTTCCTCCAGATACGTGCCGTGTGTTCCTGTGTGTTGCAGGTTGAGTGATGGACGCAGCACACTGTAGCCAGTAAAACCGTCCGGTATTCACTTCGAGGTCAAGCCGAGATGGTGTCTGTGTAAAGCCAAGCAAATGAAAACGGCTGAGGGGTAGCACGGCTATACCAAAGCAAGTCCCGTCACAGACACGAACCACATCACACAACATTTCAAGATCATTTGGGCGTTTGTTTTGACCATGGGTCCTTTCAGACAGACGAAAGTGCAGTGGGGGCGGCGGATTGTGTGTACATTACATTTGGAGGGTCGGGTTCTCAGGATATTGAAACGAACCCAAGTGAAAAGTCCAGCCAAGTGGCTCGCCAACGTGGTGCAAGCCAAAGTACAATTATGTGTATCCTGCATGACAGCCTATACTAACCATATCACCTGCAATGAGTGCAAGGACAGCGGATTTCCCTCTACAGGAAGGATTTTGTCGACGGTTTTTTTTTACCAGACCAATTGCGGGATTTCTGTCATCAGTCCTCTTTACTGACTAAGTAACCTTTACCGGAACTGACATCATAAATCTGCACAATCGTCATCTGGGGGTTACAGACAATCCACGGGAATTGATTGAGGTATCTCATCAGCATCGTTTCAGCATCAATGTGAGGGCAGGGATTCTTGCCGAGCACATACTTAGATTGGTTATTTTTCCACAACGCCTTGGTGGAGGCACATACCTGGACTTTATACGGAATACTCTGCCTGGGCTGCTTTAGAGCGTGCCTTTGGCAATGCGATAGGTTATGTAGTTTCTGCATTACGGAGCACCACTTCAGTTCCGCTTTACAGTCCGCCGACACCTCAACATCATCTTCCCCGGATGCTGGAGCACCTGTAGCAAGGCCTAATAGAGCAACGACTTTAACCCCCCTGGATTTTTACCTCTGGGAGCATTGGAAAGGGTTATGCATGCTGAACCACTTCCTGAAGTCCAGACCGTTCAGCAACGTGTTCACGACATCTGTGACGCTATTTGGAGAGAGGCTGGAATGTGCGAAAGAGTGCGGCAATCCATGATGTGAAGTGTGAAAGCGTGTATTGCATTCCACAGAGGCCGTTTTAAAATCTGTTGTGACGTGGATGCGATGTAGCTCTGTATTGTGTTTCCGGCAAAATTTGTTGTCGTTTGAGGCACACCACCAATTTCTGGACACATGCTCATAGAACCTTTTTTCCTCCATTTCCATTCAGGAATCCGCTCCTGCAGTTTGTAGGTTTCATTAATGTTCGCCCTGTATAAATAATGAAAAGGAGAGGCCTCAGCACTGATCCCCGGTTACCCCCCCCCCCCCCCCCCATTTAATCGTACCCCACATGGACCCCTCATCTTAGTCATCTTCTGTACCATGGAGAGCGACCTTTTGCTGTCTTTGCCCAAAGTAAGAGGCAAACTACTTGTGAGATATTATCTGTATTCCATAATTGTCCAACATCTGGAGCAATATTTTGTGATCAACACAATCAAACGCCTTAGTTGAATAAAAAAAAAGATGCCTAACTTTCGGAACACGCTTCTTACCTGACATTTTCTTTTCAGTCCCTCTTCATCCCGTACTTGGTCTAATGTCAAACAGTTTTGGGTAACGCCATATTTAAAATGCTTACAGTCCTTTCTACTGTATATAAAATCAGTGAAAAAACAATCTAGATCGCGGTGATACTTTATTAAAATAATCAGTTTCGGCCTATACTTAGGCCATCTTCAGACAGCACCATCAGCTGAAGTTGATGATGCATAGCACAGTCAGTTGACCTAAAACTCGTCAGTAGTTGAGCAGTTTCAGCGACTGAGATCAACTGGCTGTTGTACGCATCGTCAACTTCAACTGATGGTGGTGTCTGAAGATGGCCTAAGTACAGGCCGAAACCAGTCATTTTAATAAAGTACCATCGCCATCTAGGCTGTTTTTTTCACCGATTTTATGTAGATGACAGGATCGCTGCTTCCCGAAAATCTTACTAAAAACTTTCTTCTCCAGTTTTTCAACGGATCACCTACACTTTCTCAGAACTCTTGCACGGAATGTCAGTCTGGCCTCTGCTCTTTTTGCGATTAGTTTTATGTGCTTATTCCAATTAATGTCGCTCTGGGCGATTATTCTCCTATTGCCACTGTGGTTCCTGTTTCCGCTGATTTATCACAAGCAGTGTAATGGAACACTGGGCGCAGTTCGTTACTTTTATTCACACTGACGTCAACGCTCAGTACTTGCAGCAACAGTCGATCGTCTGCACATCTTTCAGCATTTCGCTTGCATCCTGCATGTGCTTTTAGAACAAATGTCCACTGGCGATGGCGATATTATCACAAAAACGACTTAGAGCGTAACAAACAAGAGTTACTGTGCTCCGCTCATTATAAGAATAAGCCTTACATAAACAAACACAAACGCGATGATTGGTCAGAAGCCGCAGCAAACGCACACTGGTGTTGTTGCACTCTTGGAAGTAGGTCCTACTTACGTATTAGACATATTATACTAAGTTACGTTACATGAAACTTTAAGCTTTTCAAATGTATTAGCAGCCATCAATGTTTTTCTTAATCACGCTTTAGATATGTAGCTTTTCTGTCAAAAAATAGTGTACAGTCACAGCCTCTGCACTGTTGTGCCCTGATAGTTGCGCTGTTAATACGCAGTATCAAAATGGCTGAGGCTGCTTTCTATTCCGTAGTGAAACGCGTGTGGAACACGGTTAAAATAGTGAAGAGGAATAGTTTATTCTTAGTGTTCTTCATAAATTTAGAGAGATAATACGCTTCGAATTTTTCCGAGGCTTGTATTAAAAGCAGCTGCAACGAAAATACAAGTTAGTGTGTAGTGGAATCGGTAACGTAGTAGCTAATGTAACTCAATATAGTAAGTGGTTCGCTGGTTCAAGTTTCGCCCAAGTCAATTTATTTTCACGTTCAATTTGAATTACCTACATCTCGTAATAGTAAAATTCATCTTCGTTTTTTTTAGGAATAATGCAGGTCTTCTTGTTTTTAATTACATATTCCACGCGAAATTCCTGTTTTCATTTCAAATATAAATTCTCAATTATCGATATTGTATGAAATACTGTGTTACAAATGTTGCTTAAATTAAGAAAACGTAACAATTTCATTTTTAAGGCAAAAATGAAAAACTAAATGCTCTTTATTTGGACTAAATCCAATGTTTTAGATCGCAGATGTAGATATGTGTACCAGAAATATGAAAAACAATCATTTTCGCAGCATCGAGCAGACCATACAAATGCTGCATATTTACATTTGCCACTGTACCATTACAATATGAACTCAACAAAACTGATCTGGAGGCGAGCTAAGGGATTTAGCCCGAGAAATAATAAGACTTTTAAGCTGCCAGACGTACTGGAACTAACGCACTCAGCCTCTTCACGTGTCACTGCAGAACGTGGCAGGATATAGAACGGCTCGTCATAAAAGAAGAGGAGAAAAAAGGGGGCTTCGTTGATTTTGTTGTTGATCGACTCGTAGCAGTGACAGTTCCAGAACTGAAATGTATTTCTGGGATTCAGATAAGAAATATTTCTCGGATTCGGATAAGAAAATACCTAAGAGATTACAAGACGACTGACTATAATTAATAACTTCAGTGGCTTCAGTATTTAACAGTATGGTGAAATCCCTTGCTGTATGCCTTTGCATCATTCCATCAGTCTTGTTTGCAATTAGAATGCTATGTCAGGAGAGAACCAGAAAATTTTATGCCTTCCGTCTTATCAGCTAAGAAGCGCGCAGTAGTGCTGGAGTTTGCGGAATATTATTTGAGTCTCTTTAAATGTTAAATGATATTCGAAGCTACATTGTTTCTCTGCCCGTCTGTTTTTACGTCTGAACTGCTACTACTCTCGTCATTGAAGGCTAGTTGGACCGCTAGTGTGCCAGTGCTGTCCAAGTTTAATGCGCCGGTAAAGCTGTTGTTTCGCACATTATAGCTCAGTCCACGTGCTCGTGACACAGCATAAAACGTATCCTTATGATCGTACTTGACAGTACTGGTCACAGCTTGGCTTCCGCTCAACGTGAAGCGAAATATATGAGATTCAAGCAAACGCGGAAGAATACATGGCGTAATGTTTACATCAGGTTTATCCTTATGATGAATGGAGTACATCAAAACGGATCCACTAGTCACATAGAGTGTAACAAATATCTGAAATCTCTGTCTTCAGGGATGGAAAGGTAGTAGAATTTCGAGTCTAGAGCCACATTATTGTATATGTACGTTACGTTTGCAAACGGAGATTCTTTCCGGCCTTGAAAGCATTAATTTTCCGGACGATGAGGGGGAGGGGGGGGGGGAGACTCCCGCTTCCGGCGAGGGCCGCCCCCGTACGGTGGCTGGTCTGGCTAACGCGTCGCATTGTTGCGGCAGAGCAAACCCGGCCACATTTACCCGGAGAAGCGGCCGCCACGGCGCACCTGAGTGGATTCTGCGCCGCGGAGAATTGAGAAATTTAACTGAGGGAAGTCAGGATTGTGAATGCAGCGCGACGTGACAATGAGCACAAAACAACCACCGCCGCTCGCCGCACATTGTCGTTTTTAATCTCGGTCCCTGAATTACGTGCTCGCGCTGAGACCCGCGCGCGCGCCGGGAGAAATAATTTTGCCAGCGAGGTCGCAGAATGCCGAAGTATCCACTCTCTCCAGCCGTTACGCCGCTTTCATTAAACTGAATAACGCCGTGCGGTTCCGTAACCGTGTCTGTCACGTGACTCCCGAGGTAAATGCTTCTCCCGCCCTTGGACTGCCACAGCCCGCGGTCGCAACGCAACACCGACAGCCACCTAACCTAGCTATATGTGTAACTGCAACCTCCCGCGTATCTTGAAAAGAACGTACGACGGGCTCTCCAAAGCAAACCGGAATTATCTTTTGAAAGCTATATATTTTCAAATTGTGTACAAAACAAACTTATCTCTTTCAAAATACTCCCCTCTATAACTATTACATTTGTCCCACCGGTGCTTACACTGTTCGAAACATTTTTTTGTGGTTATCTTTAGAAATGGCTGACACCTCCTTCCCCATTTTTTTCGGACTTCTTCAGCGTTGTCAAATCGATGTTCTTCGATGCCCCTTTTCTTGCGTGCAAATAAGAAAAAGTCACACGGAGACAGGTCAGGTGAGTAAGGTGTGTGGGGCAGTGGAACCGTGCCATTTTTAGCCAAAAACTGTCAACCAGAGATGGCTGCGTGTGCAGGCGCGTTGTCGTGGTGGAAGAATTGGTCTCCTGTCTGCCACAAATCGGTTCTTTTTCGACGAACACTGTTGCGCAGTATTCTTAAAACTTCCAAAGAAATGTTTGATTGACGGTCTAACATGGGGGAAAAACTGTGAATGAACTATGCCCTCGGCATCAAAAAAGAAAATCAGCATTGTTTTGATGTTTGATTTGACTTCACATTTTTTTGGCTGGGGTGATGATGACGTCTTCCACTGGCTTGACTGTTGGTTTGTTTCTGAGCCGTATCCATGGTACTATAACTCATCACGAGTAATGACTTTTCACGGGGTTCTAGGCGCTGCAGTCCGGAACCGCGCGACTGCTACGATCTCAGGTTCGAATCCTGTCTCGGGCATGAATGTGTGTGATGCTCTTAGGTTAGTTACGTTTAAGTACTTCTAAGTTCAAGGGACTGATGACCTCACATGTTAAGTCCCATAGTGCTCACAGCCAGTTGAACCATTTTTAGTAATGTCTTTTGAAACAAAATCTGGATCAGTTTCAAGCTGTCGTTTCAAAGCACGAAATATTTGAACTCGACCTTCCTTTTGGCTGTCAGTCAGAAACTGAGGAACAAACTTGGTAGCAACACTTTTCATTCGCAAATGTTCCGTTAAAATTTGCTGAACCGAGCTCCAAGGTAACCCACTGGTCTCTGACAGTTTATCATTTTTCTGTTGACGGTTTATGAGCACAAGCTGTCGAACTTTTTCAGTATTACCGACGATTCGGGCAGCTGATAGACGTCCAGAACAATGTTCGTCATCAGTTGACATGTCGCCATTTTTAAATCGAGCATCATCTTGGTAAGCTGTTTTCAACATTAAAACAGTTTCAGCATCACTTTTACCGAGAAGAAAACAAACTTTCACAGTTGCACGCAGTTCACTTAAAGATGTCATAGTAAAAAACGAAACAAGAACAATAGAGCACTAGTAAAAACAATCAATGCAGATGAAACAGAACAAGCCAGGTCGACAAAACAAGCGGCACTGAACTGGCAATGAGTTGCACTGTACACGCCTAGCGGCAGAAATGCGTACTACACAAGCTCCGCCACGGCAATGTTGTTCCGCTATACGTGAAAGTAGTGTCTGTTTCCGAAAGGACAGATATCATTGATGACCGTGCAGCTTCTCTAGAATGAAATGATGGTTAAATCGATACCCTAGCTGCAAACAGGCGTTGATATAGATCATTGGGGACATGTTGAAAATGTGTTCCCATGCCGGGACTCGAACCGGGAACTTCCTACTTACATGGCACACGCTCTATCCATCTGAGCCACCGAGGGCACAGAGGATAGTGAGCCTGCAGGGACTTATCCCTTACACGCCCCCATGAGACCCACATTCCCAACATGTCCACACCACTACATTCGTAGTGCACCTAATAGATGTTTGCCCATTACACTCATTGTAGAGAAGCTGCACGTTATCAGTGGTATTTGTTCTTTCGGGAACAGATACTACCTTCATATATAGTTGAAACATCACTAACCGGCCATTGACCTCCTTGTGCGAACGCACACATTATGCCATAACTCGTACGGGACTTGGTACATTAATCTGCCACGTGTAATGAGTGTGATGGCCAAACATCTGTTAGGCACACTACGAATGTAGCGGTGAGCACATGTTAGGAATGTGGGTGTCACGGGTAGAGAGCAAGGGATAAGTCCCTGCAGACGCACTCTCCTCTGTGCCCTCGGTGGCTCAGATGGATAGCCGGCATGGTAGCTCAGCGTGTTCGGTCAGAGGGCTGCTCGCCCTCCGTCATTAAAAAAAAAAAAAAAAATGTCTTGTGATGTCCGGCAAGACCAAACGCAACGCCGAACAAAATTAAAAACAAAGAAAAAAAGAGAAAGAAGATGGATAGAGCATCTGATATGCAAGTAGGAGGTCCTGGGTTCGAGTCCCGGTCGGGGCGCACATTTTCAACACGTCCCAAATGATTTATATCAACGCCTATTTGCTGCTAGGGTGTCTATTTAATTATCATTTCATAATGTCGTTCCGGTTTTTTTAGGGCACCCCCTCGTATGTGTATTACTGTGCCAGTTGTGCAGCAAGTCGATACGATACAGCATATCGATTTCGGAATTTCATTTACTTGGATACAAGGCCTTCCGGATGATGGACAAGGGCAGGAGTCGCCTGTAGATCTGCATCTTCATCTATATATCCACACACGTACCCCACAAGCCACATTATGGTGCGTGGCGGAGGGTACCTTGTACCACTTCTATAGTCATTTCCTTTCCTATTCTACTCGCAAACAGAGTGAGGAAGAAACGACAGCAGTTTGGCACTGGCGCGGTGACAGTGCGTTTTGACGGCGCCAACGTTTTTTTGGAGCCAAACGGAGAGAACCAGAATTTTGAGCTGGTCGCGTGGAAAGGGATTTGATGCCAAATAGGAGATAAATGCAGACGATTACTGAAGCAGGGGAACCGCAATGAAAACAAGAATATTTATCATTAATTGGTGATTTAAGTGGGTATAATACACAACCAGTCGCTTTTTTAAAATTTTGATACGATTTATTTTATGGAGCACACTGGCTGTCACGTAAGCAGACGCCTCGAGGTCACACACACTGCATGCAGTGGGCATGTGCTAAGCTCCGTGATTACCCTCCTTGTGGTTTTCTCGCCACTATGCACTGTTAACAATGCAGGTCAGTGCTAGCTAAATGTTCAGTGTTTACGTGCAATATCGTGTGTTCATGTGTGGTTCCAGCCTTCCGTGGAACGGAAGTGACTGAAACACAGGAGCAAGGGGCTATGTCTAGTGGTACTCCAGCCAGAGTGCCTGAAGGGCGAAAAGACATTCGAAAATAATCTGAAATTGTCATAGCGAAAGTATTGAAGTCCTTTAGTGATCTAGCCATGGATAATATAAATTTTGCTAAAGTTCATAAAACGACAACAAAACCTTTGGTACTACCAAATCGACTGTATTCCCCGTGTAGTAACATTTGCAGAATGTCTAGATGTGAGAACTTGTTTTGATTATCCAAGAAATGGATATAAATGAAAACAGAAATCTACGGAATTTGACCATTTTTACGAAACATAAGTGCTTAGAACTGTCCTTCAATACTTTGTCTTCTCTGCACACTTGGTTTTTCATTCAGAAAATGTAATGATGGGAGAAAATTTTTAATGAAGTGCAGAGATATTGCAGCACCAAGAACAACGCCTTAATCGCGTGGTGAGGCAATAACCTTGTAGTATACTCTTATAAAACTTGAGATTCACAGAACCATACAAACAAATATATTTTGCTCGACTTCAGCGGAGATGTTGGGCTGAAAGCACTACAGCTATTTTTGTATAGCGTACATTGGCAGTTTGGGTGATGGGTGCAGTGACAAATGGTCAGTAAGAGCCGCAAAATGAAAATTTTCGGGAGGTGGGTAATATCTTCGGTCACGATAAGATGAGCCCTCGGAACTAAAATCCTCTCTGCTTCATACAATCCACAAACGCGCATGTCGAGGGACGGACGAGGATTACATTGTTGACGCTTCCAAGCGACAGTTGCGGAAGTTCATGTGCATGCTTTCCGCATGAAGAAAGCCTACATCCTGCAAATTACGGTTCTCGCTTGCTTATGCAGAATTTATCATTTACCATCACAATCAGCACTGACAACTCGCAACGAATGGAATGGAAATTCACAAAACAATTCGCCACGACCACGTCTGATGCTCGCATTAGCCGCGGAATTCACAGCAGAGCGCTCAGAACAATACAGATTGACTGTCGGAGCATACGTGACGTAAGTGCGCAGAACGAGCCTGAAGTGGACCGCCATCGTTCGTGACTCCAACTATAGTCGCTAGCTGTCGCGCGTGGAGTCTCACGTAAATAAAATGCGTTCAAAGGTAACACGGTACAGTAACGATATCTCATTGTGATCAGGATTAATCCCATAGTTTTCTTAACAACTTTACCGCTGGACGTTTGTGCAACGTCCTACAGACGACATTTTGCCTGACAAGGTTGGAACAGTTTCACATCTCTTAGGGTATTCTATTTTTTATCTCAAAATATCTATACAGTTTTGCCATAAAACGTGTATCACATGCAGCTATGAAGTTGGAGAACGTTCATATATGTCTATGGTTCCGATTTTTGCACAGGGTGAAGTAAAAAATAATTTCTCTTCAAAATTTCTTGTAACATCCGTTTCTATTTTTATTTATTTTTTTCTGTAGCAGCAGGCTATAATTTTCTTTTGGAAAGTATTCCACCATATTCTAGACTAAAAATAGATATGTGTAATATTTTTTTCCGAAATTTTTTTCTAACATTTGCAATTATCACCACCTGGCAAAACCGTAAGATGTTGCGATGACACTGAGGTGTCTGTTTTCCATGAGAGCTGCTGTAGTAACAGGGCACTGCAGGATTCTCATCAGACGTATTATAGGAACGTTAGGAGTGGGTTACGTGCAGCTAAACGCTATGGCCGTGGTCTCCAAAAAAAAAAAAAAAAAAATGGTTCAAATGGCTCTGAGAACTATGGGACTTAACATCTGAGCTCATCAGTCCCCTAGAACTTAGAACTACTTAAACTTAACTAACCTAATGACATCACACACATCCATGTCCGAGGCAGGATTCGAACCTGCGACCGTAGAGGTCGCGCGGTGCCGGACTGAAGCGCTCGGCCACAACGGCCGGCTCGTGGTCTCCATCCTGAGGTTAGTTTGCAACAGTGCCCCATACCTCTTTTCTGTGTGCCTCCCTTTTCACTACTGCGTACGTAGTGAGTCCCACATTTTTCATAATCTGTTGCGTGCATGACATCCTTTGATGGCTCTGGCAATTCTCTCGCTCAGTAACTCCTTCTGCTATTGTTCCAGTGATGTGTCACAAAATCTGTCACCGAGTTGGTATCTTCTAGTCTGAACGTGCCTCCACGGAGACCTGGTTCCTGTCCTCTTCTCAGTGCCGCTTCACTGGTAACACTGCCCCTCCAGTCGACCATCATCCTTCTTTAGCGCCAAATCTCCAGGGATTCTTACTGTCTACACTCTTATTTTCCTAGAACTACTTAAACTTAACTAACCTAAGGACATCACACACGTCCATGCCCGAGGCTATTCGAACCTGCGACCGCAGCGGTCACGTGGTTCCAGACTGACGCGCCTAGAACCGCACGGCCACACCGGCCGGCAAAACGCTTGTTCAGCTACCAGTTTTAAACAGTCACTGTTTTATCACCTCTTTTTATTGTTATATCTGCTCATTATGTTTTTAAATTTATCCGTGGGCTGCAGAGCGGCATACTACTTTGCAGCCAGCCCTCCCTCCCTCTGGGGCGGGGAAATCGAAATGCAATAAAGAAAAAGAAAAACAAGAAACGCCCTCCAAAGTTAAGGTAGGTGTGGCAGTACTATTCTTGTGACCAAAACCACTTATATTCATACAAATTCAACGTAAAATTCGGGAAGTATATCGACCAAACGCGATTTCTTATGCGGCGGTGCTGAAATGATGCCAACAACTGCACAAAGGCCCCACATACATGGGTGATGCAGATCGGGAAGGAAGGACATCGGCATTTTTCAGAGACGACACTGACCGTGCCAGATGACCGACCAACAGATCCGCAGCAGCTGCAGCTTTTCGGACTATGAGTACGCTCGCACGGCGTTTCTCGGAGGGCTGCGTCGACCGAGGTGACGATGATTTCGAGGAGTTGAATGGTTGGTAGAACGATCCACCCGGCCGAAGTGGCCGAGCGGTTCTAGGCGCTTCAGTCTGGAACCGCGTGACCGTTACGGTCGCAGGTTCGAATCCTGCCTCGGGCATGGATATACGTGGTGTCCTTAGGTTAGTTAGGTTTAAGTAGTTCTGAGTTTATGGGACTGATGAACTCAGACGTTAAGTCCCATAGTGCTCAGAGCCATTTGAACCATTCTTAGAACGTTGCGACTGTTGTTTGCAGAGAGTTAGTGATTGATTTCAAAAATAATGACATGCGTCTTTGTTACTTTGTACTATGGCGCAGCATTCAATAAAACTTTCTTGGCCTGCGATCATAAAGTGTAACTTACTTTTCGAAGCCCCTCTGACGTCAGGACGAACCATCCATGAGGATTTATGAATGGAGTGATGGATTTAGTAGGCATGGACAGTTTACATAAGCGATACTGAGAGTGTAAGAGCATTTTCCATAGATTTTTAGATGACTGTGTGATTACAAAAATTAAAATCAATAAACAAAAAACGTAAAAACACTGCGTCAATTTGGCGTTTCAGAAAGCAACGAATCTTTTCCATCTTCACGAAGAAAATGGTGGGAATTCGGATAGTGTCAGAATAGCAAGAACAACAACAACAAAAAAAAGAAAATATGGTAAAAATGGAGGGAAGGAGCGCCTGGTCCCCGGCACGAATCCGCCCGGCGAACTTGTGTCGAGATCCATTGGGCCGGCCAGTCTGTGGATGGTTTTTAGGCGGTTTTCCATATGCCTCGGTGAATGCGGGCTGGTTCCCCATATTCTACCTCAGCTACACTATGTCGGTGATTGCTTTGTAAGCGAGTTCTCCACGTACGCGTACACCACCATTACTCTAACACGCAAATACGGGGTTAGACTCTTCTGATATGAGATGTTCCCTGGGTGGGTCCACTGGTTGCCCAACTGCATAATAACACTGAAAGAGTGGTTCGGTGTGGGATGGCGGAGGGGTGAAGTGGACTGCGGTAGTCCTCGTGGGATTGTGGACTACAGCGGATGTGGTGGGGACGGAGCCTCTTCGTCGTTTCTAGGCTCCGGTTATCATACAGTACAATGCAATACCTTATATTAAATCTTCTGTAAAAATGGCACATATTAATTGTGTTTTATTTTAGATTTTGTTAAACGCGAAAGCTAAATGGGTATAAGGTACGTGTATGCAAAAACGAGTGTACGTGTTTGTTTTACAGCTTGAACGTAACGTGTCTGGAAATTGTTAGCATTTCATACTGGCACACAGTGGATCAACTTGCTTTAGAACCTGCACACAGTAAAAAATGGCTATAAAATCCTACAAAACTGCTTTGTTTATAAATTATTGGGGTCTCTGATTAGGAATCTTTTTTCTGAATTACAAAATTAAAAATAGCGGATTGAGTCTGGCGGATCAGAAATGATAAATTCAGAAGATTACAATAAAATTTCGGATATAAATCATTGCGAGGTCACCGATAACGAATTAGAAGTCGAAATTGCAGTACTAAAATGTTTTACTCGATGTTTTACATTTTTTAGTCGAAATCACAGTCACATTCTTCGTCTGTGGCATTATTGCTTTCAGAGGGGTCGCTATCGGGTTGTCCACTGGGAGATGATTCGAAAAGCAGACCTTTTACCTCGGGTGGCATTTGCTAATCTTCTTCAATTGCAATTTTCTGCACTCTCGAGAGCAGTGGAATGCAGCATTCGTCGCATCCTCGCGGGAATATATGCGTGTAAAGTTTTCTCGGTATCGCCGCGCATCGTTATTCCCATGTTCCTGCGTCTCATCAGACAGCCGACCAATCGACAACGGAGCAGCTTGCGAGTATGACATATCCTTGCACAAAAAGTGTGTGGACTGGTGCCGGCATCGGGCATTATTGCAGAATATTGTGAGTCCAGTAATGCTGACTTCCAAAAAGTATACTTTTTTCCAGGGTGTTGATAGATTGTTTTAGTATTAGAGTCAGCCGGCCGGAGTGGCCGAGTAGTTCAGACTGTAGTCTGGAACCGAGCGACCGCTACGCTCGCAGGTTCGAATCCTGCCTCGGGAATGGATATGTGTGATGTCCTTAGGTTAGTTAGGTTTAAGTAGTTCTAAGTTCTAGGGGACTGATGAGCTCAGAAGTTAAGTCCCATAGTGCTCAGAGCCATTTGAACAATTTTTGTTAGAGTCATCCCAATAATATTTGAAAAGTTCTGCATGATTTTGCGACAAAAGAAAGAAAATATTCTCGGGAAAATCTTAATCTTATAGAAAAACTATTTGCCAATTTGTGAACAAGAATTACGATCACAATTCCGAATAATCTCCCAAGAATTCTACAGAATACTCTAATGATTTTTTCTTTGTATAGATCGTAGTTAATGAGAGAACTTCAATAATGAGGGCAGCAGTTTTACGTCGTAGTACTGCCGCTCGGTAGTAAAATGACCGTCTACTAAAAACAGGCAAATATATGAATACAAATACATTTAAACTCGTTAACTGTACTATTAAGATAGTCAGAAAGCCATTACAGAAGTGGAGCCACGCGGAAGAAATTTTGTAGACAACAATTTCTCATGATATCGGTAGCTGTTTAATATTTAGTAGATATACGTCATTACACCGGTTAAAGTTGTCGTAAATACAACTTACGAAGTGCCACCCGTCAGGTTTTATCCTGACAACTACACTGAAGAGCCAAAGGAACTGGTACCGCACACCAGCCCCTGCGAGCTCCCAGAAGAGCCGCAACAGGACGTCGCGTGGACTCGACTAATGTCAGAAGCAATGCTGAAGAGAAATTATACTGTGAATCTTGCAGGGCTGCCCATAAATCCGTGAGAGTACGACGGGGTGGATATGTCTTCTGAACAGCACGTTGCTACGCATCCCAGATATGCTCAGCAATATTCATAGTATTGTTCATGTCTCGGGAGTTTGCCGTCCAGCGGAAGTGCTTAAACTCAGAAGAGTGTTCCTGGAACCACTCTGTAGCAATTCTGGACTTTTGGGGTGGCGCATTGTCCTGCTGGAATTACGCATGTCCGTCGGAATGCATAAAGGACACGATTGGATGCAGGTGATCAGGCAGCATGACGTATCAGGAGCCCCACATCACTCCAACTGCACATACCCGATACCATTACAGAGCCTCCACCAGCTTGAAACGTCCCCTGCTGACAAGCAGGGTCCGTGGACTCATGAGGTTGTCTCCATAGCTGTACACATCCATCCTCTCGATACAATTTGAAACGAGACTCGTCCGACCAAGCTAAATGTTTCCAGTCATCAACAGTTCAATGTCGGTGTTGAGGGGGCCCAGGAAAGGCGTAAAGCTTTGTGTCGTATAGTCATCAAGGGTAAATGAGTGGGCCTTCGGCTCCGAAAGCCCATATCGATGGTGTTTTTTCGAATGCTTCGCACGCCCATAATTGAAATCTGCAGCAATTTGTGGAAGGCTTGCACTTCTGTCACGTTGAACGATTCTGTTCAGTCGCGGTTGGTCCCGTTCTTGTAGGATATTATTCCGGACGCAGCGATGAAGGAGATATGATATTTTACCGGATTCCTGATACGGTACAGTCGTGAAACGGTCGTACGGGAAATTCCCCACTTCATCGCTACCTCGGAGGTGCTGTGTCCCATCGTTGGCGCGCCGACTATAACACCACGTTCAAACTCACTTAAATATTGATAACCTGCCATTGCAGCAGCAATAACCGATCTAACAGCTGCCCCAGACACCTGTTGTCTTATATAGGCTATGCCGACAGCAGCGCCGTATTCTGCCTGTTTACATATCTCTGTAATTGAATACGCATGTCTGTACCAGTTTCTTTGGCGCTTCAGTGTAGGTGGAATGGGTGTCATTTGTTAAACAGGTCACACAAAGAATACCTGAAAAATGTGTGGTTGTCCGATTCACTGATCAGCGTAAAGCGTCACAGCACTATCTTATCGACTCGAGACCGGAGTGACACCGCAGCACTGGGCAAGTACGCACCAGTGCGATCTACACAACATTTCGCGGGACTAAAGCCAGAACGTGCATCAATTTTTTTCTATTCTGTCCAGTGTTTAAAGCTAGTTGTCTCACTGTATATCAGGCTGCTTACAGAATGTGTTTAGTTGTTTAAGAGTGGTGGTAGCCCTACGATACGGATTATTATATAATTACACTCCTGGAAATAGAAAAAAGAACACACTGACACCGGTGTGTCAGACCCACCATACTTGCTCCGGACACTGCGAGAGGGCTGTACAAGCAATGATCACACGCACGGCACAGCGGACACACCAGGAAACGCGGTGTTGGCCGTCGTATCGCGCTAGCTGCGCAGCATTTGTGCACCGCCGCCGTCAGTGTCAGCCAGTTTGCCGTGGCATACGGAGCTCCATCGCAGTCTTTAACACTGGTAGCATGCCGCGACAGCGTGGACGTGAACCGTATCTGCAGTTGACGGACTTTGAGCGAGGGCGTATAGTGGGCATGCGGGAGGCCGGGTGGACGTACCGCCGAATTGCTCAACACGTGGGGCGTGAGGTCTCCACAGTACATCGATGTTGTCGCCAGTGGTCGGCGGAAGGTGCACGTGCCCGTCGACCTGGGACCGGACCGCAGCGACGCACGGATGCACGCCAAGACCGTAGGATCCTACGCAGTGCCGTAGGGGACCGCACCGCCACTTCCCAGCAAATTAGGGACACTGTTGCTCCTGGGGTATCGGCGAGGACCATTCGTAACCGTCTCCATGAAGCTGGGCTACGGTCCCGCACACCGTTAGGCCGTCTTCCGCTCACGCCCCAACATCGTGCAGCCAGCCTCCAGTGGCGTCGTGACAGGCGTGAATGGAGGGACGAATGGAGACGTGTCGTCTTCAGCGATGAGAGCCGCTTCTGCCTCGGTGCCAATGATGGTCGTATGCGTGTTTGGCGCCGTGCAGGTGAGCGCCACAATCAGGACTACATACGACCGAGGCACACAGGGCCAACACCCGGCATCATGGTGTGGGGACCGATCTCCTACACTGGCCGTACACCTCCGGTGATCGTCGAGGGGACACTGAATAGTGCACGGTACATCCAAACCGTCATCGAACCCATCGTTCTACCATTCCTAGACCGGCAAGGGAACTTGCTGTTCCAACAGGACAATGCACGTCCGCATGTATCCCGTGCCACCCAACGTGCTCTAGAAGGTGTAAGTCAACTACCCTGGCCAGCAAGATCTCCGGATCTGTCCCCCATTGACATGTTTGGGACTGGATGAAGCGTCGTCTCACGCGGTCTGCACGTCCAGCACGAACGCTGGTCCAACTGAGGCGCTAGGTGGAAATGGCATGGCAAGCCGTTCCACAGGACTACATCCAGCATCTCTACGATCGTCTCCATGGGAGAATAGCAGCCTGCATTGCTGCGAAAGGTGGATATACACTGTACTAGTGCCGACATTGTGCATGCTCTGTTGCCTGTGTCTATGTGGCTGTGGTTCTGTCAGTGTGATCATGTGATGTATCTGACCCCAGGAATGTGTCAATAAAGTTTCCCCTTCCTGGAACAATGAATTCACGGTGTTCTTAATTTCCAGGAGTGTATTTTAATTCCTTGAGAGAAGGCTTATTGATGGGCCAGGTTGTGTTACGCGTCACTGATTGCTGGGGAGGGCCCAACCGCGCAGGACTGTGGCATTCTTTCAGCGTCGGCCGACATTGAGTGTCGACACACAATAGCACGCGTCGGCTAGCGGACACAGCCGATAGTTGACCGTCTCGTGTTAGTTGGCAGCATAGACGGTGCCAAATGCGCGACACCTTGGAATGCAGCCGGCCGCTAACCTCCCAACGGGACCCAGCGCGGACGTTCCGGGGTCGGCACTCCCGTCAACGCGCTACATCCTGCTAACACGGTGCCACATACTGTAATGGCACCTGCTGGCTTTGCAGACACGTGAGGCGGCAGGCACCTTATGAAGCAGGGGAGAGACGAAGGGGGAATCAGTCTATCGCCCTTACAGGGAAATAAACTGACGTAAGCCAAACAATCCTGTCGGAGGAACATCTGCAACTGAGCATTGTACCAGAGGATGAAAATACAGTTGCAAGGTTCTTTTATTTCGGACGCGACGGGTTTCGGGCTGTTATAAGCCCATCTTCAGGCGTCGTACTGAAAACAGCAAGAGACGGGAGATAATTTTTATACGTAGCAATACACATGAAAAAAAAGAAGATTCCATAATTTAAAAATAAACCACCGGTCGGGCTAGGTGCTGTAAAACCTAATTCAATGCCAAAGTGACACCAGACAAAACTACAAACAACTGCCTCGGTGAAGAAATATGCCAAAAATACCAGGACACTGTGACGCAGCGCCGCGATGGACGAGTACAAGGCGCGTTGTGCTACCAAGGAGCGCAGAGCATGGAGTAGCGTACACGAAGGAGGAAGCAAACTGGTAAACAAAAGTGGCAAAAGTACTGCCATCTGTTGATGGGATGAAGAACGCGGAGCCACTAGCCCTCCCGTTCACAATTTGAATTAGTGATTTACAGTTAAAATGAGAAATGAAAAACGGAAACATTATATAGAAAGTTACATGAAAAACGTTAAAAGTGCATGATGCGTGGTAAAGGAATATACAGAACAGGGCAGCACAGAATTGCGGTAAAACTGAGTAGAAGCTGGCGACATAAAATTTATGTACAAACGATAAAACGCAAGGAAACTTTTTTCTTTACACGAGTGGCATGGAAGGTTTTAATTTAGTGGGGATGTATACGTGGCGACGTGGAACAACACGTCACAGTCATCAGAAAAATGAAAATACACATGTTCCACTCCTATTTACAAGCATCTCGCCACTGATCGGAAGGGAAAGTAATTAATCTAACAGTCCACACTGCAAGCAACTTATGCTAATTAATAGCTAGCAATAATAGGACACATTAAAAGTTGGGTCAATTTAAAACCTGCTCACTAAAAGTCTACTACTAATCAAGGCTTACATAAGACCTGAGACGAATTTTACATCATGAAAGACAGGTAACTTTTACATTAATGAAGACACATAATGACGCAGCACAATAATGGGTCATAGTCATAGGCTAAAAATGAAAAACAGGCAAACTTCCATTAAAAGAGGTCATTTTACAGCTCTGAAAAGCACTATTATTGTTATATTTACTTGATTTCTGCCACCTTTGCGGTCCTCTTTGTCGCAAGCCGTTGTGGCGGAGTGGTTCTAGGGCTTCAGTCTGGAACCGCGCGACCGCTACGGTCGCAGGTTCGAATCCTGCCTGGGGCATGGATGTGTGTGATGTCCTTAGATTAGTTAGTTTTAAGTACTTCTAAGTTCTAGGGGACTGATGACCTCAGATATTAAGCCCCACCGAGCGAGGTGGCGCTGTGGTTAGACACTGGACTCGCATTCGGGAGGACGACGATTCAATCCCGCGTCCGGCCATCCTGATTTAGGTTTTCCGCGATTTCCCTAAATCGCTCCAGGCAAATGCCGGGATGGTTCCTTTAAAAGGGCACGGCCGACTTCCTTCCCCGTCCTTCCCAAATCCGATGAGACCGATGACCTCGCTGTCTGGTCTCCTTCCCCCAAAAAAAACAACAACAGTATTAAGCCCCATAGTGCTCAGAGCCATTCCATTTGAACCATTTCCTCTTTGTCAATCACAGTAAGTACCTGACTTTACGGCATGTAAATATGATCGTGATTTCAAATAGCTTCCGCATGACAAGAAGTGGAGGGGACTGTACGTGTTATATGGACATGCAGGGAGAGTCAGCTTTTGTACGAAAACAGAAAGACAGCAAGTTGACCGCGATTGACGTGTTTCATGCTGTTTCAATGTAACGTGGAGTGAAATATGAAGCATAAGTAGTACACGCAAGAAGAGAGCAGAACCTTTCGAAACCTGGTATACAGAAGAGTTTTGTAGAGTAGATGGGTTGAACGGGTAAACTGTGCAGGGCCCAAGTCAGTGGCTGAAGCCACGTCATCTCTGGTGCCGATAGAATCCCCTGGCAACGCCGACATCACCGCGCCTTCCGGTGCGTGCCACCTTTTGTCCTCATTCCAGAGCTGGCAGCGGACAGTGACGTGTTCGCGTGTCTCTGGGCGGAAGACGAAAGTGGCATCTGGCCGCACGGCTAGTCGCTTCCGCCTTGACAACGTAGATCGAAGGTCGGCAACTCTGAACCAGCAGTACACCGGTGGACTGTTCGACCAGTAAATTTGTTGTGAGAAACTGAAGAATCCGAGCACTTGGACTTAGCAGTGCGACTCGTCACGTACTATCAATACAAAAATGACTCTCACATAATTTCGTCCTGGGCATATTTCCGGCAGTAAATGAACGTTAAAGACTGACAGTCTGGCAACACTGTAATACAGTAATTACGGTAATCATCTTTCTCAGCATATCGGAGTAGTGCTGTGTAGTTGGTGCATGGATAGCGTTTTGGGGTAGCTTGCAGGATGTCAAGGGTTCGATTGTTGGTCGAGGCGTATTAATTTTTATTTGCTAAATGTAGACATGTGGTACGTCATCCGCTGTCTTAATCGTCATACAGCGGGTCTTCTACAAAACATTTGCACTTACATACTACGAAGACAGAAATGGAAGTACAATCGTTAGCGCTAGTGAGCATTTTGCACGTCGTGGGTGCGAATTATTTCGCACCGCTGCATATACTAGATTGTAAACCTGTTTTCTGTGTGCCTTACCCAAATAGCCCCATCAATTAGTATCAGCTGTTACTCTTGCCACTTTTAGGTCCATTACATTTCGTTACGGCATTACGTCACCAGCAGAGCTAGAAACATGATTTGTAAATAATTTCCAAACATGTACTGCGTAAAGGTCGGATACATGTGGATTAAGAAACGGTGCATACTAAGTGTTATACGGCAAAATTAAACTGGAAAATAAAAACAAATATGTCTCGACCCAGAATAGAACCTTCAACCTCCTACGCCTATCCACAGTACGAGCTGCACATCACTGCTCCAGTTTGCTCACTGAGATAGTTAACGTACATGTGATTACTGTATTGCCAGATTGCCAGTCATTAAGGTACATTTATTGCCGGAAATACGCGCAGACAAAATTTTGTGTGAGACATTTTTGTATTGCTGTTATGTGAAGAATCGCGCTGCGTTGTCCGAAGACGCAAATTTCTCTCCACCCTGTATGTACGAGTGTTAGTAACACATTCACTGAAAATGAGTCTTTTCCGTCCGTTAATGTCGAAGTGATGACCAGTGAAACAGTGTATGCCAATCAGGCGAAATCGCCGTGAGCGTTGAGGCAGCCATACCACAGACACACCAGGTTGACGATAACCGTTTGGTAAAACATCGCTGCGTGACGAAGTGCGTAACTGGCTGCTACACATCCTCGCCCGACAGGAATCTTCGACCCTTCACGGCCTACATTAAGGGACCGAAGACGTTATAATCAAATGGGCAGAGATGAGGACTATAGGGCAGGTGCTCGAGTGGAGTTGGCCTTGCTTCTGCGTTACGGCGTGGAGACGCGCGTTATCATGAAACAGCAAGAAGGCTTGGTGCGCCGTTTCACAACGATGCTCTTCGTTGCATATACGAGGGTCAGTCAAAAAGTAATGCCTCCTATTTTTTTCTACGTTTAATTGTCAGGAAATTTAAATGCAATTACATAGGTTGAAAACCACAACATTGAGGATCATTTTGTCATTTTTCAATGTAATCTCCGCCCATCTCTACAGTTTTGGTCCATCTTTGAACAAGGGCATGTATCCCAGCACGGTAAAAATCACAGCTCTGCTTCCTAAGCCATTGACGCACGGATGTTTTGACGGCCTCCTCATCTTCAAAATGAATCCCACGATGAGCTTCTTTTAGTGGCCCGAACAGATGGAAGTCTGATGGTGCCAGGTCAGGGCTGTATGGGGGATGAGGCAAAACTTCCCATCCAATTTTGACAATCTCGTCAGAGGTGTGACGACTGGTGTGTGGTCTTGCATTGCCATGCAAAAGAAGAACATCTGCCATTGATTTTGTTGGGCGAACTCGCTGAAGACGTGCTTTAAGTTTTTTGAGGGTTGTGACGTATTGAACAGAATTTATTGTGCATCCCTGCTCCAAAAAATCAACCAGAATCACACCCTCTGTATCCCAGAAAACTGTTGCCATAACTTTCCTTGCTGATCGCACAGTTTTGAATTTTTTCTTCCTCGGCGAGCTTGTGTGACGCCACTCCATCGACTGCCTCTTTGATTCTGGTTCAAAAAAATGCACCCATGTTTCGTCCCCGGTCACAATTTTTTTCAGAAACTCATCTCCCTCCAAACGGAAGCGCTGCAAGTGTTGGGAGGCTATTGTTTTCCTTGCCTCTTTATTCTGTTCGGTTAACATTCTTGGAACCCACCGTGCACAAACTTTTGAGTACCCCAATTGTTTAGTAATCGTGATCACACTGCCTTTACTAAGAGAAATAATGCGACACACTTCATCTGCAGTCACCCGACGGTCACCACGAATGATGTCATCAACTTGCTGAATGTTGTGTGGAGTCACTGCACTCACCGGCCTGCCGCTCCGCTTTTCGTCAGTGAACGGTGTTTGCCCTTCAGCTTCCTTACAACGACGAACCCATCGTCTAACAGTGCTGACATCCACTGTCACAACACCATACACCTTCTTCAGTCTTTCATGAATCCGTATGGGCGTTTCACCTTCTGCATTCAAGAATTCAATCACACAACGCTGTCTCAAACGAACATCGATGTCGGCCATCTTACAAACTTCTGCTGTGCTGCCACCTGTTGACACAGAAAGTTACTACTGCAGTGGATTGCAGAAGAAGGTTTGAGGAATGGCGCCAAATTCAAATTTTTCACTTAACTTAATTTTTTTAAGTAGAAAAAAATGGGAGGCATTACTTTTTGACCGACCCTCGTACATCGCAGCAACGCACTCTAACGGAAACTTTTTGATCGCCCCTTACACATATACTCTCATGCTCATAAATTAAGGATAATTGGAGAACGTGGTGCCACACAACGTGGCACTACACAAAACTGGCACTAGTAGCATAGACACATAGGGAACACACGCAACACAGATCTGTAAGTCGACGTTATGGTGATAACTTGAGAAAACCGTCCCAAAACACATGTGCTACAAAACGCCACTGTTTCCTGCGCATGTACCCGACATCAATATGGGATATGATAACCATGCACGCGTACACAGGCCGCAGAACGGGTTGGCGTATTCTGGATCAGATGGTCGAGCAGCTGCTGGGGTTTAGCCTCCCATTTTTGCACCAGTGCCTGTCCGAGCTCGTGAAGTGTCTTAGGGGTTTGAAGACTTGCTGCGATACGTCGACCGAGAGCATACCAGACGTGCTCGATGGCGTTTAGGTCTGGAGAACAGGCAGGCCACTCCATTTGCCTGATATCTTCTGTTTCAAGGTACACCTCCACGGTGGCAGCTCGGTGGGGCCGTGCGTTATCATCCATCAGGAAGAAGGTGGGACCCACTGCACCCCTGAAAAGGCGGACATACTGGTGCAAAATGACGTCCCAATACACCTGACCTGCTACATTTCCTCCGTCAGAGACATGCAGGGGTGTACGCGCACGAATCATAATCCATCCCCACACCATCAAACCACAACCTCCATACAAGTCCCTGTCAAGGACATTAAGGGGTTGCTATCTGGTTCCTGGTTCACGCAGTTGAAAGCCCGGCGAGGATCACTGTTGAGACTATATCTGGAATCGTCAGTGAACATAACCTGGGACCACTGTGCCAATGACCATGTACTATGTTCTTGACACCAGGCTTTACGGGCTCTCCTGTGACCAGGGATCAGTGGAATGCACCTTGCAGGTCCCCGGACGAATAAACCATGTCTGTTCAACGTCTGTAGACTGTGTGTCTGGACACAACTGCTCCAGTGGCTGCGGTAAGGTCCCGAGCAAAGCTACCTGCAGTACTCCACGGCCGTCTGCGGGCACTGATGGTGAGGTATCGGCCTTCTTGTGGTGTTGTACACTGTGGAATTCCCGTACTGTAGCACCTGGACACGTTTTCTGTCTGCTGGAATCGTTGCCATAATTTTGAGATCACACTTTGTGGCACACGGAGGGCCCGTGCTACGACCTGCTGTGTTTGACCAGCCTCCAGTCTTCCTAGTATTCTACCCCTCATAACGTCATCAATATGTGTTCTTTGAGCCATTTTCATCACACAGTCATCATTAGCACGTCTGAAAACGTCTGCACACTTATTCGCTGCACCGTACTCTGACATCCACCAACACACCACTGCGTATGTGGACTGCTGCCAGCGCCACCGTGCGACGACCGCAGGTCAAATGCACCCAGTGTTGTTTCACCAGGTATCAACATTATCCTTAATTTATGCTCATGAGTATATATATATAATGACAACCACCTAATAGGCCTCTGACTTGGCGCATTATCTCGGTGAAAAATGCCACTACCGTCGGAAAACAAGATCGTCATGAAGGGGTGTACATGGTGTGGTCACTGGCCGTCAAGATTGCCTTGCACGAGCTCCATTGGACCCACGGATGCTCACGTGAATGTTCCCCAGAGCATAATGGAGCCGCTGCCAGCTTGTCTCTGTCCCGCTGTACAATTGTCAAAGAGCTGCTTACCTGAAAGACGACGGATTCGCGCCCTCCAATCGGCATGATGAAGAAGGTATCGGGATTTATTACACCATACAACGCTCTGCCACTGCACCAATTTCAGTCTGATGGTCACCTGCTCATTTCAGCCGTAGTTGCAGATGTCGTGGTGTTAACATTGTCCACCTGTACGGATCGTCGGCTGCTCGTTAGGAGTGTTCCGTGCACTGTTTGTTCAGAGACACATGCACTCTCCCCGGCATGAAAGTCTTATGTTAGTTGCGCCACAGCTCGCCACCGGTCCTGTTTTACCAGTGTGCCCAGGCTGCGACGTCCGTCACCTGTAATGAGGGGTGATCGCCCAACCCCACAACGTCTGGACGTGGTTTCGTCTTCGTTTCGTCTCGTGTTGAAGACAATCCTCAAAAACCCGACAAATCGTGCAGTTTCCGAAATGCCCGTGCCGAGTCTCCAGGCCACCACAATCCGCGCTCTGTCAAACTCAGATGTATCGCCCTTCTTCCCCATTCTGCACACGGACTTGCCAAGCTCACTGATACTACATGGACCGTGCGAGTGTCTGACTAGCAGTCATTCTTTGCTAGGTAAAGCTGCTATCTCTTGGACGGGCCCATTTCGATAGTAGGTCAGTGGTCATTATGTCCTGGCTGTTCAGTGTGTATAACGGGTGTCTCCCCTATAAATCGCCGGGCACATATTCCATGGTGTTTCGACAGATTTTTGCACTTCCGTTGTTGCAACCTCAGCGTCGATGAAAACCATCGGTATGTTTCCCATTGTTTTTAAAAGCGGAATTTTACTTGTCCAGTTCTTAGACAGGTCCAAAATTAGTTTAGTGCGTTATTCGTTTCATAGATATTTATTAACAGGGATAGTAAAACACGAAGAATAATCAGTTCACCAGCATTGGTGCAGGGCCTAGCAGTCGACGGTGAAGGTGAAAAAAATGTGGCGCACTGCGCACTGACAGGTGGATAGACCCACTGCTGTCTAGCCCCACTATTGCAAAAGCCAGAAACAGTAGCAACTGCAAAATATCTGGGATTAGCCGTCCAGAGTAACATAAATTGGAGCGAGCACATGAAACCGATTAGTAGAGCCGTCCCGCTGTAAAATCCCTCCTTCCCCCTTACAACATTAATACGTGGTCAGTGAACTCTTGTTTCATTCTCCGTGGCGTAGCCGACTGGTTCACCATGGTTTCTTAGACGAGAAACGTAAACGCATCATCGAATGTAAACCTCAACGCGAAATTTCTAGTTTCTTCGCAAACTGTTCCTTTAAACGCTAACTGTAAACAAATTACTTGGCCAGCTGAGATGGTTACAGAGGTACTGTTTCTCTACCGTTCCACTCTCGAACGGCACGTGGGAAAAGGGAGCACTTAATTTTTTCTGTGTGAGCCCTGATTTCTCTTATTTTATCGTGATGATCATTTCTCTCTATGTAGGTGGGTGCCAACAGAATGTTTTCACAATCAGAGGAGAATACTAGTGATTCAAATTTCATGAGAAGGCCCCGTCGCAACGAAAAGTCTTTGTTAAGTATTTAATTGAATTTACTGCCTTCAGATTTGTGTGCCTTATCGCGCAAACGAAATTTAGCTGACTTCCGAACGGTACAACCAGACGGTATGCGTTGGACTTTTATCAGATTTACTGGAGACTCATGGCTTAACCTGTTACAAGAAATATAAATCTTATGAATTATGAAACGAAATTACCTAGTAGAAATTGTAATTAGTCACGACATATTCGTTACATTGCAGGATCAGCATTTCCGAGTAGATTTCACTGATATCATATCGTGTTGTTGGGTCTTCAGTGGTTTCATCCCTATCGATTCAACATACAGGCTCTTTACAAAAAAGTGTCAGACATTCCTACGGGAGACAGTACTGGTCAAAGCTACATCTACATCCACATCAACATCTGTATTACTCAAACACTGAAACAAAGGCGGCTTTCTTTGCGGCAGTATTTATTTACGAAATTTCAATCACCAACTTTCTCTTCTGAATGCGAAAATACTTTGTTGACACCCACCTATAAAGGGATAAATGATCATCATAATAAAATAAGACAAATCAGAGCTCCAGCGGAAAGATTTAGGTGTTCCTTTTTCCTACGCGCCATTCGAAAGAGGAATGGTAGAGTAGTAGTATGAAAATGGTTCTATGAACCCTCTGCCAGGCACTTAATTGTGAATTGCAGAGTAACGATGTAGATGTAGATGTATCATTATTCTGCAATCTACAAATAAGTGCATGACACAGGGTTAATTGAACCACGTTCGAGCTGTTTCTCTACCGTTCCAGTCTGGAATGGCGAGCGGGAGAAAAGGGCACTTAAATCTTTCTGTGCGAGCTCTGAACAGAGGAAAAAGCTGGTAGTGGAAATTTCAGGACAATATCCTGTCGCAACGGAAAAAGCCTTTGCTTTAACGATTGTCATACCAATTCGTGTACGTGTCGTTCACTCCTCTATTTGGCTGCAATAGCAAAGGAACTGCCCTTCTTTGAACATTTTCGATGTGCTCCGTCAGGCCCATCAGATGCGGATCGCACACCGCACAGCAATACTCGAGAAGAGGGCGGACAAGCGTGGTGCAAATACTCTATTTATGTGTATTTTCTAAGTGTTCAGCCAATAAATCGTAGTCTTTGGTTTACTTTCCCCACAACATAATATATTCCATTATCCTCGTTTTGCTTTTCTTGATGTTCATTTTATATCCTGCCTTCAAGACACCGTCCATATCGTTCAACTGCTCTTCATAGTCCCTTGCTGTCTCTAACAGAATTACAATATCATCGGCGAACCTCAAAGTTTTTATTTCTTCTCCATGGATTTTAATTCCTACTCCGAATTTTTCTTTCGTTTCCTTTACTGCTTGATCAATATACAGATTGAATAACATCGGAGATAGGCTAAAACCCTGTCTCACTCCCTTCCCAACCAGTGCTTCCCTTTTATGTCCCTCGACTCTTATAATTGCCATCTGATTTCTGTACAAATTGTAAATAGCCGCCGGCCGGGATGGCCGAGCGGTTCTAGACGCTACAGTCTGGAACAGCGTGACCGCTACGGTCTCAGGTTCGAATGGTTCAATTGGCTCTGAGCACTATGGGACTTAACTACTGTGGTCATCAGTCCCCTAGAACTTAGAACTACTTAAACCTAACTTAAGGACATCACACACATCCATGCCCGAGGCAGGATTCGATCAGGTTCGAATCCTGCTTCGGGCATGGATGTGTGTGACGTCCTTAGGTTAGTTAGGTTTAAGTAGTTTTAAGTTCTAGGGGACTGATGACCTCAGATGTTAAGTCCCACAGTTCTCAGAGCCATTCGAAGCATTTTTTGTAAATAGCCTTTCACTCCCTGTACTTTACCCCTGCTACCTTAAGAATTTGAAAGTGATTATTCCAGTCAACACTGTCAAAAGCCTTCTCTAAGTCCAGAAATGCTAGAAACGTAGGTTTGCCTTTCCTTAATCTAGTTTCTAAGATAAGTCGTAAGGTCAGTATTGCCTCACGTGTTCGAACATTTCTACAGAATCCAAACTGATCTTCCCCGACGTCGGATTCTACCAGTTTTTCCATTCATCTGTAAAGTATTAGAGTTAGTATCTTACAGCCTTGGCTTACTAAACTGATAGTTCGGTAGTTTTCACGTCTATCAGCACCTGCATTCTATGGTATTAGAAACTGATAGCCAATTAAAATTTGTTTGGAAACTAGACGATTTGACATTCTCCATCCCAAAGGTTGTTCCATTTTACACTGTACACAGTGTACTGGTTCTCAGCGTTGCTTCCATCACCAAATAGAAAGTCAGATTTTCCTCTCTGGTCTCGCGGTAGCGTTCTCGATTCCCGAGCACGCGGTCTCGGGTTCGATTCCCGGCGGGGTGAGGGATTTTTCCTGCCTCGAGATGACTGGGTGTTGTTGTGTCGTCTTCATCATCATCATTCATCCCCATTACGGTCGGAGGAAGGCAATGGCAAACCACCTCCACTAGGACCTTGATTAGTAAGGCGGCGCGGGTCCCCCGCGTCGTTCCCCTACGCTCTGTAAAGAAGTATGGGATTCATCATCATCATTCTTGCCTTTCCTAAAGCCAACACTGATCGCTAGTCTTCTCAGCAAGTCTGATGGGTCAGCTGTTGCGCTTACTCGTCACCGTAGAATTTTTTGGACCACTCCTCGCAGGATGTCGTCCGCAGTGGGAGCAGATTCTGGCGGCGGCGAGAGGTGTTGGTGTCTGCCCGCTGCGCCTGCCTGCCTGCCCGAATCAAGGCCGAGAGGCGGCCGGCTTGCGTAACGAGAAAATCGACTCGGCTGTGGCGCTGACGGAGTCACGCCGCGGGGGAGCCGACACGGCTGGTAAGCGGCGAACGGCGAGGTCTGCCACCAGTCTGCTGCGGGCACCGACACCTTGTCAACACTCTTCTTCTGCCCTCTGTCCTGCGCCTCTTCCTCAGTCTCCTGCCAACTTTATCCATTTCTAATATCACTGAGCAGTCCAAGCATCCTGTGTTCCTTGCAACACTTCCTTTGACGACTCTACGTCCCACGCGCTGTTCCTACACAACATGCTAAGTTCTCAAAAGTATCCAGACTCCCCTGTGTATTTTTTTTTTTTCATTTAAACACTACAGAGTAGCCTACCACCTGGGTTACTAAGGTGGGCCGTGTGCTACTTAAAACAAGCAACAAGCCAGGCAGTGTTTGGTCTCTTAGCCGTAATGGCTGCTTGCAAGTTGTGTTAGCTTGACAAGTCCCCATTCCGTTACCGTCCCTGCCACCTGGAGGCGTACCTTTTCTAAAGTTTCTGCCCTGGCTGTTAATACAGTCAGTGACGTTTATATGCAAAATAATTGATAAAAACTAATATAATTATTTAAATATAAAATGAAACATAAAAAATATAAAAAAGAAGTGTACACGAAAGAAAACAGAGAAAAAGAATTCTAAACTATATGGTATCTGCAGAAAACCGAGTTCTCGCTGAAGCAATTTTAGAGTACAATTAAAACATGTGCCCTAAAATTTGAACTGAGCTAGATTTCTCTATGTCAGATTGTAAGTGATATTAGCATTTCACATGAAACATAGTAGCATAATAAATATTGAAATACCTTACATAGACAATTTTAGATACAGGAAGTATTCAGTAGCTATGTTTAAACATAATAGGAGTCCTCTATTCAAAATTTAAAAATTAAATTAAAGTATAAGATAACATACAAATCATCAATTATTAGAAATAAGTGGTTACCAAAGTTAATACAATTAATAAAAAGAATATGATTATACTTAGAATAAAAGGAAATAAGTGTCTGAGTCTCTCACATGCAATTCTTGAATGTGGAGGTTATGTATGTGCCTGTAGACTGAACGTAACCAGATTCCTCTATGTGACATGGAAAATGAGGTTTGAAATTACATGTGAATAATAAAACAATATGAATATTAACTAATAGCAATACAATTTTATCTTGCAAACTGTTAATCATAAATGATACCAAAATTATCCCCAACACAAATGAAATTACAGAAATATGCAGATAGCTGAAGATTATACATGATCAACTCCTCTGTACAGGGTTTTATTTGGGCAGTAGATTACAAAAACAGAAAAAACAATGTTAATATATCATAAAAGCTAGAAGACTATATCACACGAATCAAAAATGAGTTGCATAGAAGTCTAAACTGTGATAATTTAAGTGTAAAATTACTTAAATTGATTACAAGTAAATCCAATGTATGTGGCAAGACAAGTGACAAGGTTGTGAACCAGGAAGGGGAATTTGCATGAATGTCCGCTGAAACCTCTGATACTCTGTGAGACAAAACTGGGAGCCTACAGTATATGTTGAATGAAGTACATCATCAGTTGTGTTACACAATCATTGTGAGTTAGGCCCATCTACATCAATATAGTATTGATCAATATCTATTTCGCAGCCCTTCTACACCTTCCGTTAAAATTAATCACTGTCTGTTCTATTGTCTGTGTCACTGTCAGAGCTTGTATCTTGCCAAGTAATGTGTTGAGGTTCTGTTACTGTCTGTATTCCTGTTCTGGCAGTAGGATGTTGATTTTTGTATATGTGGCACTGACCACTAGATGTCATGAGACGAGTTCCAGCAATAGAGAGCCTGTATAGGGAGAGAGTGGCCAACCGGACGATACGGCCGCCATTTTTCTCCCAAACTGCCGGCGGGACTTTTGAATGGCCAGTAGTGGAGTAGTGGAGTACACACTCACCGACTCAAAATCAGAAGACAATATGATGAAATCATTCGTTAAATGCCTTTGTTTATAAGAATAATGTGTTATAATAATTTTCACACAGCCAATTTACAGGTCTGTTTTCAAATTTAACTATGTATATTGCAAGTTGTTTTATATGCAGTAAAAAGCAAAAACGACTTACTTCGCATAGATAAGAGTACTTGGTTGGTTTCCACAAGGCTCCTGTTTGATTTATGTCAGTCCTGTTGACTGCGACTGATCACTGCTTTCGTCTTTCTTCATTGCGTGGAAATGCTAGCATGCGAAATCCACCTTCGCCTCTATTGGAACAAACGAATGCAGCACAATCTGGCATCGTTTACGAACGTCTGCAGAACGAATTACAGATGTCGAAAACAATACTGTACAATTACTAACGTGTTTACTTCAAACATGTAGGCCTACTGACTTCACCACAAAACGCTTCATTATATCAACTCGTATTTAAGATCGCAAACGCTAATTACGTACTAAAAACGATATACAACTAAATCGAACATGCAAGCACAATTCATAACAAGTCTCTCAATAACTCAAATACCTTTTAATCGTTTCCAAAAGGCCTCTGAACTTCAATTCAACTCAAAAGCACGGCGAACATAGGAAGCGCGAGAGATGTTTGGCGCCATTTTTCTGCCAAAGCTAATCAACCAATCACGGGCAACTTCACCTATGGCCACTCTCTCCCTATACAGGCTCTCTACCCAGCAATGTTGTGTCGTCACTGGAGAAGCGGTAATATCGGAATAGGTCCGTCACTGGATGCAGACCCATGAGAGACACATTTCAACACTTCGAAAGCTGGCCAATTCACCTGTCTGTGATGAAGGATAACCGTAAATGAACCACGAGCAGGCAGACATCACGCACTGACGGGCACGGACGTCTAACACTGCGTAGAATGGTCGTAAAGAATCGGGTGAAATCGGCGGGAGGAATCACTCCTGGGTTCCAAACAGCTACCAGAAGATCGGCTGGCACAATGACTGAGCGTAGGGAGTTACACATAAAACGTCTCCTTAGAAAAATTTATAAAGTAATGTGCTGATATACCTCTTACGTTATTTGATTTTCAAACAGCTGAGCAAAACTGAACGTACTCAGACATTTCTCTCTTTACTTATTCTGATTATCACCAAACTGACACACAATATTTTTTAGCGCAACGCAATATGACTTTCAATAATCCCTACAAAAGAATGGCCCTTACTAACAATAACCTATACCTTTCATGAATCACTTACCTCACAAAAATCTTCGTTATTCGAACTACTGCAATACAGCGAGGGCCAATACTGCCAGCTAAATAAAAGGTTCTAACTACTGAAGGCACTAACTACTGATAGGCATAGTTAGCAAATGAAAGATTTTGATAGAGAACAAACAATGTAGTTACCTTAATAGTGTCCAAAAATCATTATATATATATATATATATATATATATATATATATATATATATATATATATATATATATATATATATATATCAGTTCATGACATCCAGTCTTACAAATTTACTGTCTCTGATGGACACTCGTCCAGATCGTCCGCTCTCACAACTCCGCCATTTCTCTCCCCACATCCACCACTGCTGGCGGCTCACCTCCAATTGCGCAACGCGTTATTCACATCCAACTGTCAAACACTACAATAGCAAATATTCCAACAATGCCAACCAGCCACAGACTGCACACAGCACAGACAGTGATTTTCATACAGAGCGCTACGTGACGTTACCAACATAGAAACCTAAACATTCTACTTACACACAGAACGGGGTACAGAGGTCTGGCAGCACTTCATTCGCCATTAGCCAATGCTAACCAGTGTTGGAGATGGTGTAGACAGCGATATCACTGGACAGTGTTTGACTGGCAACAAGTGATTTGGAGTAATGAATTACATTATAACTCGTGTTTGGCGAATCCCGAATGCCTGCACAGTGTTACCTGCCATAATGCGTAGCGCCAATAGTGAAGGGCAGAGGGCAGCAAGTGGCAAGGTATGGGAATCTTTTTCGTGGTTTGTATCCGCTCCCCTTATTGCGCTTAAGAAAACTCAAGAGGCCAGAGGATATGAACAAATTTTACAGCAGAGCGCGTACGATAGAGAAACAGTTTGTGGATGATGATTGTTTGTTTTAGCATGACAATGCACCCTACCATACAGCAGCATCCGTGATGCAACGCTTTGTCGACAATAACATTCTTTAAATGGACTGTTCTGCCCAGCGACCCGACCTGATGCCAGTCGAACACCTTTGGGATGGAGAATGTCAAATCGTCTATTTCCAAACAAATTTCATTTGGCTATCAGTTTCCAATACCAAAGAAAGCAGCTGCTGACAGATATGAAAACTATCGAACTATCACTTTAATAAGTCACGGCTGCAACTAACTCTAATTCTTTACAGACGAATGGAAAAACTGGCAGAAGCCGACGTCGGGGAAGATCAGTTTGGATTCCATAGAAATTTTGGAACACGTGAGGCAATACTGACCCTACGACTCATCTTAGAAGATAGATTAAGGAAAGGCAAACCTACATTTCCAGCATTTGTAGACTTACAGAAAGCTTTTGACAATGTTGACTGGAATAATATCTTTCAAATTCTGAAGTTGGCAGTGGTAAAAAAGAGGGAGCGAAAGGCTATTTACAATTTGTACAGAAACCAGATGGCAGTTATAAGAATCGAGGAACATGAAAGGGAAGCAGTGGTTGGGAAGGGAGTGAGACAGGGTTGTAGGTTCTCTCCGATGTTATTCAATCTGTATACTGAGCAAGCAGCAAAGGAAACGAAAGAAAAATTCGGATTAGGTATTCAAATCCACAAAGAAGAAATAAAAACTTTGAGGTACGCCGATGACATTGTAAATCTGTCAGAGACAGCAAAGGACCTGGAAGAGAAGTTGAACGGAATGGACAGTGTCTTGAAATGAGGATATAAGATGACCATCGACAAAAGCCAAACGAGGATAATGCAATGTAGGAGAATTAAGTCGGGTGATGCTGAGGGAATTAGATTAGGAAATGAGACGCTTAAAGTGGTAAATGAGTTTTGCTATTTGGGGAGCAAAATAACTGATGATGGTTGAAATAGAGAGGATATAAAATGTAGATTGGCAATGGTAAGGAAAGCGTTTCTGAAGAAGAGAAATTTGTTGACATCGAGTATAGATTTAAATGTCAGGAAGTCGTTTCTGAAAGTATTTGTATGGAGTGTAGCCATGTATGGAAGCGAAAGATGGACAATAAATAGTTTAGACAAAAAGAGAATATAAGTTTTCGAAATGTGGTGCTACAGAAGTATACTGAAGATTAGATGGATAGATCACTTAACTAATGAAGAGGTATTGAATAGAATAGGAGATAAGAGAAATTTGTGGCACAACTTGATTAGAAAGGGATCGTTTGGTAAGACATGTTCTGAGGCATCAAGGGATCACCAATTTAGTTTTGGAATGCAGCGTGGAGGGTAAAAATCGTAGAGGGAGACCAAGAGATGAATACACTAAGCAGATTCAGTAGGATGTAGATTGCAGTAGGTACTGGCAAATAAAGACGGTTGCACAGGCTAGAGTAGCATGGAGAGCTGCATCAAACCAGTCTCTGTACTGAAGACCACAACAACATCAGTTTCCGAGATTTACTACGCCATCTTCAGGTCGCTGACCGATGTATAGGAAGATTCCACCTCGGCTCAGGTCATAACATTGACCAGCGATATTGGTATTAGTAGAGTTCTGCATGTGGTTGAAGTGATCGCTATAGCAAGCAGAAATTTGGTAATACCTGTATTGGTGTCCCCTGTTTTGACCAGAGCCGAGGTGGAATCTTTCTATACATTGGTCAGGGACCTGAAGATGGTGTAGTAAATCGCCGAAACTGGTAATCAAATAAAACATGTTTGGAAGCTAGACGGCTGAAAGGTGTTTGATTTGACATCCTGTATCGAACAGCCGAATGTCGCAACCATCTCTGACAAGATGGAAATACAGAGACATTTGGGATTAGTTAGGGTGTCGACTTTGCTCCAGTCCAACACTGCCACCTTCTTTGGATTGGGCTCTTCAGGAAGAATGTACTGCCAGTCCTCCACAGGCATTCACACACCTCACTACAAGTGTCTCCAGTAGACTTAGAGTCGTCACAAACGCCAACGGTGCGAGCACTGCATATTAATGCCAAATGATACGTGCAGAATTACTTCTGTTTACACAGTGTATGGCTTTTAGAAGACTCTGACGTTTAGTGCACAATAATCTGATTGTGGTGCATCTGACTTCACTGCAGTGCACTCATTTTCGGTTTCAGAGGTGAAAGCTATATTTTCATGAAACTCGTTGAACATATTAAAAAGTCGATAAATACCGCCATTGGGCCCTTTGTAAATGTGAACGCGAAAATGAGTTCCGGCAGTTAAACTTTCTAGATCTCTCTCTTACGATAGTAGAAGACAAAATTAGATTCAATATCTTCCGTAAAGAAACCAATTCTGATCAAATTAAACCATTCACTTCAGTACACCCGCATTCTCATAAGATAGCCTTTTTTCATTTAGCTATTCATAGACCCACATCCACCCCCCTTGTTAGTGAAAATCTCAATTCTGAAACAAATCTAATTAAAACTGTTGCTGTCAAGAATGGCTATGATCCTTCTATAGTAGATAGTACTTTTAGTAGGAAAATCAATAAGAGAATCACTAACCTAGGCCTTTCTAATAATAAACCTAATGAAAAAGAAATTTTTCTCTATACCATTTCTGGGTCCAATTTCTGACAGGATACAGCGTCTGCTTCAAAATAAATATAACTGTAGAGTAGCCTTCTTCATTGATAATTCTTTAAAAAGTAAGATCATACGTAACTTGAAACCTACGCTTTCCCCTTTGCAGAATTCTGGTGTTTGTAAAATATTTGCGGCAATCGTTCCTGCTATTACATAGACCAAATAGGCCGAGCTATTTCGATAATATTCAAGGAACACTTTCCAGGCAAGAAAAGCACCAATGTTCACACATAAACATTCGCTGACTATTTGTTAATTGGTTCAAATGGCTCTCAGCACTATGGGGCTTAACATCTGAGGTCATCGGCCCCCTAGAACTTAGAAGTACTTAAACCTAACTAACCTAAGGACGTCACCCACACCCAAGCCCGAGGCAAGATTCGAACCTGCGACCATAGCGGTCTCGCGCCTAGAACCGCTCGTCCATCACGGCCGGCATTTGTTAATCACAGGACATAATCCTAAAGATGTAAAAGACGTCCAGCTCTTGCACTCAGAGAAAAAAGGCTTTAGGCTTAACATCTTACAAGAGCTAGAGATTTTTAAACACGTGTCTCTGAAGGACGGTCTCATTCTTAGCGAACTGTTGCAATTATTCAACAAAAACTTTTTTCGAGGTATAGACTGCTTACTAAATACGGTCTGAATTGTGATACTCTCCTCAATGTAGTCTCTTAAACATCGTTTTCCCTTCCATTTTCACGTTTTCTCTGTACATTTCTTGAACTGTATTTTCTTATGTAAAATAAGATTGTTACGGTACGATGTAACTTTCATGCACTGGGCCCTGTTGTTACCAGTAATATTTAAAATTATCTTTGCAATGCGTCATTTGCTCTTGCCTGTAATTCGATTACCTCTCACCAGATTGCGCGAATCTGTCTTCGTGTCCAACTCGTGGCTGCCTTGGCCTGTTAGCGGTCTAGTGTGGCGGTAGCGGCTGTGTTGATGCAGTTCTTGGCCCCAAGCGACCTCTCGGCTGCCATTGTATTTCCATGGAATATTTTATCCAGTTGACAAACATGTTACATTTTTACATTTTAGTTTCTATTCTTGTGACGATTTCTGTTTGACGAGAGCACTTTTGCTCAGATGTTTTTCACCCATGTTGTGATTACATGTAAGTACACTTTTTGTACGTTTTATGGAAGCAATATTATTATGTATATTGTATTTCAAGCCATGTCATTATATTTTCTATGTAATCCTATGTAATTGTTATTCCGATGAAGACTGCCTTAGTACTGACGAAACCACAATCGATTTGACAATAATTTTGTGCAACTGTATTGTTGAACTGGTTAAATCAAAATTATATCGTGAATATCAAGAATCCAGCAAAACATCAAATCTCCGAAATCACTGCGGACGGAAAAAGATCCTGTAAGAACGTGACCAACGACGACAGAAGAGAATCGTTTAGCATGACAGAAGTGCAACCCTTCCGCAACTTTCTCGTACTCTTACGGATTTATGGGCAGCCCTGCAGAATGCATGGCGTCAGTTCCCTCGCGTATAACTTCGGACATTATTGGAGTCCATGTGACGTTGTGTTGCAGAGCTTCTGTGGCCTCGCGGGGGCCCTAGATGATATTAGGCAGGTGTACCTGTTTCTTTGGTTCTTCAGTGTGGTTACCAGAAAGCTGAAAATGCGGGACGTGGATTACAATTACGAAGTACTTAAATTGATTCGATAATAAAGACAACGTGGCGGCGCAAACCACAGACTGCGATTTATTGGCAGAACACTTAGAAAGTGCAATAGTCTAATAAAGAGACAGCTTACACCGCCCCGCTCCACCCTCCCCTAGATTACTGCTACGCGCTGTGGGATAGACATCAGATGGGACTGACAGAGGACATAGACAAGGTTCAAAGGAGGGCAGTTCGTTTTGTATTATCGCTAAATAGTGGAGAGAGTGCCACAGACGCAATACATGAACTGAGGCAGTAATCACTGAAACAAAGGCGTTTTTCGTTGCTCTAGTATTTTCTCATGAAATTTCAGTCACCAACATTCTCCTCCGTTTACGAAAATATTCTGTTCGCACCCAGCTACACAGGGAGAAATGCTAAAACCTGGTGACACAGCAAATGATCGATTGAAATTGGGAATTACGTGAAAAACGATCAGAATATGGAAAAAGGCAACACAAAGTCGTATTGCTCCACTATAACGCCCCATCACAGACAGCAAAATGGGAAGCGATAGAATCGTTCAATTGGGAAATACTAGGACAAGCGGCTCATTCTCCACACTTGGTTCCGTCAGATTATCATCTATTTGCATCTCTCGGACACGCACTCACTGAACAACGCTTCAATTCGTATGAAAACGTACGAAAATGGCTCGCTGACTGCTTCGCTTCAAAAGAAGAACTGTTTTTTCGATGTGGCATTCATACCCTACCGGAGAGGTGAGAGAAATGTATAAATAGCAATGGAGATTATTTTGAATAAAGTATAGTTTATCAGTTTCAGACAGCCAATGTCCGGTTTCATACGTCTACACCTGGTAAGCTCTCGTTTTCCCGCGAGCCGTTCGAGAGAGGAACGGTAGAGAATATCTTGCCGGGCACTTAATTGTGAATTGCAGAGTACTCAAGTAGATTACAGTACGGTTCTTGTAGTCAAAAGGAATAAATTTCACAGAGATTCACCGAGAAATTCTGACAGTGTACGGACCAAATGCAGCGTCGCACCCAGGCGTAGTGAAATGTAGCCAACAGTGCGACCAAGGCCGCATAGAGGTGCGTGATGCTGACAGAGAAGTCTAGATCTAGCAACACGGAGTTTCCGTCTCTTCGACAAGCCGAAAGAACATCTGGGGAGTGGAGACACTTTCCAACCATGAGGAAGTTCACACAGAGCTTCTCGAACGGCTCCGTAACGAAGGACCGAATTTCTATCGTCGACGAATCGGAAGACAGTAGAATGTTTCGACAGTTAGTTCAGAGATTTGGTGCAGTGTTGAAAAATAGTCCCATTTAACTTTCGCTTTGAAGTGTAGTGCAGAATTCAATCAAAGTTAGTTCTCCTGCCGTAATACTCGGTAGTTTTCTTTTTGAAATGGGCTCGTATACAAGCGACGCAGAGAGGAATGTGGAAGCATTCTAGCATAAAGATGGTTACTAAACGAAGGAATTCCCTTGTTATCTCCCCCTCCTTCGTTCTTCCATCTATTGTCCCAGCCCAAGCAATTACTAAACAAAATTTTTTTATGAAGGTTTGAGATGAGTGAAGATTACTATAAATTTTCAAGTTTACTTAGCCTGTCATGTTGAGATGGCTCCAGTTCTTCTCGTCTAGGGGTCTCGTTCTTTAAGTTGAAAATCTGTATCATGTCCTCAGAGTTGGTTTGAACTAAATGAACTGGAAAACTGTTGCTGCAGCATATATTTTACGTAAATATATTTTCCACAGATTTTCTCACATTTTAGTATATCAAACGCTATTTTGATTTTTCACATTAACAAAGACGAAATTACATTGTTCGCAGCTATTATACACTCCTGGATATTGAAATAAGAACACCGTGAATTCATTGTCCCAGGAAGGAGAAACTTTATTGACACATTCCTGGGGTCAGATACATCACATGATCACACTGACAGAACCACAGGCACATAGACACAGGCAACAGAGCATGCACAATGTCGGCACTAGTACAGTGTATATCCACCTTTCGCAGCAATGCAGGCTGCTATTCTCCCATGGAGACGATCGTAGAGATGCTGGATGTAGTCCTGTGGAACGGCTTGCCATTTCCACCTGGCACCTCAGTTGGACCAGCATTCGTGCTGGACGTGCAGACCGCGTGAGACGACGCTTCATCCAGTCCCAAACATGCTCAATGGGGGACAGATCCGGAGATCTTGCTGGCCAGGGTAGTTGACTTACACCTTCTAGAGCACGTTGGGTGGCACGGGATACATGCGGACGTGCATTGTCCTGTTGGAACAGCAAGTTCCCTTGCCGGTCTAGGAATGGTAGAACGATGGGTTCGATGACGGTTTGGATGTACCGTGCACTATTCAGTGTTCCCTCGACGATCACCAGAGGTGTACGGCCAGTGTAGGAGATCGCTCCCCACACCATGATGCCGGGTGTTGGCCCTGTGTGCCTCGGTCGTATGCAGTCCTGATTGTGGCGCTCACCTGCACGGCGCCAAACATGCATACGACCATCATTGGCACCAAGGCAGAAGCGACTTTCATCGCTGAAGACGACACGTCTCCATTCGTCCCTCCATTCACGCCTGTCGCGACACCACTGGAGGCGGGCTGCACGATGTTGGGGCGTGAGCGGAAGACGGCCTAACGGTGTGCGGGACCGTAGCCCAGCTTCATGGAGACGGTTGCGAATGGTCCTCGCCGATACCGCAGGAGCAACAGTGTCCCTAATTTGCTGGGAAGTGGCGGTGCGGTCCCCTACGGCACTGTGTAGGATCCTACGGTCTTGGCGTGCATCCGTGCGTCGCTGCGGTCCGGTCCCAGGTCGACGGGCACGTGCACCTTCCGCCGACCACTGGCTACATCATCGATGTACTGTGGAGACCTCACGCCTCACGTGTTGAGCAATTCGGCGGTACGTCCACCCGGCCTCCCGCATGCCCACTATACGCCCTCGCTCAAAGTCCGTCAACTGCACATACGGTTCACGTCCACGCTCTCGCGGCATGCTACCAGTGTTAAAGACTGCAATGGAGCTCCGTATGCCACGGCAAACTGGCTGACACTGACGGCGGCGGTGCACAAATGCTACGCAGCTAGCGCCATTCGACGGTCAACGCCGCTGTTCCTGGTGTGTCCGCTGTGCCGTGCGTGTGATCATTGCTGGTACAGCCCTCTCGCAGTGTCCGGAGCAAGTATGGTGGGTCTGACACACCGGTGTCAATGTGTTCTTTTTTCCATTTCCAGGAGTATACATAAATATGTCCGACCACATCAGAGGAAAGCTTACGACTCTCACACTCTGCGGAAATAACAATGTTCCAAAGGGTTTACAATTTTTCCTAACAAATGAATTTATACTAGCTCTCGTTAAATTATTAATTTTGATTATTATTTCGTAAATGAATCCAGAAATAAACATAGTAATCAGGAGAGAATTGCGTAATTAATAATAGAAATTTTAAGAGTAGAAATAATTCGTAATTTCAAATGTTTCTAAAAGAAATAATTTTAACTAGTACTTACAGATTATAACATCGAAACTAAAATGTTTTATAAAGTAATTCCTTTTCATAAATTTTAACTTGAAATGCAACATACTGTGTTTCAGAAGAGGAACTGAGATAATACTGACCTGTCTAAAATTCAAAAAATATTACTGATATCGATAACTATTGTTGAGGAAAAGTAATTCTAGAGGAGAATGTCCCTCTACGTACTGACATAACCCACCAAGGGCTCACTGTCGAGGCCAGAGCATCGGAACGATCGTCTCGGAAAGGGCAAAACTGGTCGGCTGTTCGCATGCTGCTGTGGTGAGCATCTGTGGCAATTGGCTGAAGGGCAGTGAAACCACGAGTGGTCGACAAGGTGTTGGACGTGGATGTCGGAGGCTCGCTCATTTGGTAAAGTAGCACAGCCGGCGATCTGTGGCAGATCTCCGGAGTGAGTGCAATGCTGGTGCAGGTGCAACTGCCTCTGAGCACACCATCCTTGAACATGGAGCTCTACAGCGGACGGCTTCTATGTCTTTCCATGTTGACCCAACGACATCATCAGTTACGATTGCAGTCGACACGGAATCATCGAGACTGGAGAGTGTATCGATAGAAACGTACCGCCCGTTCGGATGAACCACGTTTCTTGTTACCCCACGTCGATGGTCGAGTCGGTTAAAGGCTTCTGGAAGATCTGTACACCGTACCACGGACAGAGCCTGGTGAGAGACATTATTACGCTATAGGGGACATTCACCTCAGCTTCCGTCCGTCCTGTGGTAGTAACTGAAGGCACTGTGACAGCTGCAGACTATCTGAAGATGATTACGGAGCTCCTGCATCCCTTTAAGCCTGATTCCTTTCCCCACGGCGCCGGTGTCTTCCAGCTGTACCTGTCACAAAGACAGAACTACGCTACAGTTTTTTGAGGAGCTTCGTGATGAACGCTCGTTTGCCAATTCGGCACCGAATTCCCTGATCTGAACCACATGGAACGCGTGATGGATGCTATCAGGCACCAACTTTGCGCCCGCAAACCGCAAGCGCGCAATTTACGGGCATTTATGGAGCTATGCAAAGACATCTGGTGCTGCATACGCCTAGAAACGTACCAAGCACTTATCGTGTCCTTGCCGGGCAGAATCGCTGCAGTACTGAGTTCTAAAGGGGGGGGGGGGGGTCCAGCTCGCTATTAATCAGGTGCTCATAACGTTTTAGCTCATTAGGGCGTGTACAGACTTCTACATACTTCATGGTCTAGTTTGACAAAGACTGGGCAGGTAGTCGGCAGTGACCTCTTGGTACGAACCATCATGCCATTTGCGTGAGGTAATTTACGGAAACCATGCTAAATGTAACCAAGTCGGTCAGATGTGGATTACAGCATCCATCCTCTCGCATAAAAGGCCAGTACACTTAAAACGCAAAACATCATTCGGTTTATCCTTACAGTACAATACTATTTTTTGTATACGTCCTTGCAAAGACGTTATGTAAAAATGTAGTGCTACACTGTTCACTTACCTCTCAATGCCAATCACTACTCGCCCTACACAAACGATACGCACATTATTTCATAACGCAGAAACATAGCGCTACATTGTTTATTCATGATATACGTCACAGTTACGACAGTACTTTAAATTTATTTAATACACACTGAAGAGCTGAAGAAACTGGTAGACGTCCATAACACCCTGTAGAGCCCCCGCGAACACGCAAAGGTGCAGCAACACGACGTGGCTAGGATTCGAATGATGTCTGAAGTAGTGCTGGACGGAATTAACACCATGAATTCTGCAGGACTGTACATGAATCAGTAAGACTACGAGAGGGTGGAGATCTTTTCGAACAGCACGCTGCAAGGCATTCCAGATATGCTCAATAATGTTCATGTCTGGGGAGTTTGGTGGCCAGCGGAAGTGTTTAAACAGAGAAGAGTGTTCCTGGAGCCACTCTGCAGCAATTCTGGACTTGTGGGGTGTCGCATTTTCCTGCTGGAATCGCCCCAGTCCGTCGGAATGCACAATAGATATGAATGGATGCAGGTCATCAGACAGGATGCTTACGTACGTGTCACTGTCAGAGTCGTATCACGTTTCCAGTCATCGGCAGTCCAATGTCGGTGTTGATGGGCCCAGACGAGGTGTAAAGCTTTGTGTCACGCAGTCAGAAAGGGAACACGAATGGGTCTTTGTCTGCGAAAGCCCATATCGATGTTGTTTCGTTGAATGGTTCGCACGCTGACATTAGCTGATGGCCCAGCATTGAAATCTGCAGCAATTTGTGGAAGGGTTGCACTTCTGTCACGCTGAACGATTCACTTCAGTCGTCGTTGGTCCCGTTCTTTCTCCGATCGCAGCGACGTCGGAGATTTGACGTTTTACCGGATTCCTGATATTCACGGTGCACTAGTGAAGTTGTCGTACGGGAAAATCATTTCATCGCTACCTCGGAGGTGCTGTGTCCCATCGCTCGTGTGCCAATTATAACACCACGTTCAAACTCTCTTAAATCTTGATAACCTGCCATTGGAGCAGCAGTAACCGATCCAAAAAAAGCGACAGGTACTTGTTGCCGACCGCAGCACCGTATTCTACATGTTTACATACCTCTGTATTTGAATACGCATGCATATACGATTTTCTTTGGCGATCCAGTTGGCAGTTTTTTTCAGTTGCACACTGTGGTGCACGTGTTTTCCTTATCGCAGCAGAGCTGTGTCTGCAGAACACCCGGAACATGTACTCTCTTCCGACAACGAGCCACTGTTGTTGCACAGTGGTCTAAGCGTGGGACGCCGTGTCTAACTTACTTTGCGATGTCCGTACGGACTACGTGTATCGCGTCACGTGCTTGCTTTGACAGCAGGCGGGATATAATTGCGCGCTGGGCAGTAGTCGTTATGTTGTAGACTATCAGTGTGTGCTGTAACTGGAATGACGCACCAGCTCCGTAAAAGTGGCTTACGAGCTATCTGAGGAACTCCAAATTACCAAAGGCCTTCGTCAGCGAAGTCACTGTTGTTTGCAGTTCACGTGGAAGAAGTATTAAAGACGTGAATAAGCTAATGTAGCCATATAGGAGTACCAGCGGTAGATCATAAGCTATACTATTAATCGACAATGATCAAGTAATAACTGCCTAACAAGACGGGTTTAAAAAAACCAGAAAAACAATTTCAGTATTTTTTTGCTAGATATGTAGTTTGTATCTACACCTGTGAATGGGTAAAGTGATGAAGATGTAAGAAGCGACAAGAAAAAGTGTTATTCAATAGTTAAACTCGATCTTCGCGATAAAACTAAAAAATGTTCATATAAAAAAAACAATAAAACAAAACGTATGCTCACATGGGTCAGAAGTTAGGGAAATAAGAAAGACACTTAAAAGTTCAACAGTTATCCATGGAAATAGATTATTGGAGACGAAGTTTCAGAGTCTAGAGTTTAGACTACACTAGCAATGAACAAATCGAAAAAGTGGCCTAAAAAGGACCATAATAGAAGCTATTGAAAGAAACGGCTTATTGTGCTGTGGCCATTTGGAAGAAATGAATGATAATAGGTGGCCATAAAAGGAACTGAGGTGAATACCACAGCAAAAACGAGAACGAAGTCGACCACGTAGAAGAAGAGTGACAGATATCAAGAAATCTGTGAAGTCCGAGGAAACACCAAGGTGGGTTTTAGGAAAACCAGAATACTGTAAACTCTGGCTATTGAGAAGATCTAAACAACTGGCATACAAATTTTAAGCTAAAAAAGGAGGAGGAGTTATGCAAACTGATCTCAAATCGATATTCAAACAGGTATCGATCGAGAATGTAAAACTGTTAACTTTGGCGGGTGATTGGTGAATGTGTGTGGTATGTGTACTGTAAGACTTTCGGTACACACACCATCAGATTATTTGACTTGTCGCTCTAACGAAGTAGGCGAGTGTCCAACAATATGTCTCGTGGTCTTATCGTGGCGTGTTTATCTTCTGCCGTTAGGTCAGACGATAGAAATCTCATTTGCACACTAAAAGTAACAGATTGACGATGACCAACGTTAAACAGAACTTGATTAATTATCACACACATTTATTAAAATAATAAAAAGCATAGACATTACTTAACTTGATTCTGGATGCTGTTTACAATTGACAATCTGAAGTTCCTTTGGTCTTGGTACGTTAATCTTATTCTCACATATCTCTGATACTTGACAAAGTGTCTATAGATTTATCTTCATGGCTATGTACAGGAATATGGTAATCTTATTAGGCGCAGACTGATACTTGACTATAGACTGGTACAGACTAATGCAGACTGGTACAGACTGGTACAGACAAATGCAGACTCGTACAGACAAATGTAGACTGACTAATCGGAGGTCTGTACACTCGTTATAATATCTCGCGCGTTCAGGTATCACTGCGAGAGTGTGATCCGCGAGCAGAAAAGGTTCTACGTTAGCAGGAATCTCAGTGGCTGCGTTACATATTAATATGCGGTCGGCGGAAGCAGAATTTGGTCCGTCTCTAAGGCAGCGCCATCTCGTAGTGCGGAGATGGACGAACGCTGCGCCTGTGCTGTTGTGCTTAGCAGGGCGCGCTCTAGTGGGAAAGTTGTGTACGCGCTGACTACGCGAAACTATGTATACAACAATGTGTAACGGTACAGCGCAGATTCAACGAGCATCTGGCAAAGATAATGAATAGCTGACATATCAGATCAAGGGCATAAATTCTTTGAAAATTTCATTCTGTGTTTTCAGTTGGACAGTAAGTATATTTCGCCGACAGGTTCGTGAAAAATATACGTAGAAGTCAGCATTTGAGAGAGGACTTGTAGTTGGGCTGTAACAAGCCGGTTGGAGCAATAGGCGAATCTCTTGACGTTTAAATAAGAGCGATGCCGCTATTCGACGATGTTGGCATAAATGGGTGTACCATGGCCGAACAGTGTCAGGAAGGAAGTAGTCACCTGCTGCTTCTGCGACCACAAGGACCACAGAAAGAGGTCTGAGCTCACAGGGGCTCCTGAGCCTACCACCATTGACCTCTGTACACCAACAAGCCCATCTGCAGTGATGTTGGGCACATCCGGCCTTGAATAACAGTGACTAGAGTAAAATTGTCTCCAGTGATGAGTCCCGCATCGAACTGAGCGCCGATGTCCATCGAATACCTTTCTGGAGTCGTCCTGGACACCGGTGGGATAACAACCTGAGTGTAGCCCGCCATAGGGACCGACAACCAGGAATGATGGTCTGGAGTGGCTTTTCTTTTCATAGCAGGACTCCTTTGGTTGTCATCCTCGGCGCCCTTTCAGCACAGCGGTACGTCGACGATATTCTACGCCCAGTTTTGTTACCCTTCATTGCAAGCCAATCTGGGCTTATATTTCAGCAAGATAATGCCAGCCCGCACATGACGAGGATTTCTACGTCTTGTCTTCGTGCTTGTCAGACAACACCTTGGCCAGAAAAGTCGCTGGATCTCTCCCCAGTTCAGAAAGTTTGGAGCATTATGGGCAGGGACCTCTAACCAGCTCGGGATTTCGACTATCAAACGCGCCAGTTGGACTTAATTTGGTACGTTATGCCTCAGGAGGACACCTCACAACTCTATCAATCAACGCCAAACCGAATGACTGCTTGCATAAGGCCAAAGGTGGACCAACGAGCTACTCAAAAAATGGCTCTAAGCACTATGGGACTTAACATCTGAGGTAATCAGTCCCCTGGACTTAAATCTACTTGAACCTAATTAACCTAAGGAGATCACACACATCCATGCCCGAGGCAGGATTCGAAACTGCGACCGCAGCAGGCGCGTGGTTCCGGACTGAAGCGCCTAGAACCGCTCAGCCACAGCGGCCGGCAACGAGCTACTGACTTCTTCAATTTGTGAAGCTTTTTCTCTTAAATAAATAATCCAATTTTACTGAAATTTAATCATTTGTTCGTCTGTGTATGTACGTCACACCTACTGTTTCCCGTCTCATTCGGATAATTTCTTAGTGGTGCGTCGTTTTTTTCTTCTTTCAGAGTGCATCTGTGAGTGACAATGTAAAACGTACTCGCAGGTTCTCCAACACATCAAACTACAAAAAGAAAAAGAATAAAGGGGAGGAAAAAAAGGACGAGTGTGTCACCAGTATCGAATTCGGCTTGAATCGTCATTCAGACTGTTCCAATGGAATACAGAAACTGACGATGGAGGTTCCGAAATGGTGATTAAAAATTACTTTAATTTGTACTGACAGTTTTTTTGTAAGAAGTCACGTTTTTACCAACGCACGAGAAATTAAAAATTAACAAAGAAACGTCTGCTAAGTTCATCTTATCTCAACACTCAGCTGCAGTTCTTACTGTTTTAACGGCAGTTTTAGTTGAAAAACCATCAAAAATTTCACGAGATAGATACTAGACCGGAATGGTCTTGCTTGTGCTTCAGTGGACGCGAGGCACTAAGGTATCATTTCTGTGAGCACGGCACTGCTCAGATATATTTTTACTTAACATACAACGTGTTCGGCAATTCCCGTTACAGACTTCTACAACTTGTCGAGCGGAGTGAGTGCATAATATGACGGCTGTCCAGAAAGTAATGCACCGCTTTTTTTTTCTCAGCCGAAAACAACGCTAAGAATGAGAAACGTTACGTATGTATTATCTGAAGTCTACTGAGCGAGCGCGCCAAGTTTCTGTCACTTCCGACAGGGAGCGTAGTTGCAGGACAGTTTCAAAACGGCGTCTGTAGGTGATGTACATTAAAAGTAATATGCCGTCATTGAATTTCTCACCGCAGAGAAAGAAACTGTGGGGAATATTCACAAACGGTTGTGCAAAGTCTACGGAGCATCTGCTGTCGACTTAAGTCAGTTAGTCGCTGGGCAGGGAGGGTGAGGTCATGAGAAGGCGGTTCGGCCGAGCTCCACGATTTGCAGCGATCGGGGAGACCATCCACGGCTGTCACACCTGACACGTTGCAGCGAGCTGATGTTTTCATTCGCCATTTGAGGATGCCATTCGTGTAAGACATTTTGCTGACGATGAGAGGGTGATTAAACAGTGAAACAGATCATACACGCCCTTGTTTCGCGCTGGAGAAAGGCCATAGAACGGGTTGGAAATAAAGTGAAAAAAAGGGCGTGTAAATAAAACACCATTGTTTCGTGTGTGTAATTCTCATTATGTTCAATAAAGAAATGTTGAAAAAAGAAAGTGCGGTGCATTACTTTCTGGGCAACCCTCGTATTTTGAATAGGAACCCATGTCCGGAAATGGTAGCTACAGGCTTTTGAAAATATGTTTCCTACATAGGTATGCAACAGGGTAGTCGTGGCTATCGGCTGGCGTCGTTTAACGCCTGTCCCACATCTCTGACCTGTCGTTCACGTGTCTGTGAGTGTCAGAGCAATGTGGTTGGCCATAGAACAGGTTGGAAATAAAGTGAAAAAAGGGCGTGTAAATAAAACACCATTGTTTCGTGTGTGTAATTCTCATTATGTTCAATAAAGAAATGTTGAAGAAAGAAAGTGCGGTGCATTACTTTCTGGGCAACCCTCGTATTTTGAATAGGAACCCATGTCCGGAAATGGTAGCCACAGGCTTTTGAAAATATGTTTCCTACATAGGTATGCAACAGGGTAGTCGTGGTTATCGGCTGGCGTCGTTTAACGCCTGTCCCACGTCTCTGACCTGTCGTTCACGTGTCTGTGAGTGTCAGAGCAATGTGGTTGGGTACACGTTTGCAGAATTCACCCATATGATCCTTCTGTAGGATGAATTTCACAATAATGGAAGAACTATTCATCGAGATCGTTGTCTGCAACGTCCGACTCCATCGCGTATCATTCCCGCCACAATTACGCAACGGCTTCGAGAATCGGTACCTTCACCATCAGCAGGGGTGTTTGTGGTGCTCCAAGGAGACGCCGTTCACTCGACCTGGAAGAGGCCGTACTGCGTCAGTTCAGTAGATGCGAGACACTGAAGTATCATTATGGTGAGCATGACGCTGCACAGAAACATTTTTACTTAACAGACAGGGAACTGGCCTCGTGTTACAGCCTGACGTCAGCAACTTGAGATTTTACTGGCAGGGAGAGGAGTGTCATATTTTGACGAAATTCCGGTACCAAAAACTTTTATGAAAAGCAGTATCTTGACTTCATAACCTTCATAGATGACATGATACTGCAGAAGGTATTAGAGACAGCAGTTGCAAAGGAATTTAGAAGAGAGCTTCCTACAGGCAAAGGTGTGTTGCATGACAAATTCACTGAGCTACAGTTATTTCGTGCAAGTAAGGCTGCACGTTCAGGAAGCTATAAGACAGACTGTATAACTCATAACGGCCTGTCCTCCAGACAAGAAGCCACTTCTTTATCACGTGCGAAATCACACCAGATGAAGTTTGTAAACTTTGTTCAAGGAGAGACCATGTAGGGCCATACCTGAATCAAACCAAGTCGTGGGTACTGCTGACAGAAGAGGTGTTCCTGGTCCAGCAACGAGTGCAAAAGAAGGCTTCCCGACTTGTCAGTTGGACAATCCGATACCGCATCTACATGGGGCTCCTTCCAAAGGGGATGATGAAGGTGGTGACGATAATTATGACATTGACGCCGCATCTGCAGTAAGAGCAGACACCCACGTAGCTTCGACGTCGTCTGCATGTCCTCCCCTATTTCCGCGTGGAGTCGAGTGAGGTGACTGTGGTAATACTGATGAACACGAGAATCGCAAAACAGTGAAGTTCAGTGAAAATCAGGCCCTTGTATCAAATACAAAAAGAAAATTGTAGCTTTATGAGCCCTACTAAAATGATTTTCAATGACATACAGACAAAATTTCAAATAATTCAGAAGTCCAGAATGTCCAGTGAAGACGTTTGGAGGATCCCAGTGTAATGCAGGCTGCTCTTAGACAGATCACCAGAATTGGTGATCCCAAAGGGAAGTATATTACGTATCTTATACATAGGGCATTAGGCAGGATTGTTTCAGAGTCAATAATTTGCCAACATAGTTGAAACCGTTGTGTGACCTCCTTCGGCAGGCGTTCAAGAGAAGAAAAGAATCATTGGACATTGAGCATTTATCTACGGATTTTATAAAAGCGTACGGGCGCGTTTTCTTTGACCCAGCCCTCCCCCCTCTCAAGTGTTTTGTTTTCACTCGAAACATGTAAAAGAATAAAGATACTATAGATAAATGCTGCTAGAAGTAAAGTGGCAATGACTGAAATTCAAAAACTAATTGACGTGCTGAGTGTTGATACAGTCTGTTTGCAAGAACTATACTGTAGAAACAATGAGTTCCCACATTTTCCTGCGGATTGGTAACAGTTACTGGCGACGAAGCGGCAATGTCTGCCATTGACGTCACAGGAAGCAGCATATTCACTGTGACATATGTGGCGCAGCACTGTGACAAGCACATGGTCACAGTGGAAGTGAAGGTCGCGCAGATAAAATGGACTGTAGTAAGCATGTACATGCAGTATTCTCATACCATCTGACTTAGGTAAACTCAGGGCGGTTGCTGTATATAGGCGAGGGGCGTGTCTCCTTATGGCAACAAAGAAGAAGCAAAATCCTCTCTGTGGCACGGTAGACAAACTGACGAACGAGGTGAGATACTAGAGGGCGCAACGCAGGAACTGTACCTCATTGTTTTAAATCTAGAAGGCCAGACGAGTACATTCGAGGGTCGATCAGTTATAGTCACTAACGTAGCCGTCACTTTAGCGAACCGCATGGCTGCAGCTAAGATTTGTAGCTGGCGAGTGCTCTAGTGCCTAATATCCAGTGACCATGATGTAATCGTCATCGAAGGGGAAATGACAATAACACAGGGAGACAAGCAGAGGAAAGCAGGGTTGAGTTAGGCATCAGTAAAGCGGAATAGGATGGCTTAGTTGCCTACCTTGCAGCATTTCTAGTGGAACCGTTACCTGTACATGTAGACTGAAATCTTCTAAAAAGAGCATATAAGGCGTGGCGGACCCACAATATGCCTCATCCGGGATAGGGTTTGAACGCTATATTGAGAGCGATGTTGGGATGATTCACAGTATGGCGCATCCTGGATAGGTACTGAAGGTGGATCTCCGAGCGTTATATCAAGAACGATGTTCAGAAGTGGATCCACAGTATGTCACGTCTGGGATACGGCTCGAATGTGGACCAACAACTCATTACGTCCGGTGATGTGTTGTATGTTTGAAGTTGGACTCAGCAGCAGGAGGACTTGGTCATGAGAGCCATCCACGACACATGCACAAACACAGACATACAGAAAACAGAGCAAACCCGCTGCAACTATAGAATATGTGGTTGGTGGTGACTGAATGCGTTCCAGTAATGTGCTATGCTATGGCGTCCGGCCAGAAAAATGGTGCATTTTCCCTTGGTGTTGGTAACTGTACTATATTTAAAACCAATTTTAGAATTCGGAGCGTGAAATGATGTCATGATCATTCGGGTACAAGTAACATAAAATCGATACAAATACTTAAAATGTCGGAAGATGCGTATAAACGGAGTGACAATACGCTGAAGTGAGGATAAATTGGAGTACAGCAAGAGGAATACAAGAAAAAGTTGACATAGAAGCACTGGAAACCAGCGAAACAGTCATATTTCGTCGATATCGATAAGACGGTTGGAACAGAATATTTAACGTGGATGACCACCAAATGTAGAGTAACAAATTTATATATGTCGGATCACACGCCCAGGTGTGACCCCAAAGTTACCACAAATCGCCCTATGGGACTTAACATCTATGGTCATCAGTCCCCTACTTAAACCTAACTCACCTAAGGACATCACACAACACCCAGCCATCATGAGGCAGAGAAAATCCCTCACCCCGGTTGTATTACCAGCTTGGGTGACTGCAGTGTACAATTACAGAATGGATCACGTGTTTGACCGTGTGCAGGACTGCTTAGGTGTTCCAGACCCTAACAAACAGTATTTACAATGTGCTTCTCTGTACTGTCCGCCAATCACAACCCTGCGGTGTCAGCTAGCAAACAATTGCTGCATGGTTTTTTAACAGCATTCTACTCTCTACTGTGATAATAGTGAGCAAAGAAGGTTGACTGCTGTCTTTGATGCTTTCCTGGAAAAGAGAGACATTTGCCTCTAAACTCACATGGATCTGGGATAAAGGACTATAGACAGTAGATGGAGTGATCGGTTGAGAGGTAGATGTTGCTGCAGGTCATTTAACCATTTTTTTTTTCAGTTGTTCTTTCAGAGTGTATCAGTTGTGTGGTAATCTGCGATCGAATCAACTGCGCATTCTGTGTGGCTTAGAGCATTATCTACCTGCGAACGCTAACAGCAAACCTCTCCAAACCACAGGCATCAGAGGACTTCCAACTCATGTGGCCGACCGCGGTGGCCGAGGGGTTCTAGGCACTTCAATCTGGAACAGCGTGACTGCTACGGTCGCAGGTTCGAATCCTGCCTCGGGCATGGACGTGTGTGATGTCCTTAGGTTAGTTAGGTTTAAGTAGTTCTAAGTTCTAGGGGACTGATGACCCCAGATGTTGAGTCCCATAGTGGTCAGAGCCATTTGAACCAACTCATATGTGATGAAACATGTCCATCGACGGAAAAGCTGTTTCGGTACCCTCCTCTAGACAAACAAAGATGTATGCGAAGTAGTCCATTTCTCTGCCACGTCTTGGACGTAAATCAGTTTCATATAGCTATGTAGCGACTGTTACTATACTTTTCATATTCGTCCTATCCTAATAATAGAGGAAACGCTTGTCATGACCTGTTGACATTATTTTGATACTCAGACCGTCCACCTGATCTTATAGACTGAAATTTAAGCAGTTACCTTTTAGATATCCGATGTGCTACAATACTGACTTTAGTCCGAAAGTTTTGGTCACTTGCAATGGTTTGCACATCGCAGTCTAATTGTCTGCAGTGTCTCTCTACCTGAAAAAAGGGGCCATCCTAAATGTATGCAAGTGGATCATCGGGGAGCGGGCAAGTCTTGGGATGTTTTAGAAGTTGGCGTATAAGATGCACAAATGTTCTCGTAGAAAGTCAAGCAGAACATGGATATATGAGCAATATGACTATATATAGGTGGGGCACCGTGGGGAAAATAGAAGATGACATAAAATCGGTAAAATTCGAGGAAAATCTGGTATAGTCGCAAAAAATTGATTTGAGATACGTAAAATTGAGGGAAATACCACGAAATATGTGAAACCGTGAAAACCTAGCAAAATTACGAAACTGACTGACAATACATAACATTAGAGACAAATACCATGAAGAGAAATGAGCAAAATCAATAAAATTGCGTGTTCTGGAAGAGAAGAGAAGATTGATGGTACATATACACACCTTAATAGTGGAGAGAGGAGGTATTCTAGACACGTGGCGTCAAGGCGAAACGGTAATATTATCCTGCAGGTGAGCAATACAACCGAATATCCGGCCATAACCTCTGCGTGCAAGAGGAAGGTTACCAGAGGCTGTGGTAAACTGAGGTAAGGCTGTTGATTCTCCTCTGGCTACTGATAATGGTGTTTATTTCTGCGAATGCACTTTCGGCTGTCGACGATCATTATATAGGGCTATTTTGAACATATCATAATTTTCGAACAGTAATGGGGCGCGAATTTCGTAAACAGAAGGTGTCATACACCTCTGGAAACATATGCAGTGGTTGTGTTACAAAGAACCGATATTTTCTTTGGTGTGCAAGGTAGTAATTTTATCACTTTACTCCAGTTTGTCACCATAGTTTATCGGAGAGAAACCTGCATGGAGAATGTATGTCATGTGCTATGAATATATTTCTTCCGTTTGAATATTAACTGCGTTGCATTCCACATGTCTAATAGATCAGAAGCCATACCACTTTAGCATTATAGCATGTTTGAAGTGCAAAACCGTGTAGCCTTAGGAATGCATGTGTTTATGTTCTACAATCTTACCAATACTTTCTTGGTACTAACTCCAGCCGGCCGGTGTGGCCGTGCGGTTCTAGGCGCTTCAGTTTGGAACCGCTTGACCGCTACGGTCGCAGGCTCGAATCCTGCCGCGGGCATGGATGTGTGTGATGTCCTTAGGTTAGTTAGGTTTAAGTACTTCTAAGTTCTAGGGGACTGATGACGACAGATGTTAAGTCCCATAGTGCTCAGAGCCATTTGAACCAAGCCATACTAACTCCAGACTCTAGAACAATACCTCTGAATTGATGACGCAGTTGAGTTACGTAAAATGGTCCAAACTACCTCTGTCTGGAGCGCAATCATGCATAAACCAATTGTTTTTTCTTCATAACCGCGTGTTATATCATCACAACACTCTCACATCTACTATACACCGGTAAGGGATGGTAACCTCCTCGACATGCCGGCAACTGAAGGGATCTTCTGCTCTGGATGGGCGCTGTACGATTAGTGTGGAACAGTCTTCGCTGGAAGGCAGTTACGGACTCGGCTCGCTCTTTTCCTTCACAAGATGTGAAATGTAGCCTCCTACTTCTGGTCAGCTGCAAAGGAAATTGGTGACAGTGTTGCAGGAAGGGTTCGTCAGCGACAATGCAGGGAGATCTTTCAATGTCCAACTTTATCCTAAGAATGAAAGTATGCTCTGTGTGTCCCATCCTTATAGGGGAAGATGGACAATCGTAATCATAAACTACATATTATGATCGAAATGGCAATAATGCAAAGTCATATATATATACACTCCTGGAAATGGAAAAAAGAACACATTGACACCGGTGTGTCAGACCCACTATACTTGCTCCGGACACTGCGAGAGGGCTGTACAAGCAATGATCACACGCACGGCACAGCGGACACACCAGGATTTGCGGTGTTGGCCGTCGAATGGCGCTAGCTGCGCAGCATTTGTGCACCGCCGCCGTTAGTGTCAGCCAATTTGCCGTGGCATACGGAGCTCCATCGCAGTCTTTAACACTGGTAGCATGCCGCGACAGTGTGAACGTGAACCGTATGTGCAGTTGACGGACTTTGAGCGAGGGCGTATAGTGGGCATGCGGGAGGCCGGGTGGACGTACCGCCGAATTGCTCAACACGTGGGGCGTGAGGTCTCCACAGTACATCGATGTTGTCGCCAGTGGTCGGCGGAAGGTGCACGTGCCCGTCGACATGGGACCGGACCGCAGCGACGCACGGATGCACGCCAAGACCGTAGGATCCTACGCAGTGCCGTAGGGGACCGCACCGCCACATCCCAGCAAATTAGGGACACTGTTGCTCCTGGGGTATCGGCGAGGACCATTCGCAACCGTCTCCATGAAGCTGGGCTACGGTCCCACACACCATTAGGCCGTCTTCCGCTCACGCCCCAACATCGTGCAGCCCGCCTCCAGTGGTGTCGCGACAGGCGTGAATGGGGGGACGAATGGAGACGTGTCGTCTTCAGCGATGAGAGTCGCTTCTGCCTTGGTGCCAATGATGGTCGTATGCGTGTTTGGCGCCGTGCAGGTGAGCGCCACAATCAGAACTGCATACGACCGAGGCACACAGGACCAACACCCGGCATCATGGTGTGGGAAGCGATCTCCTACACTGGCCGTACACCTCTGGTGATCGTCGAGGGGACACTGAATAGTGCACGGTACATCCAAACCGTCATCGAACCCATCGTTCTACCATTCCTAGACCGGCAAGGGAACTTGCTGTTCCAACAGGACAATGCACGTCCGCATGTATCCCGTGCCACCCAACGTGCTCTAGAAGGTGTAAGTCAACTACCCTGGCCAGCAGGATCAGCGGATCTGTCCCCCATTGAGCATGTTTGGGACTGGATGAAGCGTCGTCTCACGCGGTCTGCACGTCCAGCACGAACGCTGGTCCAACTGAGGCGCCAGGTGGGAATGGCATGGCAAGCCGTTCCACAGGACTACATCCAGCATCTCTACGATCGTCTCCATGGGAGAATAGCAGCCTGCATTGCTGCGAAAGGTGGATATACACTGTACTAGTGCCGACATTGTGCATGCTCTGTTGCCTGTGTCTATGTGCCTGTGGTTCTGTCGGTGTGATCATGTGATGTATCTGACCCCAGGAATGTGTCAATAAAGTTTCCGCCTCCTGGGACAATGAATTCACGATGTTCTTATTTCAATTTCCAGGAGTATATATATATATATATATATATATATATATATATATATATATATATATATATATATATGAGAAGTAACAATGTATGGCAATACTGCAAAGTCATCTATCTATATTCGCAATGGTAGCGACAAAGCAATGGATGGGTGGTTTAGCGATGATACAGAAACTGGGGAACATGCTGGCGTGTCATTTGTTGGCATTGAAATCACAGAAAGAAACCTGCAAAATTGCTAAAATTGATCACACTATAAACTATGGTGCTTGTTACAGTACATGTATGGTGTCCTTTATGTCCCGTCCATCCACTGGCACACTGTTGATTACCACATAATAGTTGAGTGACATCACTTGTGTAAGATGGGGAGAGAGCCTTGGTGGCACCAACACTCTTGGGGGTTGCCAGCACTGAAACATTGATCGCATACATGACTGCAATATTAGAGGTCAACCGAAGTGGAACACCTAGACATGAGTTTAAATGTGGGTGTCATGAATCACAGCTGTTCGGAAATGCCCCATACTGACACAAAACTCTTCCAGTTCCCATATTTCGCATTGTTTTCCACATTTCTTTTTGTCAATAAGAAACACTGCTTCGTCTTTTATTTCAGTCATCCTGTAAATATTATGGAAGCAGCAGCATCATAATTTACAACTTGCAATGTCCAGTTTTTGGTGAGAACCAATGGAGTGAGACATGTTAATGTCAGTTTAACAACTGACACAGAGCTCGAAAAAGAAAGTCGTGATGGAGAAAACAAAATGATAGCGATGTATGTAGCTGTAGTCATACACTTCTTGGACGTGTTACAGCAGAAAAAAAACAACGTATCAAATAACAACACAGGATTCCTCTCTTGCGAGTGATAGTCTGTGAGATATGGTCCTCCTACAGTACAGGTGATGAAGCTTTGCACTGGTCTGTGGAAGCAATTTCGATCAAGAGTCACCTGCTCCAGGGAACCAATACCTGTATATTTAGCAGGAGTGTGACATATGCTCAGTGTCAGCATGCGGCGGTATTTGTTTTCAATATATCTTAAGAGAGGGACAAGGTAATATCTTATCCAGTTCCCTACTGGATGATGTTAGCTGAGATTTTATAGTTCGTTGTTTCTCTCTGTTTGATGGTGCAGAATAACGAGAATACCAGGTGCATTCAAGTTCTAAGGCCTCCGATTTCTTTTTCTAATTAACTACTCACCCGAAATCGATGAAACTGGCGTTACTTCTCGACGTAATCGCCCTGCAGACGTACACATTTTTCACAATGCTGACGCCATGATTCCATGGCAGCGGCGAAGGCTTCTTTGGGAGTCTGTTTTGACCACTGGAAAATCGCAGAGGCAATAGCAGAACGGCTGGTGAATGGGCGGCCACGGAGACTGTCTTTCATTGTTGGAAAAAGCCAAAAGTCACTAGGAGCTAGGTCAGGTGAGTAGGGAGCATGAGGAATTACTTCAAAGTTGTTATCACGAAGAAACTGTTGCGTAACGTTAGCTCGATGTGCGGGTGAGTTGCCTTGGTGAAACAGCACACGCGCAGTCCTTCCCGGACGTTTTTGTTGCAGTGCAGGAAGGAATTTGTTCTTCAAAACATTTTCGTAGGATGCACCTGTTACCGTAGTGGCCTTTGGAACGCAATGGGTAAGGATTACGCCCTCGCTGTCCCAGAACAGGGACACCATCATTTTTTCAGCACTGGCGGTTACCCAAAATTTTTTTGGTTGCTGTGAATCTGTGTGCTTCCGTTGAGCTGACTGGCGCTTTGTTTCTGGATTGAAAAATGACATCCACGTCTCATCCATTGTCACAACCGACGAAAAGAAAGTCCCATTCATGCTGTCGTTGCACGTCAACATTGCTTGGCAACACGCTACACGGGCAGCCATGTGCCCGGCCCCGGTGGCCGAGCGGCTCTGGGCGCTCAGTGCGGAGCCGTGCGACTGCTGCGGTCACAGGTTCGAGTCCTGCCTCGGGCATGGATGTGTGTGATGTCCTTAGATTAGTTAGGTTTAAGTAGTTCTAAGTTGTAGGGACTGATGACCACAGCTGTTAAGTCCCATAGTGCTCAGAGCCATTTGAACCATTTTTCTGCAGCCATGTGGTCGTCCGTCAGCATTCGTGGCACCCACCTGGATGACACTTTTCGCATTTTCAGGTCGTCATGCAGGATTGTGTGCACAGAACCCACAGAAATGCCAACTCTTGAGGCGATCTGTTCAACAGTAATTCGGCGATCCCCCAAAACAATTCTCTCCACTTTCTCGATCATGTCGTCAGACCGACTTGTGCGAGCCCAAGGTTGTTTCGGTTTGTTGTCACACGATGTTCTGCCTTCATTAAACTGTCGCACCCACGAACGCACTTTCGACACATCCATAACTCCATCACCACATGTCTCCTTCAACTGTCGATGAATTTCAATTGGTTTCACACCACGCAAATTCAGAAAACGAGTGTTTGCACGCTGTTCAAGTAAGGAGAACGTCGCCATTTTAAGTATTTAAAACAGTTCTCATTCTCGCCGCTGGCGGTAAAATTCCATCTGTCGTACGGTGCTGCCATCTCTGGGACGTATTGACAATGAACGCATCCTCATTTTAAAACAATGCGCATGTTTCTATCTCTTTCCAGTCCGGAGAAAAAAATCGGAGGCCTTAGACCTTGAATGCACCTCGTAGAGACTATTTGGGCGGTACACATGAATGCAACCTGAGAGAAACAGATCTCCTTCGGACTGCAATACCTATATGTAGTTTGGAGACATATCACAGTGCAGTAGCAAAATTCTCATCCTTCCTCCAGTTCCCTAACTGCCTGTGCTATCTTTTCTACTACCTCATACTGTAGGACTAAGCTTCGTTTGGCATTGGCCTTGCACACTGTACATGGTTGGCGAAGCTACAACAACATTTTTCCCATTTCCACGTAGAGGTCAAAGCACAGTCCTGTCACATTAACCCAACTCACCCAAGACGCAGAAGGTCTTAGAAATAGGCCATGCGGGGTAGCCAAGCGGTCTGAGGCCTTGTCATGGTTCGCCCGGCTCCCCCCATTTGAGGTTCGAGTCCTCCCTCAGGCATGGGTGTGTTTTGTCCTTAGCATACGTTAGTTTAAGTTAGATTACATAGTGTGCAAGCTTAGGGACAGATGACCTCAGCAGTTTGGTCCCATAAGACCTTACCACCAATTTCCAAATTTCCAATTTATTATATACAGCGTTCTCTAACTTTTTTCAGTTCTGACGTATGACTTATATTTGGTCGATCACATAGACGAAGCTGCAGGGATGGACGCAGAGCCTGAGGAGTAGTTACAATATGCAGAGGGACTGCCTAAAACCCCATTGGAGTTTTACTGTAGCAGATAAGCTCGAAAAAGGTGACACGTTTTGAGATATGAGAGTGGCATGAATATAATTCACCAGTGGCTTTAATCATTAAAAGACGTCTCCATAAGATGCAATACCAGTAAGTAATCGAATGGATAGACTTGATTCCTGATCGCAGACAGCATTTCTACCAGAAAGTGTCACACTGTCAGTGACTCTTGTGTGTGCCTTTAGAACCAAGACCACTTTTTATGCAGGGTGACAGTAACATAGTTGTTGTGACCATGTTTTTAATAGCGCAGTCCTTACATGAAATGTATGTTCCTGGCGGTAGAATTCTTCAGTGGTCAGCTTCAAATCTCGGTTCTGTATAGTGTTCCTCGAAAATAGCATCGTCTTGCCTCCTGGGACTCCAATTTGAAAAACCTGGTGACTGTAATCCAACGACTGAAAAAGAAAAATTACTGCCATGCAAAGTGACTATCAAGATTAGTTTAATTAATTAGCCTATCAACTTGGTATCAGTGACATGTCGCGTGGTGGGTGGAAGCAATGGCTAGGATACCACAGATATGATCCTTGACTTGACTTTTTTTTCATTGTGGCGATATATTTTAACGATATTTAAATCTCCCACCTACACAGGGAGAGACAATCCTCGTAATAAAATCAGATGTCTTACCGAGTTTATAAAGTGATACATAGTACAAATTTGATATTTATGACTTCTAGGTGCTGTTACCTTAAGAGCCTTCGTATGAGGAGAGGCATTTGGTTAACTTACACTGCAATCAATTTCCCACCAAGTTCTTTAACTAAATAAATGAACTGTATTCCATACACCACCTTGCATCCCATAAATAAATAAACAATATTCATGCCTAATCTAAATTGTGTAAAAAATATTCCATACACTGCAATCGATCTCACGCCAATTGGTAAATCAACTCAGTATTTTTCCCGCAAATCCCAGGTGGGGTAGGGGAGGGGGAGGGCTGGGAGGTTTCCCAGAGGGGGAGATGTTAATTAATTGATCGATTTAATTAATTAGTCAATCAAATTGATATAAAACCTGTGATTTTATTGGCGAGAGGAGTTCCCAGGGAGGTGGGGGAGGAGAAGCGAAAAGGGGAGTGGGAGCAGTGTGGTTTCTTGGAAAACCACTTGACCAAACAATGGGTAAAGGACCTGACAGTCAACAGAATGGATTATCCACAGGGTGTCATAATCCTCTTCATAGCAGAATACACTCCTGGAAATTGAAATAAGAACACCGTGAATTCATTGTCCCAGGAAGGGGAAACTTTATTGACACATTCCTGGGGTCAGATACATCACATGATCACACTGACAGAACCACAGGAACATAGACACAGGCAACAGAGCATGCACAATGTCGGCACTACTACAGTGTATATCCACCCTTCGCAGCAATGCAGGCTGCTATTCTCCCATGGAGACGATCGTAGAGATGCTGGATGTAGTCCTGTGGAACGGCTTGCCATGCCATTCCCACCTGCCGCCTCAGTTGGACCAGCGTTCGTGCTGGACGTGCAGACCGCGTGAGACGACGCTTCATCCAGTCCCAAACATGCTCAATGGGGGACAGATCCGGTGATCCTGCTGGCCAGGGTAGTTGACTTACACCTTCTAGAGCACGTTGGGTGGCACAGGATACATGCGGACGTGCATTGTCCTGTTGGAACAGCAAGTTCCCTTGCCGGTCTAGGAATGGTAGAACGATGGGTTCGATGACGGTTTGGATGTACCGTGCACTATTCAGTGTCCCCTCGACGATCACCAGAGGTGTACGGCCAGTGTAGGAGATCGCTCCCCACATCATGATGCCGGGTGTTGGCCCTGTGTGCCTCGGTCGTATGCAGTCCTGATTGTGGCGCTCACCTGCACGGCGCCAAACACGCATACGACCATCATTGGCACCAAGGCAGAAGCGACTCTCATCGCTGAAGACGACACGTCTCCATTCGTCCCCCCATTCACGCCTGTCGCGACACCACTGGAGGCGGGCTGCACGATGTCGGGGCGTGAGCGGAAGACGGCCTAACGGTGTGCGGGACCGTAGCCCAGCTTCATGGAGACGGTTGCGAATGGTCCTCGCCGATACCCCAGGAGCAACAGTGTCCCTAATTTGCTGGGAAGTGGCGGTGCGGTCCTCTACGGCACTGCGTAGGATCCTACGGTCTTGGCGTGCATCCGTGCGCCGCTGCAGTCCGGTCCCAGGTCGACGGGCACGTCCACCTTCCGCCGACCACTGGCGACAACATCTATGTACTGTGGAGACCTCACGCCCCACGTGTTGAGCAATTCGGTGGTACGTCCACCCGGCCTCCCGCATGCCCACTATACGCCCTCGCTGAAAGTCCGTCAACTGCACATACGGTTCACGTCCACGCTGTCGCGGCGTGCTACCAGTGTTAAAGAATGCGATGGTGCTCCGTATGCCACGGCAAACTGGCTGACACTGACGGCGGCGGTGCACAAATGCTGCGCAGCTAGCGCCATTCGACGGCCAACACCGCGGTTCCTGGTGTGTCCGCTGTGCAGTGCGTGTGATCATTGCTTGTACAGCCCTCTCGCAGTGTCCGGAGCAAGTATGGTGGGTCTGACACACCGGTGTCAATGTGTTCTTTTTTCCATTTCCAGGAGTGTAGATTAAGGACCTGTCAATCAAAAGAGCATAATAGGTTTGCTCCTGTATATATATGTGTGCCTGATGTATTCAACCCACCCCAACAAACTGTGCTGATATCCCCCTTGCCCTACTACTAAAGTGCTCTACGGCAATCAGAGGGCATTACTCCATGAATACAGGGAGATTAAGATGTGCTACAACACGTTGCTTCAGCAAACGAAAAGAAGACACTGGAAGAAATTTCTACAAAGGCAGCTGCTATTTGACATATGGGGAAGACCATATAAATTATTGACTGATATTAAGGGGCCTACTATCATGCTGACAAATCGTAAGGAGGATGGCTCAGTGGCGGCAGGATGGATGGAGTCAACAGATTCTCTGATAACCACCCTCCTTCTTGATGATAACACAGCCACAGATACTAAAGTACATGCACAACTTAGAAGTGAACTGGATAACGAATACGATAATCAGACGCTGGTGATACATTTCACTCAAGAAGAAGTTGCTGTCGCAATTTCAAAGCTCAAAAGTGGAAAACGCACGTGATGTAGATGGCGCCTACCCAGAGGTCGTGTGGACGGTAGGTCGATTAATAGTGCCATATTTGACTGCATTACTAAACGAGGCGTTGCGAAGAGGTATAATCCTAGCGATATGGGAAACAGGTAGAGCAGTAGTGATTAAAAAGGGAAAGAATGAAGACACGGCATCGCGGGAAAGCTATAGACCAATTTGCTTACTAAACGCTTTGGACAAGGTTCAGAACGTATGTTCTGTGATCGGTTGCAGGCGCACACGAAACACTAGGGTCTAAACCAGTGTCAATTTTGATTCAAAAAAGTGAATTCTATCTATGATACACTTACCAGAAACTTCGACAACGAGATATGCAGTCGCGCTAATGGTTCACATCGAGGGCACATTAAACAATCTTTGGTGGCCTGGAGGGTGCAAAGAAGGGCAGCTCGTTTTGTATTATCGCGTTATAGGGGAGAGAGTGTGGCAGATATTATACACGAGTTGGGATGGAAGTCATTACAGCATAGACGTTTTTCGTCGCGGCGAGACCTTTTTACGAAATTTCAGTCACCAACTTTCTCTTCCGAATGCGAAAATATTTTGTTGAGCCCAAACTACATAGGTAGGAATGATCATCAAAATAAAATAAGAGAAATCAGAGCTCGAACAGAAAGGTTTAGGTGTTCGTTTTTCCCGCTCGCTGTTCGGGAGTGGAATAGTAGAGAGATAGTAAGATTGTGGTTTGATGAACCGTCTGCCAAGCACTTAAATGTGAATTGCAGAGTAGTAATGTAGATGTAGATGTAGATGAATGTTCGCAAGGGTTAGAGATCTCAGGGTCACCAAATGTCTGTATGGCATCTTTGTACGAGGTGCATTCAAGTTCTAAGGCCTCCGACTTTTTTCTAATTAACTACTCACCCGAAATCGATGAAACTGGCGTTACTTCTCGACGTAATCACCCTGCAGACGTACACATTTTTCACAAAGCTGACGCCATGATTCCATGGCAGCGGCGAAGGCTTCTTTGGGAGTCTGTTTTGACCACTGGAAAATCGCTGAGGCAATAGCAGCACAGCTGGTGAATGTGCGGCCACGGAGCCTGTCTTTCATTGTTGGAAAAAGCCAAAAGTCACTAGGAGCCAGGTCAGGTGAGTAGGGACCATGAGGAATCACTTCAAAGTTGTTATCGCGAAGAAACTGTTGCGTAACGTTAGCTCGATGTGCGGGTGAGTTGTCTTGGTGAAACAGCACACGCGCAGTCCTTCCCGGACGTTTTTGTTGCAGTGCAGGAAGGAATTTGTTCTTCAAAACATTTTCGTTGGATGCACCTGTTACCGTAGTGCCCTTTGAAATGCAATGAGTAAGGATTGCGCCCTGGCTGTCCCTGAACATGGACACCATCATTTTTTCAGCACTGGCGGTTACCCAAAATTTTTTTGGTGGCTGTGAATCTGTGTGCTTCCGTTGAGCTGACTGGCGCTTTGTTTCTGGATTGAAAAATGGTATCCATGTCTCATCCATTGTCACAACCGACGAAAAGAAAGTCCTATTCATGCTGTCGTTGCACGTCAACATTGCGTGGCAACACGCCCCGGTGGCCGAGCGGCTCTTGGCGCTCAGTCCGGAGCCGTGCGACTGCTGCGGTCACAGGTTCGAGTCCTGCCGAGGGCATGGATGTGTGTGATGTCCTTAGGTTAGTTAGGTTTAAGTAGTTGTAAGTTGTAGGGGACTGATGACCACAGCTGTTAAGTCCCATAGTGCTCACAGCCATTTGAACCATTTTTCTGCAGCCATGTGGTCGTCCATCAGCATTCGTGGCACCCACCTGGATGACACTTTTCGCATTTTCAGGTCGTCATGCAGGATTGTGTGCACAGAACCCACAGAAATGCCAACTCTTGAGGCGATCTGTTCAACAGTAATTCGGCGATCCCCCAAAACAATTCTCTCCACTTTCTCGATCATGTCGTCAGACCGACTTGTGCGAGCCCGAGGTTGTTTCGGTTTGTTGTCACACGATGTTCTGCCTTCATTAAACTGTCGCACCCACGAGCGCAGTTTCGACACATCCATAACTTCATCACCACATGTCTCCTTCATCTGTCGATGAATTTCAATTGGTTTCGCACCACGCAAATTCAGAAAACGAGTGATTGCACGCTGTTCAAGTAAGGAAAACGTCGCCATTTTAAGTATTTAAAACAGTTCTCATTCTCGCCGCTGGCGGTAAAATTCCATCTGTCGTACGGTGCTGCCATCTCTGGGACGTATTGACAATGAACGCAGCCTCATTTTAAAACAATGCGCATGTTTCTATCTCTTTCCAGTCCGGAGAAAAAAAAACTTGAGGCCTTAGAACTTGAATGCACCTCGTAGATTATTGTAGTGGATGTAGCGTCCAGTGACTTGCGGGGCAGAGCAAGGTAATCGGAGAGGCTACCAAGGGCTGTCCTCAAAGCTCTATAAGTTGTCCACTGTTCTGAGATCTTAGTATTGAGCCCCTATTATATGTGTTAGATGAGGGGGAGGGGGGCGGGAGGATGCTATTCGAGGTGTTGACATCCTAGTAGTTGTATCTGTAAACTGAAGGATGAGACTTGAGTAAATGACGAATGATGTGCTGGCTCAGATGCAGTACTGGTGTAAGAGCAACAAACTGACTATAGCTGTTCACAATCCGACATATATACTTCTGAAGGGATGACTCTCGCTTCCCAGAAATCCTTCCCTGAGGCTTGACGGAATACCTGTAAAAGCAGAACTGTTTGTAGACATTTGGGCTTTCTTCTAGATGAGAAAATAAACTTTCTAGAACACGTAAACTCTGTTACTCAAAATGCGGCGGAAATTATGCATACTACCGCCAGAACCGGCACTGATGACTATAAATTCCGTTGCAAGTGGTGTGGTCATATCACGAAACTATCTTCCACGCCATAGCTGGCTTCGCTGCCAGCGTCTCGGCGCATTGCATTGGACTAGGCAGCTACAAAACAATGCTGCCTACTTCCGAGGCTCACTGGTGCCTTTCACTAAACCTGTAGAGGCCTTACTGGTAATCCTCGGGATATGTCGTGTTGTACGCTACACGGCAGTGCTGCATTGGTTGGGGCGTGGACAGTACGATCGTGTGTACGAAATCACAGGACCTTACGTTACTGACAAAAGACATTTACGAGTCTGGAAGTTAGATGGATGGCAGTCTGACTGCGACACTACGAGCTCTGCAAGGCGTGTTCACAACATATTCCCGAGCATCAGGAACAGGTTTACAGTGCGCGATGTTGCCCCTGATCGAGGTATGGTGCACCTATTAACAGGTCACGGTCCACACCCAAAACATCTGCATCGAGTGGGATCTACACTACTGGCCATAAAAATTGCCACACCACGAAGATGACGTGCTACAGACGCGAAATTTAACCGACAGGAAGAAGATGCTGTGGTATGCAAATGATTAGCTTTACAGAGCATTTACAAAAGGTTAGCGCCGGTGGCGACACCTACAACGTACTGACGTGAGGAAAGTTTCCAACCGATTTCTCATACACGAACGGCAAGTGACCGGCGTTGCCTGGTGAAACGCTGTTGTGATGCCTCCTGTGAGGAGGAGAAATGCGTACCATCACGTTTCCGAATTTGATAATGGTCGGATTGTAGGCTATCGCGATTGCGGTTTATCGTATCGCGACATTGCTGCTCCCGTTGGTCGAGATCCAATGATTGTTAGCAGAATATGGAATCGGTGGGTTCAGGAGGAGAATACGGAACGCCGTGCTGGATCCCAACGGCCTTGTATCACTAGCAGTCGAGATGACAGGCATCTTATCCGCGTGGCTGTAACGGACCGTGCAGCCACGTCTCGATCCCTGAGTCAACAGATGGGTACGTTTGCAAGATAACAAACATCTGCACGAACAGTTCGACGACGTTTACAGCAGCATGGACTATCAGCTCGGTGACAGTGGCTGCGGTTACCCTTGACGCTGCATCACACACAGGAGCGCCTGCGATGGCGTACTCAACGAGGAACCTGGGTGCCCGAATGGTAAAACGTTATTTTTTCAGAGGAATCCAGGTTCTGTTTACAGCATCATGATGGTCGCATCCGTGTTGGGCGACATCGCGGTGAACGCACACTTTAAGCGTGTACTCGTCATCGCCATACTGGCGTATCACCCGGCGTGATGGTATAGGGTGCCATTGGTTACACGTCTTGATCACCTCTTGTTCGCATTGACGGCATTTTGAACAGTGGACGTTACATTTCACATGAGTTACGACCCGTGGCGCTACCCTTCATTCGATCCCTGCGAAACCCTACATTTCAGCAAGATAATGCACGACCGCATGTTGCAGGTCCTGTACGGGACTTTCTGGATACAGAAAATGTCCGACTTCTGCCGTGGCCAATACATTCTCCAAATCTGTGACCAACTGAAAACGTCTGGTCAATGGTGGACGAGCAACTGGCTGGTCACAATAAGCCAGTCACCACTCTTGATGAATTGTGGTACCGTGTGGAAGCTTCATGGGCAGCTGTACCTGTACACGCCATCCAAACTCTATTTGACTCAATGCCCAGGTGTATCAAGAACGATTTTACGGACAGAGGTGGTTGTTCTGGGTACTGATTTCTCAGGATCTATGCACCCAAATTGCTTGAAATTGTAATCACATGTCAGTTCTAGTATGATATATTTGTGCAATGTATACCCGTTTATCATCTGCATTTCTTCTTGGTGTAGCAATTCTAATGGTCAGTAGAGTAGTTGCTCACCATTCTGTGAATATGGAGAGGAAGGTTCTGTTGATCATGTTGTTCTCATATGCCCTCTTTTTTAGGTAGAAAGAGACTGCAGACAATTAGACCGCGATCTGCAAACCGTTGTAATTGACCAAAACTTTCGGACTAAACTCAGTATGGTAGCACATCGGATATCTAAAAGGCAACTGCTTAACTTTCAGTCTATAAGATCAGGTGAAAGAGTGCTATGACCACCCACACGGATATGCGTAGATTCGAGAATTGCCGAGGCACTCACACACCAGTGTGGGTGACTTAGAATAGTTTAACAACAAGTTTAGAAGCACAAACAGTTGTATTTAGTCGGCAAACCTAAAGTTCTTCCGAAGCTGCCGGTAACGTATCTGCTAATGAAAGATGGAAGTTATCCACTTGGAACTTTTATGTTTTATCTTTTTCTTATTCAGTCTTATCTTTCAGATGTTCTGTTTTACAGTGAAGCGCTAAAGAAACCGGTGCAGGCATGCTTATTCGGACAGAGAGATATGTAAAAGGGGAGAATATGGCGCTGCGGTCGGCAACGCCTATATAAGACAACAAGTGTCGGGCGCAATTGTTAGATAGATTACTGCTGCTACAAAGGCAGGTTATCAAGATTTAAGGGTGTTTGAAGGTGGTGTTATAGTCGGCCCATTAGCGATGGGACACAGCATCTCCTAGACAGCAATGTGGATTTTCCCGTACGACCATTTCATGAGTGTCACGTGAATAGCAGGTGTCCGGTAAAACATCAAATCTCCGACATCGTGGCGGTCGGAAAAAGATCCTGCAACAACGGGACCAACGACGCTTGAAGAGAATCATTCATTGTGACACAAGTGCAACTCTTTGTGGCCGAGCAGTTCTAGGCGCTAAAATCTGGAAGCGCGAGACGGCTACGGTCGCAGGTTCGAATCCTGCTTCGGGCATGGATATGTGTGATGTCCTTACGATAGTTAGGTTTAGGTAGTTCTAAGTTCTAGGTGACTGATGACCTCAGAAGTTAAGTCCCATAGTGCTCAGAGCCATTGGACCATTTTTTTTCTTCCGCAAATTCCTGCAGATTTCAATGCTGGGCCATCAACATGTGTCAGTGTGTGAACCGTTCAACGAAGCCGCGCAGGATTAGCCGAGCAGTCTTGGGCGCTGCAGTCATGGACTGTGCGGCTGGTCCCGGCGGAGGTTCGAGTCCTCCCTCTGGCATGAATGTGTGTGTTTGTCCTTAGGATAATTTAGGTTACGTAGTGTGTAAGCTCAGGGACTGATGACCTTAGCTGTTAAGCTCCACAAGATTTCACACACATTTGAACATTTTTTCGTTCAACGAAATATCATCGATTGGGCTTTCGGAGCCGAAGGCACTCATGCGTACCCTTCATGACTGCATGACACAAAGATTCACGCCTTGTCTGGGTCCCTCAACACCGACATTGGACTGTTGATGACTGGAAACATGTTGCCTGGTCGGACGAGTCTCTTTTCAAATTCTATCGAGCGAATGGAAGTATACGGGTATGTAGACAACCTCATGAATCAATGGACCCTGAACGTCAGCAGGGGACTGTTCAAGCTAGCAGAGGCTCTCTAATGGTGTGGAGTGATATGGGACCCCTGATACGTCTAGGTACGACTCTGACAGGTGACTCGTACGTAAGCATCCTGTCTGATCACCTGCAGCCATTCATGTCCATCGTGCGCTAGAACGGACTTGGGCAATTCCAGCAATGTGACATTCCACACGTCCAGAACTGCTACAGAGTGGCTCCAGGAACACTCTTCCAAGTTTAAACACTTCCGCTGGTCACAAAACTCCCCAGACATGACGTTATTGAGCATATCCGGGATGCCTTGCTATGTGCTGTTCAGAAGTATCTCCAACCGTTCGTACTCTTACAGATTTATGGACAACAGGATTCATGGTGTCAGTTCCCTCCAGCACTACTTCAGACATTAGTCTAGTCCATGCCACGTCGTGCTGCGGCACTTCTGCGTGCTCGCGGGAGCCCTACACGATATTAAGCAGGTGTACCAGTTTCTTTGGCTCTTCAGTGTATTTCTCCATTAATGTTACTAATGGTTGCTGTTAACATGATTTACTACTCATTCATAAGATCAAACACTGTATGTCACCGTGACTAACAAATGTGTTCGACATGTTTAGAACTTCCAGATAACAGGTCAAAAATTTGTAATAATAAATGAAATTGAATTGAACTGACCTGAACTGCATCACGTCAAAGAGAACCCGTCAACGAGTACACGAGCAATTTCTGTGGTTATTAATGAGTGAAATTGTAAAACGAGTGATGCACTGGGTCACGCCTAATACGTTTCTAGTAAAAATAGTCGCTTTATCATGTTTTAAAATGGTTATAGCACGGAAACGGTACATTCCCGGACAAGGTTCCTATTCAAAATATTATCTACTCACTCCCCTCTGCAAGTCCTCGAAGTTTTTAAGGAGAACTTTAGAACACCTTGTATAGATTAAAATCTTCTTAAGTAGAAATTCTGTTAGAAGTGTACCCCGTGATTTTCGCGAATCTCAAATTAATTGTGGAGAGTTAATGAAATTTTGGGTACTAGATGAAGTATGTGAGGCTCCTGTTCGCTCATAAAAACTCGCTCTTCCTGCCGATGACGGACTGTTTCATCATTATGTTATTTTATAATCGGTTGGGGGAAGCTAATTGAGCTTAATCGATTGAGATATCTCCATTAGTTTATTGAATCCTAAGTCGAAAGGTATTATTAACTTACACTAACAAAATCATACCACAAGATTCAAAGAAAACTTCGTCTTTTATGGGTGCTACGATCTTGGACGACATTTCCGACTTGCGAACTACTGTTCAATATTCTTCCGACAGGCGACCGTAAAGTTCAGTACCCTACTTGGCTCTCTTGTGGATACGTCCTCTGGCCGACCGCGTCTCTATGTTCCACTTCAACGACTGCGTCGCTGGCGTACGCTCAAAAAACAAGCCAACCGTAAAACTCAGAGACGCTTAACACGCATCGTCGCAGCCCACGGGGATTGTACTTGTTCCAGTATCGATGGATATGTAGCAGTGGTGACCTCAACAGTGGGAGGTCATCTGTTGTGTATCTTACGAGGATACAGTGTGGTGGCACACAACTGAATTTTTTCCCCGTTTATTTATGTCTGCGTTACGTGACATGAAAACGTTATGCGTGAACTGAACCTAAAATGTAGAATAAAAAATGTATTCCTTAGTCACTATGTCCATAGGGTAGTAAGCCTAGTCTGTGTAAAATTGCTCTCATTTATTTTGTATCGGTTATTTAAAGCTAAGTGCTCTTCTAACAAACATCCACAGCCACCTATGAGTGGTCGGAATACACGTCGCTGTTGTTTAAAAGATATAAAAATATTTTCTATATATAGTAATGATAGAGTATTCATGTTTGCTTTATCACCTGTAATTTTTTCCGCCACAGCGTACATTGTACAGTAAGTAATAATAAGTATTAAAAGCATTATTACATTTATTCATCTGTCTTCCTGTTGATAAGTAATACTAAAAATGTATCTTTTGGTTTGGTTTGTCTGTTTCATGTTCATAGAGGGGATAAAGTCGTGAAGGCAGCATAGGATCAAGTAGGTAAAAAGACGAGGGCTGCTAGAAATCCTTGGGTAACAGAAGAAATATTGAATTTAATTGATGAAAGGAGAAAATATAAAAATGAAGCAGGCAAAAAGGAATACAAACGTCTCAAAAATGAGATCGACAGGAAGTGCAAAATGGCTAAGCAGGCATGGCTAGAGGACAAATGTAAGGATGTAGAGGTTTATCTCAAGAGGGGTAAGATAGGTGCTGCCTACAGGAAAATTAAAGAGACCTTTGGAGAGAAGAGAACCACGTGTATGAATATCAAGAGCTCAGATGGCAATCCAGTTCTAAGCAAAGAAGGGAAGGCAGAAAGGTGGAAAGAGTATATAGAAGGTTTATACAAGGGCGATGTACTTGAGGACAATATTATGGAAATGGAAGAGGATGTAGATGAAGACGAAATGGGAGATAAGATACTGCGTGAAGAGTTTGACAGAGCACTGAAAGACCTGAGTCGAAACAAGGCCCCCGGAGTAGACAACATTCCATTAGAACTACTGACGGCCTTGGGAGAGCCAGTCATGACAAAACTCTAGCAGCTGGTGAGCAAGATGCATGAGACAAGCGAAATACCCTCAGACTTCAAGAAGAATATAATAATTCCAATCCCAAAGAAAGCAGGTGTTGACAGATGTGAAAATTACCGAACTATCAGTTTAATAAGTCACAGCTGCAAAATACTAAAGCGAATTCTTTACAGACGAATGGAAAAACTGGTAGATGCGGACCTTGGGGAGGATCAGTTTGCATTCCGTGGAAATGTTGGAACACGTGAGGCGATACTGACCTTACGACTTATCTTAGAAGAAAGATTAAGAAAAGGCAAACCTACGTTTCTAGCATTTATAGACTTAGAGAAAGCTTTTGACAATGTTGACTGGAATACTCTCTTTCAAATTCTAAAGGTGGCTGGGATAAAATACAGGGAGCGAAAGGCTATTTACAATTTGTACAGAAACCAGATGGCAGTCATAAGAGTCGAGGGGCATGAAAGGGAAGCAGTGGTGGGAAAGGGAGTGTGACAGGGTTGTAGCCTCTCCCGATGTTATTAAAGCTGTATATTGAGCAAGCAGTAAATTAAACAATAGAAAAATTTGGAGTAGGTATTAAAATTCATGGAGAAGTAAAAACTTTGAGGTTCGCCGATGACATTGTAATTCTGTCAGAGACGGCAAAGGACTTGGAAGAGCAGTTGAACGGAATGGACAGTGTCTTGAAAGGAGGATATAAGATGAACATCAACAAAAGCAAAACGAGGATAATGGAATGCAGTCAAATTAAATCGGGTGATGCTGAGGGAATTAGATTAGGAAGTGAGACACTTAAAGTAGTAAAGGAGTTTTGCTATTTGGGGAGCAAAATAACTGATGATGGTCGAGGTAGAGAGGATATAAAATGTAGACTGGCAATGGCAAGGAAAGCGTTTCTGAAGAAGATAAAGTTGTTAACATCGAATATAGATTTATGTATCAGGAAGTCGTTTCTGAAAGTATTTGTTTGGAATGTAGCCATGTATGGAAGTGAAACATGGACGATAACTAGTTTGGATAAGAAGAGAATAGAAGCTTTCGAAATATGATGCTACAGAAGAATGCTGAAGATAAGGTGGATAGATCACGTAACTAATAAGAATGTATTGAACAGGATTGGGGAGAAGAGAAGTTTGTGGCACAACTTGACTAGAAGAAGGAATCGGTTGGTAGGACATGTTTTGAGGCATCAAGGGATCACAAATTTAGCACTGAAGGGCAGCATGGAGGGTAAAAATCGTAGAGGGAGACCAAGAGATGAATACACTAAGCAGATTCAGAAGTATGTAGGTTGCAGTAGGTACTGGGAGATCAAGAAGCTTGCACAGGATAGAGTAGCATGGAGAGCTGCATCAAACCAGTCTCAGGACTGAAGACAACAACAACAACAACAATAGAGGTGATTGGACATGTGAACAAATTATCTGTTGTGAAGCCATCGTACAAGTGTCTTATGAATCAGTACTGAAGATGTTACAGAATCAGTTGTCAAATGTGTGATATTTTTATCACTTGTTTCGGGACATCATTGTCGCATTATCAAATCTTATAAAACAAAGAAACCAGTCAATAAATCGCAATACTGGTAGAACATGTATATGGTTGTCAGTGAGTGAACTACCTGTACTGTTATTCATAGAGTAGTTTCCTTATTTTATAGCTCTTGATAATAGGATAACGTGGTGCCGAAAAATGTTGTGGTAAAAATATCACAAAGATGAGAACTGTTGGCGTAACACTCTCAGCGCCGAAATGCAGAATATTGTCGAAAAATGAAAATCAATGTCGGAATTATGTCCTGTATGCAGTTCACATCTAGTCTTGTTTGGTTGCACAACCAGGTCAATTAACTCAACGTCTTTATACGTGTCAGTAATTTCTATAATGATAACACGCAATAGATATTTGTGATGTGTTTGATGTTATTCGATGGATATTTTTATTTGAAGATCTGTCTCTCTGAACAATTGGTATTTATCTAATGAGAGAATAATTGTTCAAACATTAACTAATTCAAATTAAGGTTGAAACAAAAAAGCAATGGAATATAGATAGTGTAAATTGCGTCTCTGGTTTTGGTGAATTTTTGTTGAACGGAGTTTGAGAGTGATTAACTGATGTGTTTTGAGGTAAAGGTGAGACTGGCTTTACGACACATACGTTTTTTTTATATGAGTCTTCAGTCTCTGGAGAAGTACAATTATACGTGGAAATATTAATTAAACTGAAAATAACGATTTAGTTTATCAGAGATAATCGCTTGTCGTGACGTAGCGCTTCAGTGTTATCTCTGCATTGCCGTAGCTACGGATTAACAACTACCTATAAACGACGTGAAATGCAGGTTTCTTGGCTGGTAATGAAATAATAATTAGTAAACTCTCAAAGAGCTATCGATAAACAGAACCTGCAGCCCGAATAGCAATTAATGTTTCGGACAGCTGTAGCGGTACGCGCCTGGCGTCTGATTTATTATTACAGAAGTCGAAGCACGCAATCGTTACCTGCGTAGCGTGCACGCTACAATATCAGGAGTTCAAAATATATTTAAATTAACGACACGTAACTGGAACATTGTGTCAAGATGTTAAGCAAACTGTGCACTATTTTGAAAAAAGAAGAATTTGCCACCAGTGAGTATCTTTTAAGTTGGCAACGACTCGAAATTCACAAGGTAATATCCACTGTTTAACGACTGGCTCTTCAAATTTCGACCATTGAACTTTTGCACCGCCTTTGGAGTGATTTCAGTTAGTGACTCCCAATTAGTAACTTTCACAATAATACTGAAATATGTCTCGTTATTGCTGCGTAAGTATGGTGATCGTTGCTGCAAAGGCGGTTGGTTCGGCGTCACACCAGACACTCGGTAGTTTCGGTTTCATACGAGTTATGAAGGTCCGGGAATTTAACTGTGGACGAATTTTGTACGATTTCGTGAGACGTTAGCACGCCGCTTTCGGGAGTGGGGGAGGAGGGCCAGCCTCAGTCGGGTTAACGACGGTGGCCGGTGGTGTGCCGGCCAACGTGGATGCGGTTTTTAGGTGGCTTCTCACACCCCACTCGGTGAATACAGGGAACCGGATTAGGAAATATTCAGAAAACGTTCGCACGATTTCGCTAGTGATAACAATAGACGCAGACAGTTTGGGTAAACAAATTCTGTTCTGCAGGTGACAGTCAGGCAACAGGAAAGGCATCCGACCACCATCTAGCACTAGAGTTGCCAAATGAAATAATTAACATGCTGTCTCCTGACGATACGGCATAAACGCTAGGAAAAAGGAGATACGCTATTTTATGAGAATGAGGATAATTTTAATGCTATTCTTCATTTTCGTATCGTGGGTTTATTTCTTGTCTGTCTTTGAGTAAGCTGTCTTTGGTAAGCTATTCAACCGTAGAAGACTCCGAGCTAAAAGCAAAGTAACACAGAAGCTGTCATCGAATTTCAGTCCGCGTATGATAATGTTACAAACTACCCTATATGCATTCAGTCTGGCATACAAATCTGTTTGTCTTTAGCTTAACCCAGACAAAACGAAAGTCCTCTTATCAGGCAGCCCCAAACTGCACTGCAGCAGCTCCAGTTATCACAGTTGATGGAACACCTCTAGAGGCTGTAGAGTGTTTTACATACCTGGGAATCCATCTTTCTCCAAATTCAAACATAGACGCCGAAATTCCCCACCGAATAAAATGTGCAAGTACTGCATATGGCCGTCTTTTGAAAAGAGCGTTTGATAACCGCTGAGTGCTGAAACTAAGCTTACAGTCTACAATGTCATTATCGTGCCTACACTTCTTTATCGATGTGGAACTCGGACCACCTACAGGCGCCACATAAAATCCTTAGAAAAATACCACCAACGCTGCTCAACGAGAATACTGGAAGTAAAGTTGCAGGATTGACGAACAAACAGCAGCATTTTGGAGCAAAAATTGTCATACACCAACTTCTGTGGACTGGTCACATTAGCCGCATGCCAAACTCCCGTCTACCCAAGCAAATCACGTTCTTACAATTGAATAGTGGCCAACCCAATCAAGGAGGGCAAACAAAACTATATAAAGATGTCTTCAAGTAAAATGTGACTAAATGTCGAATAAACACAAATGATTGGAAAACTGCAGCGCTAGATAGACCCAAATAGCGACAAATTGTTCACCAAGGAGCACTTAATTTTGAAAAGTAGAGACAATTGCAGGAGAATAGGAAGAGAGATGGCAGAAGAGAACAAAGATCTTGAGAGAAAGAAACCTGAGACATCATTCAGTCGACACCAACTGGGTATGCCATTACTGCAGTCCAGAACAGGACTACTAAGCCGCCAAAGACATTTCACACTCGTCAACGAGTAAATGCCTATGATGATGGTGATGACGATGATGATTTGTGTGAAATTCCTACTGTCACACTGTGACAGACAATAAGCTGGTTGCAGAGAAATACGGCTTCGAGTTCACTTTTCTGATCTTTTTAGTTTGTTTCTCCAAGCAACTAAAAGTTAAGATTTTTCTGACTTTGTGGTAGCAAGCGCATCTCGTTCCCTATGGGAAGCAACAATTGTAACCCACGAATAATAGTCCGATAACCTCAGATGGTTCAAGTGGCTCTGAACACTATGGGACTTAACATCTGAGGTCATGAGTCCCGTAGACTTAGAACTACTTAAACCTAACTAACCTAAGGTATCACACATACCTGGGAAGCCATCTTTCTCCAAATTCAAACATGGATGCAGAAATTCGACACCGAATAAAGTGTGCAAGTATTGCATATGGTCGTCTTTTGGAAAGAGCGTTGGGAAACTACTATTTGGGTGCTGAAACTAAGCTTACAGTCTACAAAGTCATTATCATGCCTACAGTTCTTTATGGATGTGGAACCGGGACCACCCATAGGCGACAAAAAGTCCTTAGAAAATTACCACTAACGCTGCCTAAGGGAAATATAGAAAGTAAATGGCAGGATCGGCCAACAAACAACAGAATTTTGGGGCAAAAACTCTCATACACCAACTCCGCATGCCATACTCACGTCTCCCTAGGCAAATCACGTTCTCCCAATTGAATAATGGCCAATGAGGGAGTTCAAAAAAAAGATATAAAGATGTCCTGAAGTGAAATGTGATTAAATGTCGGATAAACACAAATGATTGAGAAACTGCAGCCCTAGATAGACCCAAATAGCGACAAATTGTTCAGCAAGGAACACTTAATTTTAAAAAGCAGAGACAGTTGCAGGAGGATAGGAAGAGAGATGGCAGAAGAGAACAAGAGGTCTTGAGAAGAACAACACCAACTGGGTGTAGCCGAGTGGTTCTAGGCGCTACAATCTGGAACCACGCGACCGCTACGATCGCAGGTTCGAATCCTGCCTTGGGCATGGATGTGTGTGATGTCCTTAGGTTAGTTAGGTTTAAGTAGTTCTACGTTCTAGGGGACTGATGACCTTAGAAGTTAAGTCCCATAGTGCTCAGAGCCATTTGAACCAATTTTGCAGAACAGGGCCACTTAGCCACCAAAGAATCCACAGACCAAAAGACATTTCATACTCGTCAACGAGTAATTGCCTATGATGATGGTGATGACGATGATGATTTGTGTGAAATTTCTACTGTCACTCTGTGACAGACAATAAGGTAGTTGGAGAGAAATACGGTTTCCAGTTCACTTTTATGATCCTCTTAGTTCGTTTCTCCAAGCAACTAAAAGTTCCGATTTTTCTGACTTTGTGGTAGCAAGCGTATCACGTTCCCTTCGAGAAGCAACAATTGTAACCTCACTTCCGTGCTTTTTGCTACAGAGTTATCGAAACTAAAGCCACTGGGTTGTTACAGTGTGTATGGTTGCTTATAGACAGTGACAGAAACACGCACAACATTGAGTATTAGCATTGAAACTTCATGGAAGATTAAAAGTGTGTGCCCGACCGAGACTCGAACTCGGGACCTTTGCCTTTCGCAGGCAAGTGCTGCACCATCTGAGCTACCGAAGCACGACTCACGCCCGGTCCTCACAGCTGTACTTCTGCCAGTGTCTCGTCTCCTATCTTCGCAGGACAGCTTCTGTAAAGTTTGGAAGGTAGGAGCCGAGATACTGCCAGAAGTAAAGCTGTGAGGACCGGGCGTGAGTCGTGCTTCGGTAGCTCAGATAGCTGCCGGCACGGTAGCTCAGCGTGTTCGGTCAGAGGGTTACGAGCCCTCTGTAATAAAAAAAAAAACTGATATAATCGATCATCAACGAACTTAAACGGATGTCTTACGACGTCCACCGAGCAGACACAACGAACAAAAGCGAACAAAATGAGACTGAAAAAAAAAAAGATGGTAGAACACTTGCCCGAGAAAGGCAAAGGTCGCGAGTTCGAGTCTCGGTCGAGCACACAGTTTTAATATGCCAGGAAATTTCATATCAGCTCACACTCCGCTGCAGAGTGAAAATCTCATTCCAGTATTAGTATTGTTACGGTCGACGTTACAGAAGCCGCTTTACCGAGTGACGTAGCCACGGCGTCTGGCAACTTACCGAGCGCTGTGGTGCCTGGCAGGGAGTGCTTGCAGAGGAACGGTGCCTGGCGGTGGGTGCTTCCGGCAGTGAGTGGTGCTAGCAGCGGCGAGCGCCCTGTCGCGGCCGGTGCCTGGCTGTGGGTGCCGGTAGCGTCGCTTCTAGCAGCGGCGAGCGCCTAGTCGCCAGTAGCTGCGTCGCGCGCCCGTCGCGGCCTCATATGCAGAGTAGCGGCGGCGCGCATGCGCACTCGCCGCCTCTGCTCGCCTGCCGCGGCGGTAGGGCTGGGCTGGGGAAACGAGCGACGGAGCGACCGTCCAGAGCGCGCCTGCATTAATCACGAGCCGACGGCACGGTCCGGTAACGGGCTGCGCGATTTGCATTCCTAGTTGGAGGCGGCTCGCTGACTCACCGGCCGCGCTCGAGACGAGGCGATCGGCTCGATCGAGTTCTGACTAATAGAACAAGGTGCATCGTACCGGACGGCGAGTCGAAACGAAACTGTTCTCAGTGAGCAAAATGATCTATAAACAGCACTATCAGTCTGCTGGCTGTCGCCGCTATTCTCTAGAGCAGGAGTGTACAAACTTTTAGCTTTACTTGGGCCACTGTGAGAGAGGGTGGGATACATGAGGCAGGTGTAAGCTGTAGAGGGGTACTGGGCAGATGAAAAGGAAGAGAGAGAGGCAGACGTTGAAAGAGAGAGGGGGAGGTCGATATGGTCAGAAAGAGGAGGATAGAGGTATGGTCAGAGGGCATGGAGGAAATGGATACAGATAGGTGGAGGAGGAGACGAAGAGATTAGAGGAAGCAAGTAGGAGAAGATACACTACTGGCCATTAAAATTGCTACACCAAGAAAAAATGCAGATGATAAACGGGTATTCACTGGATATATTATACTAGGACTGATATCTGATTACATTTTTACGCAATTTGGGTGCATAGATACTGAGAAATCAGTATCGAAAACAACCACCTCTGACCGTAATAACAGCCTTGATACGCGTGGGCATTGAGTCAAACAGAGCTTGAATGGTATGTACAGGTACAGCTGCCCATCCAGCTTCAACACGATACCACAGTAACGAGCCAGTTGCTCGGCCACCATTGACCAGACGTTTTCAGTTGGTGAGAGATCTGGAGAATGTGTTGGCCAGGGCAGGAGTCGAACATTTTCTGTATACAGAAAGGCTAGTACAGGACCTGCAACATGCGGTCGTGCGTTATCCTGCTGAAATGTAGGGTTTCGTAGGGATCGAATGAAGGGTAGAGCGAGGGGGCGTAACACATCTGAAATGTAACGTCCACTGTTCGAAGTGCCATCAATGCGATCAAGAGGTGACCGAGACGTGCAGCTCCATACCATCACGCCCGATGATACGCAAGTATGGCGATGACGAATACACGCTTCCAACGTGAGTTCACCGCGATGTCGTCAAACACGGATGCGTCTATCATGATGCTGTAAACAGAACCTGGATTCATCCGAAAAAATGACGTTTTGCCATTGGTGCACCCAGGTTCGTCGTCGAGTACACCATCGCTGGCGCTCCTGTCTGTGATGCAGCGTCAAAGGTAACCGCAGCCATGGTCTCCGAGCTGATAGTCCATGCTGCTGCAAACGTCGTCGAAGTGTTCGTGCAGATGGTTGTTGTCTTGCAAACGTGCCCATCTGTTGACTCAGGGATCGAGACGTGGCTGCACGATCCGTTACAGCCATGCGGATTAGATGCCTGTCATCTCGACTGCTAGTGATACGTGGCAGTTGGGATCCAGCACGGCGTTCCGTATTACCCTCCTGAACCCACCGATTCCATATTCTGCTAACAGTCATTGGATCTCGACGAACGCGAGCAGAAATGTCGCGATACGATAAATCGCAATCGCGGTAGGTTACAATCCGACCTTTATCAAAGTCGGAAATGTGATGGCACGCATTTCTCCTCCTTACACGAGGCATCACAACAACGTTTCACCGGGCAACGCAGTTCAACTGCTGTTTGTGTATGTTAAATCGGTTGGCAACTTTCCTCATGTCATTACGTTGCAGGTGTCGCCACCGGCGCCAACCTTGTGTGAATGCTCTGAAAAGCTAATCACTTGCATATCACAGCATCTTCTCCCTGTCGGTTACATTTCGCGTCTATAGCACGACATCTTCGTGGTGTAGCAATTTTAATGGCCAGTAATGTAGACAAATAGAGGTGGGGGTGGTAGGAGGTGGACAGAAGGTGAGAGGAAGAGGTGGGCACAGATAGGGGGAGGACGAGGTGTGTTCAGTGTCTGTGTTGAACGCGTTCGCTAGTGGAGCTGTGGGGAGAAGACTAGTAATACACTGACGAGCCCTGAGCAGCCAGTGCGTTTCTGCTCCTTGTCGTTTTGTGTAATGGTGATAGATTGAGGTCTCGCATCTGTACCCTCTTAATTAGTACAGTGATCACAAGAAGCGCACGGAATGACTGTGTATCTAGGAAATACAAGGACGTACAAGAAAGCTAAAATTAGTAAAGAAATGGTTGTCGAAAGAACAGACACAGTTTATAGAAAACACAGTTTATATAAAAAATACGAAGTGTGAGTAGCAGCCTAGGCATTTGCGGTGCAGTACTATACTACTTCTGATTAGTCTCGTACTGCCAATGCAATTTCAGTGTCACTAGGCGAGCGTCAAACACGTGAGATTACATGACTGAAAAGTGAAATTTGTTTGTTGTGACACTGAAATACAGCAATTATAAGTAAAAAAAGCCTTTGTTTCTCGACAGACAAAGCTGTAAGTTCAGTGTAGTTTGTGCAACATTTTGTCCTCGAAATGTGTGGAATTACTATCAATGGCCGCATTAGCTTCTTTGTCCCAGACAAAATATTTTCAGGATACCTAGAAAACATACAGTTTCCTGGCCGATGTTTCAGTGTAGTGACCGATTTTAGAATCACATTAAGGAACGCGCACAAGAGGTCACCATAAGCAGTTTTCGGTATTTTCTGCTGTTTTTGTTGATATGGGACATTAGGATCTGTTTGGTGCAGCGTATGCGTGTGTTACGAGTTCTGTATATTTAAGTACTATATAATACTGTAACGCTATTTTGGGGCTGTTGTTAATTCTTCAGATGCAGAGTTTTATGATTAGCAAAAGACTTTAAAAGGAAAGGGGTCAACATTAATGTTTCAAAAGTATTTACACTCTTAAATACAGAGGAGGGAGTAGATAGGTGGTAAGAGTTCACTGATAGTCTGTAGCTGGGAGAGAAATTGTTTGATAGCATGATGGAGGAAGAAATAGACGTCGATTTGGAAGATGTAGAAATCAAATATGAGAGATCTGGGAGACTTGTGATAAAAGAAAACAGGAGGAATTTCTGTGCAATTCCTAAAACCGTTGGGTTCAAATGGCTCTGAGCACTATGGGACTTAACATCTAAGGTCATCAGTCCCCTAGAACTTAGAACTACTTAAACCTAACTAACTTAAGGACAACACACACATCCATGCCCGGGGCAGAATTCGAACCTGTGACCGTAGCGGTAACGCAGTTCCAGACTGAAGCGCCTAGAACCGCTCGGCCGGTAAAACCATTGGGGGAAATGGCAATCAAACGATTATACATGTTAGTCTCATATTACATGGCACTTGAAACATTCCACACGACTTCTAGAAGAAAATCATTCACACAGTTTCGAAGACAGGAATACCATTTAACTGTGAGAACTATCACACGAACACGCAGACAGCTCATGCATTGAGGCTCCTGACACGAATAATATTGTGAATTGAGAAGAAAAGAGGCCACCTGGCCTCAGTCTTAATAACGAAAGCAAGAGTCTGGAAAACACAAGACACTTTAATGAAATTTGTCCACCTAGTTAAAGTGTTACGCGTTGTAAAGTGGAGCAAGATCGTTGAAATCCTTATAAAAATAGATATATACTATAGGAAAAGACGGGTAATGTACAATACGTACAAGATCCAAGAGTAAGAATGGAAGATCGGAGAGAAGCTCTGTGATAGAAGAGGACGAAAAGCAGAGCTGCAGACCTTCACCGCTACACTGAACAACCGTTGAAGGAAGTTCAAGATTCAGAAGTGGGATTAAAATCCAGGGCGAAACGATATTAATGTCAGGATTCATTAATGACATTGGTATCCTCTGTGGAAGTAACGTAGAACTACAGGACCTGCTGACTGGCATGAAAATAATATAGAGCGCACAATATGCATTGAGAATATTGGGCACAGGAGAAGTGAAATTAGAGACAAACGTAAGGCTGGGCTGTGATTCATGAGCTGTTGCAAAACCAGAAAAGAACCGTACCGAAGTTTCGCTACAATTATGTCGACTGACAAAATCAGAAACGTGGAGTTTCTCCGCAGAATCTCGAGAAAAGGAAATGTAGAAAACGTATCTAAAGACAGCAGGTATTAGTTTCTAGACGGAGCCGTCGAGTGCAAAAACTGTAGAGGACGACTGATACGCGAAGAACACGCAGAGCAAATTATCGAGAGCATTACACGGGTCGTTAACATATGATGAACAGATTGGCACAGGACGAAAAATCGTCATGGTCCGAACAAAACTAGTCAGAAGATAACGGAAAAAAAATTGAAAAAAGTCTTTCACAATACACGAGTTTATAATGAAACAAATTTAAATTTAATGCGTAACTCAACATTTATGTTTGCTTTTCTTTCACAATCTATTAGCTACTGATTAGAAATTCGTCAGCAGAATAGGAGTTGTGACGATCTGAGAATATTTTCCAATTGGACAAATGACCAAAAATTCATTTTCCTTGTTTCATAGTTCATCATGACAATTACACGTCTTATCTCTACAGTGATCGGTTTTATGGCTAAATGGCTCAAATGGCTCTGAGCGCTTTGGGACTTAACCTCTGTGGTCATCAGTCCCCTAGAACTTAGAACTACTTAAACCTAACTAACCTAAGGACAACACACAACATCCAGCCATCACGAGGCAGAGAAAATCCCTGACCCCGCCGGGAATCGAACCCGGGAACCCGGGCGCGGGAAGCGAGAACGCTGCCGCACGACCACGAGATGCGGACGATCGGGTTTAGCTGTGATCTACAGCTAGCTTCAGATCAGTTATTTTCGTGAAATATAACGTTGCTGTCCAAAGACTCGTTTAATACAACTCTGCACGCTGCTCTACCCTGTGCAAGCCTCTTCACCTTCGGATAACTGCTGCAACCTACATCCTTTTGAATCTGCTTGCTGTATTCACCTCTTGGTCTCCATCTACGGTTTTTACTGGCCACGGTTCCCTAAAGCACCAAATCGGTGATCCCTTGATGTTCAGAACGTGTCCTGCCAACCGATCCTTTCCTTTAGTCATGTCTCAGACCTAGTCCTGCCAACCGATCCCTTCCTTTAGTCAAGTTGTGGCACAAATTTCTTTCCTCTCCAGTTCTATTCAGTCCCTCCCCATTTGTTTCATGATCTACCCAACTGATCTCCAACATTCTTCTGAAGCACCACACTTCAAAAGACTATTGTGTGAACTATCTTAGCAAAATTATTCTACTACTTGTAGTGTAGAGTTTCATATTCAATTCTCCCAGCATCACCTGATTTAATTAGATTTCATTGCATTACCCTTGTTTTACTTTTCTTGACTTTCACCATATACCCTCTTTTCAAGACAATGTCCATGTCCTTCAACTGCTCTTCCGCGTTTTTTGTTGATTTTGACAGAATTACAATGTCACTGGCAAACCTCAAAGTTTGTAGTTCTTCTATCTGAACTCCAACTCCTCCCCTAAATTTTTGTTTGGTTTTCTCTGCTGCTTGCTCAATGTACAGATTGAATAACATTGGGGATAGGCTACAATCCTGTCTCACGCCCTTCTCAACCACTGCTTCCCTTTCCTGCCCATCGACGCTTATAAATGCAGTCTTGCTTCTGTACAAGTTGTAAATAGTAAACAACCTTTCACTCCCTGCATATTAGGCTGCTACCTTCAGAATTTCAAAGTCAGCATCGTCAAAAGTTTCCTCAAGTCTACAAACGTAACTTTACCTTTCATTAACCTGTCTGCTAAGAAAAGTCCTAGGGTCAGTATGGCCTTGTGTATCGCTCATTTCTACGGATCCCAAACTGATCTTACCCGCGTTTCTCCATTTCTCTGTAAAGAATTCCTATAAGTATTTTGACACCATGACTTTTTAAAGTGATAGTTCGATAATATTTACACCTATCAGAAACTGCTTTCTTTGCGATTGTAATTATTAATTCCTTTTCGAGGCCTGACGTTATTTCGCCTGTGTCATACATCTTGCACATCAGGTGGAATACTTTTGTGATGGCTGGCTCTCACCCAAGGCTATCAGTAATTCTTACGGAATCTCGTCTACTTCAGGGACTTTTTTCGACTTCAGTATGTCAGCGCATTGTCAGAGATTTTTCTCGTACTATCACATCTCCGATCTCATCTCATCTACATCCTCTTCTCTTCCTACAATATTGGCTTCAAGTTCACTTCGCATGTACAGCCCCTCAATATACTCCTTCACCTTTGAGCTTTCCCTACTTTGCTTAGTAATGGCCTAATATTCATACTGCTGCTTCTCTTTTCTAAAAAAAAAAATCACTTCAGTCTTCCTACAGGCGGTATCTCTCCTTCCCCTCGTTATAAATGCTTGTATATCGTGCCACTCTATGGGTAATAAATGGCAAAAGAGAAGCTAACACTTGTTGCTTCGATAGAAGGCCTGTTAAGTAATATTCTGGATAATGAGTTCCCGTATGCATCTACACAAGTGATAAATTGTAAATTAGAAAGTGATTGTTTACAGGGACTCCGAATGCGTGGTTGGATTTTTAAGTGTTGGCTACACTACAGTCTAGGGACCAATCAAGGCAAATGCCGCATTAACCCTAAAAAACGCAGTCACAAAGTTCAGATAAATGCAGGCAGGAATATGGGTTGAAAAACATAATTTTCACTACTCACAGTGTTCTAAATTATAACAAACGGAGTTCATTCGATCATCGTAACATTAACCACAAGTTAATAATGGTTCAGCATCGAATTAATTATTAGATGTGCTTGGGCTTAAATGAAAAGGTACAGTATCTGCAGTCCGTGTAAACTTTCGAAAAATCACCAAAAACAATTAAAGTTCTTTTACTGTAAGTTTGAAGCTGAAGTTCCACAATTGCAAACCAACAAAGTCCCTAGTGCAGCTCACTCACAAAAATAACCGCAGTAAAGTTTGTAGGATTCAGTACGTGTTTGCTGGCGCGAAATATTCAGAGTTGAAAATATTTCGGAGTAGTGACACATGAAAATATCGCAAGTCCACGACTCAACACTTAGGAAAATTTCGACTCACTCGAAACGCGACCTGCTGCCACAGATATTTAGAGTCTGTTCAAGGTCTGAAATGCCACTGCTGAACGAATGCTTACGAGAGTGCTCCGCGCCAAGACGGCTGCCGCTGTTAAGCCCTCACATTGACATGAGTCAAATGCACACGTTTCCGATTTCCGAAACATACTCAAAAACTGTAAATTTAATGTTGCATACATCATGCATGAATTTGCACGTAGATTTCCTCAGCTTGCTAGTGCCCTTCTTAGGTTTTCTCTTTTTACATGGCACTTGAAACATTCCACCCGACTTCCCGAAGAAATTCATTTACACAGTTTTCAAGACAGGAAGACCATTTAATTGTGAGAACTATCACACGCACACGCAGTCAGCTCATGCATTGAGGCTCCTGACACGAATAATATTGAATTTGTTCATAAATAATGATTTTGTCCAGGCGAACGTTACTTTGCCTTGTTTCGTTACTGATAAATATAAACAATTAAAACGGAATACATTTATACACAACTAGCTCTATCGATGGCGTAATACTGCCACTACTTTTAATGTTTCAAATTTCATAATTTGAGGCGCGTAATGCATATTCCAGCAATTAATTCAAAATAGGTATTATTTATGAAAAATCTGCTAGATAGTACGATAGTTCTCAATGAGACCTACCTGTGGATACTTTGGTTGTGAAAATCGCTTAAAGTGTTGTTGAGATATTAATTTTTAAAGGTCATTTTGTACATAAGGCATTTAACATGAAATACTTTGAAAAACTACACTTCGTACCGAGGGCTCGTTTTCACCCACACATTCACCTTAAATTTGTCTTTGTAACCGTGTTATTGGCTTACCTGTAAGTACGAGGGTCGTTCTGAAAGTAATGCCTCCTATTTTTTTGTGGTGACTTTGGATGTCCGTGCCATATGTCAAAGTGTTGTGCTAATGATTGAGCCTTCTTCTTTCATTTGCAAGTTGTTCCGTTGTCCTGCGGTAGGTAGTGCCAGCAGAGGAGTATTACAAAATGGGGTCTGATACGGACGCGCGCATCAAACAGCGATGTGTGATTAAATTCCTCTCTGCCGAAGGAATTGCGCCGAATGAAATCCATCGACGCTTGCTAAAAATGTGCGGAGACGAGACAACAGGCGTCAGCAATGTGAGGTGCTTGGTAATTGATTTTCAAGGTCAAGTCAGATACCCGATCGACCCTGCACAGCTGTCATCCCTCGCGACGAAGAGCGCCTTGATCAACTCGTCCGTGCTGATCTGCGGATGACGACCAGAGAATTGTGTGCAGACCTGAATGTCGACTGTAATGCCTTGGAAATAACATATTGGCTGTGCGAATGGAAATCTGTCGGATCGTGCTGGACCAATATGTACGAGGTGAGTCAAATGAAAACTTTAATTATATAATAACAAATCGAAATTTCGTGCCTTTATCCTGTAAGTTGGTAAGAGTGCTACAAACAGCGTGCGGAATAGCCTGTAGGTGGCAGCATAGTGCAGATGCACACATACCGTCGCAGTATCAGTATAAAGATGCCAGCCCCACTTGCGACTTGCACCAGGGAAGAACTGCGTTCTGTTATTCGATTTTTGCGTAGTGAAGGTGTGAAACCTATTGAAATTCATCGACGAATGAAGTTTCAGTACGGTGATGCATGTTTGTCACAGCAGCAAGTCTACGAATGGCGTAGGAAGTTCGAAAACGGTGTGACTTCAGTGGAAGGTGCTCCTCGTCCAGGTCAGACACAACGAGTTGTGTAGCAATTGAAGCCATAATGAAGCAAAACCGCCAACTGACACTGAATGACATTGCAGCACGTTTACAGATTAGTCATGGGTCAGCTCACCACATTGTGCATGATGTGCTCCAGTTTCACAAAGCGTCTACAAGATGGGTGCCACGGCAGCTGACTTCTGGAATGAGAGAACGACGTGTTGATGCTTGTGAAGAACGTCCTCGGCGCTTTGAACGAGAAGGTGATGGCTTACTTGCAAGAATCGTTACTGGGGACGAAACCTGAGTTCACTTCCACCAACCGGAAACGAAGAGAGCGAGCCAGGAATGGCGCCATTCCTTATCACCAAGCGATTTCCATATGTTTGGAACACTCAAAGACGCAATTGGGGGGGGGGGGGGGGGAGAAGTTCCGTTCTGATGAAGAGGTACGCCACGCGGTGCATGGGTGGTTGCGCGGACTACCAAAATAATTTTTTTCTAAAGCAATTTATGCACTTTGTAAGCGCTGGAGGACTTGCATTGAGCGTGAGGGAGATTATGCTGAAAAGTAATACAGCTTTGTACCACTTCTGCATAATAAATAATATTTAAAACAATGTTTAAGGTTTTCATTTGACTCACCCTCGTATCTGAAGGTGACAATCTTCTGAATAGCATCGTCACCAGAGGTGAGACGTGGTGTCACCATTACGAGCCAGAATCCAAAAGACAGTCCATGTGCACAGTCTGGGATAGCCAGGGTGTGGTTCTTTTGGATGTCCTAGAGTCTGGAGTAACTGTCAATTCAGGACGCTGCAAGGCAACACTGACTAAGCTGAAAGCCCTAATTTCCACGCTAAGGCCAGGGAAGAAGACCGACTTTCACCTGCGATATGATAACGCTAGGCCACACACGAGTCTTGCGGCGACGCAAAGCACTGCAAGATTCTACTGGACTGTCTTACCGCAACCGTCGTACAGTCCCGATTTAGCGCCTTCAGATTTTCATCTCTGAAAGATGGAGCACGTGGGTAACATTTTCAAGACTCGGATGCTGTTGTGGTATGCAAGCTCTGGTCAGCCATGGTGGTTTCCCCTGCGCGTTACAAGCCAACGGCAGGTTCCCCGACCAAGCGGACAGAGCATGAGTCTCCGTGACTTGCGGCCTTGGCATGTTTAATACTCATAGCATCCGCCAACCACTGCGAGTCAAACTGTTCCGCCATCTATTGATGGCAATGCGAGTCGCGTGCAGCTGCTGAGTCCGGCTGGCTGGACCTCCACCCCTCCTCAGCTGTCAAAAGACCCGTACGAACACGGCTGCTCCTAAGGTCACAACAGGAGGCGCGTGCACGGCCGTGTCTCTTTCTAAATGTCTTGTCTCACTTAGCCTGGTCTACCGACTCACTCCTTATATTTGTCCTCTAAGTTTTCCTGGTTAGCCTGTTCCCACTTCCTATGAGTCTCAGTTTTTAGACATTCCCTTTCGCCTGCTTCATTCACTGCATTTTTTTTCTTCTTTGAACAATTAAATTCAGTATCTCCTGCGATATCCAACGATATCTACTAGGCCTTGTGTTTTTCCTATTTGATCCTCTGCTGCCTTCACTATTTCATCTCTCACTGCAACCTGAGCCGTGGTAAAAATTGCTGTTTTGAAGAGCGCGCTGCAACGCGTTGTGTGAAGCAGTCGCCCTCCGTTTCTGGCGGTGGCGCCGCTGTGGAAATCGCAGCTTTGGTGTCTCCCTCTGGTGAGAAAGGGGAAAGGTTGCCTGTTCACGTGCATTTAAGGGGCGGTATGAGCTCGGCAGGGGTCAGTCCGAGTGAGGCTAGGTCAATCTCGCGTCACCAGTTGCTGGTCTGTCTCTCGTTCGCATTTGTGCGGCAGTTAGTGTCTGTCTGTCGTCGGACAGCTAGTATGGCTGTCGTTTGGATCAAACTTCAAAGCCGGCAAAATGAGAGTCTTGCCACTCCGCCAGTAACAGAACTCAGCTAGTGGTCGCCCGGTCAGGGTTGAGTTCCTGCATCTGACTCGGCGCGTTAGGCCGCCAGTCTGCTCGAGTTGCCTGGGCCACGGTTACTGGCGGTTGGATCGGTCGGTTGGTCGGTCGCACACTGAGACACAAGATGACTGGTCCGCCTTGAGCGTCGGCGCTTGTGAGGTCCCCACGCAAGTCCAGTGGGCCGCGCCGTATAGAAAGGGATACCAGCTTTGCGGTCGACACGAGAGCAACAAGAGTCAAACCACGATATCGGGCTGGCCGGGGCGAGCTGCGACGCCGTAAGACGGGAGATCGGCTCGCCTTCCTTCGTCCGTTGAAGCGGCTGGCAGCGGACGGTTTGGGAGAGCGTTGGGGGTGCTGCGCCAGCTCTTCGTCAGAAATCGCAGTTTATTAGAAGTTAAATGATTGGAGATATGTTGTTTTATTTACCTGTTAAATTCTACTTGTTTTCTTGGTGACGTCACCACCCGCTTTGTTTTGGGGTCGTCCCATAATTCTTCTCCGTTTGCCCACCCGCGGGTAGGTGGTTATTATGAATTGGATGGTACGTTTCTCTTGTGGAGTTGGGGCGGGTTAGAGCAATCTGCGGTTCGGGTTGTTCAGTAATCCCCTGTCAATCTGCCATACGTTAATAGTTGCCTCTCTCATGTTTGTCGGATTCGCTGCTAACGAATTTATTGCTTAAGGTGTGAAGGCCGAATTCCTGAAATATGTATTTATCTTGCCTATCATCTTGCGAGGTGGTATATGTGTAATGTAGAGCATTTTGGTACATTTTACGTAAAATTGCATTTCATGGATTTTATTTAAATGGTCATTTTAGTACATAAAGTTGCCACCCTTGCACGTCTACATCTACATCCATATACCGCAAGCTACCCAACGGTGTGTGGCGGAGGGCACTTTACGTGCCATTGTCATTACCTCCCTTTCCTGATCCAGTCACATATGGTTCGCGGGAAGAACGACTGCCGGAAAGCCTCCGTGAGCGCTAGAATCTCTATAATTTTACATTCGTGATCTCCTCGGGAGGTATAAGTAGGGGGAAGCAATATATTCGATACCTCGTCCAGAAACGCACCCTCTCGAAACCTCGGCAGCTCCGCGATGCAGAGCGCCTCTCTTGCAGAGTCTGCCACTTGAGTTTGCCGAACATCTCCATAACGCTATCACGCTTACCAAATAACCCTGTGACGAAACGCGCCGCTCTTCTTTGGATCTTCTCTCCTCCGTCAACCCGACCTGGTACGGATCCCCGACTGATGAGCAATACTCAAGTATAGGTCGAACGAGTGTTTTGTAAGCTACCTCCTTTGTTGATGGACTACATTTTCTTAGGACCCAGTGAATCTCAACCTGGTACCCGCCTTACCAACAGTTAATTTTATATGATCATTCCACTTCAAATCGTTCCGCACGCATACTCCCAGATATTTTACAGAAGTAACTGCTACCAGTGTTTGTTCCTCTATCATATAATCATACAATAAAGGATCCTTCTTTCTATGTATTCACAATACATTAGAATTCAACAGAATTCTTTTAAAAACAAGTTGCACTTTCGGTGGCAAATAATTTTTAATGTGAGTGTTTTGTACCATTTCCATCCCTCTTACGGGATGCATAGTTTATGTGTTTGTGTGAGTTGCTTAAATTTTTAGTTTAAAGTAATCTGGTGTGTTGCAGATTTGCACCAGTGTAGTCTTTTAGACGTTGTTGTAGAGGTCGTGACTACGGCGGTGTTAAAAGGGAGCGGGAAGGTTCTCAGCCCGAAAGCTCATACTATTAAAAAAAGGTTATTTCTGCCTCTGAATAAATTGTAACTTGATATTTAAAGGGTGCTTTATGATTATAATTTTAAATCTGTTAAAAAAAGGCTTTTAGGAATAAAATTTCCATTTATTGAAAAAAAAATTAGTTCGTTTCTTCAGTTACCATTGGCAACTACTTCCACGCTCATATAGTATGATTAAATGTGTTAATGTTCTTGATGGATCGCTAGTAAATAAAGTAAACTCTTAAGAAAAGGTTTTGAAAGTAAATTCATGGTTCAAAACCAATTGGTCTTTACTGCATTCCTTTCCCCTGTTTCACTCAATCGTTGCCTAATTGTCCTTCTGAAACTCTCGATAACCAATCGTTCTTTCAACTTATTAAGGTCTCATCTCCAAAGTATCGTACCTTTCGGCAATATCTTCAGTTTCAATCTACAATTCACAATCAATAAATTGTGATCAGAGTCCACATCTGCTCCTGGAAATTTCTCACAATTTAAAATCTTATTCTGAAATCTCTGTCTTACAATTACATAATCAGTGTGAAACATTCCAGTGTTTGGAGGTTCTTTCCACATATACAACCTTCTTTCATGAATCTTAAACCACGTCTTAGTGGTAATTAAATTATACTCTGTGCAAAATTATAGCATGTGGCTCCCTCCGTCTTTCACCCCTTTCCTTCAGGCGGCATTCATCTACTACTTATCCTTCTTTTCCATTTCCTACAGCATTCGGGAGGACGACGGTTCAATCCTGCGTCATGCCATCCTGATTTAGGTTTTCCGTGATTTCTCTAGATCACTCCAGGTAAATGCTGAGATGGTTCCTTTGAAAGGGCACGCCGCCTTCCTTCCCCATCCTTCCCTAATCCGAGCTTGCGCTCCATCTCTAATGACCTCGTTGTCGACGGGATGTTAAACACCAATATTCTCCCTCCATTTCCTACAACCGATTTGTAGTCCTCCATCACAATTAAAGTTTCCTTCCCCTTAACTGTCTGAATAATTTCTTTTATCTCATCATATATTTTTTGAATTTCGTCGTCATCTACAGAGCTAGCTGGGCTATAAAACTGTACTACTGTGCCGTTCTTGGGTTCGTGTCCATCTTGGCTACAATAATGCGTCCAGTATGGTGCTCATAGTAGCTTACCGTCATTCTTAGTTTCTAATTCATTATTACATCTAATCCTGCTTTACTACCGTTTGATTTTGTGTTTATAACCCTGCATTCACCTTATCAGAAGTCATGTTCATCCTGCCTCCGAACTTTACTTATTCCTACTACAGCTAACTCCGAAGTACCCATTTCTTTTTTTAAAATTTTCTAACCTGTCTGCTTGATTAAGGGAGCTTCACGCTTCGATCCGTAGGACGACAGTCCTATTTCTCCTGATGACGACATTCTCCTAAGTAGTCTCCGCCTCGAGATCCGAAAAGGGATTATTTTACCTCTGACACTTTTCACCCAAGAGGATACCATCATTATTAAGCCATACAGTACAGCTGCAAGCCCACGGGATAAATAACGGGTGTGGTTTCTCCGTGCTTCGAACCGTTCGCCGTACCACCAAAGAAAGACTTGTTGTTACAAGGCCAGGTCAGTCAGTCACACAGATTCTTGTCGTTGCAACTACTGAAAATACTGCTGCCCCTTTTCAGGAACCACACCTTACTGCTATTTGTAATGTTCAGGCACGCGAGCCAGGTATTGAAAGAACTAAAATAACAGCTTTTCACTCAAGGCCTTCTCCTATGAGACAATTACGTCGTATTTTACAGTATTTGTAGAAACATTTTTGTAACTCCATACTGAAATCATTTCTGAGTTAATGACAAATTTAGTAACCAGAATAAGATTTTCACTCTGCAGCGGAGTGTGCGCTGATATGAAACTTCCTGGCAGATTAAAACTGTGTGCCGGATCGAGACTCGAATCCGGTAGAGCACTTGCCACCGATTTCGAGTCTCGGTCCGGCACACAGTTTTAATCTGCCACGAAGTTTCAAATTTACTAATGAGTAATAAAGTTCGTTTACTCTCCTTGTGTTGTAGCTGTGGACAGAGGTGCTCTGCCAAAATGTTATTCATTATTTTTGACGAATTTCACTAACGAATATATAAATTGTGAAGGAGCGGTTAAAATTCCTAGCTCCTTAAGAGGCAAGTACAAGACGACTGTAGGCTGCTTTTATGATATACCTAGTTCATTTTGACATTCGGGACAACTGGGGTGAAATGAGCAAAGTGTGTTAAGCTGTTAATTTCTAACTGTGAATTACCCGAAAATTGTACGCAGTCCTAGGAAGAGCCCAATAATGTGTTACTTCTTCTATTTCACATCATCGACAAATGTAAAAACTCAAAAATTGGGCAAATTATACCTGGTTTACTAATTATAGTTCATATGTTCCATATTACTCTGTTATACTGACCTGAACAGGTTGGGTCTTTTCTAAACAGAGGAGCGTTCACAATTTTTAGTGTATTTTACACGTCTTGAAATTCGGCAGCAAGGCCCATTTCTAGTGTTATTGTTTCAAAGAAATTGATCCATATTCTGGTATACAAATTACGAAAAATGTGCAGGCACTGAAGAAATTAAGTGCTAATTTGAAATACATGAAATTCTCACAATATAGAACGATGGAATTTGTGGTGGTGTCGCCTTCTGTCGGAAGACGAAGACTGGTTCAATGCAGCTCTAAATGCAATTCTATCCTGGGCAAGCACCATTGCTAAACTTGATGTCTCACAATGTGTCCAATCAACCGATAACTTCTTTTAGTTAAGCTGTGCCCAATCTCTTGTCTGTCTCATTCAGTCAGCACCTCTTCTCAAGGTGCCTTCGGCATTCTTCTGTGGCACCACATCTGTAAAGCTTCTCATCTTATTTGTTGTCCGCAATTCACTTTCGTGCAAGGTTCCATCTCAAGCAAATACCTTCAGAAAGTGCTTCCTAAAACTTAAATTCATATTTGGTTTTAACAAATTTCTCTTTTTCAGAAATGCTTTTCTCCTTATCTACTCTGAAATTTATACTTAAGAGCCTGGCAAAAGGTACCTCGAAGCACTTTGACTGTTTTTCTACCGTTCCACTTTTTAATAGAGCGAACATTGACTATTCCCGAGCGAGCTCTAATTTTCATTATTCTGTTACAATGATCAATTCTCACTGTGTAGATTGTCATCAACAAAATATTTTCGCATTTGGACGGGAAAGTTGGACACTAAAATTTCGTGAACAGATCTCGCCACATGGAAAAAGTCTTTGTTTTAATGACTGCCGTCCAAACTCGTGTATCATATCCGTAACACTCTCTCCCCTGTTTCGCGGTAATATTAAACAAACTGCCTTCTTTGAACTTTTTCGATACCCTTCGTCACTCCTATCTGGTAAGGAACCCACACTGCGCTACAGTACTCTAGTGTGGGACGGACAAGAGTAGCGTAGATAATCTCTTTAATACATCTGTTGCATCATCTAAAGAGTGTTTGATTAGCCTTCGCAACATTTTCTTCGCTACAATTCCAGTTTAAGATCTTCGAAAGTGTAATTGCTAAGTAATTAGCTGAACTGACGACTTCATTTTTGTGTGATTTATATCAAACAAAAATTTAATTGAATTCTTTTAGAACTCATGTGAATGATATCACATTTTTCACTGTTTAGAGACAATTGCCACTTTTCGCACCATACAGATATCTTGGCTAAATCGTTTAGCAATTTGTTACCTTCCGATGGCTTTACTCGACGGTATCATCTGCAAACAATCTAAGGGGGCAATTGAGGTTTGTCCTAAATCTCTTATACACTCCTGGAAATTGAAATAAGAACACCGTGAATTCATTGTCCCAGGAAGGGGAAACTTTATTGACACATTCCTGGGGTCAGATACATCACATGATCACACTGACAGAACCACAGGCACATAGACACAGGCAACAGAGCATGCACAACGTCGGCACTAGTACAGTGTACATCCTCCTTTCGCAGCAATGCAGGCTGCTATTCTCCCATGGAGACGATCTTAGAGATGCTGGATGTAGTCCTGTGGAACGGCTTGCCATGCCATTTCCACCTGGCGCTTCAGTTGGACCAGAGTTTGTGCTGGACGTGCAGACCGCGTGAGACGACGCTTCATCCAGTCCCAAACATGCTCAATGGGGGACAGATCCGGAGATCTTGCTGGCCAGGGTAGTTGACTTACACCTTCTAGAGCACGTTGGGTGGCACGGAATACAAGCGGACGTGCATTGTCCTGTTGGAACAGCAAGTTCCGTTGCCGGTCTAGGAATGGTAGAACGATGGGTTCGATGACGGTTTGGATGTACCGTGCACTATTCAGTGCCCCCTGGACGATCACCAGAGGTGTACGGCCAGTGTAGGAGATCGCTCCCCACACCATGATGCCGGGTGTAGGCCCTGTGTGCCTCGGTCGTATGCAGTCCTAATTGTGGCGCTCACCTGCAAGGCGCCAAACACGCATACTACCATCATTGGCACCAAGGCAGAAGCGACTCTCATCGCTGAAGACGACACGTCTCCATTCGTTCCTCCATTCACGCCTGTCGCGACAACACTGGAGGCGGGCTGCACGATGTTGGGGCGTGAGCGGAAGACGGCCTAACGGTGTGCGGGACCGTAGCCCAGCTTCATGGAGACGGTTGCGAATGGTCCTCGCCGATACCCTAGGAGCAACAGTGTCCCTAATTTGCTGGGAAGTGGCGGTGCGGTCCCCTACGGCACTGCGTAGGATCCTACGGTCTTGGCGTGCATCCGTGCGTCGCTGCGGTCCGGTCCCAGGTCGACGGGCACGTGCACCTTCCGCCGACCACTGGCGACATCATCGATGTACTGTGGAGACCTCACGCCCCACGTGTTGAGCAATTCGGCGGTACGTCCACCCGGCCTCCCGCATGTCCACTATACGCCCTCGCTCAAAGTCCGTCAACTGCACATACGATTCACGTCCACGCTGTCGCGGCATGCTACCAGTGTTAAAGACTGCGATGGAGCTCCGTATGCCACGGCAAACTGGCTGACACTGACGGCGGCGGTGCACAAATGCTGCGCAGCTAGCGCCATTCGACGGCCAACACCGCGGTACCTGGTGTGTCCGCTGTGCCGTGCGTGTGATCATTGCTTGTACAGCCCTCTCGCAGTGTCCGGAGCAAGTATGGTGGGTCTGACACACCGGTGTCAATGTGTTCTTTTTTTCATTTCCAGGAGTGTATTCATTAGGAAGGGCAGAGAACCTATAACATTTCCTCCGGGAACACCAGACGTCACTTCTATATTACTCAGTGACTTCCTGTCAATTACTGCAATTACTATTAACTATGACCTTTCTGACACGAAATCACTCATCTAATCGCATAACTGAGACGATACTGCATAGGCAAGCAATTTGTTCAGAAGTCGATTGTGAGGAACGATTCAAAAGCTTTGTGGAAAACTAGAAAAGTGGAATCAGTCTTAGATACGTTGCCGTTAGCACTCATTACTTCGTGAGAATAGAGATTTAGTTGTGTTTCACAAGAAGATTTTCTGAATCCGTGCTGACTCTGTCAATAGCCTGTTACCCTCAATTCATAATGTCCGATGACAATATACACTCCTGGAAATGGAAAAAAGAACACATTGACACCGGTGTGTCAGACCCACCACACTTGCTCCGGACACTGCGAGAGGGCTGTACAAGCAATGATCACACGCACGGCACAGCGGACACACCAGGAACCGCGGTGTTGGCCGTCGAATGGCGCTAGCTGCGCAGCATTTGTGCACCGCCGCCGTCAGTGTCAGCCAGTTTGCCGTGGCATACGGAGCTCCATCGCAGTCTTTAACACTGGTAGCATGCCGCGACAGCGTGGACGTGAAACGTATGTGCAGTTGACGGACTTTGAGCGAGGGCGTATAGTGCGCATGCGGGAGGCCGGGTGGACGTACCGCCGAATTGCTCAAAACGTGGGGCGTGAGGTCTCCACAGTACATCGATGTTGTCGCCAGTGGACGGCGGAAGGTGCACGTGCCCGTCGACCTGGGACCGGACCGCAGAGACGCACGGATGCACGCCAAGACCGTAGGATCCTACGCAGTGCCGTAGGGGACCGCAACGCCACTTCCCAGCAAATTAGGGATACTGTTGCTCCTGGGGTATCGGCGAGGACCATTCGCAACCGTCTCCATGAAGCTGGGCTACGGTCCCGCACACCGTTAGGCCGTCTTCCGCTCACGCCCCAACATCGTGCAGCCCGCCTCCAGTGGTGTCGCGACAGGCGTGAATGGAGGGACGAATGGAGACGTGTCGTCTTCAGCGATGAGAGTCGCTTCTGCCTTGGTGCCAATGATGGTCGTATGCGTGTTTGGCGCCGTGCAGGTGAGCGCCACAATCAGGACTGCATACGACCGAGGCACACAGGGCCAACACCCGGCATCATGGTGTGGGGAGCGATCTCCTACACTGGCCGTACACCTCTGGTGATCGTCGAGGGGACACTGAATAGTGCACGGTACATCCAAACCGTCATCGAACGCATCGTTCTACCATTCTTAGACCGGCAACGGAACTTCCTGTTCCAACAGGACAATGCACGTCCGCATGTATCCCGTGCCACCTAACGTGCTCTAGAAGGTGTAAGTCAACTACCCTGGCCAGCAAGATCTCCGGATCTGTCCCCCATTGAGCATGTTTGGGACTGGATGAAGCGTCGTCTCACGCGGTCTGCACGTCCAGCACGAACGCTGGTCCAACTGAAGCGCCAGGTGGAAATGGCATGGCAAGCCGTTCCACAGGACTACATCCAGCATCTCTACGATCGTCTCCATGGGAGAATAGCAGCCTGCATTGCTGCGAAAGGTGGATATACACTGTACTAGTGCCGACATTGTGCATGCTCTGTTGCCTGTGTCTATGTGCCTGTGGTTCTGTCAGTGTGATCATGTGATGTATCTGACCCCAGGAATGTGTCAATAAAGTTTCTCCTTCCTGGGACAATGAATTCACGGTGTTCTTATTTCAATTTCCAGGAGTGTATGTTCCAAAATCCTGCTGCATATCGACGTTAATGCTATGGGCCTGTAATTTAATGGATTATTCCTACTATCTTTCATGAATATTGGTGTGACCTGTGCAACTTTCTAGTCTTTTAGTATGGATCTTTCGTCGAGCGAGCGGTTGTATATGATTAAGTATGGAGCTATTGGATCAGCATACTCTGAAAGGTTGGCAAGGTTGGCAACTGTTCTTGATTGAAATTTTGAAATATTTATTTCGTCTCCTTTGGTGGAGGAATTCGGAAGGCTGTATTTACTAAATCAGCTTTAGTGGCACTCTATTTGTTGACAATAATGTTGCTCTCATGTAATTACATTTTCCTGGAGACATATTGAGTCTCAACTTTATATCTGATAAGGACAGAAGCTGAAGCAATGAATTTAAATCCGTGCCAAGGCCAGGATTTGAACCCATCCTTGCCAAAGATTAACGCTGCTGCCGCACAGCGGTCCGCCTTAATTTTTCATTGTTTCTGCAACATTGTCCTGACCAAATAACACCGAAAATGCAGATAAAAAGCTTTCAACATCCCAAATTTTACGCCGTTTAATACCTGTTGATAGCTTGTAATATAGCGCTATTTCTGAATCTGTAAGCTTCATTACAGAAACTGTATTCAATACATAGTGGATGTAATACTATATTTTTTGTGAACGTGTACAATTGATTGTAATTATTATGTAAATATTTTAAACTGCTGGGTAATCGACAAGGAAAGTTTGTTTGAATGTATCGATAGTAACGACGAATTGGCACTAGTTGTACCGTTGTTTATTTTTGCGTGTGGAGAGTCTCTGTCGCGTTGCGAGTAGAGAGGAGGCAGAGCAGCTTGAGTGATGAAAAATAGAGTGCGGAAGTGTGTGTTGGTCGCTCCCGCCGACGCAGTATGCAGTTATAATCTCGCCTATGTAGATGCACCCAGGGAGTATTGAGACCACGGCAGGACTGGACAGGCGGAAGAAGCTGCAATTCCCACTGCATATGCAGGGTGTTACAAAAAGGTACGGCCAAACTTTCAGGAAACATTCCTCACACACAAAGAAAGAAAGTATGTTATGTGGACACCTGTCCAGAAACGCTTACTTTCCATGTTAGAGCTCATTTTATTATTTCTCTTCAAATCACATTAATCATGGAATGGAAACACACAGCAACAGAACGTACCAGCGTGACTTCAAACACTTTGTTACAGGAAATGTTCAACATGTCCTCCGTTAGCGAGGATACACGCATCCACCATCCGTGGCATGGAATCCCTAATGCGCTGATGCAGCCCTGGAGAATGGCGTATTGTATCGCAGCCGTTCACAATACGAGCACGAAGAGTCTCTACATTTGGTACAGGGGTTGCGTAGACAAGAGCTTTCAAATGCCCCCATAAATGAAAGTCAAGAGGGTTGAGGTCAGGAGAGCGTGGAGGCCATGGAATTTGTCCGCTTCTACCAATCCATCGGTCACCGAAACTGTTGTTGAGAAGCGTACGAACACTTCGACTGAAATGTGCAGGAGCTCCATCGTGCATGAACCACATGTTTTGTGGTACTTGTAAAGGCACATGTTCTAGCAGCACAGGTAGAGTATCCCGTATGAAATCATGATAACGTGCTCCATTGGGCGTAGGTGGAAGAACATACTGACGAAACTAAAATGTGCTTTAACATGGAAATTAAGCGTTTCCGGACACATGTCCACATAACATCTTTTCTTTATTTGTGTGTGTGGAATGTTTCCTGAAAGTTTGGCCGTACCTTTTTGTAACACCCTGTATACTAAGATGGTATCTGTTCTTTCGGACATGTCCGAAAGAACAGATACCATCTTAGTATATATATAGTTAAGGCTCACCGGCCTCTTGACCATCTTCTTCTTCTGTGCGAATGCACAAACAGAGCGCGAACTCTTACGGGAATCGGCAACGCGCCGCGAGTAATGAGTAATAAAGGGCGGGGGCACTACGAATGTAGTGCGGGACAATACGTTGAGAATGTGGGTTTCGCGGGAGGCGTGCCAGGGATAAATCCTTGCAGTCGCGTTATTCTCTTTGTCCTCGGTGGCTCAGATGGATAGTGCGTCTGCCATGTAAGCAGGAGGTCCCGGGTTCGAGTCCCGGTCGGGGCACACATTTCCATCTGTCCCCGTTGACGTATGTCAACGCCTGTAAGCAGCTAAGGGTGTTCATTTCATTGCAATTTCATTCCAACTGTTGCCTGTCCCATAATTATCCACGGCTCTGGACACGACTCGGGGTTTTCAACCAACAGCAGCAAAAGCCCAGCACTGTCGTCGGCTACATTTGCCGTCCTGCGCACAGCTACTACGTCGTAAGACTGTTAACTGGCGGCGTAAAACTAATATTGTACAGGCATTACACAGTGGCATTTCTTTCACAGACTTTGATGACCAACAACCTGCAATAGTTAAACCCTGTAGGGCACCTGTATTGTCATTGTTCTAAGCATTATTACCCAGCAGGGTCCCTTTCCTTTTCATGTAACTACCGAGTGCCGTAAAAGCATGAAAATTGACTATTTCGTCCCACTTTTGTTTGTTTGCTAATGACCAGTTTCAGTCCAAATTTTACTGCCTCAGTAACTGTTCATCCTTGAATTGCCTTACAGAGGCTTAACTGATTTGCCACATTGAGTATTAACTTCATCCGCTTAAAGTAATGTAAAATTTCACTGGTGAAACTACTAACCATAGGTACAGCACAAATTAGGTGTGCGCAATTTTATTTATCCTGTATTCAGCTTAGCGAATCACTTCTGCTGGTGCTGCACCTGTTTCATTGCTCTTATGTTAAAAGTAAACCAGTTGCTCATTTGCTTAAAGTTTCAGCCTTAAAAGTAAATTGCACGCTTTTTTCCAAATCTTACATTACGTTGGGATGAGGTTACTGAAAGTAATTTTTCACGTAAAAAAGTTTCAGTTACAGTTAGTCATTTATTTAACCAGAAACTCTATTTAATTTTGCTTTCAGAATTTAATATTTCAGTATAAGTACTGCAAACTCAGTGCTTTCTGATTCATTTACTTTCTTGTGACCGGTGTGTTGTGGCAAGGCGTGACAACCTTCTGTTGCCACGCCAATGATTATTTGATTAGTTTTCTTTGCCGTTAGCTTTCTTAGGGTTTTTGATATTCGTTACCCTAGAGGGCTGGCGACCTTTTCATTATCACTTTTTTGCTAATCAATATTTTTTGTATTAAATATTAAGTGGTTCCCTTTTTCCCCCTGTGTGGTTCGTGAGCGGTACTAAATTCCACCCATTTTAAAGTTATTATCAGTGTATAGATTAGGTTTAGAAAAGATTCTTCCTTCAAAAGGGTCTGTTGTGTGCTTTCCTCCTACTAACCGTCATTATTTTCCTTTCGTAACGATAGCTTTACTCACTGTAAAAATTCGTTAGGCACGCGCTATCACGGTCATTTATATCGCAATCCAATACACCGATCAGGAAGAGTGAGGTAACAACCTGCTCTTGTGCCACGAGGTATAAGCTGCAACTCTTATTGATTTATCTGTTATAAATCTCTCAACTGCCGTCGATAATGTTTCTTGACTTTAAGGCACATCTGGTCTATGCTTACATAGTTTTGAAGGACTGGAGACTGTGTTAGGAAGACGTCTAGTGAATGTTTACTGCCTTTTTAAACAGATATAATTTGCGTTTATTTTGGTTCCATTTGGCTGCTACGGTATTCACAAGGATCTTGGGGTCTCTAATCCCTGTATCTATCATGACGCTCGCTATTTACTCAGGACTATTTGTTCCTAAGATATCAAATATGTTTTGGCAACTACTTACATTTAGAGTGGGCTCCTGAACTAACTGTTCAAAATAACCTTCAGAGAAACCATTTATACTATTCGGGTGATGGTTTATGCTTACCACCGACTTTAAACATGTATTTTCCACAACCTATCGAGAGCAGATTAACTCACGGCCAAACCTGTCCCCCTCCCATCTCAAACGTTGCTTCCCTTTCGGTTCTTTCGACTGTATTGTCCCTCCAACCTTCACGGTTTCAACAGGTGTAATCCACTAAACTTTGTAAAAAGCTTTCTCTAAGTATACAAGTGCTATAAAAGTAAGTTTGTCTTTCTCTAAGCAATCTTGCAAGATAAGCTCATGGTGATTACGTCTTTTATTGTTACATTTGTCTGGAATCCAAAGTGGTCATTCCCCGGGTCTACTCGCAGCACTTTTTTCATTCTTCTGTCAGTGTTTTGCAACCATAACTTGTTGAACTCATGGCTCTGTAATGTTCACACTTGTCAGCAGCTTTGTTCTTTGTAATCGGAATTATTTCTTTCTCCTTGAATTCTGAGGATATTCTGATTCTCTCGTACGTTTGCATACCAGATGGAACCGTTTTATAATGGCTCGTTCTCCCCAAAGGCCTCAATAATTCTGAGGGAATGTCTCCTGCTGCAGGTACGCTGTTTATAAGACTTTCATTGCTCTGTCAAATTCTTCTGGCAGTAACATATCTCCCATCTCACCTTCATCAACTTCCCCTTGCCTTCTTATAGTGATGACAGGTTTCTTCCTCTTATACAGACCTCCTTCTTATATTCCTTCCACCTTTCAGCATTTTCTTCTTTGCTTATCACTGGCTTGCCATCAGAGTTATTCATATTCATTCAGCTGTTTCTTCAAATTTTTTAAGTTTCTTGTATGTGGCACTTATTTTTGGCATAATCAGGTATGGTTCTGTATCTTTCAGTTCCTCCTCTAGTCGTTACTGCTGCCCAATTTTGCAGTATCTGTCAATATTATTTCTAGATAACCCTTCTATTTTTTCTTGGTTCGTTTGCTGTATTTTATTCTTTCTCCTTTTGTTAGTTAAGCTAAATTACTCATATATTACCCAGAAATACCTGTCGTGCCTTGTATTTCTGCCCTTTGATCCTCTCTGTTGGGTACTGTCTCGCTCAAACTTACCAATTCGTCCTCTACTGCATCCTTTCATGTATTTCAGTCAATAGTTTTCTAATGCTCTCTTTAAAACTCTCATAACCTATGTTGCTTTTAATTTATCCAGGTTCTGTCTCCTTAATTTTCTATGTTCTTGTAATTTATCTATTTTCAATCTGTAGATCATAGCAATGCATTTCAATAGTGTCAACATTTCACTCTGGAAATATTTTACGCTTTAGAAATTGCTTCGAAATCTCTGTATTATCGTTAAGTAGTTTATGTGAAACTTTGTGGTATATGCAGGTGTTCAACCTTCTTTCGTGAGTCTTAAGCGAAGAATGTTAAAGATTACATGTGTAGATCGCGTAACTGAGAGGAGGTACTGAATAGAATTGGGGAGAAAAAAAATGTGGCATAATTTGAATAAAAGAAGAGATCGAATGACAGGATCAGTTTACACGTAATGTTGCAGGAAAGTGTATGTGTGTATGTGTGTTTGTTCGGTGGGGGGGGGGGGGGGGGAGAGAGAGGAGGTAAAAATGGTAGACTGAGAGATGAACACAGTACGGAGGTTCAAAAGGGCATTAGTGGCAGTAGTTTTTCTGAGATGAAGAGGCTTACACGTGACAGAGTAGCATGGACTGCTGCATCAATCCAGTCTTCGGACTGAAGACGCCAACAAAAAACGAAGTGTTGGCAATAATTAAATTGTGCTCGTTGCAGAAGTTTACCAGGCGGGTTCGCCCTCCATTCCCTCCCCGAGCCCGTGTTTTACCATCTATCCTTCTCTTCCTTCTGCTGCTATCGAATTATAGTCCGCAATCACAATTTATCTTTCGTCTTCCTGAACTATCTGAATACACTCCTGGAAATGGAAAAAAGAACACATTGACACCAATGTGTCAGACCCACCATTCTTGCTCCGGACACTGCGATAGGGCTGTACAAGCAATGATCACACGCATGGCACAGCGGACACACCAGGAACCGCGGTGTTGGCCGTCGAATGGCGCTAGCTGCGCACCACTTGTGCCCCGCCGCCGTCAGTGTCAGCCAGTTTGCCGTGGCATACGGAGCTCCATCGCAGTCTTCAACACTGGTAGCATGCCGCGACAGCGTGGACGTGAACCGTATGTGCAGTTGACGGACTTTGAGCGAGGGCGTATAGTGGGCATGCGGGAGGCCGGGTGGATGTACCGCCGAATTGCTCAACACGTGGGGCGTGAGGTCTCCACAGTACATCGATGTTGTCGCCAGTGGTCGGCGGAAGGTGCACGTGCCCGTCGACCTGGGACCGGACAGCAGCGACGCTCGGATGCACGCCAAGACCGTAGGATCCTACACAGTGCCGTAGGGCACCGCACCGCCACTTCCCAGCAAATTGGCAACACTGTTGCTCGTGGGGTATCGGCGAGGACCATTCGCAACCGTCTCCATGAAGCTGGGCTACGGTCCCGCACACCGTTAGGCCGTCTTCCGCTCACGCCCCAACATCGTGCAGCCCGCCTCCAGTGGTGTCGCGACAGGCGTGAATGGAGGGACGAATGGAGACGTGTCGTCTTCATCGATGAGAGTCGCTTCTGCCATGGTGCCAATGATGGTCGTATGCGTGTTTGGCGCCGTGCAGGTGAGCACCACAATCAGGACTGCATACGACCGAGGCACACAGGGCCAACACCCGGCATCATGGTGTTGGGAGCGATCTCCTACACTGGCCGTACACCTCTGGTGATCGTCGAGGGGACACTGAATAGTGCACGGTACATCCAAACCGTCATCGAACCCATCGTTCTACCATTCCTAGACCGGCAAGGGAACTTGCTGTTCCAACAGGACAATGCACGTGCGCATGTATCCCGTGCCACCCAACGTGCTCTAGAAGGTGTAAGTCAACTACCCTGGCCAGCAAGATCTCCGGATCTTTCCCCTATTGAGCATGTTTGGGACTGGATGAAGCGTCGTCTCACGCGGTCTGCACGTCCAGCACGAACACTGGTCCAACTGAGGCGCCAGGTGGAAATGGCATGGCAAGCCGTTCCACAGGACTACATCCAGCATCTATACGATCGTCTCCATGGGAGAAAAGCAGCCTGCATTGCTGCGAAAGGTGGATATACACTGTACTAGTGCCGACAGTGTGCATGCTCTGTTGCCTGTGTCTATGTGCCTGTGGTTCTGTCAGTGTGATCATGTGATGTATCTGACCCCAGGAATGTGTCAATAAAGTTTCCCCTTCCTGGGACAATGAATTCACGGTGTTCTCATTTCAATTTCCAGGAGTGTAGTTTCTAGTTTCTCTTGATATGTTCTTTAAATATTTATCATCTATAGAACTAGATGGCACATAAAGGAGTACTAAAATGGTGAATGGTTGTTTAGTATCTGTCTTGGCTACGAAATTACGGTCACTCTGTTGTTCGGAGAACGTCATCCGCATGTGTGTTTTCTTTATCTTTATTAGACCTACGCCTGCATTACCTCACTTCATTTTCTGTTGAACTCTTTGTAGTCATCCGTAAGCTCGTAACCTGTAGAAACTCTGTACCAGAGTGCTGAGGCGTGCACATTCCCCAGAGTTCGCGCCAAACTGGATGCGAACCAAGGAGTCATGGCTGTTCACTAGCTACGTACGAAGTACAGGTCGAGTCCCAAATATCTTCTGTGGGCCTAGTATCACGCGAACGTTTTCTGATGGCGTGGTGCCCCTGCTACTCGTATTACATGTGGTAAGTTTCGAGCTTAGTGGCCGCGCGGAGTAGCCACGAGGTTTGAGGCGCCATTTTACGGATTGCGCGGCCCCTCCCGTCGGAGGTTCGGTCCTCTCTTGGGCGTGTTGTTCTTAGCGTAAGTTAGTCTAAGTTAGTTTAAGTAGTGTGTAAGTCTAGGGACGGATGACCTCAGCAGTTTGGTCCCTTAGGCATTCACACACATTTGAACATTTTTTGAGCTTAGTAATACCCCTAGCCAAGGCTCTGACAATGTGTTCTTATGAGTTACCAAACTGTGAGTTTTCCAAGTTTGCAGTATTTTGTCCCTTTATCGACTGTGTACCATCAAGAAATATTAGAGTTAATATTTATATTGGTTCCACGTGAGAGGCCGTTGAAGAGAGAATCACAGATGTGCAGCTGTTAAAATGAGAGAAGAATAACAAGTAAATTTTAATTTGCCTGTGAGTTTACGCGATTTAATACGTGAACCAAAACTAACTCATGCAGAATCTATGCAGGACGTATATCGTCAGTACTTCTACCTCTTGTGTAAATCTGTTAATTATCCTGTTACGTAGTGTGCAACTTACATTAGTGTTTTGCTCTCTCATTTGGCTGACTGACATAACGTGAAATCAGATGTTTAATTCTGGAAATTTGTTGTAAGGACTACGGGGCAAACAGCTGAGGTCATCGGTTCCTAGGCTTACAAACTAATTATTATAACTTAACCTAACTTACGCCAAGGACAACACACACACCCATGCCCGTTTAACTCTGAATATTCGTTCTAGGTCGTTATCTTTCTTCATGTAGTTAAGCAAATCACACTGCCTCCGATGTACTTCAGTTAATTAATAAACCAACTAAGAAATATTAGCGAGTATCTCTGCAGTATTATAAATTGTGTGTAGACGGCTGCACGGGCAGAACGCTAAAATCTTATAAAGAAATTGAAACAAAATCGCAAGCAACATCTTTGAACTCTGCACCTGGCTTAAAAATACTAGTTATCTGGAAACCACTACTCAAACAGTTGTCTACGACCTCTGACATCCGTCTCCCAGGACTGCTATCCACGATAAGACCTTCCTGGTCTTCTCGGAACTATTCTTCCCAAACTTGGTTTGCATCTTATTCCCTTTGCTGCGAGACTTCTTCTGAATTTATTGGATTATCTGTTTGTTTTTACCCACAGTCTCCAAAGGATTAAAGCTACTGAAGACAGCTAGTATGCAGCTGCCAGAACTGAAAGTCTCCTGTGCCTTTCATTGATTTGGAACTCATGACTGTTATGTACTCTTCTGGTCCAGCCCTGACATTAATACCACAAACTTCTGATTGAGAAACCGTTCAGTGTGCTTGCGCTACTGGAAAATCGGCTCGATTTTCAGGATTAGCTGCGCCCCTTCCAAGACTGTGTAGTTGTATCCACAATCACTGCATCTCTAGAAGTGGTCAGCATCGTTCCTGCCAGAATTTCACATGAAAATAAAGCAGGAGTTCCTCACACTGATTTCTACTCCGGAGGATTCTGCTGCAATTTGGAAACTGTCGATTTTCCACTCGCAGCCTATTTAATCTTCCAGAACCTGTTAGCAAAGATGTCCAAAATTTCGTACTGGAGGGAAATGTGGGGAGTAAAAATGGTTGAGGGAGACCAAAATTATTCGGAATGCAGAGGGTTGCACAGTGCAGAGTAGCACAGAGCGATTCATGAAACCATTCTTCGGACTGAAGATCGCAACAACGTGTAGGAGAAAGTAGTAAGTCGTCCGTCTCTTACACGAACGCACTCTCTCTGAACTTCAGTAGTAAACCTCTGCATAATGCCTCTCTTGTAGCGTCTGCCTCTGGAGTTTGTTGAGCATGTCTGTACCGCTCTCGCGCCGACTAAACGATCCCGTGACGAAACGTGCCGCTCTTCGTTGGATCTTCTGTGCGTGTTCTATTAGTCGTGCCTGGTCATGGTCCAGAAGTGAAGAACAGCGCTTAAAAATTGGTCGAACAAGCATTTTGTAAGCCATTTCTTTCAGGGAAAGTTGTTGAATGTTCTGAGGGATATCCTGGCAAATTTTGTCAAATTGGCGCGGTAGATCGTGAAAACAGCGAGTTGGTTGGAGGATCGTGCCCATAATGCTCCAAACATTCTCAATTGGGGAGCAATCCCGCTATCTTACTGGCCAAGGGGCAAGCATGAAGACAAGCAGTAGAAACTGTCGCCATGTATGTGGGAAGGCAATATATTGCTGAAATGTTGAGCCCAGGATGGCCTGCCGTAAGGGGAACAAAACGAGACGTAGAATAGCATCGATACACGACTGAGCTTTAAGGGTGCAGCGGATGACAACCAAAGGAGTCCTGCTATGCCACGCGGTCTGATGGCGTCTTGTCACGGTCCACGCGCCTCCCCCCGTCGTGGGTTCGAGTCCTATCTCACGCATGGGTGTGTGTGTCGTCCTTAGCATAAGTCAGTTTGAGTTAGATTAAGTAGTTAGTAAGCTTATGGACCGATGACGTCAGCAGTTTGGTCCCATAAGACCTCACCACTCCGTCTTCAGACCACGAGTGACCTACTGGGACCATCCGATCGTCGTGTCATCCTCAGAGGAGGATGCGGATAGGAGGGGCGGGGGTCAGCACACCGCTCTCCCTCTCGTAATGATGGTATTCTTCACTGAAGCCGCTACTAGTCTGTCGAGTAGCTCCTCAATTGGTATCATGAGGCTGAGTGCACCCCGAAAAATGGCAACAGCGCATGGTGGACTGGATGGTCACCCATCCAAGTGCCAACCACACCCGACCACGCTTAACTTCGGTGATCTCACGGGAACCAGTATAGCCACTGCGGCAGAAGACCTTACCACACATTTTTTTTCAATCCTGCTATGAAATGAAATGGCAAGAAGATCAACCTATATGGTTGTCGGGCCGTATGGCTGTTGACAGTGAGGTTTGTATGGCACCATTGTCCAAAACCTCTCCATACACGTCTTCGTCCTGTAATCTCATTGACTAGAGTAGAACTGTCTTCAGTGATGAGTCTCGATTCGAAATGAACCTTTATAACCGCGAGAAGGTGTGTTTGGAGACCGTCAGACAGCAGTGGGATATCAACCTAACGGTCACCCACCATACGGCCAGACGACGAGATGGGATGGTCTGAGGTGTCATTTCATTTCATTGACATCCAATGGGAGACCCTGTAACAACTGCACCACAGTGTCTTTTAGGAGTTGTCGTAGTTTGTGGGTGTTTAGTCAGATCAATGAAACAGATTCAAATAAGCTAAAGAAAATCTTGCTTAGAAACGCCGCACCACTTTACAGTTTTTGTAAACTCCATTTGGAAAACTGTATTTAATTCTGAAAGTCATTACCATGCAACAGTTGCTGAAGCAAAATACGTAAAGGATGAAATGCATTCAAATGTGATACTTGCCAAACACTCCTTTGGCAGGTTGGACTTGAAGATTCAAGATGCCATGTAGTGATGTGCGGGTTATGTGTTACCACTGGTAACACACCAGTTGTTCTTCTTTTTAGTTGGTGTATTTTAATGTCATTACTCTTCCATTTTCTCGAAAAAACTTTAATGTTTGTAAAGACAGGTCGTGAAGAATTGGCGTGAACAGCATACCTTTCAGGACATATTCGCTCCGCAGTTCTAAGAGTTGGGCCACTTTGATTATAAAGGAAAGAGTACTCCCTTTGTTGATTGTCGTATACACTGTAAAAGTTGATTAGCTTGAAGAGCAAGTTGTCTGATAGCTACAACAGCAGAGCACACACTGGTGGGCTTCAAGCGCACAGCTGAACCCATGAACAGCACCAGATGACATGTTTCTTAAATTTGACACAGCAGCCAAGACAATTGCGGGACACCTTCGCCTGATGTGCACACAGTGGTACATGATGCTGTTACTATCAGATCACGTTCCACATCCACACTGCCTGACAAAAAGTGAAGTGCCCAGCAGGGGATGCAGAAACAGAATTGCATTTCACTGGCTGAGAGGTAATGTTAAGTTTTTTATCGATCACAATACTGAGGCAATTTTATAAAGAACTTGGTACTATGTGCCCACTTATCAGAGTGATGTTGCACTTCCTCTGGAATTGATGCATACATTGACGCGGTTGGGGAGTGTGTCAAAAAGCCGTTGTATTCTCTCTTGAGTTAAGCTGGGCCACAAATGTTGCAACTGGTCGTTCATGTCCTGGGGGCTAGAGCTGCCACGGATATGACGTCCAAGATGATTACACACGTGTTATATTGTGGGGGGGGGGGGGCGAGATTTGCATATTTAGGGATATTGCTGGCCATCAAACACTCTCAGCATTATGTAGACAGCTCATAGACACAGGTACCACTTGTAGATGAGCATTGTCTATTGAAAAATAACACCACAGTACTGTCGCATGAGGGACAACACATGAAGTCCATGATGTACCGTTATGCCATCAGTACTCGCTCAATCATTAGTAGCCATGGCCTGAAGACATACTGATGACTATCACGTGTGATGACTATCACATGATGACCCCAGAAATAAAACCAATGTGCCTCTCAATAAATAAATAAATAAGAGGATAGGATTTGGGATAAAAATAGTGGAGTGTCTTCTGTGGTCACCATCATGCTGGCCGACAATGGTCAACTGGGTTCCAGGCAATGCACAACCGCGATTATCGCTGAACAGAAGGCAACCCCATTCATCAGTAGTTCATGCGTCCAAGTCACAGTACCAATCCAAATGCAGCCATTTGTGTTGTGGTGTTAACGTCAGTCTACAAAAAATAGTTCAAATGGCTCTGAGAACTATGGGACTTAAAGTTTGAGGTCATCAGTCCACTAGAACTTAGAACTACTTAAACCTAACTAACTTAAGGACAATACACACATCCATGCCTGAGGCAGGATTCGAACCTGCAACCATAGCGGTCGTGTGGTTCCAGACTGAAGCGCCTAGAACCGCTCGGCCACTCCGGCCGGCGTCACTCTACATATGTGATGATAACTGCCTAGCCAGGTTGCTGCTAGTCTCTGGCCAATGGCGTGGGATGACTCAGTATGATGCAGGGCGCCCTTCAATTATTGTCAGATGGCAGGCGCAGGTGTGAAGGGCTTACGTTTGATGTGCTTGGTACATAACACAGTGATCCTCCCGTGTGGTGGTCAGGTGGTCAGAGCTAGTCAGCTGGAAGCATGACAACGAATACTGCTGCCCTCACGTTTCCATGCAGTCCAACATGTGGCCACTGTCACATCCGAACGCCCCACAAATCTGAATGTTGCACGATTCGACCAGCCATCCAACTGGAGACCCAAAACGAGGACCCTTTCAAACTCTGTCAGGCACTGATATCATTGTCTCACACGAGTGCACGGCATGTCCGTGTCCTTCAGAATGATCGCTCAACACCTAGTGTTCTCCACACCTCGTACATATCCCACCAGACCTCCTTACAACACTAAACATGAACAACACTAAATGGACACTGTGGTCGTTCTACATGGTAGAGAAAATTGGAACTCCAGTTGCCTTCTGGCTCGCCCATAGTGTGTATGTGTACCAGCTTGCACTGACATCCAGCCATGTCTTCCGTGTGCTTTACTTTTTTTGACTGGGAGGGTGTGTATATTATCTGACTGAAGCAATATTCGAAGTACGTTTCCAGTGCCACAGAGAAAATTATATAGGAGGGTTGCCCAGAAAGTAATGCACTGCATCTTTTTCTTCATTGAACATAATAATTACTAGACACATGAAAGAATGGTGTTTTATCTACACACCCTGTTTTTCCAAGTAATGTCAATCCTGTTCTATGTTCCTCCTCCAGTGCGAAACCAGGGCCTGTTTGCCCTGTCAGCACCAACCCGCGTTCTGGTGGCGGAGCCAGTGCTTCACTGTGTGAATCACCTCCTCATCGTCCTCAAAATGTCTTACACCAATTACATCCTTTAATGGCCCAAACAAGTGGAGGTCCGATGGGGCTAAGTCAGGTGAGTCAAGTGTGACAGCCGTGGATGGTCTCCCCGACCGGTGAAAATCGTGGAGCTCCGTCGAACTGTCTTCTGATGACCTCATCCTCTGGGGCCAGCGACTAACTGTACTTCTGTCGACAGCAGATGGTCCGTAGACTTTGCACAAGCGTTTGTGAATATTCCCCACAGTTTCGTTCTCTGCAGTGAGAAATTCAACGACGGCACGTTGTTTCTAACGTACACCACCTACAGACGCCATTTTGAAACTGTGCTGCAGCTACGCTATCTGTCGGAAGTGACAGAAACTTGGCGCGCTCACTCAGGAGACCTCAAATAATTCATTTGTAACGTTTCGCATTCATAGCATTGTTTTCGGCTAAGAAAAAAAATGCGGTGCTCTACTGTCTGGGCAAACCTCGTAATTTGTTACGATTACAACAAATGAAACGGGTATGAAGTATAATTATCTTAAAAGTGCGGCCTCTCCACTGAGTAATTTCTTTTAATTATATGCGACGTCCCTGAAAAGTAATATTGACGACTGATACCGTTTCAGTGATCATTTCAGCATTGCCTTGACAAAATTTACTAGCATTGTTTCAGATTTTCGTGATTCATATTAACTGGACATTGTAAAGCAACAGCTACAATTTGAAATTCACTATCTGTGTATGTATGAAACTAAAATGAAATAAATATCGGCAAACTTCTCTGGAACAAAAGGTAACCTTGTTCTAATTAATACCTAATCAGCCAGCAAGACTTGTGAGAGTATCTTACTTTCTTCAGTTTTATCAACGAGATTACAGTTGTGACAAGGTGTTTTAACTAGCTCGCTATAGAAATCATTTGTCCAATATAATAACAAGCATTAACTACTTATATTCAACAATTATCAAGCTCTGTAATTGGTTATTAATACGAAAGTGAAACAAAAAATATAGAAAGGGTCCCTTCTTTTTATTAAATTAACAACAATATAAGTGATCATCACTACAAATTTCGGGAAGTTGAAGTTTTTTCGGCAAGAGGATAAATTTCTTAAAACTGTTTTCCAATGTTATTCCACAGTCTAGCCGCACGGTCTAGGGCGTCTAGCCACGGTTCGAGCGGCTCTTCCTGTCGGAGGTTCGAGTCCTCCCTCGGGCATGGGTGTGAATTGTGTCCTTAGCGTAAGTTAGTTTAAGTTACATTAAGTAGTGTGTAAGCCTACGGATCGATGACCTCACCAGTTTGGTCCCATAGGCACTTACCACAAATTTTCAAAGATTTCCGGAGTATACTGCCACGTGTGAATGCAAATGTGAAAGTTTTGAGGTGGTTTCCAGTAGGCAGTCCCTTGTTTGCCCTCACGGAGTACAACGTATTGATTCTTTGAAATAGGAAACCAGTTGGGAACATTCACTTAAAATTCACTCTTCACGTAGGAAAAGAAATCGTTCTTTATACATTTGGCGGGGGAATTATGACATTAGTTTGCTGAACTGTCGGTCTGTGAAAGGACTATGAAAACACTCGCGGTTTAACTACATTTTCCAAAAGTAGTATAACAGAGCGGGTGTTGCAAGTTGCACTTTTAGAAAGCCTCCGCTGTCTCTATGTGCACAGGCGGGCATGGGCGACGATGGTGTGCTCTGTCACCCAAACCTCCAGATGTCAAAGACACTCAGATTGGTATCATTCTGTATCGATAGAGTATCAAACAAAACAGCGATTTAGTTCGTGCTGTGCGCTGTCCTCCAGCAGAACATGTGAAAAAGTGGATTAAAAGTAACACCGTAAGTGTGGAGTATAGGCAAACTATGTCTGTGAGCTCTGACTGTGAAGAACTCTGGAAGTTGACTTGGTAGAGCCTCAGGTAGTTGTGCTAAATGTCACGAGTTCGTAACCCAAGGATCGCGAATTATTATTATTTTTATTTTAACAGATTACGCGTGACATTGTTATACGGGAGAACGTTTTTCTGCCATGTAAAAGGACGTTTCGGTGTTTGTAGGAATGTTCTTTTGCCAATTTGCTTTTGCTTAATTAGCTGAAAGTAGCAAACATATAGCGTACATTTGCACAGATAGGTGTGGTGTTATCGATAGCGTACATTTGCATAGATAACACCACACCTATCTGTGCAAATGTAAGCTATAGGTTTGCTACTTTCAGCTAACGAAGTGAAAGCAGATTGGCAATAGAACATTCCTACAGCCGAAACGCTCTTTTACATGGCAGAAAAACGTTATCTCGGATAACAATTTTATGTGTAATCTGTTAAAAAAGTCCTCTATCCCTTGGTTACGAACTCTTGATCTTTAGCACAACAACCTGATACTCCACCAACTAAACTTCTAGAGATCTTCACAGTCAGAGCTCACAGACGTTCCATACCTATGGTGTTACGTTTAAGGTTTTCACATCTTCTACTGGACGACGACACACAGCACGAAATAAATCGGTGTTTTGGTTGATGCTCTATCGACACACAACGTTTGGTACCGATCTGAGAGTGTGGCATCTGGAGGTTTGAGTGTTAACTGGCTTGCCGCTGCGCGGCCCAGCTGGGGCGGCGGTCGCTGCCCTCCAGCCTGACGTGGGCTGTGGTGCGAGGCCTGTGGGCGCCCGATACACCGCCCGAAGCAGCCGCGACGCGTGGCCAGCATCACTAACTGGCCACTGCAGGAGTCACCACCACGCCCTTTAACACGAAGCAGCCGCGTGTAACACTGATCCAAATTAAAGGAATTCATTTCAGCTGTTGTCGTCGTTGTGGTCTTCAGTCCGAAGACTGGTTTGATGCAGCTCTCCACACTAATCTATCATGTGCAACCCTCTTCATCTCCCAATGACTACTCCAACCTACACCCTTCTGAATCTGCTTACTGTATTCATCTCTTGGTCCCCCTCTGCGATTTCTGCCCACAGACTCCCCGTAACACTAAATTGGTCATGCTTTGATGTCACAGAATAGGTCCTATCAACCGATCCCTGCTTTTAGTCAAGTTGCGCCACAAACGTCTTGTTTCCCCAACTCTATTCAGTACTTCCTCATTCGAAACGTCATCTATCCACCTAATCTACAGCAATCTTCTCTAGCACCACATTTCAAAAAATGGTTCAAATGGCTGTAAGCACTATGGGACTAAACATCTGAGGTCAGCAGACTTAGAACTACTTAAACCTAACTAACCTATGGACATCACACACCCCCATGCCCAAGGCAGGATTCGAACCTGCGACCGTAGCAGCAGCGCGGTTCTGGACTGAAGCGTCTAGCACCGCTCGGCCACAGCGGCCGGCCACATTTTAGATCCTCTATTCTATTTTCGTCTAAACTGTTCATCGTCCTCGTTCCACTTCCATACGCGGCTACGCTCCAGACAATTGCGTTCAGAAAAGACTTCCTGACAGCTAAGTCTGTATTCGATGTCAACAAATTTCTCTTCTTCAGAAACGTCTTTCTGCCATTGCTCGTCTACAGTTTATATCCTTTCTACTTCGGCCACTATCACTTATTTTATTGCCCAAATGGCAAAACTCATCTATTGATATTAGTTATTCGTTTTCAACTCAAATTTCTTCCCCATCACCTCATTTGATTCGACTACATTCTATTACCCTCGTTTTGCTGTTTTTGAAGTTCGTCTTATATCCTTCTTCCATGACACTGTCCATTCAGTTCATCTGCTCTTCCAAGTCCTTTGCTCTCTCTGACAGAATTACAATATCATCGGCAAACCTCACACTTTTGTTTCTTCTCTCTGAACCACCAAATGTTTCTTTGGTTTCCTTTACTGCTTGCTTAGTGTACAGATTGAATAACATCAAGCATAGGCTACAATCCTATCTCACTCCCTTCGCAGCTATTGCTTCCCTATTATATCCCCTCGACTCTTATAACTACCGTCTCGTGTTTCTACAAGTTTTTAAATGATCTTTCGCTCCAAATATTTCATCCCTGCTACCTTCAGAATTTCAGAGAGAGTATTTCAGTCAACTTTGTCAAAAGCTTTCTGTAAGTCTAAAAATGCTATAAACGTAGGGTAGCCTTCCCTTAACCAGTTTTGTGAGACAAGTCGTGGCGTCAGTATTGCCTCACCCGTTCCTACATTCCTCCGGAATCCAGACTGATGTTTCCCCAAGTCTTCTTCTACCAGTTTTCTTCTTCTACCAGTTTTTCCATTCTCCTGTATAGAATTCGTGTTAGTAATCTGCAATAATGACTTATTAAACTGATAGTTCGGTAAAATTCACACTTGCCAGCACATGCTTTCTTTGGAATTGGAATATTACATTATTCTTGAAATGTGAGGGTATTTCTCTTATCTCAAACATCTTGCACACCAGATAGAATAGTTTTGCTATGGCTAGTTCTCACTAGACTATCAGAAGTTGTCACGGAATTCTGTTGACTCCAGAGGCCTTGTTCTGAGTCATGTCTTCAAGTGCTCTGCCGAATTCTTCCTACAGTGTTAGACCTCCCATCTCACTCCTTTTGCATCTCAGCGCTTGATATCTATATATCTGATTCTCTCTTCTGCAGAGGCCTCTTTCATTTCTCTTTAGGGAGTATCTGTCTTTCACCTAGTGAAATATGGTTCGCGCTCTAGCCATTCCTTCTTACTTATTTCGCGTTTCCTGTCAGTCTAATTTTTATACGTTTACATCGCCTTTTGGACGATTCATTTGCTGCATTTTTATGTTTTCTCCTTTTATCAGTTAAATTCAATATCTTCTGCGATGGCATGCGAGGATCCGTACAAGTCCGTGTCTTTTATCTATTTCATCGTCCACTGGTTTCATTTTTTTCATCTCTCCAGGCTACCCTTTCGTGTTCTACTCTGTCCCTTTTCCCTGTTTTAGTCAATCGTTACCTAACGGTCCCCCTGAAATTCTTAGTAACGTCCTATTCTTTTAACTTATAAAAGTACCATCTCCTTAATTTCCTACCTCTTTGCAACTTCCTCGGTTTTAATCTACACCCGATGACCAATAAATTGTGATCACAGTCTATATCTGCCCCTGGAAATGTCTTACAGTTTCATATGTGGTTTCGAAATCGTTGACTTGCCATTTTACATGCAGTCTGAAACCTTGCAAAGGTCTCCATGTCTTTCCCGCACAAAGAACCTTCTTTCATGGTTCTTAAGCCAAGTGATAATCACGATTTCATTATGCTCTATGCAAAATAATACCAGGTGTCTTTCTCTTTCATTCTTTTCCCCCACTCCATATTCATCTACTATTTTTTCCTTCTCTTTATTTTCCTACTATAGAATTCTAGTTCCTCATCATAACTAAATTTTCGACTCCCTTGACTATCTGAATAATTTCCTTTTATCTCTTCATATGTTTCTTAAATCTCTTCATCATCTGAGGGACTAGTTGGCGTATAAATTCATGCTACTGTTGCAGATGGTGGCATGGTGTCTTCTTGGCTACGATAATGTGTTCGCTATGCTGTTCATAGTAGCTTACCTGCATTCCTATTTTTTCATTCAGTATTAAACCCATTCCTACATTACCCCTATGTGAGTTTGTATTTATAACTCTGTATTCACTTGACGAGAAGTCGTGTTCCCCCTACTATCGAACTTCACTACATCCCACTACTTTTATAACTTCAACTAATTCATTACTCTTTTTAAATTTTTGTAAAATACCTGCCCGAGTAAGGCATGTAACGTTCCTTGCTTCGAGCCTTAGAACGCCAGTCTTCCTTCTCCTGTTTAGGACGTCCTCCTGAGCTACCCCGTCTGGAGATCCGAATGTGGTATTATTTTATCTCTGGATTGTTTCACCGAAGAGCATTCCATCATCATTTAACCATAATTTCCCCTTGCTTTCAGCCGTTCGAAGTACCAGCACAGAAAGATCGTTTTGGTCGATGTTACAAGGCCAGATCATACAGTCATCCAGACAGTAGCCCTCGCAACTGCTGAAGAGGTTGCTGCCCCTCTTCAGGAACCACGCGTTTGTCTGGCCTCTCGACAAATACCCTTCCGTTGTGGCTGAATCTGCGATTCGGCTGTCTGTATCGCTGAGGCACGCAAGCCTCCCCACCAACGTCAAGGACCATGGTTCATCGGGAATTGGGGGGGGGGGGGGGCACCTCGCTCGGTTTGTTTGAAGTTAAGAGATATATTCTACACATGATATTTTATAGAAGCGAGGAAACATGCGCGAAAGGTTTCCAAAAGCTTACAGTAAAACAAATAAAAGATCAAACAACGTCAAGTGAGTCATATTTTAAGCAGAGAAACAGAAGGGACTTCTCTAAAACATTTGAAGATAGTTTAAAGAAGCACACACCACAAAGTTTACAGTTCCTAGGTCCAAAGCAGCAGAAGATCAAATAGGTAAAAAGACAAGGCCTATAAGGAATCCTTGGATTTCACAGGAGACATTGAATTTAACTGATAAAATGAGAAAACAAAAATGGAGCAAATGAATCAGGCGAAAGGTAATGTATATGTCTAAAAGATGAGATTGACAGGATGTGCAAAGTGGCTAAGCATGAACAGATACACTCCTGGAAATTGAAATACGAACACCGTGAATTCATTGTCCCAGGAAGGGGAAACTTTATTGACACATTCCTGGGGTCAGATACATCACATGATCACACTGACAGAACCACAGGCACATAGACACAGGCAACAGAGCATACACAATGTCGGCACTAGTACAGTGTATATCCACCTTTCGCAGCAATGCAGGCTGCTATTCTCCCATGGAGACGATCGTAGAGATGCTGGATGTAGTCCTGTGGAACGGCTTGCCATGCCATTTCCACCTGGCGCCTCAGTTGGACCAGCGTTCGTGCTGGACGTGCAGACCGTGTGAAACGACGCTTCATCCAGTCCCAAACATGCTCGATGGGGGACAGATCCGGAGATCTTGCTGGCCAGGGTAGTTGACTTACACCTTCTAGAGCACGTTGGGTGGCATGGGATACATGCGGACGTGCATTGTCCTGTTGGAACAGCAAGTTCCCTTGCCGGTCTAGGAATGGTTGAACGATGGGTTCGATGACGGTTTGGATGTACCGTGCACTGTTCAATGTCCCCTCGACGATCACCAGAGGTGTACGGCCAGTGTAGGAGATCGCTCCCCACACCATGATGCCGGGTGTTGGCCCTGTGTGCCTCGGTCGTATGCAGTCCTGATTGTGGCGCTCACCTGCACGGCGCCAAACACGCATACGACCATTATTGGCACCAAGGCAGAAGCGACTCTCATCGCTGAAGACGACACGTCTCCATTCGTCCCTCCATTCACGCCTGTCGCGACACCACTGGAGGCGGGCTGCACGATGTTGGGGCGTGAGCGGAAGACGGCCTAACGGTGTGCGGGACCGTAGCCCAGCTTCATGGAGACGGTTGCGAATGGTCCTCGCCGATACCCCAGGAGCAACAGTGTCCCTAATATGCTGGGAAGTGGCGGTGCGGTCCCCTACGGCACTGCGTAGGATCCTACGGTCTTGGCGTCGCTGCGGTTCGGTCCCAGGTCGACGGGCACGTGCACCTTCCACCGACCACTGGTGACAACATCGATGTACTGTGGAGACCTCACGCCCCACGTGTTGAGCAATTCGGCGGTACGTCCACCCGGCCTCCCGCATGCCCACTATACGCCCTCGCTCAAAGTCCGTCAACTGCACATACGGTTCACGTCCACGCTGTCGCGGCATGCTACCAGTGTTAAAGACTGCGATGGAGCTCCGTATGCCACGGCAAACTGGCTGACACTGACGGCGGCGGTGCACAAATGCTGCGCAGCTAGCGCGATTCGACGGCCAACACCGCGTTTCCTGGTGTGTCCGCTGTGCCGTGCGTGTGATCATTGCTTGTACAGCCCTCTCGCAGTGTCCGGAGCAAGTATGGTGGGTCTGACACACCGGTGTCAATGTGTTCTTTTTTCCATTTCCAGGAGTGTAGATGCAAAAGTAGAAATTTAGAAGCATATTTCATTAGGAGGAAGATAGATATTGCCTACCGGAAAGTTAAAGAGGCCTTCGGAGAGGAGAGTAGCAGCAGTATGAATATCAAGAGCTCAGTTGGGAAACCAGTCCAAAGCAAAGAAGGGAAATCTTAAAAGTGGAAGGAGTATATTGAGGGCCTGTGCAAGAGAAATGAACTTGAAGGCAATATTATAGAAAAGGAAGAGGATGTAGATAAATATGAGATGGGAGATATCATAGTGCAAGAGGATGTTGACAGAATATTGAAAGATCTAAGTCGAAACAACGGTTCTAGAGTAGACGACATTCTGCCAGAACTACTATAGCCTTGGAAGAGCCACCCACGGCAAAACTATTCCATCTGGAATGTAAGGTGTATCAGACAGGTGGAATGCGCTCAGAGGTCAAGAAGAATGTAATAACTCTAATTCTAAAGAAACCAGGTTCTAACAAGTGTAAGTATTAGGACAAGGAGAGCACCACCCCACTCTCCATTTGCTAAATTTATTCAAGATAGTAGATACATGATGGCGGATACAAGATGGCGGCTATAGACATGGCAATGTCACAGTGACGTCATGGCAGGAAGTTCAAATTTTGACGGAAGACAGGTCAATTGTGCTATCTCCACTAACCTGACCCCCTCTCCTGCCCCCCTCCGCCACCCAACACACCACAGCTACCACCTCTAACCTAAGAAAATGGTGGGGAAAGAGGTTACTTCGGCCACCTCCACTAACCTAAGTCATCTGACTGCCGCCTCTACCAAGGACTTGGTGGAAAAAGGACTCAGCCTGTGCTGGGCTGCTACATAGGATGGACATAAGTTTTTATTTTGCATACAGTGTTTATTTAAGCAATTTGAGGCAGTAGCTCCAACCATTGTGTCCATCTTGAGGTCTGGAATCCAACTGACCTAGTATACAGTGCTGCCACCAGAGGTCGCTGTCGTCCCTTCCATGACGTAATCAAATATGGCGGTCGGGGGGGAGGGGGGGGGGGGTGGCAAAAGGACTCAGTCTGGCTGGGCTGCTGGACAGAGGAAGGAGTGTACTTTATTTATTTTGGAACAATTAACTAATGGACGGATTTCACATAGTTCTTATATTCCAATGATGCAAAAGACTCGCCCTGGCATGCTTGGGGTCACGCTACACAGCATACAGACCAGCAAACTACCCGTAAGTTACCGAAATAATGCAGTACACTTATGTGCAGACACGAAAACAACTCGTAAATTGTCAAAATAATGTATGTAAAATGCTCTGCAGACACTCTCAGTAATTGTAAACTGTCGAAATAATGCAGTTCACTGACGTGCAAACATACTCACTAATTATACAATGCATACACTTTATTTAGGGACGGATTTCACGTAGTTTATTTATTACACTGATACATAACACTCACCCTGGCACACTTGAGGTCGCAGTAAATAGCCTACAGACCTGCAAACTAATCATAAATCACCGAAATAATGCAATACACTGACGTGCAGACACGCAAGCAACTTGTAAATTGTCAAAATATTGCATGTAAAAGGCTCTACAAATACGCTTTCTAATCGTCAACTGTCGAATTCATGTATTGCACAACCTGTACACTTGTTCAAAAAGTAATGCAACAAACACGAAAACAACTCGAATATTGCCAAAAGATAATACATGTGTAATACTATACAATCATGCACACAGTGCTTACCCAACCGAAAGTAATGTAGTTCACAGACACTTATAGCACGTAAAAAACGCTTTTGAGCTATCATCAACTCCGACGTGTCAGCAAACTGCCCCCCCCCCCCCCCCTCCTACAGAACTCCAAGGCGCACACGCCAGCCAGCATGCTAATGCCCATACATATGCGAGACGCCTATGGGACACACTCGCGTTTTTACCATTGCTGGTGCGATACCTCTCTACCTGTGGATACTGATGCCACAGGTCGCGCTATAGAAATCTGTTCTAATGCTTCCCAGAACAGCACAGGGTACATTGTTCCCAGTGATCCTAACGGGACATGAGAGCTGTGTCCAGCTGTGCATGCGTTAACCTACCCTGTGTGGATGACACATCGTCACAAAATGTTACGTGGCGACTCACCATCTAAAAGGTTCTCAGTGTTATACTCATGTCACGTGACTATGTAAATAAGAACCAATTCGACCTCTCGGAAATTGTAAAGTGTCACAGAAATAGTTAACAGTCGCTTTCGTAGTAGTTTTCGTGATGTCTCAGCTTGTCCATATGGAAATTCTTGTCCTAACAGAATCTGTTTACAAAATAGCCCAGAATAACGGCTAATGCATTCCTCTTGATGGTCCTAACATGGCAACCCGTCATTTACGTGTTACCCTTCCTGGAATTCATTAAGTCCTGCTTCCAACAAACAACTCTGAAATGGGAAGGTTCTCAACGCTATTTAGAGGCTCCTACTTCTTGGCACAAAGGAGCTCTTGTGAATGAATGGAACATTATGATTGCCTTTTACTAAATTTACCCGCCAAATTACTGATGCCGCCACTGTGGAAGCACTGTCTGCCGTTTCTTTTCTTTCTGCAGACGAAACTTTCAGCGGCAAAACTATTTTGCACAGATCGCCGTATTGCACTGACAGTTAAACCCTACATATGTGACTTACAGATCGTCAAATATGGAAAGACTCTTACTCAATTACACTGCTCTGCTACTGAGGATGGAAGCTTGAATTTTTCAGCGTGAATCTGATCTGCAAGTAAAAGGCAAGATGTAAGAAACGCACAATTCATATCCTGCGCCATACTAAATCACCACTTCTGCATCCTGCATATAGCAGACACTCGTACTCATATCGTGTAGACTATTGTACAAAGGCTGTGTCGGTTCCCCTCGGCACAATGGCGTTATTATTTCTGGCCCTGACCTACTTGCTTGCTGCTGTGCTTTCTACAGCCATCACCAGGCTCCCAAGAATGTTGGGAAGCAGACACATTTATCAGAATAACTGCAATTAAAATTAGGATTGCTGCCACAGTCTGACACAGAACAATTTACTGGAGATGTACTTTTCGATATCAAGCACATATTAGTATCACTTGCTCGCTATAACTCTGAAGATATAGACTGCAAATTATTTCTTTAGAAACCCGAAACTTTTGCGAAGTGGGGCGCGCTGTAAACCACTGAGTTACTAGAAACGTAACCTGTCAGTGAGGTTCTTTATGTGAGAAATCGAAAAAAATAGAGGAAACTGATATTTCGACTCCCGAATACCGCTGTCGTTGATGTAAAAGATACCAAATCATTGTTACAATTTCGAAAGTCAACTAAGTTGTTTCTCATGCCTAGAGAACGAGCAAACGTGTCTTCCATCCGTATTTCACGTGGTAGATGCATAAACCACAGTCAATAATTTCTAAACCAAATAAAGTCGCGAAATGTGTAGAAGCAGTCAATCAGACACTTTCCATGGGTGGGAATAATGGTCCAGTGTACACATGACCATATTAAATCTTCTCAGATTTCCCCGCGATCAAAAGCTATCGAAGAGTGATGGGTGGCTGTTCTTGCTAGGTTGATTGAGAAGGATCACAAACAGTAGATGGTGTGCTGATTGAGGTCGCAAGAAATTTTCAGATATCTAGTGTTACACTATGTGCTACAAATGCTGTCTGGGATTTGGAATTAGGTATTTCCATTCAACCACATACCTGCCTTCAATCCTATGGAGAAGCTCTTTAATGATTACAGCCACTAGCGAATCATATTTCAGACACTCTCATATCTCGAAACGAGTCACCTTTCTCGAACCTATCTGCGACAGTAAAATTCCAATGTCGTTTTACGTAGTCTCTATGCATCTTGCAACTGCCTCTCAAACTCCGCGCTACTATCCCAGCAGCTTAGCGCACGTGTTCATTCCAATTTAAGTTGTAACTGAGTAGAAGTCGTAGAAAGCTATATCAACCACCTTCTGCTACCAGAGTAGAAACAGAGTGACCTGAGATAGTGTGATAGGGCTGTGTTTTGACCTTTCGATGGAAACAGTAACAAGTTGTTGTAGCTCCGCCAACTACGCACGATGTGTAATGTCTGCACCAAACGAATCCCCCTCCTGCAACACAAAGTAGTATAAGACCACTAACTTCATCCGATAGAGAACTGGGTAAGATATTTACCTCATCTCTCTCCTCCCACGTACAGAAAGCAAATACTGCATGCGTGGTGACACTGAGCACATGTGATGATCCTATTAAATATACAGGTATTGATCCACTCCTTAGACCATTTGAAGTTTAATCACCTGTACTATAGGAGGATGACTATATCCCACAGACTGTACTATATGTCGCAAAAGACACTCCCTGTGATCCTGTGTCGTTGTTTGAAACACTAATTTCTTTCCTACTGTAACATGCTTTGTAACTGCCATACATTTTGTTTTTCTGACACAAATTCGAGGTTAGTGCTAGATCCTAAACTGACATTAACACGTTCTGATCCATTGCCTCTCGCAGAAAACTAGACGTCACATGGCGTAAATCATTTTGTTACCGCTGCTACCATAGCACACCAAATACACTTCATGATTTTAAATAAAATACTGTTACAAATAAGAAAACTGGAAGAGTTTGGTATTGTTGTTTCAAAACTGCAGTCCGAACGTGATTGACGACCTCTAAATTTAAACTAATGCGTCACAGTGACTTAATAGCTGATGGCTCTGCGTTCCGTTTAGACTTATTTCTCATATTGCTGTCATGTACGCAATCATTGTTTCGGTCCTAGCCATCCCCCCAAAGGTATTCCTCCTCCATCAAAACTCTCTCCATCTCAAACTAACGACGTCATTCAGTCATTATGTGGTGAGCAACAGCATACTAGTGGATGGGTGGGATGGAAAAGACACCGTCGATGTACTGTAATATTAAGCAACACAGTTGATAATGCGAACAATTTCAGCAATTTTACAGTAATTTCAACACTGACCAATGATGCGACAGCATGTTTCCCAATTTCAGCGGCATTGCTAAACTGATCATTCTCTACTTGGCTAGTATAATTGTGAATGTAGATAGATGACTGTGCAATACGTCCATTGTCCATTAATTCTCGAATATATACATCATCAAAGTATACCATATATACATATTTCTAGTGCCTCGAGCATAGTGCATAATTTATGATGTACCTCTATGCGGATGGGAGTCACAGAGCATTCTTAGAATAAAATTAGAGACCGAAAGACCTCCTTGCACTGTCTTTGACCAGCCTGCCCTGCAGCCCCGTTACCGATTTAATCTGTAGCTGACCATATGTAGACCACTAGATTCCGTGTTTTGTGAATGAAAGGAGCTAGCCCAGTCCTCAGTCATCTAAGTACACAAGATTTCTCCAGATGCACCCATGTGGAGGACGTTAGCACCCCTTATCAGTGTACAGTACCGGATTTGAAAGTGTTCTAATAGCTGACAATTAAGAAGAACAAGAAACATGTGGTTTTTATGCATGATGGAGCTACAGGCGTTTTGAGTTCGAAGCATATACGCATTAACTGAGGAAAATACACTGAAATGTGGGGAAATTGAGGAAGCACCTGAGTGGCCTCTCGTTGGCCCAGAAAAATTCTTGTACATGGGGAAAGGTATGCGACCACAAGAGGAATGCGAGGAAACGTCGACATTAAGCGAAGGGAACCAGGGAAACAGTCACTTTTTTCTGTTGAGGCAGCGTTCTACTGTATGACTATTGAGGTAACAGTGATACATGCGAATAGACTACTGTATTTAACGCTTTTCAGGAAAACGGAGAACCATCTGCCTCCAAACTTATATGTATCTGTGTTTAAGGATAACAGAGAAATAGAAGACGGAGCGATCGATTGTGATGGAGCTGTAACGAGGCAGGAGTTAATGGCAAACTGATGATGCATTCTAGAGAGGGAGATGTTCTGTCAGAATGCAATGATCACGTAACATAGCCTGTGTTCGACTCGTATACAGTTGCGTGTTCTGTATGTTACTTAGAGCACTGTCTACTCGCGATCGATAACAGCAAACCTCTCAGTCATAAAAGGGCTTCCATCTCATGTGTGATGAAACGTGACCCTCCTGTTTCGGACGAAGATTTATGCGATGTGCTCCATTCCCCTGTCGCATCTTGGGTATAAAATCGAGACTTCGGTTTCATAGCTAAGATGATTCTAAGTGAGCGACAGGTATTTGTGAGACACTGCAATCCCTGTGTATACATCTGCTTGACCGATGTGCTGTTAACAAAGTTAGGGCAGTATAGGAGTAATTTCACATGTTGGTATTCTCCATTACTAACGATCATTTCATATAGGACTGATTCGGGTGCAGTATAATTTCTGAACCGTGATCGGATTTGAGCAGTGGACGCCATACATCTCTGGAAAGCTCTATTCACGCGTATCACACAGAGACTCTGTTTTAAGGAAGTAGTTTTTTCATTTTACTCTTTGTTACCATAGTTTATTGTAGAGACACCTGCAAGAAGGATGTATGTCATGCGCTGTAAGTATATTTTTTACGGTCAGATATTAACACCGCTGCATTCCACATGACTGATAGGTCGGAAACTGAAGCGATCTAACATTATAGATAGTTTTAAGTGCTAAACCGTGTAGCCTTAGGAGTGTGTGCGTATGTTCTCTCTTACCAATAGCATCCTGGTACTGATCGCAGACACTACAACAATACTTTAAAATTGATAGCATCGTTGAATTATCTAAAATGCTTCGAACTCCATCCGTCGGGTGCTCCATCGTGCATAGAAACCACACGTTTCTTGTTCTTTTTAGTCGTCAGCTATTACAACACTTTCAAATCTAATGCTACACACAGATAAGGGGTGCTAACCTCCTCCACATGGGTTCATTTGGAGAAATCTTGTGTACTTGGATGGGTGAGGACTTGGCTAGCTCCATTCATTCACGGAACACAGAAACTAGTGGTCTATTTCTGGTCAGCTGAAGACTAAATCGGTAACGGTGCTGCAGGGCAGGCTGGTCAAAGACAGTGCGAGGGCGTCTCTCAGTCTCTAATTTTATTCTAAGACTGCGGGTATGCTCTGTGACTCCCATGCGCATGGAGATAGATTGTAAATAATGCATTATGCTTGAGGTACTAGAAATATGTAGAGCACTGTATGGAATACTTTGATGATGTATATGTTCGACAATTAACGGTGAATGGACGTACTGCACAGTCATCTATCTACATTCGCAATGATACTTGCTAAGTAGAGAATGGGCGGTTTAGCGATGATACTGAAATTGGGAAACATGCTGTAGTATCGTTGGTCAGTGTTGAAATTACTGTAAAATTGTTGAAATTGTTCGCACTGTCACTGTGTTGCTTAATATTACAGTACATCGACGGTGTCTTTTCCATCCCATCCATCCACTGGTATGCTGTTGCTCACCACTTAATGACTGAATGACGTCGTTAGTTTGGGATGGAGCAAGATTTTTAGTAGAGGAGCAACACCTTCAGAGGATGGCTAGCGTCGAAACAGTGTTCGCATACATGATTGCCATATGAGCAATCTGTTGAAATGGGACGCAGAGCAATGAGCTATACCATCACTGTGGCAGATGAGTTTAAATGTAGAAGTCCTTAGGTTAGTTAGGTTTAAGTAGTTCTAAATTCTACGGGACTGATGACCTCAGATTTTAAGTCCCATAGTGCTCAGAGCCATTTTTTTAATTTTTTAATTTTTTTTTTTTTTTTTTTTTTTTTTTGGCTCTTGACCTCATGGTGGACACACTGGATGAAGCTACTGTCTAAAATTGTTTAAATAAACACTGCGTGCAAAATAAATACTTACATCCATCCTAATCAGCAGCCCAGTACAGGCTGAGTCCTTTTCCCACCAATTCCTATGAAGAGGTGGACGTCGGATGACGTCGGATGGAGGTGGCGCAAGTGACCTATTTTCGCGCCATTTTCATAGGTTAGTGGAGGTAGCTGTGCTTTATTGGATTGCCCTTCTGGAATTTGAACTTCCCACCATTTTCTGAGGAGGGGGGGAATGTTGGAAGGGGGAGGGTTGCAGGGAAGGTGGTTTGGTCAGTGGAGGTAGCCTATTTGACCTATCTTCCCGCCAAAATTTGAATTACGCGCCATGACATCATTGTGACATTGCCATATCTATTGTCGCCATCTTGGACCCGCCGTTTTGAATAAATTTGGCAACAGTTGAGAGTGTGGTGGTGCTCTCTTTGTCCTTTTACTGATGTGAATATTACCGAACTATCACCTTCATAAGACGTGGTTGCAAAAAGCTAACACGAATTCTTTACGGAATAAAAGTGGAATAACTGGCAGAGGCCGACTTCGGGGCAGATCAATTTGGGTTCTGGGGCAATGTAGCAAGACACGAGGCAATAGTACCTTTATGACGTATTGTAGAAGATAGATTATGGAGAGGCAAAACTACCTTTATAGCATTTATAGATTTAGTGAAAGCTGATGCCTTTAGTATACACATTTCAAGAGCTAGAATCAGCAAAACGGTTTTGCTATTCTTCGCATGCGTTACAGGTTAGAAGTTTTGACACTGTTGGCTTCTTACCATATGAAGTTCGACGTGTTTCTTTTGGTCCTATATATTTCAAGTTTATAGGTAAGAAGGTGTTATCAGGCTGAGATACATGTGAATCGCTTACTGCAGGAAGGCAACTAGTCCGAAATTTAGAAATTTACGTTTTTTTAAGATTAAGGTTCTGAGTGAATCATTGTATGGTTTGCAGCAAAAAGGAAACCTGTTTGTATGATAGTGCGGATCTGGCAACGCGGTCAGTTTGTCATTTACTGCAGACAGGGAACTAGTGCGGTACACGTTGGTGGAAGGAGGAAAGATACTGTACAGTGGATGCCGTTTTTGAGCTCATATAACATTTCTCAAAAAAGGATTAGTTTTAGATTGATCAAATATGGATTCTTTTCTCATCTGCAGTTCCCGTTGGCCTACATTCTATAAAAGAAGCTGCCTGAGCGATGATTCGTATGGGAAAAATGTTCCTCGAGTCCTCAAAAGGCTCCTTACTACTTCGAAATACCACGAGATGGTCTTTCCAGCTGTTAGGTGGTTCATGAATACTGCTGACTTGACTTTTAGGCTAAAAAAAACCCTCTGCAACCTTTGTAAATCCCTTCTAAGAAAGCCTACATATCTGGACTGCCTATAAATAACAACAAACTGGATGATATTAAGAAATATTTGGTCAATATCCTTCAGACAAGACGTAGTTTTGGGATTCAATCACACCATCGCCGACAGTAACGACACCTCGTGATGGCGATAACTGAGTATTGCAACCATGTAAAACGTCAAATATCATTCAGACGTATATAACAAACAAAGGCTGTTACAGCAGAAGACGTTTATGTATACAGTTTTATTTTAAACAAGTAACTTAACCCTGAAATTAATATAAAAATGCAGTAAACTGCTGAAAGGGAACCATGTTCAACACTAACTAAGTAGTTCTCCTCGTTCCCATTATGTCGTGCTTGACTTTCATTCGTATATAATAAGCAAGTATTACCGCATCAAGAAATCACAAATGCATGTCAAGAGACAAATTTCATTAAACCTCGTTTGTTCAGTTTTTGTCGCTACTGTAAAAGTAGCAGGAAATGTTGACATGGTACCTTTCTGCAGAAAGCGTTTTTTTTTTCCTTAGTTGTCCATCTTCTGGCTGGTTTGATTCGACCCGCCACACGAATTCCTCTCCTATTCCAACATTTTCATCTCACAGTAGCACTTGCAACCTATGCAACATATGTTGGATGTATTTCAGTCTCCATCTCCCTCTATAGTTTTTGCCCTCTACAGCTCCCATTTGCCACAAGGAAGTTGTCTTGACAAATATCCTGTCATCCTGTCCCTTCATCCTGTCAGTGTTTTCCATTTGATCTTTCCCTCGCCGATTCTGTACAGAACCCTCTCATTCCTTACCTTATCGATCCACCTATATTGAAGAACTAAAGAAATTGATACACCTGTCTAATACCGAGTAGGGACGCCGCAAACACGCAGAAGTGCCGCTACACGACGTGGCATGGACTCGACTATTGTCTGAAGTAGTGCTGGAGGGAACTGACATCATGAATCCTGCAGGGCTGTCCATAAATCCGTAAGAGTACGAGGGGGTGGGCACCTCTTCTGAACAGCACGTTACAAGACATTCCAGATATGCTCAATAATTTTCATGTCTGGGGAGGAGTTTGGTGGCCAGCGGGAGTGTTTAAACTCACAAGAGTGTTTCTGGAGCCAGTCTCTAGTAATTATGGACGCGTGGGGCGTCACATTGTCCTGTTGAAACTGCCCAAGTCCGCCGTAATGCACAATGGACATGAATGAGAGTAGGTGATCAGACAGGATGCTTATGTACGTGTCACCCGTCAGACCGTATCTAGACATATCAGGGGTCACAAATCACTCCAGCTGCACACGCCACACAACATTACAGAGCCTCCACCAGCTTGAACATTCCCCTGCTGACATGCAGGGTCCATGGACTGATGAGGTTGTTTCCATGTCCGTACACGTCCATCCGCTCGATACAATTTGACACGTGATTCGTCAGACCAGGTAACAACATGTTTCCAGTCATCAATAGTCCAATGTCGGTGTTGATGTGGCCAGGTTAGGCGCCAAGCTTTGTGTCGTGCAGTCATCAAGGGTACACGAGTGGGCCTTCGGCTGCGAAAGCCCATATCTATGATGTTTCGCTGAATGGTTCGCACGCTGACACTTGTTGATGGTCTAACATTGAAATCTGCAGCAGTTTGCGGAAGGGTTGCATTTCTGTCACTTTGAACGATTCTCGGCAATCGTCGTTGGTCTGCATTGCTGGCAGAATTCCTTCATCTCCCACGTGACCATCCACCCTGATGTTAAATTTCTCGCTGTTCTCATTTCTGCTACTTCTCATTACTTTCGTCTTTCTCCTGTACTCATTAGACTGTTCATTCCGTTCAGCATATCCTGTAATTCATCTTCACTTTCACTCAGGATAACAATGTCATCTGCGATTATTATCATTGATATCCTGTCACCTTGAATTTTAATCCCATTCTTGAACCTTTCTTTTATTTATGCCTTTGCTTCTTTGCTGTATAGACTGAGTAGTGTGTGCGAGAGACTACATCCCCGTCTTCCACCCTTTGTAATCAGAGCGCTTCGTACTTGGCCGTCCACTCTTATTGTACCCTCCTGGTACTTGTAGATATTGAATATTACCAGTGTTACCCTATACCTTACCCCTATTTTACTCAGAATTTCGGACATTTGCACCATTGACATTGTCGAACACTTTTCCCAGATCGACAAATCTAATAAACGTGTCTTGATTTTCCTTCAGTCTTGCTTCCATTATCAACCGCAACGTCAGAATTACCTCTCTGCTGCCTTTACCTTTCCCGAAACCAAACTAATCGTCGTCTAAAAAATCCTCAGTTTTCGTTTCTACTCTTCTCTATATTGCTCTTGTCAGCAACTTGCATGCGTGAGCTGTTATACTGATCGTGCGGTAATTCTCGCACTGGTAGCTTGTACAAAACAGATACGTCATTTTGCCCGATGAATAATTATCTGTTTCACCTTAACTGGCGGAGCTCATTATTTGACAAGGGCATCCATCCCGTCTCCATGTCATTTACTTAATTTCTATTGTATTTTTAAATGTGTTTCAATGGAAAAGAACAGGGGCTAGCTGCGGATTGTTCGGAGACGGACGACAGAGCAATATCAGTGTTCTCTCGTTAACTGCTTTATAACATTAAGCCAGAACACCCCTCCACCCCTTGGGATATTTTATCCGATCATTCTCTTACAGTATGTAACATTTTATTGTGAAGATTGTGTGGATCTCATCTGTTACCGCTTCTATGTAATGATGCCCCTTTGCCTGCTCCCTGTCCTCATGTAATCCAAATTTCAAAAAGATATTCTGGTGAAGGATGGCAATATAGTAATGTTTCGGTCAAAGCAAGACGAATTTCAATGAGCTGTGCTACATGGCACCATCTAGAGAGACTGTCCATCGTGAATGTTGGCTGCCTCTATGTCGCGACTGTTATGTAAAATCACGTATCTTTTTAACCAATAACTAATGTCGCCCCTTTGAGAAAACCCCTGACTGAATATGCCATTGACAGACTGGAGGTAATACCACAATGGTCATTGCATATAACTTAGATGGAAGATAAGTTTCTACACGTTCTCAAATCCAGCTTATGAACTTTCAAGTGGTAACTGTGATCATAAAATTCACTTAAATATTCATTTCTGCCGGATATTTCTTCCGTTACAGAAAGTAAGCAATGACACTCTTAAATACGCTCCTTTCTGTTAATGTAGTCGTTGTTGTTGTTGTGATTTTCAGTCGTGAGACTGGTTTGGTGCAGCTCTCCATGCTACTCTATCCTGTGTCAGCCTTTTCATCTCCCAGTATCTACTGCAACCCACACCCATCTGAATCTGCTTACTGTATTCATCTCTTGGTCTTCCTCTACGATGTTTACCCCACACGCTTCCCTCCAGTACTAAACTGGTGATACCTTGATGCCCACCAACCGATCCCTTCTTTTGCTAAGGTTGTAACACAAATTTCTCTTCTCGCCAAATCTGTTCAGTACTACCTCATTAGTTACGTGATCTACCCATCTAATCTTCAGCATTCTTCTGTAGCACCACATTTAAAAAGCTACTATTCTCTTCTTGTCTAAACTGTTTATTGTCCATGTTCCACCTCCATACATAGCTACATTCAATACAAATATTTTCAGGAAAGAAATCTCTACTCGATGTTAACAACTTTATCTTCTTCAGAAACGCTCTTCTTGCCATTGTCAGTCTACATTTTATATCCATCCTACGTGGACCATCGTCAATTATTTTGTCCCCAAATAACAAAACTCATCTACTGCTTTAAGTGTCTCGTCTCCCCATCTAATTCCCTCAGCATCACCTGATCTACTTCGACAACATTCCATTACCCTCGTTTTGGTTTTGTCGATGTTCATCTTATATCCTTCTTTTACTCTCTATTCCGTTCAACTGCTCTTCCGAGTCCTTTTCTGTCTTTGACAAAATTGCAATGTCATCGGCAAACCTCAGAGTTTCTATTTCTTTTCCCCTAATTCCTACTCCAAATTTTTCTTTTGTGTTCTTTACTGCTTGCTCAGTACACGAATTGAGTAACATCGGCGATAGGCTACAACCCTATCTCACTCCCTTCTCGAGCACTGCTTCCGTTTCCTGCCCCTCGGCTCTTACAACAACCATCTGGTTTCTGTACAAATCCTAAATAGCCTTCCGCTCCATGTATTTTACCGCTGCCACTTTTAGAAGTGAAAAGAGAGTGTTCCAGTCAACGTTGTCAAAAGATGTCTCTAACTCTACAATTGCCTCGAGTGCTCCTACATTTCTCCGGAATCCAAACTGATTTTCCCCGAGATCGGCTTCTACGAGTTTTTCCATTCTTCCATCTGTATAGTCATATGGCGTTATAAATTCATTTCTAGTGTATAAACTTATATTTTAAAAGCCCATTTATTTAGAGGATTTTTGTGAACACGTACTTTCATAAGAGACAAAAGGGTAGTCGGCTGACAATCTTCGTTCCGCTTACTCGTGATGAACGTATTCGGCTCCTTGTACTCGTTGCACACGAGAGCGAACATCAGCCGCGCCAACCTGGCACGCGGCAACATCCCAGCGGCAATGCTGCAGCACGACTACCCTGGAAGAAAACAGTGTGGACATAGTCAGGAGAATACAGATTGTGTTTTGTGGAACGTAACAGGAGGTTTCGCGCCCCCTCCGCTCGTTAATTCGCTGCTGGTAAAAGTTGGGTTCGTCACATTGTTCGTAGGTTTAAGAGAGGATGAAAGCAGAGTTTCACAGCCAAACATTCGCGAAAATTTCACCCAATTAGAACAATGTTGGAGTCTTCTTAATCACGCCATAATACAGGGTGTATCAAAAAGAATAATCCGATTTAAAAAATCATAACTATTATGTTATATGAGATATGTGCGTGAACAACGTACTGTTGGAAAGAGCAAACTCTCGAGTTTTACATGGGTCCCGGTACGTAGCAGCAGTGTGCACACACTTCAGTTCTGATAAATGCGTTGTCGAGACAGCAGAAAGCGTTTTGTGTTCTGCGCTTCGCGCAGTGCGGGTCAGTAATAACAGTTAAGCGTGACTTTCGTACTTGGTATGGTGTGTATCTTCCTACAGCACAGAGCATTAGACGATGACGTAAACAATTCCGAGAAACGGGTTGTTTGTATAAAGGCAAATCGCTGGGGCGCCCCCCATTGTTCAAAATGTGTGTCAATGCCTAAGGGACCAAACTGCTTACGTATCGAAAAAAAAAAATGGCTCTCAGCACTATGGGACTTAACTTCTGAGATCATCAGTACCCTAGAACTTAGAACTACTTAAACCTAACTAACCTAAGGACATCACACACATACATGCCCGAGGCAGGATTCGAACCTGCGACCGTAATGGTCACGCGGTTCCAGACTGAAGCGCCTAGAACCGCACGGTCACACTGGCCGGCTGCGCTTAGGTCATCAGTCTCTAGATTTACACACTACTTAAAGTAACTTAAACTAACTTACGCTAAGAACAACACACACACACCCATGGCTCCCGAGTGTCTGACACAGACGTCGAACACGTAGCTTCGCAAGGAATCCTCAGATGTCCGTACGCCGTGTAGCTCGACAGCTCAACATGCCCCCGATGTCCGTCTGGCGTCGGTTGCGTCGACGTCTAACATGAGATTGTACAAAATTCAACTACTGCAAGCTCTTCGTGAAGGTGACAAACAACAACGTGTAGAGCTCTGTAACTTCGTTCTTGGCAAGATGAAGAATGACAATCTTCTTCCACGTTAAGTGTTTACCGACGAGGCAACATTCCATTTAAATGGAAAAGTGAACCGTCAGAATGTGAGAATATGCGGTACGGACCAACCACATGAAGTTGTACAACATGAGAGGGACTCTCGATATGCTTGAGAACTTTCTTTTCCCACAGTTGGAGACTATTTCAAATGATTTCATTTACCAAGAGGATGAGGCACCACGAGACTGGCATCTGGAAGTGCGATAATTTTTAAATGAAAGGGTTACTGAGCTGGGCCAAGTAATTCAGCCTTACATTACTGGCCTCGAAGTTCAACGGATCTGGCTATAGGTGACTATTTCTTGTGGGGGTTTATAAAAGAATCTGTTTATGAGCCTCCGTTACCAACAACAATGAATGACCTGAGACATTGCATAACAGCAGCTGTGTGGAAGCTGTAAGTCAAGACATGTTAGCTGCAGTGTGGAAATAAACTGAATATCTAAAGGGTGGGGGGAGGAGGAGTCACATTGAACACCTATGAAAAGCTTTGGAAAAAACTTTTCAAGTTTCCCATTTATCAAAAACCAAAATTTATTGTATATTTTACTAAGATTTGAAGCTCAGTTTCATGTTCTTCCGTGTTCGCGAATTAACACACACTCACACATACACATGTACACATTACGTACAGTCTGCCCTCTCCCAGCAGTCACACCACACCAGTTCTGACGAAACATCCAAAATTACCGCCACAACAAACACGAGAGCAACTATGAGCAAGTCAACAGGGACAATTACATAACACCTTTCACTGGGTATGGAGTCAGAAGTGTCTGCGCAGATCACATTTCGCCACATTTTGTGAAAGTGCATGGGAGGTGAACTGGCGTTTTGTGGAAAACTGTGTGGAAACAGTGCACCGAACAGCAGTCGATGGAAACACCAATCAGAAACACGAAACAGAACGGGAGATGTAAGTGCAGAAACGCACACAACCTCTACCCACGAAACAGTTCTTCATAAATATGCAATAACTTTCTTCATGGCTAGTCTGAAGATGACATGCACACAAAAAAAGTCGAAAAGAGCACAAAAAGACGGTGTTTAATAATGCAGTTCACTTAGCAACGAGCGTGTAAAGGAAACAAAGCAAATTGAATATATTGTAATTCTTAGGCCTACAACAGTTAAATTACTATAATTTCGATATTGTACCTTACAGAAATAAAAATTTGACCCACAGAAGATGACACACAGGTGTCGAAACATGTCTGGGTCAATATGAAAAAAAATCAACTAACTGTGTTTCCATAAGGTGGATTTTCAAAAGAACAGAATTTTAGTTGTGTATGAAACTTCCTTGTAGATAAAAACTGTGTGCCGGACCGAAACTCGAACTCGGGGCCTTTGCCTTTCGCGGTCAAGTGCACATTTCACTGCGGAGTGAAAATCTCATTCTCTTTAATTGTGTGTGTTTATTAGTTTCAGAAATATAGATGGGCCAAATCGGATGCCGCCGTGTGGATAGGGCCTCCCGTCGGGTAGACTATTCGCCTGGTGCAAGTCTTTCGAGTTGACGCGACTTCGGCGACCTGCGTGTCGATGGGGAGCGGAGAAAATCTCCGACCCAGCCGGGAATCGAACCCGGGCCGTTAAGTATGACATTCCGTCACGCAGACCATTCACCTACCAGGGGCGGACGACAAATCGGATGATTCTTTTTATACACCCTGTATTCTTTCGGACGTGAGTCCCATATTCCAGAGTATTTCTCCACCCTTTTACAAAAAAGTTCCAAGTGCGGACCGGCTTCATCCGTGGCAGGCCAACACCCACTCAAAGGAAGGCCTCGGCTTTTGTTCGTGACGTCACGTCAGCTAGGCACGGTGAACGCCAGGTCTTTTGCATGCAGAAACGCCTGGGCGTGCTTATCACTATAAATTTCTTATTTTTGGACAAAATGTTTGGTATTGTTTTGGATTCTGCAGTTTTATTTAGATGAAAGATTTTCTTACTGTCGTAAAGATACAAATGAAGATCATAGTCCTGTATTACTGAATCCTGTCGAAACAAACGTAGATCAATATGAGAAGATGCTTTGTCCTATTGCAAGCTTCGGAAATTTTACATTCAAGTAACTATATTTACTTGACCCATTTTGTTATCGAAACTTACCACAACCCCCTTACAATGAACTCGTTTCTTTGATTGATTTATTTATTTTCGTTTGACATCGTCACTAGAAATGTGAACTAATTTAGACGTGTAAATGTCCAACTGTTGCCAATCATTAGATTACAGTCGTTTTCAACGAAAGGAATTCTAAACAAGAAACAAAATAGCTTCATACATCGAAAATACTGCTGAGCTTAAACTTTTTTAAACATGCACATTAGAAAAGATAAATATTCCCCTCTTGCAACTGAAAGGAGAAACTTTATAACATAAAAAAATTTATTTGATAAAACAAGCATATTTCTTTTGCCTCTTCTTCTGTCCCCCTACACCCTCCCCCAACGTGTGCAATCGCAAGATATTTCATTAAAATTCAGTGCTCCTCACTCCATAGTCAACCAAGATACCTAAAGAAGAGCACCCCAGCACAAACGTAACTTCCTCAGATTTACAAAGAAGGTAAAGAAGCACGAATTCTGTTGCTGCTGGACCACGAAGTTGTTTTTGTGTGTGTTGGTCAACTGCCGCCAATAGTTTCACATTTTCCTGTGTCAGGGAGGGAGACACCACCATCATGAGTATGCCTGCAACAGACCGTGCCTAGCTGACGTGACGTCACGAACAAGCGCCGAGGCCTCCCTTTGAGTGGGTATTGGGCAGCCTGACGGCAGCTGTTGGCAGCGCTGTGGACACGCGTGTGCTGCCTGATTCTCTTACAATTTCCGCAGTGAGCGGCGAGGTCGCTACCGACCAGCGGTGGTCGGAGAGCGGGTCTGTCACAGCTCCACTGCCGCAGTGTGCGCGGCTCCATTGTTCCTACTTGTTGCTAAGCCGCGCGAGGAAGCGACGCTGCGACCCGCGACAAATCGCTCGCGTGCATCGACCCCGCGGCCGGGCGGTTGTGTACGCCACGGCCCCGACGTGCGGTGCGGCCAGAGCTGTGGACCCTGCGCGGGGCCCGGCAGAGTGTGGGAATCGTCTGAACCACCCCCAGCCACGACTCGCAGTCCTGCCTCACACCCTCACAGCCTCGCTCCTGCCAGGGTCTCTCCTCCTACCATCCGAACTTGATACCATTTCTTCCTGCTACCATAGCGTTCCTGGAAGAAAGGATATTGCGGAGAGATAGCTTACCAGGTGTAGGAGTATGAAACCGGAACTTCCCTACAGATAGTGCTAGCCGTCAGTGAAAGGAACGTGAGACCGCGTCTGCGGTGCCATCTGCTTCCTGTCACGGCTGACGACGAATGCCAACACACAATAACCCGAGTCCCATACGTCGCTATCTGTTTCAAACCCGTAAACATGTCGAGTTTTGTGCCTACGATCTACGATTTGCGGACAGCATTGGTTTTCTGTCATTATTTGAAGAAAACTGCTGCAGAATCGCATCGAATGCTTGTCGAAGCTTTTGGCGAACATGCTCTTCGGAAACACAGTGTTTCGAGGCATCATCATCTTCATCATCATCTAAGACTGATTATGCCTTTCAGCGTTCAGTCTGGAGCATGGTCTCCCTTATAAAATTCCTCCATGGTCCCCTATTTAATGCTAACATTGGTGCCTCTTCTGATGTTAAGCTAATTACTTCAAAATCATTCTTAACCGAATCCAGGTACCTTCTCCTTGGTCTGCCCAGACTCCTCCTACCCTCTACTGCTGAACCCATGAGTCTCTTGGGTAACCTTGCTTCTCCCATGCGTGTGACATGACCCCATCATCTAAGCCTGTTCGCCCTGGCTGCTACATCTATTGAGTTCATTCCCAGTTTTTCTTTGATTCCCTCATTGTGGATACCCTCCTGCCATTGTTCCCATCTACTATTATCTGCAATAATCCCAGCTACTTTCATATTGGTAACGTCAACCTTTTTGATAAGGTAACCTGAACTCATCGAGCTTTTGCTCCCATACAACAAAGTTGTCGAAAGACTAAACGATGCACAGATAACTTAGTCTTGGTACTGACTTCCTTCTTGTGGAAGAGAGTAGATTGTAGCTGACCGCTCACTACATTAGCTTTGTTACACCTCGCTTCCAGTTCTTTCACTATGTCGCCATCCTGTGAGAATATGCATCCTAAGTACTTGAAACCGTCCACATGTTCTAACATTGTTCCACCTATTTGGCACTCATCCGTTTATATCTCTTTCCCACTGACATATCTTTCGTTTTGGAGATGCTTCATACCATAGTCTTTACATTTCTGATCTAGCTCTGAAATATTACTTTGCAAACTTTCAATCGGATCTGCCATCACAACTAAGTCATCCGCATATGCGAGACTGCTTATTTTGTGTTCACATATCTTGATCTCACCCCGCCAGTCTATTGTTTTCAACGTATGATCCATTCCTCCATGATCCCCTGTTCAGTGCTATTGAAGTGTTTCGAGTGGTAAAAAAAAAAGTTCAAAAGTGGTAATTTTGATGTGAGAAACGACGAGTGCGGGAAACCACAGAAGAAGTCCGAAGACAACCAATTGCAAGCCTTATTGAATGAAGATGATACTCAAACTCGCGCAACAAGTGAATGTGACGCAGAAAGCCGTTTCTCTTCGGTCGAAAGCTACGGGAAAGATACAGAAAGCGCAAAAATGGGTTCCACATGAAGTGAATGAAAGACAGCAAGCAAATCGAGAGACCGCTTGTGAAATGCTGCTCGCTAGATAAAAAAGAAACTGGTTTCTCCATAGAACAGTGACAGTTGATGAAAAATGGGTATATATTGAGAATCCTAAGCGTCGTACATCATGGGTAAACTCACACAAAACACCGACATCCCCTGCAAGACCAAATCGCTTCGGAAAGAAGACAGTTATGTTTGGTGGGATCAGAACGGTGTCATCCATTATCAGCTGCTAAAACCTGATGAATCAGTTAACACTGATCGCTGCCAACAGTAAATGATCGATTTAAGTCGAGCATTACGTGTAAAACGACCGGAATATGTAAAAAGACAACACAAAGTCATATTGTTCCATGATAATGCACCATCACACACAGCAAAACGGGTCAGTGAAACGATCGAGGGCATGCGACGTATTCTTCAGACATGGCTCCGTCCGGCTGCCATTTATATGCATCATTGGGACACGCTCTTGCTGAAGAACGCTTCAATTCGTATGACAATGTACGAATAATGGCTCGCTGACTGGTTCGCTTCAAAAGAAGAACTGTTTTTTAGGCGTGGCATTCATAGCCTGCCGCAGAGATGGGAGAAATGTACAAATAGCAATGGAGATTATTTTAAACAAGATATTGTTTATCAGTTTCAAATAACTGACGCTGAATTATTGCAATCCAATTCTGGTTTCATACTTCTACACCTAGTAGCCTGCAGTGTAGGTGATTGTTTTGACAATGAATCTGTGGCGCCTGGGCTGTTTTGAAACTGCTGCCAGATTAAAACTGTGCAACTGACCGGAACGCGAATCTGACAAGGTTCCAGTTAGTCACACAGTTTCGGTCTGCCAGAAAATTCCATCACTTTCGTTGTCAAATGTTTTTTATTCCAGTCTTTGATCACAATAACAATTCTTTAGACGATGACCGGTTTCAGTTCGTAATAACCATCCTCAGATCTATCATATACAATTATATACACCCAGTGAGCAGTGTGTCTTGCAACATAATACAGCAATACGTATCACAATATACTATCATACAACCAGGGAAATGTATAGATAAAATACGGTAAAATGCACGTTTTTACACTTGTCCTAAAGTGATAAGGCCATAATGGCATCATCAAAACATATAATCAGCACAGCATCGTCACATAGATCTAAAATAAGGAGTAGAATAGGCCGCATCGTCCACACAGTCATTTTTGCAACTGGCTTCTGGAGTACAGTAGCTACCAGAAATCTGTTTGCCTACATCCCCCCTAGATGTCGCTACTGTGAGCTTAGATGTAGTCATCATTTACGCAAAAAACATAATCTGATAAAAACACATTATGTAAAATACATGTAGCGGACTTCTAAAATTGGTAACTGTCATAGAAACCAATTGTGATACATTAAAAGACGAATACAGTTACCCATATAAAATTACTAGAAGGAAATATATGAATAGAATAGCACCGATCCTTTTTATGGTGAATTTACGGTCAACAATTAATATACGTAATACATTGCCTGTAGCAACCTATAAATTGCCTATGAAAGATAAAATGTCTATTTGACAGCTGAAAAAGGACAGATTAATGATCAGCGCCCTCTGTTGCGTCGCCCGCCAGGATGTTATTTAGTCGTGCACCGATATTAAGAACTTAACCACTTTAGTTGTCTACAAAATATGTTCTTAGCGGCAAAAAAATGATTGTTGGAGGAAGAGAGCCCTCTACTGTGATGAGGTGCCCTGCTTGTACGCAGTACATACACAGCCTCTTCACACGGCCAAATAGGGTTGGTCAACAGCTGTGACAAAAAATTACCACAACACAGATTAGGAAGAATTTACAATAATTTGATAATAGAAACTTTACATTTCTTAACTGCAGTATGAAGATATAATTGCATAAATGTTCTATATTAAAAAACTAAAAACCCTCCTCGATTGCAAAAAAAGCATCTAGTGTTAAGTGTTAACCCAGGTTTCGGCGTAGATACTTACACCTTCTTCAGAACAACAATAAAACCCACAAGTGCCTAAGAAGACCTTAGTCAATGATTAAAAGAACACCATAGCTATACATTTATAAACGATAAAGAAAAGGAAAACACAAACAGTACATATGTACAAAGTCAAAACTACAACTTAATGGTGTACGCTCCACCTCACACCGGCCTATGTTCGATGGGCCATGACCCGCCATAAACTCAATATCAATATCAATATAGGCATCAATGTTCACTTCGACTGATTTGTCTTTAAACACAGTAGTAGTATTAAACCCAGTGAATGATAATCAACATCACTTGTGTAGGATGTCCAGTTTCGCTCTTCTTCATAGCGACTGTGGTCTGATGCTTTCTTGAGGCACTGCGCTGAGACTACCTCTATACTGTCTGCCTGAAACAGTGCGTCTGCTTCCACCCGCGTTTGGCTGCTGGATGTGCGCTTGGCAACTATTTGCGTGACGTCAAGCGGAATCGTAACATGGTTCTTGACGCGAGCTTCCTCGCTGAACCTCTCCTAACTGTGTTGCGCCTGAGTCGTAGGCAGCCAGGTGCTCTTTAGTGTAGGCTGCGTCCCGTATATTCTGGAGCACGCAGCAACTTCATATTATTTACTTGCTGCTAAGTTTTTCGAGTCTCACCCCAATATCAGACGACCATTAAGCATACCTGTTATCGAATTATGTTGAGCATAGCCGGATTTCCACTGTGCTAGCGAAGGGGAAGTTCTGTGGGTTCTTGCTGATGATTTACTCCCAGTACACCCTCAGTGCTTATTCCCTAACGAATGGAGTATCAAAAAAAGCTCTCCAGTGAGAGCTTAACGTCAGCAAAATTTTGTCCAGTTTCCACGAGTCGTCGTGTCTTCCTATCACACTTCTTCTCACTCAGTCGCTATATTTCCTGCACCCTTGTGTTCAAGTCCTGTGTTGTCAGTCTCTCTGAGACTGTTGTGGATGTAGTGTTTATTAATAGTCATAGGTGTGCATTTGGGTAAACGCACAAAATGAAGTTTCGACATAACTTAATAAATTATATAGCAACACACAACATAAACTCACTACTTAAGACCGGAAATCTCAACAATTTCACAGATGAACTAAATAAACGAAAAATTTTAATAGCGGGGCTCCAAGAAATGAGAATAACTATACAGGGCCCGTTCTAATCACAATGAAACAAAATTTACAATGTTAAACGTGGACAGGGGGCTACGAAGTAATGTAAACCACTACAGAGGGCTGTGAAGCAATGTCCCCAACTTGGAAAACGGAACAAGAATGGTCAAATACTTCTAGGACTCTGCAGAGAACACAACCTTATATCTAAATCAATATACTTCAAGAGGTATCCAAGTAAACTTAAAACACGGAAACACGTAAACACCCATACTGGAGGACCATGTCTGTACAGACAAAAATTTTCATTAGGAAATATACGATACTAAAATATTCATAGTACACACAGGCTCAGATCGCTGTTTGGTTAAAATTAAAATCAAATTCACTCCATTAAACAAAAAGTGTTGAAAAACTAAAAAAGCAATAGCTAATTAAAAAGACAAAAGAACTGGTACCAAGTCTCGAGAAACAAGCCGAGAATTTAGCTCCCTTGAACCCACGAAGAAAACATGCATGATGCACACCAGAATGTGACAAATTCCATGAGGAAACACACCAAGCATGGTTAAAGTTTCGAACTCACAAAACAGAAGAAAATGCCATCAACGTCAAAAATGAAATGAAAGGGAGAGGGTTCAATAGAGGCGTAATAAAGGCTATAGAAGATAGTTACACAATACAACGGTATGAGCCCCCTAAGGTAATACAGAAAGATGAAGACGAAAGAATGGCACAAGGCAACAAAGAAACTGTTGAAGTCATGGCAAAACATTTTGAAGAACCAAAGAACTGTTATAAATCGACGTAACAATAATCCTCCCCCCCCCCCCCCCCCCCCCACCCTCAACTTTCCAAGGAATAGAAAGAGAACCCTCAAAGGACAAAAAAATTGTAAGGCATTGTGGAGAAGAGGTTTTTGTCGAAATGTGTAGATATTCAACTGACAACAGCAGAGACCTCTTTGCATGTGGCTGTAACAAAAATTTTAATAACAGAACAATTCCCTGAATATTTTACCACAGCCATTATACACCCACTGCACAAGAAGGAAATCTCTCTCCTAGACTGCACATACAAGATTTTATCCAAGATACTATATGGAAGAAGCAAGGAGCAACTAGAACGGGAGTTAGGGAAATAGCAGCAAGTTTCAGACCACAGAAAACTATGCAGATCAGATCATTAGTTTAAAATTGATTATGGCATACTACAGGGAACGGAAAAAACCTCTGGAAATAAGTGTTGTAGATTTTAAGACGGCATGTGAGTGTCTCCATAGATACTGAGTATTAAAAATGTTGAGGAATATGGGGTTCCATCCAAAACTCATTAAATTAGTGGGACTTACTCTAAGAAACACCAAATCGAAAGTGAAGTTTAGAGGAGAAATATCTGAACCATTCTTTACAAAAACAGGCTTAAGACAAGGTGACTGTCTACCACCATTACTATTGAACTGTGCACTGGAATACATAATAAGAGAATGGTACAATGATAGCCCAAAGAACATAAGAATTGGTAGTGAGAGAATTGCTGGGGGATCTGTAGCTGACGTTACTCTCCTAGCCAACAATGTCCATGAAACCAGCAACAAGATAAATCACTACAAGAAATAGCATAGAAAACTGGCCTCAGAACATCATTCGAAGAAACAAAGATTGTGGTAACTGACCCACCCACTACTTTCAAAACAAAATTACAATAGCAATTCCAATAGTAGAGTAAGAAACCGAAATAGTTTATAAAGTTAAGTATTTATATGAAATCGTAACATACAATCTAAATGAGAAACCCTCCCGGTAAAATAGAATAAAAAAGTGAACAAATTACATTACCAAAAATATATGCAACAAAAAAAGCTTATCCACAGATGCAAAGCTGAAACATTGTAAAACAATTACGCAACCGTAAATAACTTAGGCAGCTGAAACGATCTTCAAAATGATTTACACAGCATAACTGACACAAAATTCTGAAGATAGAAATAAGAATAATTAGGACATACATAAATAAACTATATCAAGTAAATGGGCTTTGGAGAAAAGCTACCAATGAAACAGTACAAAGGAAAATCTACATCGACATTTATACTCCGCAAGCCACCCAACGGTGTGTGGCGGAGGGCACTTTACGTGCCACTGTCATTACCTTCCTTTCCTGTTCCAGTCGCGTATGGTTCACGGGAAGAACGACTGCCGGAAAGCCTCCGTGCGCGCTCGAATCTCTCTAATTTTACATTCGTGATCTCTTCGGGCGGTATAAGGAGGAAGAAGCAATATATTCGATACCTCATCCAAAAACGCACCCTCTCGAAACCTGGACAGCAAGCTACACCGCGATGCAGAGCGCCTCTCTTGATTCGTATCACTAGCAGTCGAAATTACAGGCATCTTATCCGCATGGCTGTAACGGATTGTGCAGCCACGTCTCGATCCCTGAGTCAACAGATAGGGACGTTTTCAAGACAACCACCTGTAGGAACAGTACGACGACGTTTGCAGCAGCATGGACTATCAGCTCGGAGACCATGGCTGCGGTTACCTTTGACGCTGCATCACAGACAGGAGCGCCTGCGATGGTGTACTCGACGACGAACCTGGGTGCACGAATGGCAAAACGTCATTTTTTCGGATGAATCCAGGTTCTGTTTACAGCATCATGATCGTCGCATCCGTGTTTGGCGACATCGCGGTGAACGCACATTGGAAGGGTGTATTCGGCACCGCCATACTGGCGTATCACCCAGCGTGATGGTATGGGGTGCCATTGGTTACACGTCTCGGTCACCTCTTGTTCGCACTGACGACACTTTGAACAGTGGGCGTTACATTTAAGATGTGTTACGACCCTTGGATCTACCCTTCATTCGATTCCTGCGAAACCCTACATTTCAGCAGAATAATGCACGACCGCATGTTGCACGTTCTGTACAGGCCTTTCTGGATACAGAAAATGTTCGACTGCTGCCCTGATCAGCACATTCTCCAGATCTCTCACCAATTGAAAACGTCTGGTCAATAGTGGCCGAGCAACTGGCTCCTCACAATACGCCAGTCACTACTCTTGATGAACTGTGGTATTGTGTTGAAGCTGAATGGGCAGCTGTACCTGTACACGCCGTCCAAGCTCTGTTTGACTCAATGCCCAGGCGTATCAAGGCCGTTATTACGGCCAGAGGTGGTTGTTCTGGGTACTGATTTCTCACGATCTATGCATACAAATTGCCTGAAAATGTAATCACAGGTCAGTTGTAGTTAATATATTTGTCCAATGAATACCCTTTTATCATCTGCAGTCCAGTAGTGCAGTTTTTTGTGACTGCAAATTTCGAGTTCCACCAAGTTTTTAAGGACTCAGCCCTTTCGAGCTCTGTGTAGAATGTCCAAGTTTTTATCAGTCTTTGTGACAGAGTGCTATAAAGTTACAACATGCGCCGCAAACGCTGTTTTGTTTTTAGAGTACCTAAGCTCCCTCAATCTAGTTTCTCACTTCCTCAGCGTTTGCCGTTTGTACTACATACTGCTGTCACTGCGATTGATCCTGTACTCACCTGAATCCCGAACGTATTCCTGGTGAAAGGGTACAGTACCTCCCGACATTGAAAATAGGTACAACATTCTTCGTTATTCTTGTCAGAACAACATATTTTTTGTAATAATAACTCAAATTCACTAACTGCACCGAAGCCAGTTACCAGTGTAGGAAAGAAGTACAATTTATTTATGTAATTGATCACATGTGCACTACCACAAAACAAATCCCTACATCCAATTTGGTGAGATCTGGGAAATGAATGAATGTATGGTCGTCTGTTAACCGCAAATAGTGAATGCGCAATATATGATCACCTTTGAGACGCTCGTGGCTGACCAATACGGTAGCATGGTGCTCCCCCACCTCGGTGGAGGTGCGAGATGACCTGAAGAATGGCTATGTTTCAGCCCTCTGGCGCTGGATCTTGTGTTGGTAAGACCTGTCTTAGGTGTGCTCTGTAAAGACAAAAGAGTGGAGAGAATGGCATGCATGTGAAATACTTAAGAGTAGTTTGGAATAGTTATTTCTCTATTTCAGGAACTTTTGGGGGGAGAATTAAATGTCAGGCAGGTAATATTAAGAGGATCATAGTAATCTTCGGAAGTGACCAACGGTCACAATCAAACCACATTTAGCAATACGTTAAAATACTTGCGAGTGCTAGTACTAAGTTGAAATACTTGGGAGTGCTAGTACTAAGTTGAAATACTTCCGAGTGCCAAAGTTAAGCTGAATTACTGACGTGTGTACTATAAGTTGGAAATATTTAAGAAATGACGTGTGCAGGACTTGAAATTGGAGACGAGCAATTTGACGTGGTAAGTACTGTGTGAGTCTCAATCTGTGTATGAGACAAAGGATAAAGGGAAGTACTGGTCCAAGGTATCAGTTGAGGACTCGCGTTTGTGACGAATATGATCTTAATATTACTTTGCGTGTTATGTTTCCTTGTGACGCTAGATTCAAACTCTAATACTCTGAGAGAGAAGCAAGGTGAGTCTTCCGTTTATCCATCAACGATACTTGGCTTGCATTGCACAGGAAGACGTGCATATATCCTCCTGAGTTCGTAGTAGGAAAGAAAAGTTACGAAGTGAGGCAGTGTCGTGTGAAACTGGGATGAATACTAATTGAAGTGGGAAAGCTGAAAGTGAAGTGATTCTAACGTTGTGACTATTCTTTGTAATGCATTCTATATTGCCAGTGTGATGTATTTCATGTAATTTAAGTATGTGTGGTTTACATGGGAGAGTAGCAAGATAGGTTTAGAGGCAGTGGGTTATGCATGTTCCTTTTTGTACCGATTGGTCTGGAGTAAATTTTCGTGATGATGGGTGTGAGAGTCGAAGTGTGAGAGATAGCAAAAGATTAACCATCCTATCCAGAAAGTGCACTGTAGCGTTAGATAATTACGAGACCATAAGATAGAGAATCATAATGTAAAGCCATGCCCACTGGGAGGAGTTTCTCATGTGTAATTGTTGTATAAAATGTAATGGTGTGTTTAGGTTGTCTTTGAACCATAATAGAATTTACTGGAATAAAAAAGATAGTGAAAAGAAAAAGATTGGTGGCCTTGTTCTTCAAATAGTGTGTAGTCATGATACCTAGAATTTATAATGTGTGCGCCATTCATATTCAATGCGATGGCCACGTGTTGGTCAAAGCCGTTAGGTAAGAAAGAAAATGTGGTATTGCCAGAGCGTAGTGAACAATCAGAGTTGTGTAAATCACTAATAGTCAGGTGTGCGTTATCCGTTTCCGTTGCGTAATATTCAAACAGGAGAATAATTTATAGCTTAATTGTGGGTACTAGAGCTCATAATCAGTCATTGATGTTACACGAGAAATATCAACAAATCCACTCGCTTGGCAGACCACTCATCTTGCAGGCCTGACTGCTTGATGCCACAGTATGAGCAAGACATGTGGGTGCCTCTCACTAGTATTACAGATTTTGTGGTCTAGCGTGAATTTTAGCGTGTTATTTAGACGAAAACCTATTTTCACATTCCGTTTACAGCAGTGTACATCGATTTTGTCAAAATTTTTTACGTTACAGGTCATAGTCACGTACTTTTTCTTGTTCTCATTCTAAACTATGATGTAACTTCCACTTAATTCTCTTAATAGTTTGCCGCGCGGGATTAGCGAAGCGGTCTGAGACGCTGTAGTCATGGACTGTGCGGCTGGTCCCATCGGAGGTTAGAGTCCTCCCTCGGGCATGGGCGTGTGTGTTTTTCCTTAGGATAAGTTAGGTTAAGTAGTGTGTAAGCTTAGGGACTGATGACCTTAGCAGTTAAGTCCCATAAGATTTCACAAACGTTTGAACATTTTTTAAATAGTTTGTTCACCCACATCTACATGATTATTCTGCAACTCACAGTTATGTTCCTGCCGGAGGTTTTGTCGAACCAACTTCAAGCTATTTCTTTACCGTTCCACTCTCTAACACCGATCGGGGAACGAAAACTTAAATATTTTCGCTCGAGTTCTGATTTTTCCTATTTTATGATGATGATCATTTCTCCCTGCATAGCTGGGCGCTAACAAAATACACTCCTGGAAATTGAAATAAGATCACCGTGAATTCATTGTACTTGGAAGGGGAAACTTTATTGATACATTCCTGGGGTCAGATACATCACATGATCACACTGACAGAACCACAGGCACATAGACACAGGCAATAGAGCATGCACAATGTCGGCACTAGTACAGTGTATATCCACCTTTCGCTGCAATGCAGGCTGCTATTCTCCCATGGAGACGATCGTAGAGATGCTGGATGTAGTCCTGTGGAACGGCTTGCCATGCCATTTCCATCGGCGCCTCAGTTGGAGCAGCCTTCGTGCTGGACGTGCAGACCGCGTGAGACGACGCTTCATCCAGTCCCAAACATGCTCAATGGGGGACAGATCCGGAGACCTTGCTGGCCAGGGGAGTTGACTTACACCTTCTAGAGCACGTTGGGTGGCACGGGATACATGCGGACGTGCATTGTCCTGTTGGAACAGCAAGTTCCCTTGCCGGTCTAGGAATGGTAGAACGATGGGTTCGATGACGGTTTGGATGTACCGTGCACTATTCAGTGTCCCCTCGACGATCACCAGAGGTGTACGGCCAGTGTAGGAGATCGCTCCCCACACCATGACGCCGGGTGTTGGCCCTGTGTGCCTCGGTCGTATGCAGTCCTGATTGTGGCGCTCACCTGCACGGCGCCAAACACGCATACGACCATCATTGGCACCAAGGCAGAAGCGACTCTCATCGCTGAAGACGACACGTCTCCATTCGTCCCTCCATTCACGCCTGTCGCGACACCACTGGAGGCGGGCTGCACGATGTTGGGGCGTGAGCGGAAGACGGCCTAACGGTGTGCGGGACCGTAGCCCAGCTTCATGGAGACGGTTGCGAATGGTCCTCGCCGATACCCCAGAGCAACTGTGTCCCTAATTTGCTGGGAGGTGGCGGTGCGGTCCCCTACGGCACTGCATAGGATCCTACGGTCTTGGCGTGCATCCGTGCGTCGCTGCGGTCCGGTCCCAGGTCGACAGGCACGTGCACCTTCCGCCGACCACTGACGACAACATCGATGTACTGTGGATACCTCACGCCCCACGTGTTGAGCAATTCGGCGATACGTCCACCCGGCCTCCCGCATGCCCACTATACGCCCTAGCTCAAAGTCCGTCAGCTGCACATACGGTTCACGTCCACGCTGTCGCGGCATGCTACCAGTATTAAAGACTGCGATGGAGCTCCTAATGCCACGGCAAACTGGCTGACACTGACGGCGGCGGTGCACAAATGCTGCGCAGTTAGCGCCATTCGACGGCCAACACCGCGGGTCCTGGTGTGTCCGCTGTGCCGTGCGTGTGATCATTGCTTGTACAGCCCTCTCGCAGTGTCCGGAGCAAGTATGATGGGTCTGACACACCGGTGTCAATGTGTTCTTTTTTCCATTTCCAGGAGTGTAGATAGGGACTGGTTCACTATCAAGGCACTCAAGTGTGGCTGCTCTCGTCACACCACCGGCTACATACAGCAGTAGATGGGCCGTCAGCGGCAGGTCGCTGGTTCGATCCTCTGAGGCCAACACATGTTCCGCACCAGACAGCGGTAGGCCACGCCATGGCTCGCTACTACGGGCAGTCTTGTTGCGTCCAAACACTTTCCGGAGGTATCCTGGGACGAGAGCCACAGATTTGGATGCCGGATTGTGGGTGCTTGTTGTCGCCGCGATATTAGCCACACCAGTGAAGAAGCACGCAGTGGGCTGCCCTGCGAGCGGCACTGAGGCAACAGGGATGGAGATCACTGAGTTGACTGTGTGCGCAGCCTAGAGTCGTCACAACTCCACGGCCAGACAAGGTAACACACAGCAGGGTGTTGAGCGGGTCACTGAGGTAGCGATTCCATGCCAAGCTGTTTCGCAGATAGCGAAGTGGTGTCATCAACATTGTGGGACCCGGTGACACAGACTGAGGAAGGGGGGCACTGTAGCAGGAAATAATGAATCACTTGGGAAACTTGTACGAGTTTTAATATGCCGCATCCTGACAGTTTCCATCCTCATCCAACATACTGTCTACAAAACTTTAAATACCCCTTTGCTTCTTGTGTGTTACCCCTGCTACCTTCAGAATTTCAGGGAGAGTATTCCACTCAACATTGTCAAGAGCTTTCTCTAAGTGTACAATGCTATAAATGTAGTTTGCCCTTTCCTTATCTTCTAAGATAAGTCGTAGGGTCATTATTGTCTCGAGTGATCCCACATTTCTCCGGAATCCAAACTGATATTCCCGGAGGTTAGCATATACCAGGTTTTCCATTCTTCTGTAGAGAATTCGTATTAGTGTTTTGCAACCGTGACTTATTAAACTGATCGCTGGGTAATTGTCACACCTGTCAGCACTTGCTTTCTTTGGAATTGGAATTATTACATTCTTCTTAAAGTCCAAGGGTATTTCGCCTGTCACTTTGAAAGGTGGCTACACTGAGTCATAGCGAAGGAGATTGAGCCATAGGGTATTATTCCGCCTCATCCACTGGCGCAGTAGTTGTTCAGTGAATGTGGAGGACAGTTGTAGTTCAGTGGTTGCCGTGGGAAGTGCTTGTTGGGAGGATGTCGAGAGCAGTACTAGTTGAGAGCATGTCGTGTGCAGTTATTGTTCTGTTGGGCTGTTCGGTTGGTGTAATATATATATGGAAGACGTCGCAATGATCACAGTGTATTTTTCGTCAATGTATATGGAGGTAACATATTTTTTTTTATTTCAAATTTCCTTAATAATAATGCCTCTTGGTCACAGGTTCAGTCAACAAAGCATCTGGCTCGCGTCCATGTATTAGACTGTAATTCTGGTTTCTATGTGCAATTATAGTATTTCTGGCCTTTTTAATTACTTCATTGTAAATGGTGTTTAAAAGTTCTTGTCGCATTGAGGAAGAACCCTGCCAGATACATGTACGATGAACCACACTACCACACACAAAACAGTTACACTTGTTCTTTGTTGTTTCGCAGCTTTTATAGTTGCAGAGGACTTATAATCAATTGTGTTAACGGAAATTTCCTTTCATTCTTTATTGTTATTTTGTGCAGTCAGATTGCGTACTAATACCACTCAGGGCCAACCGGTTACGAGACTTTGTAACCGGACACACAGCTACTAAAATTATTGCATTCATTTTGTAATTGAGCCCCCATGCGCATGGCGACCGTTACTTCGGATTGTACCTTGGAATACTTTTGACAGTAAAAATATCAGACAGTAGTACTGTTGTAGTAATTTGTAGTTAGTAATTGTAGTCTACATTGCATGTGTAGATTTGGTAATTGAACATTTGTTGTTGCCTTGTCATTCTTCTAATGGTATTTTTGCAGAATTTAATGTTTGATGTCTCATACACGGGTTAGGCAATTTTATGCAATTATGAAGATTTCAATTGTTCGTTAATCGTGTTTGTCGGGAAGCATTTCGTGTGAATGGTATTGTTGGTGATAAAGTGTTAAATTGTATGTAATTTTCGTATAGTGACGACTTTTGTATGTTTTGTGAATGATTACGCGATCGATGAAAAATGCAAAAATGATGGATAGTCAGAACGACGAAATTGTTAACATGGCGAACTCGCCAACACAGGAGAACAGTATGATGACTAATGAAGTAGAAAACAATTTAATAAGTCGGGAAAATAGTCCGGAACCAGTTCAAAATTTTTCACAATTCGAAAATTTTCAGAATATGAGATTAACGATAGAAGATTCTGGAATAGTATCGAACACAGACAGCTTTACAGCTATGACGAAGGAAGTTAGTTTTACGGGAAATGTTAGGGGCGAAAAGAATTTTGAACCAGTAAATATGGAGCAGTTGATGGGTGCTATATTAAATTTGGGATCACAGATGGGAACATTGGCAACTCGGTTAGACCCACAAATAGGAGCAATTAAAACTGATATGGGAACTATGGAAACACTGTTAGACTCACGAATAGGGACATGTTTCAAAAACATGAAAGATGAATTAAAGAAAGAAATTAGAGATGAAGTACAAACGATTTTGAATTCTCACAATAACAGATTAATTTCAATAGAAATTAGACAAAAGGAACAGGATAGAGAACAGGAAGAAAGAGATCGCGTGATAGTACAAAAATTTTCAGAGCTAAATTTACAACTTGCACACGATAAGGAAGAAATATTTGAAATAATCGAGGAATCCGTACCAAATGAAAGGATAAATAACCTAACACAACTATATGAACAGTTAACTACTAAATTTCTCAATACTGAAACCAGAGTCGCGACATTTACGGAAGACGTAAGTAAACAGAAAGAACAAATAGGTGAGCCGGCCGCGGTGGTCTCGCGGTTCTAGGCGCGCAGTCCGGAACCGTGCGACTGCTACGGTCGCAGGTTCGAATCCTGCCTCGGGCATGGATGTGTGTGATGTCCTTGGGTTAGTTAGGTTTAAGTAGTTCTAAGTTCTAGGGGACTGATGACCACAGCTGTTAAGTCCCATAGTGCTCAGGGCCATTTGAACCATTTTTTGAACAAATAGGTGACTTATCGGAAAGAGTTGAGGAGATTTCAGATAAATTGACAAGTCTTAAGTTTAAATGGGGACAGAGATTCAGATGTCACAGCTCCAATGCCATTTTCAGAAACCGAAGAGTACCAGAACGTAAATAAACATGTTGAAAATCAGGGAAAATTTAATGAACGTGTTAAAAGGGAATTTGAGTCGTTACGAAAGCAAGTCAAACAAATTGAAAGTGAAATCGTAGGAGAAGACAGTGGAAGAAATTTAGAATCACAGATAGCAGCGGGTTTTGAAGAAAATAATTTATTTCATTTACGAGAAGCAACAAGAGAGCGCCAGGCGCGCGAACTTGACAATAATCGACATTGGGACCGGGACAGACGCGGTAGGTCTTTGTCGCCACGAGGCGAGAACTTTGACTATAAACACTTTTTAACTGTTCGGAAAGTTAAGATCTTTCGCAATTCTAAGAATGACGTACATCCATGTTCATGGTTAGATCAATTAATGTACGCACTTCCACCAAATTGCCCACTAAGTCAACAAACTGGAATTTATGTATGGATATTTAGAAAACGAACCGGCGACGCGCATGCGCGCACTTATTAGAGATCGTAATAATTTAAATGATTTTTATCATGCATTTCTATCGCTATATTGGTCCGAAAACACGGAAGACAGAGTCAAACATAGTCTTATTATGCAGCGTAATTTAAACAGTCTGAGTTCCGCACGCCAGCAGAATACTTTGAAGACATGATTCGAAAGAATCAATTCCTTTCTAACCCTTATAGCCCGACTGAACTAATTCGCATTTGTTTAACTAAGCTGCCACAATCGATAAGACACATTGCTTTAGCCGGAAGATGTAAAGACGACATTGAAACTTTTAAGACTTTGCTACAAAAACTTGAGTATGACAACGACGACGTGACTTATTGTAATTTTTTCAGTAACGGTAATCACAATAGATTTTCAGAGAAAAGGGATAATGATCGGAACGGACGTTACAGAGTTAATTTTGAAAATGACAGACGAAACAGACAGGACAATAGATACCAGCCTTATGACAAAGGAAAGCGTAGCGATTAGACAGTATTATTTAGCTCGCAATGATATTCTTTTTAAACGAAAATCGGTTGACAACTCTGTTTGGTTAGTTTGCATTCCTGATTAGTGGGTTAATAAATTGATTTGGTATACACATTTCAGTTATGCACACTTTGGTCCCAGAAAATGATTTCATAAATTACGAGAAAATTGCTACTTCAGTAATATGGAAAAACGTAGTCAATCTGTTCTTGCCAAATGCAAATTATGTCAAAAGGCTAAGCCGCCAACTATTTCTCACAGAGCACCGTTGTTTTCTATCATTCCAGCGAAATTAAAGGAGATGGCTGTAGTCGATTTGTTCGGTCCAGTGGTTCGTTCTACTAATGGTTTTGCGTACATTTTGGCAGCAGTGCAACTGACATCAAAATATTTGTGTTTTACAACTTTACGCAAAGCAACAGCTCGTTCAGTATCTAATGCTTTCATCAAACATTTTATTAAAGAAGTGGGTCATGTTGATAAAGTTATTTCAGATAATGGATCACAGTTTCGCTCTAAAATTTGGCTTCGTACTCTACGGCGTCGTAAGATTAAACCAATTTCATTTCACTTTTTCACCCTCAATCTAACGTTTCAGAGAGATGGATGAAGGAAATCAATAAATTGTGTCGTCTTTATTGTCATCAGAATCACAGAACGTGGATCAGTATCTTCATATTTTTCAAAACATTCTGAATGAACTCCCTAATGATTCAACTTCTTTACCACCTATATTGATAGTAAAAAATAAAGCACCGACAAATCGCATTTCTGAAATCGTTCCTTTTCCGCCTACACGGAAATTGCGGCATTGTGAAGTTGTCAACCTGGCTCTACAAAATATTGCATCTGCGGCTGCTAGAAGGGAGAAATCAGCTAAACGTCTGGTCGCTTAAAAATTAAGTCTCATCGTTTGTCTCACAGAGAAAAAGGCTTGCGTCGCAAATTTTTTTTTGCTTTATAACGGTCCATAATGAGTTCGCAAAATTATTCATGATAAACACTGTCGAAGTAGAAACTCTTAAATCACGACGCTCTGAGGGAATAAATCATATATCGAACGTTAAAATTTTTGTGGAATGACATACTTTTGAGAAACTAACAGTTATACGTAAACACACGGAGAGTACAAAGATACCGCGCCGTGTTCCAGCGGCGGCACATACTCAAAGCAACAGTCAAGTCTGCGCGCCGCACAAGGCAGTCGTTGACAGCAAACAATTACTTCCTACGTCACGGGTACCTACAGCTGATCGAGCGCTCAGTGCGAAAGCACTGACTGCCGTAAACAAATACACAGTCTCATTTTTCCGATAAAATTCAGTATAAAGCTATAGTGATTTGATAAATTATGTTATTAACGTTCAGTTCTTTTCAGGATACAGTTGTATAAAATATTTAAGATCTTCAGGTAAATTCTGTGTGTGTCCGACGTTAAGAGGACTTGCTATCGAGAAAATTTCAGGTAGAATGTATTTACGAAGAAGAAAGTAATAAACTAAAAAGGTAACTATTAATTGAGTTTATTTTTCTACTTAGGTATGTACTTTATACGTAATTTGCTGCTCGCGACTACGTGATTTATACTTTGTGTTAACTGATTTTGACAATGATTGATTAATGAACGGGGTTGTTACTTATGTATATTATGCATTGCTTGGCTGCTCTGCTTTTTCATTGATGTCATATTTTTTTATTATGTGCCTGCTGTGCTTATTTATTTAAATTATAATTTCACCTGATTAGTCGTGCTGATATGGTTATGTATGTAAGTCATACTTCGTGATTTATCTGCTTGCTCCTTCATGTTTGCTTATTAAGATTACATATGAACGTTTATTTGCTTATGCTGATATGATGCTAATGACATGTTTATTATGTAACATATATATATTTGATACTTTCGTATGGTTTGTATATTTACACATTTTTGTTTTGTTGTCATAACTACTCTTTAATTTGGTATATAGAAATGCTGATATACAGTGTACGAACATGGAGTTTAGGTCACACTATGGTATTATTTATAGATTGTTGTAGGGTTTGTGCCACATCCACTTGTTAACATTCTGTTCTCTACTGTTATATTTACTCGCTATTGCATGTTTTGCTTACGCTCAGTGCTTTATATTTTAAGATAAGAAAATGGACTGCTACAATTCTACGAACGACATTGGTACAAGAAACTTCATTGAAGTCACATGAGTTGGAGGTTTTATGGAAGCTGTATAAATTTATGCTAATAGAAAGAAAGCTAACGACACGAAATACCAATACTAGGTTTAAACCATTGACAGTTATTACACTACATTCTTTGTGAGCAATTGAAATAGCAAGTGACACTTGACACAAGAAATACTCCACATGTTTGCTTCTGTTTTGCCGTGATTCGTGAAGTGGTGTACACACTGTGAAATATTACGATCATTCACACTCCGTACTCGTACTTACTTACTGAAAATTATTCAAATTAAAGGCTGTTAGAGGTCATGTATGCATTTCTTTTATTTAATTATGGACAACGTAACCAAAATGTACTTTATAATTCATATTGAGTAGAAGATTTGGGTCAGGTAGATTACACAGAGGTTGTGTGTGGAAATTGTGTCTTCGTATTGTATGGGGTGATGAATTGAAGTTTGCACTAAGATTTTATCTGTACTTGTTCGAGGAGACTGACTAGAGGAAAGAGTTGTTATGGAGGTGAAATGATATTGGTGATCAGGTTTATATGTATCGACGTATTGAAGAGGTATTATTGAGATATTGAGATTGTATGAAGATGATGATTGTTGGAGTTTTGGCGGACAAGAAGTAAGGGAAATGATATTGATGATAAGGTTTATATGTATCGATGTAAGCGGTATTATTGAAGTATTAAGATTATGTAATACTGATGACTATTGGAGTTTTGGCGGATAAGAGGTAAAGTAAGTGAGGAGCTTTTTTTTTTTTTGCTGGTTTATATAAAACAAGGAGGATGAAGATGGCAGACTAGAACACTCATGAGGAAGGATGATTGTCTACACACACACTTTGTTAAATCAATAAGCAGTATATACTTTTTGTTTTGGAGAGAGGAAGTAATTGCATGTCTTGGCACACTGACAGTTGTTCAGCAACCATACATTTTGATTTGGCTTGGCAAACATTGGTCTTCACATGTTGACTATGACGTTGACTAACTATTATTGACTGTTATACACTGTACCACTACTACTTGATACACATGTTGAACATCAAATTTTGACAGAATTGCATTTACACAGTTAACACTATTCAATTACACAGTAGTACTTAATATGTGGATGAAAGATGAGTGAGTGTGTTTTGTGTGTTTTCCTTTCCTAATCCCAAATAATTGGTACCGACCTATCTCCTAAATATTATTTTACTTGTTTGTTGTGGCTTGCACTGACACCCATAAATATTATAGGTTTACTGATATTTGTGTATTTTAATAGTTAATATGGCAATTATCTGAGACCAATTGTGTGTTTATTATAATTTTTATGTTTAGTGTAGGATCATTGATAATAATTTTGTAAAAGCAAACTGTTGTTCGCGCTTGCACTTGTTCAACATTACTGGGTGCCACTTGGAAATGTTTAATTTATGCTGATGAACTGTTTAATTAGTGATAGTGAATATTATGGACTGTTACCTGCACCTGTTCAACATTGATGGGTGCCACTTGGAAATATTTAATTTCTGCTGATGAACCCTGATGAACTGTTTAATTAGTGATAATGAATATTATGGATTGTTACCTGCACCTGTTCACCATTGATGGGTGCCACTTGGAAATATTTAATTTCTGCTGATGAACCCTGATGAACTGTCTAATTACTGATAGTGAATATTAAGGACTGTTATCTGCACTTGTTTCAACATTGACGGGTGCCACTTGGAAATGCTTAATTTCTGCTGATGAACCCTGATGAACTGTTTAATTAGTGATAGTGAATATTATGGACTGTTACCTGCACCTGTTCAACATTGCTGGGTGCCACTGTTGGAACTCCTTCTACTGAAATAATGTCACTTGTTGCTGTCTGCACCTTTTCAACATTGCTGGGTGCCATTGATGGAACTGCTTCTACTGAAATGATGTCACTTGTTGGTGTTTGCACTTGTTCAACATTGCTGGGTGCCACTGATGGAACTGCTGCTACTGAGGTATTGTCACTCGTTGGTGTCTGCGCCTGCTCGCGATTGCTTTGTGCCACTGTTGAAGCTGTTTAAATACTGCTGATGAAATGTTATGAGACTGCTATTTGCACCTGTTGACGATTGCTGGGTGCTACTGTTGAAACTGTAAACTACTCTGAGGAGTGCTACTTGTTTATTGAACCATTGAAAAGATTTTATGTGAATATTTGTACAAACTGTTTTTTGTTTATTTACTGTTTATGAAATGTTATGAGACTCTTGCCTGCACCTATTCGTCATTGCTGACGCTATTGATTGATTTATTTAACCAAATTGTTTAACCACATGATACTTGTGTAAACTATTATGTAAAATCACATGTATGCAAGCATTTGTATTCCTTGCTGTATTTTATATATTAGTTTATTGAAGGGTCAGTGCAAAGCCATAATTTATTTAATTATGTGATATTTACTTATTAATATTATCTTTTATTTTTGTCTGTATTTTTTTGGACCAATTTGGTAGTATCTTCACCACCAACGCTGGCAAAAATACCACCAAATTCTAGCCCGTGGAGGAGGGACGTGTGAAAGGTGGCTTCACTGAGTCACAGCGCCAGAGATTGCGCCAAAGGGTATTATTCCGCCGCCTCCACTGGCGCAGTAGTTGTTCAGTGAATGTTGAGGACAGATGTAGTTTAGTGGTTGCTGTGGGAAGTGCTTGTTGAGAGGATATCGAGAGCAGTACTAGTTGAGAGCATGTCGTGTGCAGTTATTGTTCTGTTGGGCGAGAGAGTAGATGTTGTTCGGTTGGTGTAATGTATATATGGAAGACGTCGCAATGATCACAGTGTATTTTTCGTCAATGTATATGGAGGTAACATAATTTTTTTATTTCAAATTTCCTTAATAATATTGCCTCTTGGTCACAGGTTCAGTCAACAAAGCATCTGGCACGTGTTCATGTATTAGACTGTGATTCTGGTTTCTATGTGCAATTATAGTATTTCTTGCTTTTTTAATTACTTCATTGTAAATGGTGTTTAAAAGTTCTTGTCGTATTGAGGTAGAACCGTGCCAGATACATGTACGATGAACCACACTACCACACACAGAACAGTTACACTTGTTCTCTGTTGTTTCGTAGCTTTTATAGTTGCAGGGGACTTAATTAATCAATCGTGTTAACGGAAATTTTCTTTAATTCTTTATTGTTATTTTATGCAGTCAGATTGCGTACTAATACTACTCAGGCCCAACCGGTTACGAGACTTCGTATCAGTAGTTCTAAGGGAATGTTATCGACTCCTTGGGCTTTGTTTCGGCTTAGGTCCTTCAGTGCTTTGTCAGATTCTTCATGGAATACATATCTCCCATGGCATCTTCATCTATCTCCATATCTCCCATGGCATCTTCATCTATCTCCTCTTCCATTTCAATAGTGTTGCTCTCTATTGTATAGATCTTACACGTTATTCTCTGTCGCCCAAAGCAGTCTTTTCGTGTACTCGGCGTCCATCTTTCCTTTAGCGATATATGCTTCTAAATCCTTACATTTGTCATTTAGCCATTCCTGCTTAGACCTCTTGCACTGTCTGTCACCCTCATTTTTACACGTTTCTATTCCCTTTCGCCTGCTTCATTTACTGCGTTTTTATATTCTCGCCTTTCATCAATTAAATTAAATATCTCTTGTATTATCCAAGGATTTCTACTAGATATTGTCTTTTTACCTATCTGATCCTCTGCTGGCTTCACTATTTCATCTCTGAAAGCTACCCATTCGTATGCACCTGTGTTCCTTTCCCCCTTTCTCGTTAGTCGTTGCCTAGTGCTCACTCTGAAATTCTCAAAAACTCCTGACTTTTTTAAGTTAATTCCTACCTTTCGCAATTTCTTCAGTTTTAATCTACAGTTGACAACGAACAAATTGTAATCTGACTCCGCATTCCCCTGGAAGTGTCTTGCAGTTTAAAATATGGTTCCGAAATTTTTGTCTTACCATTATACAGGGTGAGTCACGAAATATTGCCACCAAGAATAACTCCGAAAGCTGAAAAGTTTGTGGGACAAAAATTACATGGAACAATGGGGGCCATAATATGACGTTTTTTGTTGCTACTTGGGGTCGCTTCAGATGTATCAAGGTCAACTTTTTTTTAACTTCGATGCTGTAGCTAGGTACTTATTTTCTGATAGCGGGTATTCAAGACGAATTCAGTGATGTGTAACAGTAAGGTCTTAGACAGTAAGGTCTTAGACAGTAAGGTCTTAGAAGGTCAATGAAGGTCAAAAGGGTGGCATGAACGTCCTTTTACAGAAGGTGTCCGAAGTGATGACCGTTGGTATCAATGCAATGCTACAATGTTCTAATCATAGATTGAGTGGTATTCCTTATCACATCGGCACTTATCGAAGCACATGTACTGACAATTCTCTCTCGCATATCTTCAGGTGTAGTTGGAACGTCTTAATCAACAATGTCTTTTACGAATCCCCAGAAAAAAAAAAAATCCAGAGGCGTCACGTCTGGCGAACGAGCCGGCTACGACACATCTCCGCATCCAATCCATCGATTTGGGAATTGTCTCTACAACTCATTTTTAGCAATCAGCGAAAAATGTGCGGGACAGCCATCGTGTTGATACCACATTCTGTTCCCTGTTCCTAAAGGTTTTTCTTCCAATAACAGCCCTAATGTTTCTTGTAGGAACGTGGTGTACGTCCTACCATTAATATGTCCTTCGATAAAATACGGGCCTATAATTCTGTTCTACAGAATCCCACAGCATACATTCACCGACCACCGTTTTTGGCGTGCAACTTGCCGCAACCAGCATGGATTTTCAGTTGCCCAGTAATGCATGTTATGCAAATTAACATTTCCGTGGTTCGTTAATGTAGCCTCGTCAGTAAATAAAATCAAATTAATAAATGCGTCATCCCTCTGAATCTGAAGTTAAGCCCATCGGTGGAATTCAGTGCAGCGCATACAATCCGTACCAGTTAATTCTTGCTGAAGACTGATACGGTAAGGATGATATTTATGGCGATGCAGAACACGAACAACGCTACTCTGCCAGATTCCCTTGAGATGTGATGCAAACTAACACAAAGAACTCGAACCACAGTGGAGCGGCGCTGTGATTTGATCTGCTTCCGCTGGTATGTAAAATATCATTGAGAATTCCTGGTGATACGACCACTGGCCAGACAGTCAATTATATGCCACTAATTTGTGCTAAGCATATTGTTTTTCTAGTTTCCAAGATGTTTTATTCATATCTTGAGACTGTTACAAATGTACAAAGAAAAGCCATCACACCACTGTGCGTCCGTTATGCCCCCACACCAAACGAAGAACTTCCAAATATCTCCCTCTAAAAGAGAACTTCCTCTTACTTTTACTAAACCCACTGCCACGATGATTACTTTGAAATCTCTCGAAAAACTGGCGTAACTCAAAACACCTTGCAGGGCTTATATACACATTTTTTGCAATAACGTCATTCATTTTTCTTTTTAACACAGCAAATTAACGAAATAATTCGGTTTTGACAACGTCAATCAGAAAATATTGTGTCGCCAGGTAGCAGGTCAATTTATACTTGGAATAGACTTATTAACAGTGAATTCACGAAATATACATGTACAATATTTCACAGATACAATATTTCACATGAACTATGGATTATACTTCTCAATTTGGAATTATAATAACGAGACTCGAAATATACTTTTTATTTAAAGTGGGTGGAAACGTGCTAGCTACTAGGTTTCACACTCCATATATACCATTCATGGTAATACATGTCTTTCATTTCGATCCATTTGTTATCGACTTCAAATTATAAAGGATATTTTGCTGCACTCTTTACTACATCACGGATACGAGAGAATGTAGAGGCGATGACGGAAATGACATTCGTAAATACACTGACATGTCAAAGAAATTGGCATAGACATGCATATTCAAATAGAGAAACAGGCATTGCCTGTATAAGAAGTCTACGCCACTTGTTACATCGGTTAACACTGCTACAATGGCAGGTTATCAAAATTTAAGTGAGTTTCAGCAGGGTGTTACAGTCGGCGCACGAGCGATGGGACACAGCGTCTCCGAGGCAGCGATGAAGTGAGGATTTTTCCGTACGACCATTTCACGAGTGTAACGTGAATATCAGGAAGCCGGTAAAATATCAAACCTCCGACATCGCTGAGGGCGGAAAAAGGTACTGCAAGAACGACGACTGAAGAGAATCGTTCAACCTGACAGAAGTACAGCCCTTCCGGAAATTGCTGCAGACTTAAATGCCGGGCCATCCACAAGTATCAGCGTGCCAACCACTCAACGAAACATCATCGATATTGGCCTTTGGGGCCGAAGGCCCACTCGTCTACCCTTGATGACTGCACGACCCAAAGCTTTACGTCTCGCCTGGGCCCGTCAACACCGACATTGGTCTGTTGATGACAGGAAAGATGTTGCCTGGTCGGACGAGTTTCGTTACAAATTGTATCGAGCGGATGGACGTGTGCTGGTATGGAGACAACCTTATGAATCCATGGAGCCTGCATGTCAACAGGAGACTGTTCAAGCTGGTGGAGGCTCTGTAATGGCGTGGGGTGTGTGCAGTTTGAGTGATATGGGACCCTTGATACGTCCAATACGACTCTGACAGGTGACACGCAATAAGCCTCCTGCCTGATGGCCCGTCTCCATTCGTGTCCGTTGTGCATTCCGATGGACTTGAATAGTACGAGCAGGACAATGCAACACCCCATACGTCTAGAATTGCTACAGATTGGCTCCAGCTGAGTTTAAACCCTTCCGCTGGTCACCAAACTCCCCAGACACGAACATTATCGAGCGTATCTAGGTCGCCTTGCGACGTGCTGTTCAGAAGAGATCTCCACCCCTTCGTACTCTTACGGATTTATGGACAGCCCTTCAGGATTCGTGGTGTCAATTCCCTCCAGCAGTACTACAGTCATTAGTCGAGTCCATGCCAAGTCGTGTTGCGGCACTTCTGCGTGTTCGCGATATTAGGCTGGTGTACTAGTTTCTTTAGCTCTTCAGTGCATAAAGGAATTAAGTATCGTCTAGACGTTCCACGGGCAATAAACGGGGCACATATTCAAGTCTATCCATAAAAATCTTCACGAGTTAAGGTACCATTTCGAACAAAATGTTAAACTAAATCTACCTTTGTTCCTTAGAAATAAACTTTTTACATCGGGGAAAGACTTTCTACTAATCCCTGCACTGTACTGACTTGCAAACAGCTACAAATTCGAAAGTATGCAACAGAGGATAATTTGAAAGGGGGGGGGGGATATTTTAATCCAAGTAAAGACGCCAAGTGTTGCACATTAGTGTCGTGTCATAACAGCGGACAAATAACAGCCAATCTAAGGCGGCCAGTGCGGCAGATTGCCGTCATGTCATAATATGTACCGGACAAGGAACAACGGCCCAAGCGCTAGTACGGGGTTTCGGTACCGGCGCCCGCCCGTTCTGCAGAGGCAGCTGGTAGTACGCAGCCAAGACACACCGCGCACGCCCACGCACAGTGCATGAGGGCGTGGCGACCCGCTAGGGGCGTGTCCGCACGCACACACACGCACGTGTCCAGGCTGTCAGTTGTCTCGGGCCAGTACTTCGCACGCGGCGCACCTCTACCCCGCCCGGCCTACTTGTGGCTGCGGCTACTGCAGGTCCCACTGGGCTATTAGGCGAGCTCCCCTCTCGTCGGTATACGTTTTGGAGTGCTCTCAGGCCCTATCTGTTTAGTGCGTCTCATAGGTTTTTCTTCAGTACGACAAAAATAAGAGACCTTCGGTCATAAAAAGCGCAATTTCATTGTAAAAAAGAAAAGATTTTTAAAAATTACAGCAGTCTAATAAGTACAGCGTGTGGCGTGATAATTCGCTGCAAAACTGGAGGTTACAGCCCACTGGTCAGGTGGAGCGAAACTCGCGTGCAGTTCCGTCACTGGTCCCGAGAGGGCACCTCTGGCATTGAGTGTGATAAACCGCTGTGCAGCCTTACATCCCCTTCCCTCGTCCGCCTCTGCCCCCCCACCCTCTCCGTTTTGAACCCGATATTTTCCGTTGTATTGGGCCTTTACATTGCATGTGTAATATTTTCGTAATTTTGGTGTTGAATACAGCCACCTTGCTGGGGAGGGAGGCGGGCGTGGAGGAGGGGATATTTACAGCCTTCCTTCTGATCAGCAGATGGAGCAAGAGGAAGAATGTGATTAGCGAAAATCAGTAGAGATAGGTTCAAATGGCTCTGAGCACTATGGGACTCAACTGCTGTGGTCATTAGTCCCCTAGAACTTAAAACTACTTAATCCTAACTAACCTAAGGATATCACACACATCCATGCCCGAGGCAGGACTCGAACCTGCGACCGTAGCAGTCGCACGGTTCCGGACTGCGCGCCTAGAACCGCGAGACCACCGCGGCCGGCAGTAGAGATAATTGGCACATTGGAAGAGAAGCCTGATTAAATGTAATAAGTACAATTTTCACGCAAAAACGTAAATTATGAGATTTAAGATTCACTGGAAATTTATCAGGTAGCAATGACGTGCAATATTTTAACTCGAACAAATTTGTGTTGAAAATTTCTGCATATCCTTGCAGTGTAAAATATGCAATCTGGTGTCTTATTGAAACCTTTTTGCCGGTCAAATAACGCTGCTGTACTGTTATGTAGTTTGTTTTCTTTAAATTCCTTTAAACTGTCGGAGCAACTGCTTCAGAAAAATGGCTCTGAGCACTATGGGACTTAACTTCTGAGGTCAACAGTCCCCTAGAACTTAGAACTACTTAAACCTAACTAACCTAAGAACATCACACACATCCATGCCCGAGGTAGGATTCGAACCTGCGACTGTAGCGGTCGCGCGGTTCCAGACGGTAGTGCCTAGAACCGCTCGGCCACTCTGGTCGGCCTGCTTCAGAATTACGGTGCTTCTCCTCCTACTTTCAGTTTTCCTCGAACAAGCGACGTTTCGCGAACTAATGTTGGTTACTTTCTTCAGCTTTGAGAATTTGGGATGATCAATTGAAAACTATAAACAGGGAAGCGCTAAGTATTTTAGCTTTCAGTTACAAGAGGAACTTAAAAAATTATCGCTGTCACTGTTAATGAACGTCAGCATGACGGAAACTGAAGTCTGACCTAGTCAAAATAAATTTTTTTGACCTATTACACTTCCATTTTTTGTTTCTGAAAACTCTAGGCATCCAGTCTGGGGCTTGTGGTGTACGTTAGCACTGTGTGGGGCGTCTGAATCCGCTTCTTTAGTAAAAATCGGACAAGTGCAAATACGAGTAGCACTCTGAGGGTTCCGTACGAAGTATACGACCAACCCAGTATGTTAGGTTGACCCGTAAATTCGTAGCGTTTTTGTTTTGCCTATTGGTATTCCGGTTGCTATGGACTTATTTGTTCATTATCATTTTTTATTGATAGTTCACTGCTGCTATTTGAGTTTACGCATTGTCGTTTTGTCACTTGGAGATAGTGAGTGGGCCTGTGGACGCTAGAAAGTGGAGCGCCGGCTGGACAACATTTCCTACATATTCTTCTGTTTGAGTTCAGTAGAGGAGTGACAGCAGCGGAGGCGGCTCGAAATATTTGCGCCGAGTTTGGAGATAATACCATTGGACAGACCGCAACAAGAAAACGGTTTTCTCGTTCTGAGGAGGATCTTTTCGACATCAGTGACACTCCACGTTCGAGAAGATCGTTTAAACGCATTAATCCACAATCATCCATGTCACTATACTCGAGAACCTCCAAATGTGATGAACTGTGACCATTCCATCTTTGTGTGACATGTAGTGGTTAAGGTTCAAAATTCGGATGTATGCTCAAAGCCAAAATCACAAAAATCAGCAGGTGCCCATACGTGCATCTCTGCTTGCTCGCTATCAATTGGCTCTTGAATAACACCGACCTTCCCTATCCTATATCTCAATCCTGTATCGTTACTTGTGACGAGAAATGGTGTCTTTTTGTTTAAGTAAGGAAAATAAAGAAATGGTTGAGCCCAAACAAAGCAGCAACTCCCCGCAAAAAATACCTGCGTGCATCCACAAAAGATGTTATGCATCTTGTGAAACATCAACGGTGTGGTGTACTACGAATTGTTTCGCCGAGGTGTAACCATCACTGACGGCATTTAATTTGTCAACAACTGAGACGTGTTGCAGACGCGATCGAGGAACGAGGACCAGGAAGGCTACGTGAAGTGATGCTACTCCACGATAACACCCGCCCGCATTCTGCTAGACTGACAAAAAACACTACATAGGAGTTGGGTTGGGAAGTCATTCCGCACCCACCTTATTCATCTGATCTTTCGCCCTATAGATTTTCACCTTTTCTGTTCTTCAAGGAACCTCCTCCTCGGATGAAACTACGCTCCGAATATGGCTCGACGAGTTCTGCATCTCAAAACCACGTCATTTCTCCAGTCCCCAAATCACAAAGTTACTCCAGCGTTGGTAGATAGTGAAAGAGCATATGTTGTTGATAAGTAAGGTCGTTGATATGTGTATCTGTTGTGTTTACCAAACTTTTGGAAAACTCTACGGACTTGCGCACCAATCTAACATTAATAACAATAATTCCGTGTGGCCAAATTTCCTGGTGCGAGTCTTTCTATTGCACGCAACTTTGGCGACTTCGCCTTTCTGCTCTAGCCCGGCTGTCCAAAAGGGTAAAGGGGCCCTACAGTTTAACGTGAAATCCGAACCACCTATTATTTCTGCCGAACCCTCACATCGTTGAGATGTGTATGCCAGGTTAAAACGGAGACTGAAACACCCGTGGTCCGAGCGAAATCTGATGCTGACACCTCTCGGATTTCAGCACGCGGTTTGCAGCCCCGTTCCACCTCGCCTCCTCCACCCCCCCCCCCCCCCTCCCGTTTTTTCCGTTGCATTTGGTCGTGCCGGACGTCACATGACACCCGTTCAAGTCCCTTGTTGATCCTCTCACTCATTTTTAATTACTACTTTTTTATTGTTACAGAGAGCAGCCATCCCTCTGACCGAACGCACTGAGCTACCGTGCCGGCTACATCTAGACCACTAGGCCCAAGATGTACACTACTGGCCATTAAAATTGCTACACCACGAAAATGTACTACATACGTGAAATTTGACCGACAGGAAGAAGATGCTGTGATTTGAAAATGATTAGCTTTTCAGAGCATTTACATAAGGTTGGCGCCGCTGCCGACACCTACAACGTACGGACATCAGGAAAGTTTCCAACCGATTTCTCATACACACAGCAGTTGACTGGCGTTGCCTGGTGAAACGTTGTTGTGATGCCTCGTGTAAGGAGGAGAAACGCGTACCATCACGTTTCCGACTTTGATAAGGGTCGGATTGTACCCTATCGCGATTTCAGTTTATCGTATCGCGACATTGCTACTCGCGTTGGTCGAGATCCAATGACTGTTAGCAGAATATGGAATCGATGGGTTCAGGAGGATAATACGGAAAGCCGTCCTTGATCCCAACGACCTCGTATTACTAGCAGTCGAGATGACAGGCATCTTATCCGCATGGCTGTAACGGATCGTGCAGCCACGTCTCGATCCCTGAATCAACAGATGGGGATGTTTGCAAGAAAACAACCATCTGCACGAACAGTTCGACGACGTTTGCAGCAGCATAGTCTATCGGCTCGGAGACCATGGCAACGGTTACGCTTGACGCTGGATCACATACAGGAGCGCATGCAATGGTGTACTCAACAATGAAACTGGGTGCACGAATGGCAAAGACGTTATTTTTTCCGGATGACCCATGTTCCGTTTACAGCATCATGTTTGAGGACATCGCACTGAACGCACTGGATGCGTGTATTCGTCATCGCCATACTGGCGTATCACCCGACGTGATGGTATGGGGTGTCATTGGTTACACGTCTCGTTCACCTTTTGTTCGCATTGACGGCACTTTGAGCAGTGGACGTTGTTACATTTCAGATGTGTTACGACCCGTGGCTTTGCCCTTCATTCGATCCCTGCGAAACAGTACATTCCAGCAGGATAATGCACGACCGCATGTTGCAGGTCCTGTACGGACCTATCTGGATTCAGAAAATGTTCGAATACTGCCCTGGCCAGCACATTCTCCAGATCTCTCCCCAATTGAAAACGTCTGGTCAATGGTGGCCGAGCGACTGGGTCGTCACAATACGCCAGTCACTACTCTTGATGAACTGTGGTATCGTGTTGAAGCTGCATGGGCAACTGTACCTGTACACGGCATCCAAGCTCTGTTTGACTCAATGCCCAGGCGTATCAAGTCCGCTATTACGGCCAGAGGTGGTTTTTCTGTGTACTGATTTCTCAGGATCTATGCACCCAAATTGCGTGAAAATGTAATCACATGTCAGTTCTAGTATAATATATTTGTCCAATGGGTACCCGTTTATCATCTGCATTTCTTCTTGGTGTAGCAATTTTAATGACCAGTAGTCTATGTAGCTAGTTGATGGGTGAATTTGTGATTATCAAGACATGTGATGTAAAATGACGTATTTTTTGATTGTGTTTACGTAGAAGCTTGAATTATTCACACTCCCAAAATACAGTAGACGTTAGTACTTGATGTAAATGCCTCTGCTCGTTCCTAATAAGAAGGCATCTTCACAGACAGACAGGCGGATGGGGAACAAAGTGATTCTGTAACAGTTCCGTTTTTACTTGCTAAGTTTCGTATCCATAAAAATTGCTAAATACGGTGTAGCGACAACGTACGAGGGTCGTTCAATAAATAATGATCTACATTTTTTCTCAGAACGTATTTATTGTTAAGAGTCAGAATTTGGTGACAATATACATCAACATGTCTTGTCCATGTCCCATTTTTCTACGTAGTTCGCCAACGTTGTGAAAGAGCATGTTGGTGAAAGTTCTTTTGCTGTAGGCGTATGTTTTCACTGCATGAGTGACACTCTCGTCATCTTCAAAGCGTGTTCCCCGTAGAGAATCTTTAAGTGGCCCAAAGAGATGGAAGTCCGAGGGTGCCAGGTCTGAATCAGAGGCTCAGACGGTTTTGCTACTGTGTTGGCTGCAGATTCCTTGACTTGCGCCATAGGGTGGTGGGGTTTCGGGTTCCGCTGAATAGATCAGGAGTTCACTACACTCAACTGGCGGCTACACGGGTAGCGGAGGCTGTGTGGCGTGGACTGGGCGGTTTTTTAGGTTAGAAGACCTCGGGAAAGTACGGGGTGGGCTGCAATCTCAAAGGGTGCATGGTAAATACAGGACATGCTTGGATCAAGGAACAGTCGGAATTGTAGTTGTAAATTGTTGTATTTGTGCTGGGAAAGTCCCTGAGCTTCAAGCGCTAATAGAAAGCACAGAAGCTGAAATCGTTATAGGTACAGAAAGCTGGCTAAAGCCTGAAATAAGTTCTGCAGAAATTTTTACTAAGTCTCAGATGGTGTTCAGGAAAGATAGATTAGGCAGAATTGGTGGTGGAGTGTTTGTCTCTGTCAGTAGTGGCTTATCTTGTAGTGAAGTAGAAGTAGATACTCCGTGCGAATTGGTATGGGTGGAGGTTATACTTAACAGCCGAACTAAGTTAATAATTGGCTCCTTCTACCGACCCCCAGACTCCGATGATATAGTTGCGGAACAGTTCAGAGAAAATTTGAGTCTCGTAACAAATAAATACCCCACTCACACAGTTATAGTTCGTGGGGACTTCAACCTACCCTCGGTATGTTGGCAAAAATACTTGTTCATAACCGGTGGTAGGCAGAAAACATCTTCCGAGATCGTCCTAAATGCTTTCTCCGAAAATTATTTCGAGCAGTTAGTCCACGAACCCACGCGAATTGTAAATGGTTGCGAAAACATACTTGACCTCTTAGCCACAAACAATCCAGAGCTGATAGAGAGCAACATGACTGATATAGGGATTAGTGATCACAAGCTCGTTGTAGCTAGGCTCAGTACCGTTTCTTCCAAATCCACCAGAAACAAACGCAAAATAATTTTATTTAAAAAAGCGGATAAAGTGTCACTAGAAGCCTTCCTAAGAGACAATCTCCATTCCTTCCGAACTGACTATGCAAATGTAGACGAGATGTGGCTCAAATTCAAAGATATAGTAGCAACAGCAATTGAGAGATTCATGCCTCATAAATTGGTAAGAGATGGAACGGATCCCCAGTGGTACACAAAACAGGTCCGAACGCTGTTGCAGAGGCAACAGAAAAAGCATGCGAAGTTCAGAAGAACGCGAAATACCGAAGATTGGCTAAATTTTACAGTTTCTCGAAATTTGGCACGGAATTCAGTGCGAGATGCCTTTAATAGGTTCCACAACGAAGCATTGTCTCGAAATTTGGTACAAAATCCGAAGAAATTCTGGTCGTATGTAAAGTACACAAGCGGCAGGACGCAGTCAATACCTTCGCTGCGCAGTGCCGATGGTACTGTTACCGACGACTGTGCCGCTAAAGCGGAGTTATTGAACGCAGTTTTCCGAAATTCCTTCACCAGGGAAGACGAATGGAATATTCCAGAATTTGAAACACGAACAGCTGCTAGCATGAGTTTCTTAGAAGTAGATACCTTAGGGGTTGCGAAGCAATTCAAATCGCTTGATACGGGCAAGTCTTTAGGTCCAGATTGTATACCGATTAGGTTCCTTTCAGATTACGCTGATACAATAGCTCCCTACTTAGCACTCATATACAACCGCTCGCTCACCGATAGATCTGTACCTACAGGTTGGAAACATGCGCAAGTCGCACCTATGTTTAAGAAGGATAGTAGGAGTAATCCATCTAACTACAGACCTATATCATTGATGTCGGTTTGCAGTAGGGTTTTGGAACATATACTGTATTCAAACATTATGAACACTTCGAAGGAAACGATCTATTGATACGTAATGAGCATGGTTTCAGAAAACATCGCTCTTGTGCAACGCTGCTACCTCTTTATTCGCACGAAGTAATGGCCGCTATCGACAGGGGATCTCAAGTTGATTCCGTATTGCTAGAGTTCCGGAAATCTTTCGACACCGTTCCTCACAAGCGACTTCTAATCAAGCTGCGGGCCTATGGGGTATCGTCTCAGTTGTGCGACTGGATTCGTGATTTCCTGTAGGGAAGGTCGCAGTTCATAGTAATAGACGGCAAATCATCGAGTAAAACTGAAGTGATATCAGGTGTTCCCCAGGGAAGCGTCCTGGGACCTCTACTGTTCCTGATCTATATAAATGACCTGGGTGACAATATGAGCAGTTCTCTTAGGTTGTTCGCAGATGATGCTGTAATTTACCGTCTAGTAAGGTCATCCGAAGACCAGTATCAGTTGCAAAGCGATTTAGAAAAGATCTCTGTATGGTGTGGCAGGTGGCAGTTGACGCTAAATAACGAAAGGGGGAGGTGATCCACATGAGTTCCAAAAGAAATCCGTTGGAATTCGATTACTCGATAAATAGTACAATTCTCAAGGCTGTCAATTCAACTAAGTACCTGGGTGTTAAAATTACGAACAACTTCAGTTGGAAAGACCACATGGATAATATTAAGGGGAAGGCGAGCCAAAGGTTGCGTTTCATTGGCAGGACACTTAGAAGATGCAACAAGTCCTCTGTTAGAATATTGCTGCGCGGTGTGGGATCCTTACCAGGTGGGATTGACGGAGGACATCGAGAGGGTGCAAAAAATGGCAGCTCGTTTTGTATTATCACGTAATAGAGGAGAGAGTGTGGCAGATATGATACGCGAATTGGGATGGAAGTCAATAAGGCAAAGACGTTTTTCGTCGCGGCGAGATCTTTTTACGAAATTTCAGTCACCAACTTTCTCTTCCGAATGCGAAAATATTTTGTTGAGCCCAACCTACATAGGTAGGAATGATCATCAAAATAAAATACGAGAAATCAGAGTTCGAACAGAAAGGTTTAGGTGTTCGTTTTTCCCGCGCGCTGTTAGGGAGTGGAATGGTAGAGAGATAGTATGATTGTGGTTCGATGAACCTCTGCCAAGCACTTAAATGTGAATTGCAGAGTAGTCATGTAGATGTAGATGTAGATGTAGATGTAGATGAATGAGTATGATGCCACTCCGCGGACTACCTTTTTGTTTCTAGCTCATAGTGGTGCACCTTGCTTTCGTCCGCCGTAATGCTCCGTGACAGAAAGGCCTCTCTGTCGGTCTCAAATCGCTCCAACAATTCAGATTAAATGGTCTTTCTTTGAATCTTGTGGTCCGCTGTGAGCATTCGTGGAACCCATCGTGAGCACCTCTTTGAATATCCGAGAGTCTCGATTATTGCTGACGCACTTCCAATACTGACCGACAAGTGTAGAGCCATTTGTTGAGCTCTGATGCCCATGCCTTGGAGCAGTGGCTGTTACATAAAGTCCGAGCATGGCTGATCATGGAGTTCTGTTTCCGAATTTCCTGAGGCTGTAACTTCCTTTACCCATCTCCCAACTGTACTCCTATCAACTGCAGCATCGACATACATTGCACAAATACGTTTATGGATGTTCACCACGGTTTCTTTTTCTGCACACAAGAATTGAATAACAGCAAGCTGCTTGTAACGTGGGTAGTATGTAGACGCCATTTCGACGCTGTACTACTGCTCTGCCATCTGCCAGTGCGGTTCGAAACTTCACCGACGCACAGAACAAACATCAAATGTGAAGCACAAACAAGGACTTATATTAATGGATTTTTAAATAAATGAGGGGCATTACTTATTGATCGACCCTCGTATAAGCAGGAGCGAGAAAGGTCGAGTATGGTCGCGGTCGGAAAGGCTGTCATGCTTTCCCCACACAGAGCTTCAAGAGTGGAGACTGCGGCTGCCACCGTGGAAGTCGAGATGGAGCGGCTGCAGCGGCCCTCGGAAGCCACACGGAGGCAGCGCAGAGGAAGTCTACCCACCGGTCGGTTTAGTTACCTGGTGGCTGCAAAAGCTGCCTGGTTTGATGCGACCCGCCGTGCATTCGTCCCCTGTGGCAACCTTATGCCGCAGTGGAACTTGCACGTTACATCTTCGGACGTTGCACGTATTTCATTTGTCATCCAGTAAAAAAATAAAAAAAAATAAAAAAGTGGCTCTGAGCAGTACGGGACTTAACTGCTGAGGTCATCGGTCCCCTAGAGCTTACAACTGCTTCAACCCAACTAACCTAAGGACATCACACACATCAATGCGCGAGGCAGGATTCGAACCTGCGACCGTAGCGGTAGCACGGTTCCAGACTGTAGCGCCTCGAACCGCTCGGCCACTCCTGCCGGCTCTTCCTGTACAGTTTTTGCCTTCTACGTCTCCCCCTAGTCCAGTGGTTTCACACCTAGGGGTAATTACTCCTTGAAGACGAAAATGATATTTTCTGAGGGGCAAAAACTAAACGATTCGATACTGTTTCAGTCACTAAACTAAATTATTTTCAAAAGCCATTGCTATTATCATAATTTTATAAGACTGTAATAATAATTATATAAGTTATCAATAAGTACTTTTTATCAATTAGTAACATTAATCCGGTGGAGGTTACAGGCTCATCGCATAATCCACCTATTACACACATACGAAAAAAATGGTTCAAATGGCTCTGAGCGCTATGGGACTTAACATCTGTGGTCATCAGTCCCCTAGAACTTAGAACTACTTAAACCGAACTAACCTAAGGACATCACACACATCAATGCCCGAGGCAGGATTCGAACCTGCGACCGCAGCAGTCGCGCGGTTCCGGACTGAGCGCCTAGAATCGCAAGACCAACACACAAACGGGGCGACAATTATTGAAATCTACGAAATAAAATCGTCATCACTTCTGAATGATTTGCGTTAGGACGTCCAAACTACACGGTTGGCCGCGCAGCATGATTGGAATTAGTATGCGCTGTATGGTTTGGTTTAGCGACGAAGCCCACTTTCATTTTGATGGGTTCGTTAATAACCAAAACTGACGCAATAGGTGGACTGAGAATCCGCATTTCGCGATCCAGAAATCTCTTCACCCTCAACGGGTGACTGTCTTGTGGCAGTGTCCAGTCACGGAATAATGGATGCGATATTCCTTGATGGCACGGTGACTACCGAACAGTACGTGAAAGTAGTTTTGGAAGATGATTTCATCCCTACTATCCAAAGTGACCCGATTTTGACAAGATGTGGTTCACTCAAGTCGGAGCTCGACCCCATCGAAGCAGGACAGTGTTTGATGTCCTGGAGGAGCACTCTGGAGCCCCGTTCTGGCTGTCGGGTATCCTGAGATCAGTGGCATGGGCCTCGATTGGCCACCATATTCTCCGCATCTGAACTCGTGTGACTCCTTTTGTGGGCTATATTTAAAGACAAGATGTACAGCAATAATCCTGAAACCACTGCTGAGCTGAAAACAGCCACTCAGGAGGTCGTCAACAGCATCAGTGCTCCGACATTGCAGAATTTCGCTATCCGTCACAATTTCTATGATGGCAGGCATATCTTGCATGTCATAAACTATATCCGAACATCTGAGGTGATGTTTACGTGTTGAAAAAAGTGTGTCCACGCCATAGTTTGTAACTAGTTTACGTTGTGTTTCATACAGTTCAATAATTGTCACCCTGATGTGCTTTGTCTCGTTCATCACTGATGATAAAAGTGAGACATGTACGAAACAAATTCTTAATATCTAAAGAAAATTTCTTCTCTAAGTTGTAGATAGTACCTGCAGTAGTCCAGAAATTTCTTCATTACTCGCTTCGAAACAGTAAATGAATTAACTGGCAGCACGACACGGCAGTTAACTACATAAGATCTACTACAGTACTGTACACGGTATTATTATTATTAGAGGGATTAGCCACAAAACATTAACAGCCTGAAATCGTTCAATTTTTACCATTTCAGAAGTAAGGAGTCCGGCATTGAAGTGATTTACGAATAGTAAGTATGTAAGGTGTCAGGCAAATCCAACACCTTCCATGAAAACCCTGACATGATAAGCAAATCCAGTAGTATGTCACATAGCTCCGAATAAATCGTGACATTGAATTAGCCAAAGTAATACGAGTAATTAGTGAGCAAATGGAATACCACAGACTAACACAAGAATGCCTAAATGCATGTCATACCTTCCCACCGTGAGACAGACGCAGTTTCGAGGGGAGAAACGAGAACAGAAGCCGAGAGCAGAACCGTGTTAAGCTAGAAGGCCCTACGATAAGGGACGGACACTCATGTCACCAAGTAACTACCAGGACCATCCCCCAGCCCATGCTAAAAGCTAGAGCCCACCAGAAGAACAGCATAGATCTTACGATAACACTAAAAGGGCCACATCAGCTGCACGTTTTAGTGTGAGATTTTTTCGCGTCTCTGTTACGTTGCAAACTTTAAAAACATTGCCCCACCACAAAAAGAATAACGTTTCTCATTGGATAGACAGAATTTTCGTAGTCGGAGCTTGAGACCCTGATTGGTCAGATGAAAATACAGCCAGATAGTTTTTTTTTAACCAACTTCGGTAAGTTGTAGTAAGGAGAGGTTAGAGAGGAGTTGCTTCAGAGACGGCGAGCTGTATGGAGCTGCGCCGGTCGCCGCCCTCTCACGAACACCGACAAGGTAATGAACGAACGCGATGCCGCTTTTTGAGCGCATAAGGCTTCACTCAGAACTGCAGAAGTCTCATCTGTTACATCCCCTTTTTACGCAATACTAGTGTCGATCGTCAATTAAAACTCATGGTATTCACATTTGCTACGTAAGTTAAAATCTCAAACGCGATGATTTTTCTGTTATATAATTATTGAGAAACCACATCAGCCACTGTAATTTACAACAAGTTAGATAAGTAATTAAAGATAATTGAGGGTAACTGTAGACCATTTTGATAGTTTTCTCTTTTGTGAAACTTAATTTAAACCTAGATTATAAATGTGATATGGCATAGGTCATCCTTCGATCCATTGTATAACTTGGAAACCCATTCAGGGAATATTCGTTTACATTTTTGTTGAACGCAGTTGGTTTTATCATCCTGTATTAAAAAAATTCCTTTTATCAGTAGTGCAATTTATAAACAATGTTTTGTGAGTAGAATAAAATTTCCAGTGGTAAACATAACTGCTTTTTCGACGTTATTTTAACAGCTAACTAAAAATAGGAAAGCCTTGAACCCCTTCCATTAATTTAGTTAGTATTAAGATTCTTTTACAGGGAGTGCAGTGGAGCTTAGGCTGAAATCATTAAGTATTTGGTTATATCATCGCTAGTCTCACTGAACTCTTTTGAACTCTACATGTCATGTGTTGAAACTTCCTGACAGATTAAAACTGCGTGCCCGACCGAGACTCGAACTCGGGACCTTTGCCTTTCGCGGGCAAGTGCTCTACCAACTGAGCTACCGAAGCACGACTCACGTCCGGTACTCACAGCTTTACTTCTGCCAGTATCCGTCTCCTACCTTCCAAACTTTACAGAAGCTCTTCTGCGAAACTTGCAGAACTAGCACTCCTGAAAGAAAGGATATTGCGGAGACATGGCTTAGCCACAGCCTGGGGGATGTTTCCAGAATGAGATTTTCACTCTGCAGCGGAGTGTGCGCTGATATGAAACTTCCTGACAGATTAAAACTGCGTGCCCGACCGAGACTCGAACTCGGGACCTTTGCCTTTCGCGGGAAAGTTAGGAGACGAGGTACTGGCAGAAGTAAAGCTGTGAGTGCCGGGCGTGAGTCGTGCTTCGGTAGCTCAGTTGGTAGAGCACTTGCCCGCGAAAGGCAAAGGTCCCGAGTTCGAGTCTCGGTCGGGCACGCAGTTTTAATCTGTCAGGAAGTTTCATATCAGCGCACACTCCGCTGCAGAGTGAAAATCTCATTCTGGATGTCATGTGTTGTCTGGCGTCTCCTTACCAGCAACAGGTCCCACGTTCATACTAGTCAATTCCCTAAAAAACACGCTCAGAGCTTCGTTGCGCGATAGTGGTAGTGAGACACGACATAGAGCGACAGACACCACGCAGAATGTTAGAAGTATAGTGCACGTATCTGAACTTCTTTGATTTTAAATTGTGCTGCAGTGTGCAGGTGAAGCAAGTGCCGCAGTAGAGAGGAGTAATGCAGGGGAAGTATGGTTGGTTGGTTGGTTTGAAGGATTGAAGGGACCAGACTGCTAGGGCCATCGGTGCCACAGCGTAAGTATGTTTTGTGACAAGTGTCTACCCTCACTGTTGATAGTTAGTTTCATTTTCTGATGAGGAGTTGTGGGTTGCGATGCAACTCGGATTTCTTCGTCATCCATTCTAACTCCCTCCCTCCCTCACAACACACACACACAAACACACACACACACACACACACACACACACACACACTCACTAAATATCATTCATCTTCATCATTTTAATAGTAAGTGTTCTATGAAAAGTCTTTCACTCTACCGTTTAGTTAGATGCTAAAGTTGGTTTAATTTGGGTGAGGGTGGTGGCGTCACAGATGGAGTGGGGGGGGGGGGGGGGGAGAGATAATGCCTAATGTCACTGAAAGAGAATGGCCGATTCTGCGGAGAAGCTCCTCATTCCTTGCCTTAACAGTCCATCTTATTTCCAACACTGTTCTGTAGTACCACATCCCAAATGCTTAGATTCTCTGTTCCGGTTTTCACAGTAGACCATGATTCACTGCCACACGATGCTGTACTCCAAACGCACATTCTCAGAAATTTCTACCTCAAATTATGGGCTATCTTTGATACTATTAGACTTCTTTTGGTCAGCAGTGCCCTCTTCACTTGTGCTTGTCAGGTTCTTATGTCCTCCTTGTCCGTCTGTCATGGGTCACTTTGCTTCGAGGTACAGAGTGACAATTATTTAACTTTGTGAAAAAAACGTAAATTATTTCAATTTACGCCATGCCCACACTTTATACAACATTTAAACCTCACTACAGATATTAGGATTTAGGATATGATATGTTCGACATGCCTGACATCATTGACGATGATGTGGATCAGACGAGTAGCGAAATTATGCATGACTCGCTGAAGTGTCGATGCTGTCGTTGACCTCCTGAATGCCTGTTTTCAGCTGAGCTATGGTTTTGGGGTTATTGCTGTACACCTTGTCTATAACATAGCCCGCAAAGAAAGGCGTCGGGTGTGTTCAGATCCGGAGAAAATGGCGGTCAGTCGAGGCCCATGCCAGTGACCTCTTGGTACCCTTCAGCCAGAATATGGTCCCTTAAGTGCTCCTCCAGGACATCAAACACTCTCCTGCTTCGGTGGGGTCGAGCTCCATCATGAATGAACCACATCTTGTCCAAATGAGCGTCACTTTGGACAATGGCGATGAAATCATCTTCCAAAACCTTCACGTACCGTTCGGTTGTCACCATGACATCAAGGAACATCACACCGATTATTCCGTGACTGAACATTGCCCAGCACACAGTCACCCGCTGAGGGTGAAGAGACTTCTCTATCGCGAAATGCGGATTCTCAGTCCCCCAAATGCGGCAATGTTGCTTACTGACAAACACATCCAGATGCATCTGGGCTTCGTCGCTAAAGCAAACCATGCCTATGCATACTAATTCCCATAAGGCCCTCAGGCCAACCGTGCAGTTTGAGCGTACTAACGCAAACCGTTCAGAAGTGATGACGATTCTATTTCATATAGTCAACCTGCAGCAGAATTCCCTCACTTCCTCTGCTTCGTGGTCACCAATTTTGATGTTAAGCTTCTCACCTATTCTCAGTAACGCTGCTTAAACTGATACCTCTGTGGTGTAGTGATTTTAAACGTTTGTGTTTTTATTCTGCAGTGTTTATGTGATGGTAGTCACAGGCAAAACGTGTGTTACTGCAAATTTTGCACATTTCCAATTGTTCTTATTCTAATTTCTCTTTCATTATCAGAATATTAAATCAATTCACCAACATCGTGCGTGTAAAACTGTTTAAGGGTCTATTTGAAATTTTTATTTTCAAATAAATTTACGTCGAAGGATAAATGCTAGTAAAATTATGCCCCCACAGCTCGAAGTCTTTCCACTCCACAGTTCAAACGCAGTTGCAAACGTATCACTCGCATATTGGAAATGTTCCTCTGCATCTCTATGCATTTTTTGTGTTCCTGAAATTACGTTCAGTAAGACTTTACAAAGACTGTAACGTCAGTTGCTGCAGTACTCCAGCGTATGTTTTCCTTCAATTTGTGTATCGCTTCAGGATTATCTTCGTACACGTTTCCTTTTAAATATCTCCTTAGATAAATACCACAGCAGACAGGTCCGGGAAACGAGACGGGCTCAAACCTTTCCTCGTTGCGCTTCACCTATACGAAACAGCGACCGACGAGGCGTTGTTCGAAAAAACAGTAGTACCCTGTTCCGTGTTCCTGTAATTGGGAATAGACGTCCTCGAAAATTTGATGTTAAACTCCAGAACTCATATTGAATTCGAAGATCACATGCCCGATAGTTCAAACACCAGAAATTGTGCAGCAAAGTCCAGTTTCTCTTAATTGTGAAGTGGTATTTGATTCACGATGTGGAGGTTCCCCTTGGGTCCTTATCGATTAGTCTGGCTATTCAAACGGTCAAAAACTGAGCTTAGTCGTTCTTAAAACACGGCATCGGTTCAAGTTCACCATCAACAGTCTTTGTAAGCAACCACTCGCAATACCTCTTTACTGCATTAGCTGGAGATAATACTTGAACACATGATACGTTCCTAGTACATGGACTGTACGGTAGAAACTCGTCTGTTGCGCAAGCCACCTAATAGATATTCTTGGACTAGCAGTAATTCCAAGCAAAATGTTTGTAACAGCTTCCGCAAGTCTAACTGAAGACTTACAGTATCGCTTGGATTTGGAGACATCGCCACTGGACCACCATTTTGTCACCAACTTCCGAACAGATATTTTTTAAAGAATACTGGAGATCGGGAATTGTTCATGAGCAACTTCATGAATCTTCTTAACTGAACCGGTAGGGGTATAAGTTTCAACTACACACATTCTTTCACTCACAAAATATGGTATAATATACTTGAATAACGGAGATAAACACGAGAAGGCACTCACAGCACTTGAAACTCTCAGGGAACGAGCAAAAATCGGAGCTGTCAACCAAGCCCGTCACGTGATCGAGAGATAAGAAGAGTTTACAGAATGGGGCCGCCTCTACCCAAGAAGGGAATGAGGTCGAAATGCGTATACCACCTCTCTTCAGACATTGAACAAACCACCTACGTACACTGAAGCGCCAAAGAAACCGCTATAGGCATGCGTATACAAATACAGAGATATATAAACAGGAAGAATACGGCGCTGCGGTCGGCAACGCCTATACAAGACAACAAGTGTCTGGCGCAGTTATTAGATCGGTTACTGCTGCTACAATGGCAGGTTATCAAGATTTAAGTAGGCTTGAACGTGGTGTTATAGTCGGCGCACGACAGATGAGACACATCATCTCCGAGGAAGCGATCGGATTTTCCCGTACGATCATTTCACGAGTGTATCATGAATATCATGGATTCGGTAAAACATCAAATCTCTGACATCGCTCCGCCCACAAAAAAGTCCTGCAAGAACGGGATCAACGACGATTGAAGAGAATCGTTCAACCTGACAGAAGAGCGTGCGAACCAATCAACGAAACATCTTCGATGTGGGCTTTCGGAACCGAAGGCCCACTCGTGTATGCTTCATGACTGCGCGACACAAAGCTTTACGCTTCGCCTGGGCACGTCAACACCGACATTGGATTGCTGATGACTGGAAACATGTTGCCTGGTCGGACGAGTCTCGTTTCAAATTGTATCGAGCGGATGGACGTGTACGGGTATGGAGACAATTTCATGAATCCATGGAACCTGCATGTCAACAGGGGCTGTTCAAGTAGGTCGAGGCTCTGTAATGGTGTGGGGCGTGTGCAGTTGGAGTGAATGGCACGTCTAGATACGACTGTGACATGTGGCACGTACGTAAGCATCCTGTCTGACCACCTGTATCCATTCATGTCCATTCTGCATTCCGACGGACTTGGGCAATTCCAGCTGGACAAAGTGACAGCTCACACGTCCAGAATGGCTCCAAAACACTCTTCTAAGTTTAAACTTTTTCACTCGCCACAATACTAACGAGAGTGTACATTACTGAGCATATCTGGTATGCCTTGCACCGCGCTGTTCAGAAGAAATCTCCACTCCCTCGTACTCCTACGAATTTATGAACAGCCCTGCAGGACTGATTGTGTCAGTTATCTCCAGCACTACTTCAGACATTAGTCTGAGTTCATGCCACAACGTGTTGCGGAACTTTCGCGTGCTCGCGAGGGCGCTACAAGCAGGTGTACCAATTTCTTTGGGTCTTCAGTGAATAAAGTTAAGTGAACATGAATAAAAATAATGATTTCAAGTTTGGTAAGGTGGTGGTAAGATGTGCAGTTTTGATTTGTGAGAGGATCATAGTGTTGTGAGATTCTTGTAACATTTCCTCTGCGAGGGATTTGGATGCAGGTGGGTTTGGAGACGAAGTGGTATGCCAAAGAAAGTAGGATTACTGGGGAGTCCCGATGACCAGCGAAGACGTGTCTGGAGGCGCTCCGGACAGCTCTGGGTACCACCCTGACCGACGCCTGCCCTTATGCTCGACTTACGAGAAGTGATGGTCCGAGGTGGCATTTCTCTTTGCAGCAGGGTCCCTTCGGTTGTCATCCGCATACTCTCTCCTACTGCAACAGTGCGCATCCCAACCAACAACTCAGTGAGAGTGTGAAGGAACGTATTTGAGAAGTGAAAGACGACGTGCACACGCAGTGTGAGTGGACGAGTGAGTCAATCAGTCTTTCAAAACTGCTACATCGAAAAAAACTACAAAACGCTCAGTGGTTTGTGTTGTGTCTAGGAATCCTGCATACTCTGTTCGTATTGATGAGTTTTATTACAAAAGACAATTACAGTTACTTAACTTTGATATGTGTCGCAAGCGAAAGGCTAAATTCAAAATAGTCTTCTTCAGAATAGACAAACACAAGTGTGTGCTAAGTGGAGAGTGCTAATGAAGTCGCTAACGTTGACGGTGCTACCGAAGTGACTTGCCACAAGTCGGACCCGGCGCATATGTACTCTTCACATAGCGGCCACTGCTGTCGCGTTGTCGTCCACGAGGAAGGTCAGTTACCTACTCTGTCATTTCCTACTGCCGTGCAGGCGCTGACTTTACGCAGTAACATCGTCGTATATGGAGCACGATATTGGGAGGGGGAGGGGGGGGGGGGAAAGCTGGAGCTTGGACGCTCTGATGGACTGGAAACTGGCTGCATGGGACGTCAGACTTACGCTCCTACTCCGAAATACGGCCTTTGCTCTGGTTGAAATGTCCCCTGGAAAACGCCCAGGAGGGTATGTGTCCACCTCTGGGGGCCCAAGACGTCGGCTGTTGCGGTGTGGGCGGGTCCAGCTGTATCAGTAGAACGAGAGGAAACGGAAGAGGCGAAGGCTCTGTCTCCATGTGGTCGTCCCGCGGTGTTGTGATGAAACCCTCTGGCGGCTGGTGCTGTCCTCGGGATCCGTGAATTTGGGGTAAGAGATACAGCAGCATTACCGCGCAGATGACAGTCGCTAATTTGATTGTGATGTCGGCACTGCAGTCCGTCTGGACCTGAAATGAGATACATGCACGCGTCTCTCGCCCACCGCCTGCTGCCGCTAAAACCCTGTAAAAGACAATATCACGCTGCGCGAAGCGATACTTGCGGCCTTCTTGTGGCGCCAGGTGCTGAGGACGGTGGAGCAGGTGGAGCAGTGTCCGATGTCGTCTGCCGTGTAGCAATTCCGCCGGCGATGGTCCATCTCGTGGGTGCGAACGATATGAGGCGAGAAACAGTTGCAATGCTTGATCCCTGGTGTGTGCCGTGAGAAGTTTGGAAAGCTCCTGGTTGAAGGTCCTGACAAAACGTCCCTTTTCCTTTCCTGAAGCTAAACTGGTCTCCTCACATCACTTATTCAATTTTGTTTGCCAACCGTCTATTTAGTGTTCTTGCAATGATCTTTGCCACATGCGATATCAGACTAGTTGTTCTATAATCACTACACTTCTTGGCTTGCTTTTTCTTCTCAAGAGTAACCATTGTGAAGTCCAAAAAGTCTTCAGGCCATTCTCCAGTTTCATAGATGTTGTTTATGAGTTGTGTCAGAACTTTCAAACTTTCATTTCCGATTTCTTTAAGGAAATCCTCTGGTATTTCGTCATCCCCTGTAGGTTTCCTACTCTTCATGTCCTTTATCGCCTTCTCTACTATCCTTGTCAATATACTGGGCCCATTTTCATCTTCGTCGATAGCTTCCTCTGGCTCTATGTCGATGTCCTCTGGGCGATGTTCTGTATCATACAGTTTCCTTATATATTCTTCCCATGTTTTCAGCACTTCCACTTGTTCAGTAACCACTTGTCCTCTAGAATCTTCTATTCCCAACGTCCTTACACTTTTGTTCTCTCCTTCTCCCAGTTCCTTCTTTTACTGGTACATGAGGTCGTGCCTTCCTCTTCTTTGTAGTTTTTCTATTTCGTCACACATTTCTTCTAAGTACTTTTCCTTCGCTTTGTCTGTTTCCCACCTGAGTGTTGTTAAGTCTTCTGTATTCCTCTTCATTAACATTTTCACACTACCCCCTTTCCTCCATATTGTCCAGCATCTCATTGGTGATCCAGGGTTTTCTCGTTCTTAGTTTCCCTCCCAACTTTACTCTTCAGAGTATTTAACAAAACCATTTAAACATTTTGCCACTGATCTTCCGCACTTGCAGTTGTATTTTTGTGTCTGACTTCATTAAATTTTTTCTCTAGCGATTCTCTTACTGTCACCTTATCCTCTCTTAGCTTTTCCAATCCCATATCTGTTTTCTCCTCCCATGCTGTCGGATCTTCGTCAGCCTTATGCTGATATCTGCAACCAAAAGGTTGTGATCTGAGTCGATGTCGGCAGCCGGCATAGTCTTGGCGTCCTTCACACTGCCCCTAAACCTCTGTTTGACGAGTATATAGTCTATCTGATACCTGTTTATGTCTCTTGGGCTCTTCCATGTGTACAGTTCACTCTTCGTTTTCTTGAACCAAGTGTTCATCACCACCAAATTATTTCGGTGACAGAATTCCACAAGCATTCCTCCTCTGTTGTTTGTTTTTCCTAATCCATATTGTCCAACAATGTTTGCTTCATTGGCTTGTCCAACCACACTATTCCAGTCACCCATGGTTATGGTATTTACTTTTCCTTTTCCTTCAGACTGAATGATTTCATCATAGATTTTGTCCGCTTCTTCGTCATGGTGATCTGATATTGGCATGTACACTTGCACTATCAGAATGTCTACTGGTTTTGCACTTATTTTCAAAAAAATTAAATGGTCACTATGAAGCACGACTTTATTCACACTTTGCACTAATTCATTTCCCATCACTATTGCTACGCCACCTTTAAGACTTTTACCACCGGAATAAAACATTGCGTAATTATCTGATACTGTTGCACCACTATCTGTCCACCCTACTTCACTTAATCCCATTATGTTCACTTCACATGTGTCTATTTCTCTCTTCAGGTTTTCCAGTTTTCCTGCCCTTTGAAGTGTTCTCACGTTCCATGTTATAATGTTCATCTCTTTTGATGACACCACCTGACATACTCCCCACACGGAGATCCGAACGGGGGAGTAGTTTATTTCCGGAATATATTACTCCAGGATACGCCATCATTATCCTCCGTCTTCCAACATTCAGGAAATATAATAATGTGGTAGTCTTTCCACTTCCTTTCCACATCGCAGACTATGCTCGGTTTCGCCCATGAGTCTTCGATCTTGAGCCATCTGAAGCATCATTTGCTCTTTGCATCAATTCGATACTGGTGCCCGCTGTTACCCGGTACCAGAGGAAGTATAGGATCGGGTAAAGAAAGACGCCTAGCCCTCGAAACGTAATAGCGTCAGGGTCGGAAAAAACAAGAGTTGACCGAGGATGGCCAAACAGGAAAGATAAAAGTGAGGAGCCTGGCATAAGTAAGTGGAAGCAATGCCAGGACTCAGCTCGGGGTCCCGTGGTTGCCAGCCACGATTCTTCATGTAGTAGCATATGCGTACTCCCCTGGAGTACGCATATACCACTACATGAAGAAGCTCAAACCGTTTGTGTTGTGAACACCCCTTTGGGCTTGTTCAAATATTTATGTTTGCCTTTCGGCAATGTTTCCGCACCCGGCATTTTCCAACGTTATTTCGAACAGCTGACTGTTCAAGTTCCAAACTGTTCAGACTATTTGGACAATATTGACATAACAGATCGTAAACCTGAAGAACACATAGCAAATTTGCGTGCTTCCTTTCGTGTGTTATCTGATGCGGGACTAAAGTGTAGACTGGATAAGTGTGATTTTTTTAAAACCTGAGTTGCAGTATCTTGGTCATGTGAAAAAGAGTCAAGGTGTACATCCTCTTCAGTCACATTTGTTAGCCATAGGTGACGTGGTAGTTCCTCGCAATGTCACAGAAATGCAGTAAGTCTTAGGGCAAATGAACTATTATATTCGGTTCATACAGAATGCTGCACAAATCGCAGCTCAATTGCTTCGCTTGCGTCGCAAGAACGTCCTCTTTGTTCTGTTCCCTGTCTTCAGCTTCTTCCTTCAGTCTGTTGTATCTCCTTCCATCTTTCATGTCGTCCAGATGTTGAATTCTTCTTCTTTCTCGTCCTGCGTTTCCTCTGAGTTTCCCTTCGATAACATCATGTATCAGTCCCTCGTGTCTAAGTACGTGTCCAATGCAGTTGGCCTTTCTCTGGAGAACTGTACTTCTGTACTCTCCTACTCTTCGCAGTACATCGTCATTTTTTATGCGATCTGTCCACTTGATGTTTTCCATTCTCCTCCAGCACCACATTTCAAAGCTCTCTAAGTATTTTTTCTCCTTCTTTCTCATGGTCCATTTCTCTGCTCCATACAGTGCAATGCTCCAAATGTAGCACTTTATCAGTGTTTTCCTCAGTGTCAAACTCAACCTGCTGGTCAGCAGAGTCGTCTTCTTGTTGAAAGCAGCTTTGGCCATGGCGATACTTGCTTGTATTTCGTTGGTGCAGCGGCCATCCTTTGTGATAAAACTTCCCAGGTACTCGAACTGATTCACATTTTTCAGTTCCCGATTGTCAACAGTTATCTTCAAGTGTTTCTCGCGTTTTGATATGAGCATCACTTTTGATTTTTCGATGTTGATTTCTATGCCGTATTTTCTTCCCGTTTCCACCAAATTGTTCATCATGTGTTGCAGCTGTCTCTGCACTAACAGGTCGTCTGCATACTTGATGGTGTTGATCAGACGTCCTCCTACTTTGAAGTTCCCGCATCCTTTCAGCGCTCCTCTCGCCAGCATTTCTCCATACAGGCTGAAGAGACTTGGCGACAGACAACATCCTTGTCTCACTCACCTTCCTATTTCCACACTGGTCGTTTCTCCATAGTTCAGTCGTACCTTTGCCCTTTGTCACAGGTACAAGTTCCTTATAAGTCTCCGATCTCTCCAGTTGATTCCTATTTCCTTAAGGATGTTCATCAATATATTCCAATTGACTCTGTCGAAGGCCTTCTGCCAGTCTATAAAACAAGCGCAAACCGGCGCTGACTTTACGCCATAGCGGTTTGTCACACACGTCTTTGTTTATATTTTTGAGCCAACACATTTTTCTAGATTTAACAACGTTTTGGAACTCAGCTTTGTTATTTTTCGACTAGAGCGCCATCTATCGCGGAATGACATAGGTGTTATGTAGAAAAGTTACCCTTTTTCTCTATAGAATCCGATTCTACGATGAAAATGGACGTTCATATTTTAAAGTTACGAAGGGGCTCAACAGTGGTATCACCAGATAGCATTTTTTTAAATATTGAACGCATATTTTCCCGTTTTCTAATCCGGTTTGTAGTTTTTGAGATACTGCGTTGTCTCAAGATAAAAAATCCCCGCAGAAAATGCAACACTTCCCCTGGTAACGTAACGTCTGCATTACCTACTAACACCGCAAAGAATGCACCCTCTCCTTTCCACTCACCTTTGAAACCCTTTACACCACTAACCTTGTAACGTCCTTTAAAAATTATTTCTTTAGGTTATGTCGAATGACTGTCTGAAGTGTAGAATGGATACTAAACTCGAGTTATATTGTAGCGTGTTGTAACTGCAAGTGGTGTGCTTACTCTGTGTCATTGTTAGCAAAACTTTGTCTTTGTACGCATTGATAGGGCAATGCAATTCCCAATACCAATAATGAAATACAGTCAGTGAGAAAACATATTCAGCCCCTTAAGCACTGAATCCTCTGCGCCTATTCAACACTTATAAGTGATAACTTTGGTCCCTGTGCACATAACAAATAAATTAAATTGTCTTACCTCTAAAGTAGTAACGGTGGAATGCGATACACTATGTATCGGGACACCTGGCTGAAAATGACTTGCAACTTCCTGGCGCCCTCCTCCGGTAATGCTGTAATTCCATTTGGTGTTGGCCCAGCTTTAGCCTTGATGATAGCTTCAACTCTCGCAGGCATACTTTCATTCAGGTGCTAGAAGGTTTCTTGGGGAATGACAGTACATTCTTGAAGAAGTACTGCGCTGAGGAGACGTATCAATATCGGTTGGTGAGACCTGGCACGAAGTCGGCGTTGCAAAACGTCCCAAAGGTGTTCTTTAGGACTCAGGCGTCTGTGCAGCCCAGTCCATTACAGGGATATTATTGTCGTCTTACAATTCCGCCACAGGCCGTGCATTATGAACAAGTGCTCGATCGTGTTGAAAGATGCAATCGCCATCCCCGAATTGCTCTTCAACAGTGATAAGCAAGAAAGTGCGCAAAACGTCAAAGTAGGCCGGCCTGTGCTGTGATAGTGCCACGCAAAACAACAAGGGGTCCAAGCCCCTTCCATGGAAAACACGACCACATTGTAACACCACCACTTCTGATTTTAGTTTTGCCACTACACACGCTGGCTGGTCCCGGCGGAGGTTCGAGTCCTCCCTCGGGCATGGGTGTGTGTGTTTGTCCTTAGGACAATTTAGGTTAAGTAGTGTGTAAGCTTAGGGACTGATGACCTTAGCAGTTAAGTCCCATAAGATTTCACACACATTTGAACAACTACACACGCTGGCAGATGACGTTCACCTGGCATTTGCCATACTCAAACCCCGCCATCGGGTAGCCACATTGTGTACCGTGATTTGTCACTACACACAACGTTTCTCCGCTGTTCAATCGTCCAAAGTTTACGCTCCTTACACCAAGCGAGGCGTCGTCTGGCTTTTACTGGCGTCATTTGTGGTTTATTTGCAGCCACTCGGCCACGAAATCCAAATTTTCTCACCTCCCCCATAACTGTTATAGTACTTACTGTAAATCCTAATGCAGTTTGGAATTCCTGTGTAATGTTCTCGATGGCTGTCTGCCTATTACATATTACGACCCTCTTCAATTGTCGGCGGTCTGTGTCAGTCAACAGATGAGGTCGGCCCGTACACTGTTGTGCTGTACGTGTCCCTTCATGTTTCCACTTCACTATCACACCGGAAAGAGAGGACCTAGGGATGTTTAGGAATGTGGAGATCTCACGTACAGACGTATGACACAAGTGACACCCAATCAGAGGTTCAAATGGCTCTGAGCCCTATAGGACTTAACATCAGAGGTCATCCGTCCCCTAGAACTTAGAACTACTTGAAGTTAACTAACGTAAGGAAATCACACACATCCATGCTCGAGGCACGATTCGAACCTGCGACAGTAGCAGTCGCACGGTTCCGGACTGAAGCGCTTAGAAGCGCTCGGCCACCGCGGCGACACCCAATCACCTAACCACGTTCGAAGTCCATGAGTTCAGAGGAGCGCCCCATTCTGCTCTCTCAAGATGTCTAATGACTACTGATGTCGCTGATATGGAGTACGAGGCATTAGATGGTAGCACAATGCGCCTAATATGAGAAACGTATTTTTTGAGGTGTCCGGATGCTTTTGATCACATAGTGTACATTCTGGTCTCTCTCATAAAAAATATGAGTATGCTAACTACACGCTCAACACTGTGCAATGCTGGCCATAACACTTGAAATGCACGTTAAATTCTTATGGCTGAGAAACAACTTCTTTGAAAAATATATGATCTGGACAGGGGGCGGTATTGATTATGGTGCATTAGTGACATGTTATTTTTTTTGGCAAAATTGTATTGCAACATAAGTTTGTCTTTTCAAAAAGCATTTGACAACTGAAGTTACATTGTTAAAAAAAGGAATATGTAATATTTATTAGTTGACCCACAACCAATTTTATTTTTTTACAGCAACTATTATCTAGCCTCACTAGTCCAGCATAAACGCAAATCGTCAAATTACATTTACTTTGTTAACAAATCTTATAAGCATTACAAAAGTGAAATATCTAACTAGCCTTTTTATAAAATCAGTTTACGTACATTCTGGGGTTACTCAACAATTACTAATTATCAGCCGACTCATCTGCACTAACGCGCTGGGAAAACAAAATCATAATTATTTAATATTTTTACCCTGGTTGTATGAAGACTTCTGCTTCCATATTCAACAGTATTGACATACCTAAATTAATCTAACACTTGGTCGCTTCAGAGAGCACACCACAAAAACTGCCTTCTCCATCGTATTTCGCTCACAGACAGCGACCTACAACTGTGCGCCCAGTGCTCTCTTACTCCAACACTACAATCTCAGACCACAAACAGTATCTCTGGCTCTGCGGTCGTGCAGTCAGGGATTGGCTTTATAAAGACTATCAGAGACATATATCGCTTATAATGTCATAGGTTCAGTCTGGTGTACATTAATACTCTTTTAATATTCGGGTGCCACATACAAGTGTACCTCAGCAGACTCCTTTCAACCTCTCAGGAGATTACTATCCTCAGCTATGAAAAACCTCCAAAATCCTACTTACTTTGAAGCCACAGAAACCTGCTACTGATACCTCATCCTACTGTCCCTTCTGCCTCACCTCGGTCCATCCTTTCCTGACGTATCGAACAACACTTTCACCAACGCCGTCTCCTTCCCATTAAGCAATGTGGCTACCATCTTAATTTCTCCACTGATGCCCCATCTCATATTTCATCAGCTCATTTCCCGTAAATCCGGCATTTGTGTCTTCCTCGACCTAGAGGTATCCTATGATCATGTACGGCCTTTTTCTCTCCTTTTTAGACTCCAGACATATGTACTTCCAATGAGCTTTGTCCGCCTCATTGTATGCTTCTTACCTTATCACCCATCCACAATACCATTTCCCATCCCTTCCATGCCACTGCAGGAGTCCCCAAGGCGGCTTTCTCTCTCATCGCTTCTACACTCTTGATACGCCCTAACCACCTCCACTAGACCACCTCATTCAGTATGCTAATGACACCGCTTTCCTCACCCTCTACTCCACACGATCCCCTCAAATACACTTCAGATAGTTTATCTTCTGTTGTCTGTTGTAAGCAATGGCTCCTCAAGATCAACCTCTCCAAAACCCGGACAATAAATATAGGACAAATCAGTGACACAGTCCGTCCCCACGATGTTTACCTTACCAATTACAACCGTCCTGTCCAGTTAACTCATACACTAAAATATCTTGACTAACCATCGACCGGCAACTAATGTGGAAACCTCACCTACTAACCATCCAACAAAAAGCCCCCGATAGACGAACACTGCTAAAAGTACTAACAGGCTGAACTTGTGGATTACACCCGTCCACTATTCTCCACACCCACAAAACCCTAATCCGAACCATCCTCTGCAATACAAATGTTCCATGGTCTGAGTCGCCTTGCCACGGTTCGCGCAGCTTCCCCCAAAAATGGTTCAAATTGTTCTGAGCACTATGGGACTTAACATCTGAGGCCATCAGTCCCCTAGAACTTAGAACTACTTAAATCTAATTAACCTAAGGACATCACACACATCCATGCCCGAGGCAGGATTCGAACCTGCGACCGTAGCGGTCGCGCGGTTCCAGACTGAAGCGCCTAGAACCGCTCGGCCACAGCGGCCGGCGATGCTTCCCTCATCGGAGGTTTGAGTCCTCCCTCGAACATGGATGTGTGTGTTGTCCTTAGCGTTAGATTAAGTAGTGTGTAAGCCAAGGGACCGATGACCTGAGCAGTTTGGTCTCATAGGAGCTTACCACCACCACCATCGACCCCTGCCTCACCAAAGTTCCTTATATTCCTCCAAATCCTCGAAAGCCATGTACTCCGCCACCTCCCTTTCTGCATCCGTTTACCTCCCCCACGTGGGTGTTCTACCATCTTATCAAACTGGCACCCTTCCTCACCCACATCTAACTCCTCTGCACTTCTATACCAACTGCAAACTAGATTCCAATAATCCTATTACCCCCCCCCCCCCCCAAAAAAAAAAGAAACACTAGTGTGGTGCTGGGGCTTCACAAAGACGTCCCGTGTCCCTTCACCTACATACGATCCATATCCTATCCCAACCAACTCCTTCCACAAGACAATGAGGCGCTCCCTGATATCTACCCCCTCTACTAGGTCTTACCCTTCCCCAGCTATCCCACTCTACATCAGGGTCCCCTCCACTTTCCCTCCCCATCCATCCCCATTTCTTTCGTGTTGTTACCACTACCCTAGCCACACACCAGACTCCTCCTGCATCCGTCTTCCCTCTATCGACCCCAACACCTTCCTTCATGTCCGTCGGCCGCTGTGTTCGAGCGGTTCTATGCGCTTCAGTCCCGAACCGCGGTGCTGCTACGTCGAAGGTTCGAATCCTGCCTCGGTCACGGATGTGTGTGATGTCCTTACGTCAGTTAGGTTTGAGTAGTTCTAATTATAGGGGTCTGATGACCTCAGATGTTAAGTCCCATAGTGCTCAGAGCCATTTGAACCATTTGAACCTTCATCTCCATTGCTTACCTACACAATAGACCTGAACTTCTTCTACCCACATCCCTTAACCACATGGAACATATTCTCCCCTCCAGAAATTCTACCCTCCCAGTGGATATCCTTCAGATTTCAAGTGAAAGTGCAGTGGTCCAGTGCTTTATCTTAAAATAATTTCGCCATTCTGTGATAGGTTTTTAAAATTAAATATTTTCGTTTTTTTTTTTGCCTGGCTGTCATCGATTTTCAATTTCAGAAAGTAAATCAGTTTCAATTTTTTTTCATTTTTGTTATATTTTTAACAATGTTCTCGGCTGAAGAACGAAATATTGTACAGCCGATAGCACACCACGCGCACATACGGAGTGAGGGGGGGATGAAATAACAATAAAGAAAAAATGTGTGTGTGTATGTTAAAGCTACTTATTTACATTGAAATATGATGACAGACCCTATATCATTGTGCGATTATCACTGGATGAATGAACAAATGAAACAAAAATTAGAGAGCATACGAGGGCACAAAGGCCGTCGCTCAGTACGCGAATGGAGTGGCACTGGAACACGCTAGTAGGCACCCTCTGCCATGGAGTGTAGTGGCTTGCGGAGTGTGAAAGAGATTTTCACTCTGAAGCGGAGTGTGCGCTGATATGAAACTTCCTGGCAGATTAAAATTGTGTGCGGGACCGAGACTCCAACTCGGGACCTTTGCCGATTGCGAACAAGTGCTCTACCAACTTTTTTTTTTTAGTTGATCTCATTTTGTTCACTATCGGTCGTTGTATTTGTTCGGGGCGGACGTCTCATGACGCTTATTCAAGTTCAACGTTGATCCATTCACTCAGTTTTTTTTATTACAGAGGGCAGCTAACCCTGTGACCGAACACGCGCTGTGCTACCGTGCTAGCATCCATCTGAGCTACCGAAACACGCCTCACGCCCCGTCCTCACAGCTCTACTTCAGCCAGTACGTATATCGGTAGACACACACTTATTGTTCCTGAATAACCGTGTGTAGAAAGGTGATGCGAGTGCGCGTTGTTGTTCCACATGTGAGTAATAGGTCTATGAAGAGGACGGGCAGAGTGCGGCGCTGGCGGCGGCGGCGGCTGCTAGGCGCGCGCCCATGTTGGGCAGGTCGCGGCCGCCGCTGGCTCAGCTGTGGGCCGTAAATCTGGCCGGCAGGCAGCAGAATGGCGGCGCGTTAGCATAGGCCGCCGCCAGACGCCGCCGCCGGTCCCGCGTCTAGCCGGCCGACGGAGTCACCGACCCACGGCCGGCGCCGGTCGTCGAACCCCGGCCGTCAGGCTCAGAATAGCGCCCCCCACCCCCGTAGAGCTGTCGTGTATGTCCCCTGCACTGCACTGTTCGCCTAATGAGAGGCTACGTAGAGGTTACATATTTTAATGTACATAACACATAAATGTGTATGTAATATACAGGGTGAAATCTTCCCTTAGGATTTCTATCTTTTGTTTAATAATAACAAATGAAATCTTCCCTTTGAAATTTATTCTCTTTCTCAATCTTCGCATACAAATTTAATTGCTACTTATTAAAAGTTATTTTCTGATTATTTCGACGAAACATAAAATGTGTCGTCGTCGTGGCCCTCAGGCGTTACCTGCAATAACCCAAAACTGTTCCATACCTTTTTTTACTGTTACTAGATCGCCATCTGACTGCTACATCGAACTGCGACATGAATATACTTACTCTGTTTTACTATACTTTATTAGATGCTGGTGGGCTGTCATAATAAGTGGCTGTATTTATTACCAAAGCTGACGCTATTCTTTAATAGCAAAGCTGATGTTATTCTTTAATTAATTTGACTGAAGTTAGGTAATTCATAGTTAAACTGGCCGATCGGTTCTAGGCGCTTCAGACCGCGCGACCGCTACGGTTGCAGGTTCGAATCCTGCCTCGGGCATGGATGTGAGTGATGTCCTTAGGTTAGTAAGGTTTAAGTAATTCTAAGTTCTAGCGGACTGATGAGCTTAGAAGTTAAGTCCCATAGTACTCAGAGCCATTTTAACCATTGTTAAACTTTTTCTTGAGAACAATAAAATTTTGCAGACTTTTTGATGGTTTTTGGGATGGATTATAATCAGGAATGCAATATTTCTGACAAAAATTAATTATATTCTCAATGAAATGATTTCACAAACGTTCGAATGGGACTTACTTTTTACAATAATCTTAGTACTAGCATTGCGCAAACATACCTTCAGTAGTCTTGAGTTTCTCAAAAAAATAATTCAATAATATTAGTTCCTCTTATGATAATAGTTAGCTGATGTCTCTGTACATCCGTTTATAATCTCTTGTAAATCATAACTGGTGGCTGGCAGGCACACCGCTCCTCTCAACCTCTCACTTCAGACCTGGTACCGACTCGCTTCACTTCTCGCTTACTACTAACTTCCTACGAACGCTAAAGTGCCGTCTCTCCCGAAAACTGCTTCCTGGTGCAGACAATCCCTGCTACCATTACAAAAGGGATCAATGCGCGCTCTTTCCCGCTCTTTTCTTAAAATGTATCCATATGTGGTCCCTCTCGCCCTTTTTAAAATTATATCAAGACTTTGGTGCAGACATTCCCTGCTACCACATTTATTTCCAACATGACAAATATTAATTATTCCTACTTAATCCTACTAATAAAATATAAACATCTTTCATAAACTGTGGTTTGACAATAGACAATAGAAATATACACATCTTACAAGGGTGTATCAAAAAGAATCATCCGGTTTATAAAAATCATAACTATTGTGTTATCTGAGATATGTGCGTGAACGTACTGTTGGAAAGAGCAAACTCTTGAGTTTTGCATGGTTCCCGCTAAGTAGCAGCAGTGAGCGCTCACTTCAGTTCTAGTAAAAATTGTGTCCGGACAACAGAAAGCGTTTTGTATTCTACGTTTTGCGCAGTGCAGGTCAGCAATAACTGTTCAGCGTGAACTTTCGTACTAGGTACGGTGTGGATCCACCTAATGCACAGAGCATTAGACGGTGGCATGATCAATTCCGAGAAACAGGTTTTTTGTGCTAAGGCAAATCGCTGGGCGTCCCGGACTGTCTGACACACACGTCGAACGCATCCGCCATACTTTCACATGGAGTCCGCAGAAATCCGTTCGCCGTGCAGCTCGACAGCTCAATGTGCCCCCCGATGTCCGTCTGGTCTGTGGTGGTCGACGTTTACACGTGAAATAATACAAAATTCAGCTACTGCAATCTCTTCCTAATGGTGACATTCAACAAAGTGTGGAGTTCTGCAATTTCGTTCTTGGCAAGTTGGAGGATGGCAGTTTTCTTCCACGCTTAGTGTTTAGTGATGAGGTAACATTCCATTTAAAAGGAAAGGTGAACCGTCATAATGTGAGAATATGGGGTACAGAACAACCACATGAAGTTGTGCAACATGAGAGGGACTCTCCAAAATTCAATGTGTTCTGTATAGTTTCATGGGAAAAAGTGGGTCGTTGATTGCCGGGAACACTGTAGTAAGAGGAAACACACATCTCGATAAGCTGGAGAACTTTATTTTCCCACAGTTGGAGACTCATTCGAACGACTTCATTTACAAACAGTATGGAGCACCGCCACACTGGCATCTGGAAGTGCGGGAATTTTTAAATCAATGGATGGTCGCACTGGACCAAATGATTCAGCCTTACATTACTGGCCTGCAAGGTCACCGGACCTGACTGTATGTGATTATTTCTTGTGGAGGTTTATAAAAGACCCTGTTTATATGCCTCCATTACGAACAACAATGAATGACCTGAGACACCACATAACATCAACTGTGGAAGCTCTAACTCAAGAAATTCTCGCTGCAGTGTAGGAACAATTTGAATATCTCGTTGACGTATGCCGTGCATGTCAAGGGGAGCGTATTGAAACCTATGAAAAGGTATGAAAAAGCTTTTTGTGTTTTCCGTTCATCAAAAAACGAAATTCATTGTATATGTTTATTAGTTTCAGAAATACAGACGTGCCAAATCGAATGATTCTTTTGGATACGGCCTATATAAAGGGGAAAAGTTGTCTCGAAAAGTAATTAACCGATTTACTTCAGATTTTTACATGTCACTCTAGTAGTGCATTCTCGAGCGTGCCTTCCGTCATACACGCCTTTCTTACTACAGAGTAGCCATCGTCCCACAGACAACTGTGGATGTGGAGCAGTCGGTATCGCGGACCCCATCGTCGAGGAGTTTGCCAGGAGAGAAGCGTCTTTAATATTAAAATTATCTACAGTATACAAGGGAATAAGGAGCGATCGCACGAGCTGAATTTCTTCACAGGCGGACAACCGAGAAGACGCCATACATCTGACAACGACAACCGCCACGTCAGCACATCCACCTATAACAACCTCCTGCAGACAGGTAGGAGACGGGTCTCTCAGGTGACCTGGAAGGATTTCCTGAGTCCTGGCAGCAAACTCCCGATCTGTTCACTTTGGAATCCTGAGCGAATCCCGAGTTGTGCCCCAGCGCGCCAGAGTCTAGCTATCCAGGCAAAAGAGGAAGTCTAGCTCCGTTCTGGTACCAAGTGGAGCAGTGTAGCGCTTGTAGTGTTATACAGTACAGTACGGTCTACGATTGTAAATCACAAAATCTGTGATGTAGCGATGTAGCATAATATAGTGGACCAGTAGCACGTGCTTTCTGGATTCCAGATGAACATATATCTGTGCGCCAAATGGCCAAAATTTATTATGTAGCGTTGTAAAATTATTATATTATTATAATTATTACTGAAGTAGGAATTGCATGCGTATTTTTTTCCTAGGGTAGTTATTCTACCTCATTTAAAATATGCAAACAAACGAGGAAATCTAACCCAAGGTTGCTAAGAGCACGCAAGGTCGGTAGTAGAAAATGTGAATAGTCAACAGTCATCTGACTAGTTTGATGCGGCTCGCTACGATTTCCTCTCAACCTCTTCATCTGAAAGTAGCACTTTACGTCCTCAATTTTCTAATGATTATATTTTAATGTCTGTCTTCCTCTACGGGTTTTACCCTCTACGGCTCCCTCTAATACCATGCAAGTAATTGCCCGATGTCTTAACAGATATGCTACACCCTGTCCCTTCTTCTTGTCAGTGTTTCCCGTATGTTCCTTTCCTCTCCGATTCTGCGCAGAACCTCCTCATTCCTTAAATTATCAGCTCAAGACACGAAAATGTACCTGATCTCTAATGCAGAGTTCATACAGAACACTAGCGCTACTCGTTCTTTAGTACTCCTCGAGAGTTTGGAAACCCCAGAAGGTCGGATTAAAGGAAGATAACGAAGCAATTCAAATGTGTGCATGCTAGATTTGATACCGGTACGTTCAATCAATACGAGTGTATTACGATCGCAAAGACACCCCTATTAACCTCCCCTTGATATCTCGTCTTTACCTTAGTAAGAGAATAAGGATGCCTTTACGTTGTAACTTATTGTTTCCCGTATCTTATAAATTCTACATCTACATCCACATCCATACTCCGCAAGCCACCTGACGGTGTGTGGCGGAGGGTACCCTGAGTACCTCTATCGGTTCTCCCTTGTATTCCAGTCTCGTATTGTACGTGGAAAGAAGGATTGTCGGTATGCTTCTGTGTGGGCTCTAATCTCTCTGATTTTATCCTCATGGTCTCTTCGCGAGATATACGTAGGAGGGAGCAATATACTGCTTGACTCTTCGGTGAAGGTATGTTCTCGAAACTTTAACAAAAGCCCGTACCGAGCTACTGAGCGTCTCTCCTGCAGAGTCTTCCACTGGAGTTTATCTACCATCTCCGTAACGCTTTCGCGATTACTAAATGATCCTGTAACGAAGTGCGCTGCTCTCCGTTGTATCTTCTCTATCTTTTCTATCAACCCTATCTGTTGCGGATCCCACACTGCTGAGCAGTATTCAAGCAGTGGGAGAACAAGCGTACTGCAACCTACTTCCTTTGTAGTCGGATTGCATTTCCTTAGGATTCTTCCAATGAATCTCAGTCTGGCATCTGCTTTACCGACGATCAACTTTATATGATCATTCCACAAACACACTCGGCTATTCCTTAAGATTGTATATCTTTTTCCAAATCAGCTTTAATGATTAATATATCCCACTGATTTCCATTCGGAGCATAGGTTGCATGCGCGTCTTGGATGAAGTCTGCCTTTTAGTGACCCGATTCCCTCAACTATTATGTACCATTTTACCCCACGGTTTTTATCATCCATTCCAGCCACTACGTGTTAGAGTTCGAGGTAGAATTTTGTAAAAACTGATGAGGAGCGAGAACAGAGCAGGTTGATGTACCTCGTCTCATGTACTGCATATTTCCTGGCTGTGTTTGGGAAAGGTTATTCTGCAAAAATTACTGCTCTTCCCGCGGGTTACTCTGTTTCATTAAATGATGTATATCGTTCAGTTCAAGAAATTGTAGTTGCTTCTGTGTCTTGATAAATTAATGTTGCTATTATTAGCCATAGAGAAAAATGCTCACTCTCTCTTCTGCACCTATTTGCGAAGAAAAAACCTTGCCCCCGTATCTCTTAACGACTTCCACGTTGCGTGGTACAGCTTATACGCGTAATGTGACCAACTGAATGTTTTTTTCCTGCACATGTCCAATAAATAAACAAGAAACCCATTTAAGATACTTTGATTATCAGACTCGTTTTTTATACCGATGAACGAAATGAAGATTATAATGAAATCAGATACACGATGTTGTGACAGTTTAGAATATGTACTAAGTTTCGATGCGTACGATACAGCCCATACTGGACCTCTGTGGGTAGCTGCACTTTAATTATAACCACTGACTATTTAAAAAATCCTTTAAAAAAGCCGAACACCAGTCCTACAGAAGGTGCTAACTTAGGGTTTTAAACACCTCGCTCAATAAGAAAGCATCGCAAGTTTTAAATGGATTCAGAATCAAACTTTGGTACTGCTCGATGGAATGTTAATTGAAGCATGTGTAAGCTTATAAAATGTTCTTATTTTGTATAACGTGAAACAGATAGTGATCGCCAAGGATGATTCTTCATGATAATAAAAATCTTACATTTATTTGTCTAGCATCTCAGGACGATGAGTTGATTCCATATCAGAAACAAAAACATCAAATGTTTGCCTATGAATTTTAATAGCATCTGAAAGTGTTGTTACTGTTCCTGTAAATATCTGCCAGCCATAATTATTAAGAATTATTATGCAGTCCCAGCCGCTTGCCAACAATGACATCAACAATATTCCAACAGAACGCTTACGCTGCTGCATGTAACTACACTACCTATCATTTTACACAATTCAGTATGAGATATATTCGTAATTGCATACGTTAAATCATTGCGAACATTGCTCACTTAGTTTTAAAAGTCTTTAATTCAATTTTAACTGCGAGAATTTCTTCGTATGGCATTTGCTTCGCCGTTATGTCAAGAATTAATTGTTACATTAACGGCTGGTCCCGGCGGAGGTTCGAGTCCTCCCTCGGGCATGGGTGTACGTATTTGTCCTTAGTATAATTTAGGTTAAGTAGTGTGTAAGCTTAGGGACTGATGACCTTAGCAGTTAAGTCCCATAAGATTTCACACACGTTTGAACATTTTTTGAGTTCCTAAGTAGGGTTACTTAAACATCGATAAACTGTCGATTAATCGATAATTACGCACTATCGACACTATCGGTAGTCTGGTTTAATTATCGATAGTCTATGGTTTACAATGTAATTCTTTTTGAATTGGTGCCTGAAGAATTGTCGGTTCCTATTACCTCCATGAAGTTTGGAGCGCAGACTGAAAGTAGATTGTGTGGAGGTATTTAATCAACAACAAATATGGTAGCACCTGAGTCTAAATTGTTTATAAACTAAGTTCTTAATAGATTGGTCGCTGTGGGGTAGGGGGTCTTGAAAGAGCAAATTTTCTTGCTTCTCTTTCAGTGATGACAACTCACGGCCGTGCGCATCTCGTACTGATCAGATGCTTAAGGCCAAAAGTACACACCTAAATAACATGGACTCGTGAATGTGCATTATACTGATTTTCATCTTCAGATGTTTGAGCTTACTTACTTGTAGCAAGGAATACAAACGTAAATAAGGGTGTTGTAATACAACGCAGTTAGTAGAGGAAAAAATGACACGTTAAAGATTCTACTGTATAACGCATCTGAAAATAAATACAATTATTGTAGCTAATTCTTAAGCACTTGCCTGTTAATGCTGAAGCCTCATGTTTGAAACTTGTGCAGCCGATGAATAAGCTCATATTTTTATTTTTTTCCATTTTTTCGAGTTTGTATCATTTTGCAACCTGATTAATAATTTTTATATCATCACGAGGAGGAATCCCGCCTCTAAAGCTTCTAGCTCTACGGGGTATTGCCGGCCGGAGTGGCCGTGCGGTTCTAGGCGCTACAGTCTGGAGCCGAGCGACCGCTACGGTCGCAGGTTCGAATCCTGCCTCGGGCATGCATGTGGGATGTAGGTTTAAGTAGTTCTAAGTTGTAGGGGACAGATGACAACAGATGTTAAGTCCCATAGTGCTCAGAGCCATTTTTTTTCTACGGGGTATCGTAGGAGGTCACCTCAATGTGCCAACAATGGCTTCTTCGTCACGCATTTCGTTATTTAAACACCACACAACAGGATTATTCTTCATCACGCAACTAGAGTGCCACAACTCTTGAATCGTTGTCTTTAGTAGCAGTAAGACAAACAGCACAGGAGCGAAGAAGTGTTCTGAACGGCGCCGACATGAAACGATGAGTACTTCTCTCGCGCCACCGGTAGTCTCTATGGGCTGAGGAAATTCCGCGCTTCCAAGATTATTTTCTTTATGTAAGATGTGCTTAAATAAACTTTTTTGTTATTGTTTTGAAAATGAACCATGAAATTCAATCATCTGTGTGGAATTTTTTCAAGAAAGTGGGAGGGTAATAGTCAGTTTGTAAAGTGTGCCATCTGCATTAAAGATTATAAACATGAGCTGGGAATGGGTCTAATTTAAGAGACCACTAAAAAGAAAGGATGGTGAAAAACTAGGAACTACGAATTAGTAATAGAATTGAAAGGTGAGGCATCAATTTGTGAGCTATATCGAATGCAAGAGGCGCAACCAAAAGAACCGAGAAGCTCTGTAGAAAATTGTTTTAACAGACGTCAGTTGTACGATGCCAGTTCGAAAGTAAAAAAAAAGAACTTGATTCCCTTTACGCAAAAATGACTGCTATCGGTATGCTACCGTACAGAACTTCAAGGTTTGAAAAAATGTTTTTGCCTCAGACAGCAGATATGTGTTGCTAGATAAAACCACGCTTAAATTTTTTCTGATCTCAAAACTATGCGAAGAGACAAAAAATAAATTAGAGGAAACCCTGCAAAATGTAATTTTTTAGTGTTACAACGGACAGGTGGAAAAGCAACGCAAATGGAGGCATACTTGCTGCTTTATTATAGACGAAAAATTAGTTTCACCTGTGACAAAAGGCGCAGGTCATCACTAGGGAGAATCTATGCAAATGTAACTAACATTTAAAAAAATGTTTCTTTCTTTAACTCCTCAATGCCATGCGGAGCTTCGTTTCATTCTTGTGACCGGAATATGTCGGTGTAAGTCAAGTCGGCGTAACTTGTAAGATATTTCTTGGAACTTCCACCCCTCCTCTCACCGACCCCGCTCCTCCTCCCCTACCTCTGAAGCCGTCGTGTCATTTGTGTTCTGTTTACGGACACTGCCAACCGTAACAAATCACTGAATAATTGCGTTACCACAGCATTGATATATTTTCTTATTCATTACTACAAATAAGCAACACATTTGAACATAGATGTCTCTATTCACTGCGCTATCTCAAAATTTTATCTCTTCAGCGCCCATTGTTTTCACTTGAGAGTTTGTGCGATAGCAGAGTAACAAGTGAGAAGCGAACGCGAACCCCAACACCTTTGAACTAAAATTAATAGAGCATAGCAAAATCAGCTGGCAGTGGAGTTACAATTACTGTCTAGCGGTTTGCGAGTATACAAACAACTTGCTTTTGTGTCGATTAATGTATATATTTGCCAAAACAGACTAACCACAGCAAGCTGGAAATACAGCAGAGTCCAGCTAATCCGAAGCCCGGTAATCTGAACGTTCGGTTAATCCGAACGTGAAAAGTGTTAGTCTAAGAGTGGAAAACTGTGCGGTAAACTGCTGAACATACACACAGTATTTTAATTTACACAATACAGTGAACATGTATTAGAAAAATTGGTATGAAAACATTAGGTTTAAACAATGCATAACAATGAAAGAAAAGCTGTCAAACTTAGTAAAATACAGCAGACAATTTATCCCTACTTTTTAGATGACAAAAACAAAGTCATTGTTTTTTGGCGTAATGAAGACAGACTGTTACATGACGCATAGTTGCGTCAGCGTCTCATAAACATCAAATCAGCAGGTATAGCAGTGCGCTATTGCTCCAAATAACGTAGCGCGTGAGGTCAAGGGTTTCTGGTGCGTCACTGTGTGGCACCAGTTCTCCTGTGTCGCTTTCAGGCTCATTGTCACTTCCGCCACAGCAGTCCACTTCTTCCTGGTCTTGAGTCACAGCAGCAGCTAAATCAGCGTCAGTAAGGTTCTCCACTCATTATCCATCCGCTGTCATCCACTCATGTACGTCTCCTTCACTAGCTTTTTCACATCCAGGGATTGCCTGTATCATCTGCAGTAGATTTTCCTCTTCATTTTCAACTAGACTGTCCTAAAATTCAAGAGATGTCCATAGTTTCTCCACGATTTTCTCAGAGTATTTTCTCAAATATTCTGCCATACCTCAGCGGCCCAATGAACAACATCCTTTACATTGGTCTTTTTTTATTTTGTCCACTAAAGGAATACTATCATATTGGATCAGCATTCTTAAAAACTGTTTTCTGTAAATCAGTTTTAATGTGTGCAGTAAGCCCAGGTCCATCGGCTGTTGAAGTGGTGTAACATTCGGCGGCAAAAACTTTGTCACAATTTCTCAATTTCTCCATCACATAATTCCTAAGTACTGGGGTGAGATGGCGCGTTATCAATCAAAAGGATTGCATGGGGAGACAGATGGTTTCCCTTAGAAAACCGTGGAACAGGGGGAACAAACTGGCCGTGAAACCATTCTTAGAATAGCCTTTTTCTGGTTGCGATATTATACGGGCAGGGACTTCATGTTGCAGTTTTTAAAAGCGCTGGGCCTAGCCGATTTGCCGATCAGCATGAAAGGCAGCTTGTGATTACCAGCTGCACGCTAAAAAAGTCACACGATATTTGCAAATTTTAAAACCAGGAGGATGGTCTTTGCTTTTTATGCCAGGCTTTTTGTTGGCAATGACTTAAAATCAAAACCAGTTTCGTCAGCGTTATACATTTGTTGGGGAGAATACTAACCCCTCTCTTATCATTTTTCTGAAACTCACCCAAGTATGCATCATGGTAAGGTTAGCTGACGGATTCCATGACTTCTTTGAATCTGTCCAACCAGCCCGTACTCGCATTAAAATACTCACCACCATTCATTAACTTGTTCAGGTAAACAGCCTTCTCCTGAACCAGGGCTCCACTCAAAGGAGTTCCCCTTTCTCTAGCCTGCGTAAACCAAAGGAAACGAGCTTCATCCACGTTATCGTATTGGGGCTGTTTCAAAGTCTGCCGAATTTCGAGTGTTTTCCCGAAGACGTGGTACAGCACTGTTCAAGCTTCATTCGCTTCTTCTTCGAATCGCAAATGGTTGCTTTACCGACACCCAGTTCCGTTGCCAGTTTAGATACATTCTCACAATTGTCTATACGCTTCAAAGCAATCAGTTTTTCTTTGAGAGTTAACGTTGTACGTTTCCGTTTACTCACGACAAAAATAGGTACACCATTACACCTGAACGAATACAACTGTTACGCTTGTAAGCGATCGATAAGTAACAGCCGGCTGGTGTGGCCGAGCGGTTCTAGGCGCTTCAGTCTGGAACCGGGCGACCGCTACGGTCGCAGATTCGAATCCTGCCTTGGGCATGGATGTGTGTGATGTCCTTAGGTTAGTTAGGTTTAAGTACTTCTAAGTTCTAGGGGAGTGATGACCTCAGATGTTAAGTCCCATAGTGCTCAGAGCCATTTGTACCATTTGATAACTAACATAACCAAGCGCTTTGCGAGCCAACTCAGACAGTACAAACGTCTCAACAATGGACAACAACAAGGGCAGGGAGCGAGAGTGAGCCATTGTTCCCACACTTGTTCCCATTTGTTACCACGGTGTGCCTACTGCTTGGTATACTTCATTCTAGAAACTCGTCACCGTAACTTCGGCTAATCCGAGAAAATTGGTAGTCCGATCAAGGTCCGGTCCCAATTAGTTCGTATTAACGGGACTCTACTGTATAGCCGAATCGGAACTTTCCACTAGTAATGAAAAACTCTCAGCTATTATGTAATTGAAGCTATTGAATCGCCGCTACGGTGAAGCCGACGAAATGCTATCTATCAGGTTCTGTCAAGTGCAAACTCTGAGCAGCGTGGGTGTTATAGGAATCGGTATAATGGGTAAAGGTGCCAGCAATGCTGTGTCTCGCCGCACCTTTCCTTATCTTTCAGTGATACCGTATTGTGCTCTTTATACCGCTCCGTGTGCTTCCCCCGACGAAAGGCGAAACACCCAATAAAATTTCTACAAGCTACACACTTTATGTCGACTGCACTAAGATCACACGTGCTGCCGATTTCCAGCAATGCAGCAGCTGTAGCACTGCAGTAGAGTGTTGTTTTGTACTGAGTGTCAACTCAACTGAGAAAAAAAAAAACATGAGTGAACAAGCCACCCTTGATCTCTCCAACGCAGTCTCAATCATGATATTCCCATGGGTAGTTTATATCGTACCTACTGCAGTTCATCAGCAAGCATGCACATCTAAGGTAGCAGCATTGCATGGCTGGCCGGCTGCTGTGGCCGAGCGGTTCCAGGCGCTTCAGTCCGGAACCACGCGGCTGCCACGGTCGCAGGTTCGAATCCTGCCTCGGGCATGGAGGTGTTTAATGTCCTTAGGTTAGTTAGGTTTAAGTAGTAGGGGACTGATGACCTCAGATGTTAAGTCCCATAGTGCTTAGAGCCATTAGAACCTTTTTTTTTTTTTTGCATGGCAGGCCAGTAAACACTTCCCTCTCTCGTCCCTATTCTTATTGTGACCTTCCTCTCCTTCTTCCTCTTCCTCTTCCTCTTCGTCTTCCTCTTCCTCTTCCTGCTTTCCCCGTGTTTCTAAGACGCTGAAACTCAACGTAACATCGACAAGTAATACATTGGCCCAGATTTTATCAGAATTATTTTTTATACAGGAAAGTAATTTTTCAGTAGCAAAACGTTAAAAAAAAGCAATTTTTTGACAGTATTATGCAAAATTTCGTACATACTGGCAGGGTACTTTAACGTTACATTTTTTTCATGTCGTCAATCAAATCTTACTAGAATGTAATATCCGTGATAAGACAGTGGTAGTGGTTACAGACAACGCTGCAGTTACGAAAAAGCTGCATAAATCTTAGGAATTCGACATTCAGTCTGTTTTGCCAAACGCATCAACTTAACAATAGATTATTGTTTCAAAGCAGAAATATTTTACAAAATTTTATTGAAAACCAAAGCTATTGTGACTTTCTTTCATTACCCTACACCAGCCAATACAATGTTCAAAAAAGGGATGTCGGATAGGTTCCGTATTTCTGGATTTCCGAAAAGCTTTTGACACTGTACGACACACGCGGTTTGTAGTGAAATTGCGTGCTTATGGAATATCGCGTCACTTATGTGACAGTATTCGTGACTTCCTGTCAGGGAGGTCACAGTTCATGCTAATCGACGGGAAGTTACAGAGTAGAATAGAAGTTATTGATGGCGTTCCCCACGGTAGTGTTAAAGGCCCTTTGCTCTTCATTATCTATATAAACGATTTGGGAGACAATCTGAGCAGCCGTCTTACGTTGTTTGCAGATGACGCTGTCGTTTATCGACTAATAAAATCATCAGCAGAAAACAAAATTGCAAATCGATTTAGGAAAGATATCTGCATTGTGCGAAAGTTGGCAGTTGACCCTGAATAACGAAAAGTGTGAGGTCATCCACATGAGTGCTAAAAGGAATTCGTTAAACTTCGGTTACACGATAAACCAGTCAAATCTAAAGACCGTAAATTCAACTAAATACCTAGGAATTACAATGACGAACAACGTAAATTGGAAGGAACACACAGAAAATGTTGTGGGGAAGGCTAACCAAATACTGTGTTTTATTGGCATGACACTTGGAAAATGTAGCAGATCTACTAAGGAGACTGCCTACAGTAGGCTTGTCCGTCCTCTTTTAGAATACTGCTACTTGGTGTAGGATCCTTACCAGATAGGATTGACGGAGTACATCGAGAAAGACCAAAGAAGGGCAGCACATTTTGTTTTATCGCGAAATATGGGAGAGAGTGTTACAGAAATGATACAGGTTTTGGGCTGGACATCATTAAAAGAAAGGCGTTTTTCGTTGCGACGGAATCTTTCACTAAATTCCAATCACCAACTTTCTCCTCTGAATGCGAAAATAATTTGTTAACATCGACCTACATAGGGAGAAACGTTCACCACGATAAAATAAGGGAAATCAGAGGTCGTACGGAAAGATATAGGTGTTCTTTCTGCGCGCTATGCGAATTTGGAATAACAGAGAATTGTGAAGGTGGTTTGATGAACACTCTGCCAGGCACTTGAACGTGATTTGCAGAGTATCCATGTAGATGTAGAACAGTGCACAAGTACTTAATTAAGATTGTTAGATGTAAGGTCCGCCAGTTATGCAAAACACCTTTTTTTCCAAGTTCCCAAACATGTTTCAGCCCCTCCGTGCCATCATCAGTGGTTTTCTGTTTTATTTAATCTTTAATGCGAACAATTTTACTAAATGATTAGAAAATTACGGGAACAACAATTTGTTTCTCTTAGTTAATACCTTTACACTCGGTTCGCGTGATTTTTCAGGTTCACTTGTGTATTATTTATTACAGGTAGCTTTTCCTCTGCAGCCAAATGATGTTGATGAGAAATTTCGTTGAGGGTTAACCTATCATTTAATGCTTCAAACTTAATTTAGTTTGTCGCGATATTTCGCGCCTATGTTCGTTTTTACTTACGTGTGTGTGTGAAAAGCCCTTTTTTCTCAGCATCCTGATGAGGTGTTGTAACGTACACGTAAATATAACGCATATTTTCACAAATATGGCCGTAAAAGCACATCACCAAAAACACACTCTAATCGTGGTTCTCGTTCAGATGACAAGCTACCTACAATAAACAATACACAAGTGGTCCTGAGAAACGATGCAAACCGAGTGTAAAGGTATTAACTAAAAGAAACCAATTGTTGTTTGAACTAAATATTCTAGTAGTTTTGTCATCATTTAGTAGAAATGTTAACATTACAGATTAAATAAAACAGAAACTCACTGGTGATGGCACAGAGGTGCTGAAACATGTTTGTAAACTTGGAAAAAACGATGTTTTGCGTAACTGACGGACCTTACATCCAACAATTGAAACTGTAAATACGGTAAACACAAGGAGCTGCAAACCCAAAGGATGATATACTTCACAAAGAGTACGCTGCTATCATGGTATCAACTACAAGAATAATACCTGAAACAGAAAGACTCAAGAGCAGTGCTAATACGTCTGCTGATAGTCTAACAGTTTGAAATCAGATGATCTGCTTTTTCTACGCAGTTAGCAACAGCGTAACGTCGATTCCGTTACACCAGTCAGCAACTCCATAATTGACCTACATCAGTATTTTGAAAAACCTGTAATAGACAAGCATGCTTGTGTATAAGAGTATTGTGCAAAATCTAATAGTATGTTGTGTGGAATGGTCAATAAATTTTTATGGCGTCTAGCAACTTCACTTCGTGCAGAGAGGGTTTTCACCAAGGCAAGATAAATAATTACTTAAAGACGCAACAGACTAAAGGAGAAGAACTTAAACACCTTAAGTGTACCTTTTAATGTAGTATTTTAAACAACAGACTAAATGACAAGAATTTAAGTACCGCACTTTTTATAAAACAAAATTTGCATATCTTGTAGTGCTGTAGTTTAAGGAATACAAATTGTTAGAAAGCTATTTTTCATTTGTAATACCAGCCCACTACATCCGATAGTTAATCGATACATCGATAGCTTCTAAAAGTACTGTGATAATATCACGTGGGTCAGCTGCCGGTGTTTAAGTAAATGTGCAAAGCCAACATGGTGAGCTCCTACTCATTATACCTCGGTTATTTATTTCATTCCGAAAATAAACATTGTTTGTAGTACCCAACTGCGATAACAAAGCTAGTTAATTATACAAGAAGCTACAGCAGCAACGAAATGGGTTGTTGAATGCTATCAACAAATTTTCGAGTAAGTACATAAATGTTGAATCAGCAATAGTGGCAATGAAGTGTTATTTAAACCCTATTTTTCAGCTCTAATATTAAAATACTGAAAGCGCGGTACACGACTTAGCACTTCTAATTAAATCTTCTTACCTGACCTTTTTGTGTTTCGCCGATGGTTCGAATGGCTGCTCTTGTTTCATAAGATTGTGTTTAAAACGGGCAGTATTTCTGTTTGCGGATCTGCGTTTCTTGATACATCCTCAAAGTACTTTCACATTTTTCTCCAGTCTACTGCAAGCAGTTCTCAATGGAACTGCAAATTTATGAATCATTCCACACACTCCAGTCATTACAGCGAGAGCCCAACAACCGTCTACATTCAACCTCCAGCTATTCGATAGTCGGAGTTTATGATTAACGGTTAAACCTGCCCCCCCTCCCCCCCCCCCTCAACCATTGCTAAATACGAGGGTTGGAACGTAAATAGTGGCAAATATTTATTCACAACCGGGACAAAAGAGTTACATGTTTGCACCTTTTACTGTCCTTCAAAGTAGTCACCAGTGTTGTATAGAACCCGTTGCCTGCGATGTGGAAGGCGTAGTATACCGATAGCAGAGCCTCTTCTCCAGTTCGGTGAATAACCTTAAATTTGTACTCACTCAATCTTAATGCCCATCTTGTTAATCTGGAACTTGGATCCTTTAAGCTCAATAGCCATTTAAGTGCGGCATGATCTGTAATAACTGTAAATTCTCTTCCTGTTAAGAAACATCTGTTATGTGTTATACCAAAAACCAAAGCATAAAGCTCCTTCTGAGTAGTATTATAATTACATTCTGCTTTGTTTAATTGTCTGGAAGCAAATTAGATTGGATGTTCATGACCATCAACTTCTTGAGACAAGATTGCACCTATGGCAAAATTGGATGCATCGCTTGCAAGGATAAAAGGTTTACTGAAATCCGGATAGGCTAACACTGGGTCTGTGGTTAGAGCAGTTTTTAGTTCTTCTATTGCCTTTTTGCATTCTGTTGACCAATTAAATGTGGCTCCTTTCTTCAGTAGCTGTGTCATTGGACGTGCTTTATTCGCATAGCCGGCTATAAATCGTCTGTAGAAATTTGACAATCCCAAGAATGATTGTAGTTCTTTCAAGTTCTGTGGTTCAGGAAAATTCTTTATATCTTCAATTATGTTTGTATGAGGTCAAACGCCTTCAATGGTTATAACATGACCAAGGTAGTTAACATTACTTTGTGCAAAACGACATTTATCTATTGATAAAGACAGGTTTGCACTTCTTATACGCTCAAAAACAGCTCGTAGTCTCTCAGTATGCTGCTTCATGTTTTCACCAAAAATTATTAGATCATCAAGGTAAACAAGTGCTTGTGCTGGGGTGTGCCCTCGTAAAACTGAATCCATCAGGCGTTGAAATGTAGCTGGAGCATTACGAAGTCCAAACGGCATACGAAGATAATTGTATACTCCTGTATCTGTTACAAATGAGGTTTTTCATTGATCATATGGATGCACTGTTAACTGGTGATAACCACTTGTTAAATCACACACTGAAAAAATTCGACAGCTGCCCAAGTAATCCAAAGTTTCCACTAAATTTGGTACGGGGTAAATCTCAGGTGTGGTTACAGCATTCAAAGCTCGGTAATCAACACAAAAGCGGAACTGTGGTTCTCCATAAATTGATTTCTTCTTTACAATTACAACAGGCGAACACTACGGGGGGTCTGAAGTATTTCTTCTTGGTTTTATAATTTTACCCATGTCTACTACTAACTCTCTTTGACTAAATGGTATTCGGTAAGGTTTCTGTGTAATTGAGGCTGAGTCCCTGTATGAATACGATGGCGAACTAAATGAGTCACAGGTAAATTTGCACGTCCTCGGAATAAATCTGCATACTCCAACAAAACAAGCGCTAAAATCTTCTGTTCGCCGACTGTCAAATGTTCTTTCTTTTTCTAAATCTTGCGCTTCAATTCATTATTAACTACGCCTCCTCGTTGCAATTTTGCGGTACTATTACAAAAATCTGTGTTTATAACTGCAGTATTTGTTACCTCATCTGGAATCTGTATTACGTCATTTTTACTTACGCTCGACACTTCAGCAACTTTCATTCCTCGTGGCAGAACAACATCCTTTTTGCTCATATTCGTTATTGTAACCGAGACTTTTTCAACATTCTGTCTCACCATTGTAGCGATACCTACACTTCTAGCAACATAACAAAGCATTGTATCCAATAACTCACTTTTCTCGGGTCGCTCAATTAATAACAAAGCGCCTTCCTTGTATCGGGGAGACTTAACTTCAGCGCAGATTGTCTTTCCTGCTCACTTAGGAATCTGCTGAGGCTGATCAATTTGAACATTGACTCGGACCTTCTCATGATATCGGTACCTGATCAGAGCGCTGAGATTATAACTACAGTTTTTGTAAAAGAATGGATTCTTAAGTTTGGATCACCATTAGTGATCAAGGAACGAATTTTATGAGTGAATTACTTAAACAGACTTAAAAGCTCATGAAAACAACTCAGTTAAGGACTACATCAGCACACCCTGAAGGAAACGGAAGAGTCGAGTAAGTCCACAGAACTATTATTATAATGGTTAGCCATTATGTGAGCGGCAAACACGACAATTGGGATGTCTGTTTACCGTACTTGGTAAGTTGTGACAATGCCAAAATGCACAAAAAAATGGTTCAAATGGCTCTGAGCACTATGGGACTTAACTTCTGTGGTCATCAGTCCCCCAGAAATTAGAACTACTTAAACCTAACTAACCTAAGGACATCACACACATCCATGCCCGAGGCAGGATTCGAACCTGCGACCGTAGCAGTCGCGCGGTTCCGGACTGAGCGCCTAGAACCGCTCGGCCACCGCGGCCGGCCCAAAATGCACAGCTCAACTGGCCTAAGTCCGTAAGAGATCGTCTAAGGAAGAAGAATGGATTCACCGTTGGACTTTGCACGATCGACTGCCGGAATCAGCAAGCTAAAGGAAGCATGGAGGGGAGTGAAATGGCAGAATCATCAATCCTTTCTTCAGCAAGCAAGATAACACGACCGCCAAGCAGCAGTGCCACAGTATCGAGTAAGGAGATCTTGTGTATCTGAGGGACGTGGTGTTAAAGAAGAGTCAAGTCAAAAAGTTTAAGAAGTTTTGGAAAGGACCATATCCAATCTTGGAGGCGTTGCCGCCAGTCACTCTTAAGCTCCAACTGCCCTTTTGTTCGATTGTCGTTCATGTCAATCGTGTGAAGCCATTTCTGGGCTGGTTTCCTGTAGTATCGCAAGACGACGAGGACCGACCGAGAGGCAGACCAGCTGTTCTCAAACTTAGGAAGCGAGAATCGCGAGATCGCAGTCCACACTTCTAGGCCGAGACATCGTCACGTTCCGAGCGATCCTGTTCCAGACACCCCTACAATCTGCGTAAACGTGTGTAGTGGGTGAGAGTGCAATGCGTGTGTTTATTTCAGCCTGTGCTTATGTGAATTCTTCTTTCTTTCTTTCGCTATTGCCTTCGTCCCGCATCGTGCGCAGGGTCGGCAGGGTTAAGTACGGACTTGGCATGGTTAAGTTAAGAGGTGGCCGGATGCCCTTCCTGCCGCCATCCCATACCACCCAGGACGGAAGTAGTGTACCCCAGCTGTCTGCGTCTAGTGTAAATCGTGAAATAGTGTGAACGTGTTTCAGATGTCTGTGAGTCGTGTAACTGAGGCGGGACGTGGGGACCAGCCCGGTATTCACCTAGTAGGATGTGGGAAACCGCCTAAAAACTACATCCATGCTGGCCGCCACACTGGCCGTCATCGTTAACCCGCCGGGCGGATTCGATCCGGGGCCGACGCGCCTACCCGAGTCCAGGAAGCAGCGTGTTAGCGCTCTCGGCTATCCTGGCGGATCCATGTGCTTATGTGAATGTGTTGTGAAAATTTAGTACTGAAACTATTGCACGAGTGCACAAGTGAAACTAAACCTTTTATTCCAAAGGTTACCCCAAAAAAATTAATTTATTTTATGTTCATTGTTAACTCTAGTATTTATAGCTAATGAACCATGTTCATTTTTATTCTAATGGCTGCTATGCTACTAATGCTGTAGTAATAATACCACAGAGTACAGGTGTTTTGTTTGAGTCACGATCAGACATGGTAGTTTCAACAAGTAACACAAAACTTGTCCTCAAGAACAACCTGAATGAAATCCAGCAACAGTTCAATTCTGTAAAGAAACAAATTGACCTAATTCGTTCTGTTAAGGATAATGACAGAAATTTGGAAATGATTACATCTTGGTATAATAACTGGATGACAACCAAAATGCAGATAGAGTCTACATTTGCTAATTATGAACAAGAGATTTACTGTATTTTAAAGCTTTTGTCAACTACATTTCATTCAACTGGACATTTGCCATTAACTAAAATATCTATTTATTACAATGATTCATACATATTAACATATGGAAGGCATTCCTTATCAAGTTTTTCTGAAGACAATAATTTGATTAAGGACATCCAGAAAAATGTAATCTCTTCAAATAATGAGTTAAATTTAATTGAAGCAGCAGATAGAATTAAGTCCTTCGATTCCTCCAGTAATGTTAATGCTTACTTGATTGTCAGTAATGTGTTTTTATTGCTATTATTATTTTTGTCTTTTGTCAACAGCATTTGTCATGTATGAAATTGTCATCTTTAAGGTACGCTTCTCTGTACAGAACATTACTATGTCTGCAAATGAAATACACTACTGGCCATTAAAATTCCTACACCAAGAAGAAATGCAGATGATAAATGGGTATTGATTGGACAAATATATTATATTAGAACTGACATGTGGTTACATTTTCACGCAATTTGAGTGCATAGATCCTGAAAAATCAGTACCCAGAACAACCACCTCTGGCCGTAATAACGACCTTGATACGCCTGGTCATTGAGTCAAACGTCCGCCCCCGGTAGCTGAGTGGTCAGCGCGACAGATTGTCAGTCCTAAGGGTCCGGGTTCGATTGCCGGCTGGGTTGGAGATTTTCTCCGCTCAGGGACTGGGTGTTCTGTTGTCCTAATCATCATCATTTCATCCCCATCGACGTGCAAGTCGTAGAAGTGGCGTCAAATCAAAAGACTTGAACAAGGCGAGCGGTCTACCCGACGGGAGGTACTCGTCACACGACATTTCATTTCATTTCATTGAGTCAAACAGAGCTTGAATGGCTTGAACAGGCACAGATGCCCATGCAGCTTCAACACGATACGACAGTTCATCAAGAGTAGTGACTGGCATATTGTGACGACCCAGTTGCTCGGCCACCATTTACCAGACGTTTCCAATCGGTGAGAGATCTGGAGAATGTGCTGGCCAGGGCAGCAGTCGAACATTTTCTGTATCCAGAAAGGCCCGTACAGGACCTGCAACATGCATTATTCTGCTGAAATGTAGGGTTTCGCAACGATCGAATGAAGAGTAGAGTCAGGGTCGTAACACATCTGGAATGTAACGTCCACTGTTCAAAGTGCCGTCAATGCGAACAAGAGGTGACCGAGACGTGTAACCAGTGGCACCATACCATCATGGCGGGTGATATGCCAGTATGGCGATGACGAATACACGCTTCCAATGTGTGTTCACCGCGATGTCGCCAAACACGGATGCGACCATCATGATGCTGTAAACAGAACCTGGATTCATCCGAAAAAATGACGTTTTGCCCTTCGTGCACCCAGGGTCGTCGTAGAGTACACCATCGCAGGCGCTCCTGTCTGTGGTGCAGCGTCAAGGGTAACCGCAGCCATGGCCTCCGAGCTGATAGTCCATGCTGCTGCAAACATCGTCGAACTGTTCGTGCAGATGGTTGTTGTCTTGCAAACGTTCCTACCTGTTGACTCAAGAATCGAGACGAGGTTGCACGATCCGATACAGCCACGCGGATAAGAGGCCTGTCATCTCCAGTGCTGGTGATACGAGGCCGTTGGGATCCAGCACGGCATTCCGTATTAGCCTCCTGTACCCACCGATTCCATATTCTGCAGTTATTGGATCTCGACCAACGCGAGCAGCAATGTCGCGATACGATAAACAGCAATCGCAATAGGCTACAATCCGATCTTCATCAAAGTCGGAAACGTGATCACGCCGGTCAACTGCTGTTTGTGTACGAGAAATAGGTTGGAAACTTTCCTCATGTCAGCATGTTGTAGGTGTCGCCACCGGCGCTAACCTTGTGCTAATGCTCTGATAACATAATCATTTGCATATCACATTATCTTCTTTCTGTCCGTTAAAATTCGCGTCTGTTGCACGTCATTTTCGTGGTGTAGCAATTGTAATGGCCAGTAGTGTACATGCTGTAATGCCTTGTGATGCGACAAAAGGCGAAATAGATTCTTATCGCCCAGGAGGTCGTTTTGAGCCACCTGTGGTTGCTCTTTTTCTCTGGGCTGAGTGATGTAAGGGTGTACGGATTGCCGCAGCTGTACAGTGCCTTAACACGCGCTCGCCAGCCGGCCTTTCTGTAATGCTGACGATTCACTTGGTCAATGGACCGAGCGGGGTGGCACAGTGGTTAGACACTGGACTCGCATTCGGGAGGACGACGGTTCAATCCCGCGTCCGGCCATCCTGATTTAGGTTTTCTGTGATTTCCCTAAAACACTCCAGGCAAATGCCGGGATGGTTCCTCTGACAGGGCACGGCCGTCATCCTTCCCTAATCCGATGAGACCGATGACCTCGCTGTCTGGTCTCCTTGCCCAAAACAACCCAACCTTGGTCAATGGACGCGCGTCCAGGCGCACTGCGACGGAGAGTAAGCGACTGGCCGCCGTCCGCAGCGGGCAGTATTGTCTAGACTGTCCTCGGGCGCGAATATGTCTCTTTTCTTAGCTAACCATGGAGCCTTTTGATACGACCGAAATTAGCCGGTGTTAGGATGTCGGACACAGTGATGATGGATGCGCGTAGCGTGCGTGTTTTACAATCCGCCTTTGTTAACAAAACTGTTTAAACTGACTTCTCGTGATCGCGTATTGGCGTACGTCAAGAACCCACCGCACAGAAATCCTGACAAACTACTCGTGTAATCATGATGCGGGGAAACAACACAGACTAACCCCCTTATATATCCCTCACAGAGTGGTCTCTCATATACATAGTATACATGAAAGCGTGGCAATCGGTACTCAGTCATAACCAGGAGCCGGCCGGAGTGTCCGAGCGGTTCTAGGCGCTACAGTCTGGAGCCGCGCGACTGCCACGGTCGCAGGTTCGACTCCTGCCTCGGGCGTGGATGTGTGCGATGTCCTTAGGTTAGTTAGGTTTAAGTGGTTCTAAGTACTAGGGGACTGATGAGCTCAGCAGTTAAGTCCCATAGTGCTCAGAGCCATTTGAACCAATCATAAGCAGGAAACTAGTTAATATGTTCTAATATACAGCCAAACATAAATGTGAAGTAGAACCCCACTGCAATAATCAATTAACTAAATGATCATAACATTAAAAATTCCAATCTGCAGTACGTTAGTCACAACCATACATGGAATACAAGCCCGTGTACTCAAACAGATCAGTCTTAAAAGAAAGAAACGTATTGCACAAGCCATCAACGATGGTCATGGTGTAGAAGCCATCTTACGTGAATAATAATTAACACGCAGGCATGAGCTAAAGAAGGGAGGGGGGGGGGGGGGAGAAACAGAAAAAAGAGAAGTGCATCCACATCATATCGAGAACATTACGTATAACTCGGATTCCCGTGTTGTTGTTATTGTGGTCTTCAGTCCAGAGACTGACTTGATATAGCTCTCCATGCAATTCTTTGCTCTGCAAGCTTCTTCATCTCCCAATACCTACTGCAACCTACATCCTTCTGTATCTGTTTAGTGTATTTATCTCTTGGTCTCCCTCTACGATTTTTACCCTCCACGGTGCCCTCCAAAGCTAAATTTGTGATTGCTTGGTGCCTCAGAACATGTCATACCAACCGGTCCCTTCTTCTTGTCAAGTTGTGCCACAAATTCCTCCCCAATTCTATTCAATACCTCCTCATTAGTTATGTGATCTACCCAACTTATCTTCAGCATTCTTCTGTAGCACCACATTTCAAAAACTTCTATTCTCTTCTTCTCCAAACTATTTATCATCCATGTTTCGCTTAAATACATGGCTACACTCCTTGCCACTGCCAGTCTACATTTTATATCGTCTCTACTTCGACCATCATCAGTTATTTTGTTCCCCAAATAGCAAAATTCCTTTACTACTTTAAGTGTATCATTTCCTAATCTAACTCCCTCAGCATCACCCGATTTACTTCGACTACATTTCATTATCCTCATTTTGCTTTTGTTGATGTTCATCTTATACCCTCCTTTCAAGACACTATCCATTCCATTCAACTGCCCTTCCAAGTCCTTTGCTGTCTCTGACAGAATTACAATGTCATCGGTGAACCTCAAAGTTTTTATTTCTTCTCCATGGATTTTAATACCTACTCCTAATTTTTCTTTTGTTTCCTTTACTGCTTGCTCAAAATACAGATTGAATAACATCGGGGAGAGGCCACAACCCTGTGTCACTCCCTTCCCAACCACTGCTTCCCTTTCATGCCCCTCAACTCTTATAACTGCCATCTGGTTTCTGTACAAATTGTAAATAGCCTTTCGCTCCCTGTATTTTACCACTGCCACCTTCAGAATTTGAAAGAGAGTATTCCAGTCAACATTGTCAAAAGATTTCTCTAAGTCTACAAATGCTAGAAACGTAGGTTTGCCTTTCCTTAATCTTTCTCCCGTGTTATAAACCATTAATAATAAATAAGCCTTTCCAGTGAGAAACCGTTAAACCAAAGTTGTGAAACACATGTCATCAACATGTAGATTGCTAAAGACTTCGCAGTGTTGTCTGAACGACAAATGCTAACTCAACAAAACCTGTCGAAAACCAGGTGATGGATAACCTCAGTAAGAAACGAGGGAACACACGACAAGGAACATGACATTGGAATTACGGTATAAAATCGAGGGAGCGAAACAACGTAATCAACTAGTGAATATTATAGTCAGTAAGAGTGATTCCTTTAAACCAAATCAAACAACATACTAAAACTGATATAATCTGTTGAAAATCCTGGAAGAGGTGCACGCTTTAGGCCACAGCTGACGTACTGATTGTGACAGATTTTTGTGTACTTATTTGGATAGGCGCTCTGAAACCAATTACGTTTTACTGATATGCTTGTTTCCTAATCTTTTTTCACAACTGTTTGTGTTGAGTCCCTAGCAGTTTTAGTTTATGAGTGTAAGCACGCCATTGCTCGTCTGTTCTTTGCTTTGACTTCTCACGCTTACGGGATGCCCATCTTCGATATGAAGAATATGTTATTTACTTTGATGTGGTTTTGGTTTTAGCGGTCTTGTAGATTTTAGATTTGTATGACTTAACCGTTTATGGTACTTATATAGTTACTGTACGGCACATGTAATAGGCGGATCTACTACGTTCCCACACTACACTCAGATCGTTAGGCATGCTACTCTTTGAGGATTTTCAACATATTACATCAGTTTCAGTATGTTGTCTGACATGGGCTAATCGAACTACTCGTACTGTCTCTATAATCTCGACTGGTTGATTACGATGTTTCTCTCCCTCAGTTCTGTACAGTAACAGCCGGCCGGTGTAGCGGTGCGGTTCTAGGCGCTTCAGTCTGGAACCGCGTGACCGCTACGGTCGCAGGTTCGAATCCTGCCTCGGGCATGGATGTGTGTGACGTCCTTAGGTTAGTTAGGTTTAGGTAGATCTAAGTTCTAGGGGACTGATGACCACAGTTGTTAAGTCCCGCAGTGCTCAGAGCCATTTGAATTTGTACAGTAACATCAAATACAACGCCAGGCTTCATGTCGTGTGTTCCTCCTCATCTTTTTTTATTTTTATTTTTTATTTTACAAAGTTTAGTCATCATTTGTGTACCCACAGATTTTGCTGAGTTAGCATTTCTCGTTTAGACAACATTACCATGTCTTTAGCACTTTAGGTGTTGCTGACCTTGGTTAATCGGTTTCACACTGCAACTGTTCATTTTTTACTAGTGGATTATAACAAGGCAATCCCGTTTATACGTGTTGTTCTCAATCTGATGTGGATGCACTTCTGTTTTTTCTGTTTCTCCCCCCTGTCTTTAGCTCATTCCCGTGTGTTAAGTATCATTCACATAAGATGATTCTATACCATGACCATCGTTGATGGCTTGTGCAATAGGATTCTTTCTTTAAGACTGATCTGTTTGAGTACATGAGCTTGTTTCCCATGTATTGTTGTGACTAACGTACAACATATTGGGAGTTTTAAATTTATGATCATTTAGTTAATTGATTATTGTAGTGGGATTCTACTTTACATTTGTGTTTGCCTGTATATTGGAATACGTTAACTAGTTTCCTGGTTATGGCTGAGTACTGACTGCCACGCTTTCATGTATCCCTCCACGAGGGATTCATAATCGTAGATTGTGATTTTTATACTTCTCTATAGCAGTTACGTACAGTAGATGTGTAACTACACATGATATTGTTTTACTGGTCTTCCACATATACAGGAATATTTCTGTTCACATATTTCTTACTTGGTTTGTAACGTCATTTTTCTAGGCTGCGCTACAATCGAGTAGTCACGATTCTTGAGATAGCACAGATGTTTTATTTTTTAATACCTTTCCAGTCTTTTTCACAAGTCCTTTATGATGTAAGTTATCGTTGCCTTTATCTACTCACTTGCTTACCTTGCCACGTGGAGTGGCCACGTAGTTTGAGGCGCCATGTCACGGATTGCGCGGCCCCTCCCGCCGGAGGTTCGAGCCCACCCTCGGGCATGGGTGTGTGTGTTGTTCTTAGCATAATTTAGTTTAAGTAGTGTGTAAGTCTAGGGACCGATGACCTCAGCAGTTTGGTCCCTTATAGTCCAGTCAAATCGTAGATATACCTTGCAAAAGGTGGGGTAGAAGAGTTTATTTTTTCAACTCGTTCATATGGTTGGAAAGACTAGAAAACCGAGTTTTTCCAACAAAATTTCGCTTGGTAAAACTTTCTGCAGTCAAAAACTTCGAAAATGTCGGACTTTTTTCAGTTTTTTCAAAATATCTCAGTTTCATTTGCTCCTATCGCTTTAACGTCTAGTTTCTTTTTTAAAGAGCACAAAATTCTCTACAAATTTGATTATTGCCATTTTTTCTACTCCAAATATCTAAGGCGCTACAGCGCCTCAAAAAGTGCCGACCACGCCCCACAGCGCTTAACTTCGGTGGTCTCACGTGAACCGGTGTATCCACTGCGGCAAGGCTGTTGTCTGAGACTCGCTCAGGGAACACCTGATAAACATGCCGAGTTATGACATCGAAATGTCGTGCTGGGAAGACGCGGACCACGGCCAGTACACCCGACTCTACGAGATGACGTGCTACAATATGTTTGTTTTACAGAAACAACATACCAACTGCCGTTGCTTTATTCGAAAGCAAGAATGAACTTTATCGTTTGGTCGTGTAGATTAAGTTATTGATACTCTACAAAGAAGGTTGTATAAATGGAATAAGCCGGGAGATACTGACAGATTTCAGATAGATTATATAATGGTAAGACAGAGATTTGGGAACCAGGTTCTAAATTGTAAGACATTTCCAGGGGCAGATGTGGACTCTGACCACAATCTATTGGTTATGAAATGTAAATTAAAACTGAAGAAATTGCAAAAAGGTGCGAATTTAAGGAGATGGGACCTGGATAAACTGACTAAACCAGAGGTTGTACAGAGTTTCAGGGAGAGCATAAGGGAACAATTGACAGGAATGGGGGAAAGAAATACAGTAGAAGAAGAATGAGTAGCTCTGAGGGATGTAGTAGTGAAGGCAGCAGAGGATCAAGTAGGTAAAAAGACGAGGGCTAGTAGAAATCCTTGGGTAACAGAAGAAATATTGAATTTAATTGATGAAAGGAGAAAATATAAAAATGAAGCAGGCAAAAAGGAATACAAACGTATCAAAAATGAGATCGACAGGAAGTGCACAATGTCTAAGCAAGGATGGCTAGAGGACAAATGAAAGGATGTGGAGGCTTATCTCACGAGGGGTAAGACAGATACTGCCTACAGGAAAATTAAAGAGACCTTCGGAGAAAAGAGAACCACTTGTATGAATATGAAGAACTCAGATGGAAACCCAGTTCTAAGCAAAGAAGGGAAAGCAGAAAGGTGGAAGGAGTATATAGAGGGTCTATACAAGGGCGATGTACTTGAGGACAATATTATGGAAATGGGAGAGGATGTAGATGAAGATGAAATGGGAGATACGATACTACGTGAAGAGTTTGACAGAGCACTGAAAGACCTGAGTCGAAACAAGGCCCCGGGAGTAGACAACATTCCATCAGAACTACTAATGGCCTTGGGAGAGCCAGTTCTGACAAAACTCTACCATCTGGTGAGCAAGATGTATGATACAGGCGAAATACCCTCAGACTTCAAGAAGAATATAATAATTCCAATCCCAAAGAAAGCAGGTGTTGACAGATGTGAAAATTACCGAACTATCAGTTTAATAAGTCACGGCTGCAAAATACTAACGCGAATTCTCTAGAGACGAATGGAAAAACTAGTAGAAGCCGACCTCGGGGAAGATCAGTTTGGATTCCGTAGAAATATTGGAACACGTGAGGCGATACTGACCCTACGACTTATCTTGGAAGCTAGACTAAGGAAAGACAAAAGTACGTTTCTAGCATTTGTAGACTTAGAGAAAGCTTTTGACAATGTTGACTGGAATACTCTCTTTCAGATTCTGAAGGTGGCAGGGGTAAAATACAGGGAACGAAAAGCTATTTACAATTTGACAGAAACCAAATGGCAGTTATAAGAGTTGAGGGGCATGAAGGGGAAGCAGTGGTTGGGAAGGGAGTGAGACAGGGTTGTGGCCTCTCATCGACGTTATTCAATCTGTATATTGAGCAAGCAGTGAAGGAAACGAAAGAAAAATTCGGAGTAGGTATTAAAATCCATGGAGAAGAGGTAAAAACTCTGAGGTTCGCCGATGACATTGTAATTCTGTCAGAGACAGCAAAGGACTTGGAAGAGTAGTTGAACGGAGTGGACAGTGTCTTGAAAGGAGGGTATAAGATGAACATCAACAAAAGCAAAACAAGGATAATGTAATGTAGTCGAATTAAGTCGGGTGATGCTGAGGGTGTTAGATTAGGAAATGAGGCACTTAAAGTAGCAAATGAGTTTTTCTATTTGGGGAGCAAAATAGCTTATGATGGTCGAAGTAGTGACGATATAAAATGTAGACTGGCAATGGCAAGTAAAGCGTTTCTGCAGAAGAGAAATTTGTTAACATCAAGTATAGATTTAAGTGTCAGGAAGTCGTTTCTGAAAGTATTTGTATGGAGTGTAGCCTTGTATGGAAGTGAAACATGGACAATAAATAGTTTGGACAAGAAGAGAATAGAAGCTTTCGAAATGTGGTGCTATAGAAGAATGTTGAAGATTAGGTGGGTAGATAACGTGACTAATGAGGAGGTATTGAATAGAATTGGGGTGAAGAGAAGTTGGTGGCGCAGCTTGACTAGAAGAAGGGATCGGCTGGTAGGACATGTCCTGAGGCATCAACGGATCACAAATTTAGCATTGGACGCCAGCGTGGAGGGTAAAAATCGTAGAGCGAGACCAAGAGATGAATACACCCAGCAGATTCAGAAGGATGTAGGTTGCAGTAGGTACTGGGAGATGACGAAGCTTGTACAGGATAGAGTAGCATGGAGAGCTGCATCAAACCACTCTCAGGACTGAAGACCTCAACAACAACATCTCTACAAAGGTGGCATGAAACATCTGAAGACTAGAGTAAACTACATGTACAATCTTCACAGCCACGTGGTATCGATACAACCGCTGATGGCGAATTTTGTGAAGATTATATGCTAGATAAACAGTATCGTCTAGTTTTCGGCAACCAAGTCAGTAAAGCAGCTGGCTCAGGAAAATTATCCTTTTCTGACGTCTTTGGTCTAATGGAAGAAAAGAATTTAGCTGGCTATCGGTATTTTCTCGTTTTTAAGGATGATTTTCCTGGCTTCAGATTGACATATCTTTTATGGCAAAAAAATGAGATGAAAACACAAACTCTACTGAAGATTAAAGACATGAGAACTCATGGTGGCAAGGAATTTGATAACTGTGATGCAGAAAGATATACCGTTTCAATTGGGCTGAAACATTCTATGACTGTGTCAGATACACCGCAGCAAAATGGATTTGCTGAATGCGAGAACAGGATTTTCTGTGAGATGATTATTCCAAAGACAATGTAGGTAAAGCTGTACTGCTGCAGCTCACACTCTGAACGGAAATGTGTCAACAAAAGTAGAAGTAAACCACCAACTGAATTGTTTTTGAGGAAAGAGAGTCAGTTTGGTCATCTGAGAGTGTTTGCGACAGAACGTTTTGTCTCGATTCCAGCACAAAAACTGAAGAAGTTCAGGGCCAACACTTGTAAGTGTTACATAGTAGGCTGTGACGATTGTGGCTATGCGTGTGTACTTTCCAGACGGACACTGAGTTATTGTCAGCCATGATGTAAAATTCAAGGATGAAACATTATGACTACTATTGATGAATGATAGTAACAAGCTGTTTGACGCCTCGACTGCGAATGTTTTTAAAAATGAAACACCAACCAATTTGAATGATGGGGACACATTACAATATAATAATACGGTACTGAATCATCAAGATCGTGTTGGTCTGAATGAAGATGCAAATGACATCTCTTTAAATGGAGCCGAAAATACAGACAGACATCGATTATTGAGGAATAGAGAAATGATTAGAAGGCCAATACGTTACCAAGACGAACCTGAGCAACCCAAGGTGATGATGCTAAAGGACGTTCCAAAGGACTATGATGAAGTTGTGAAGTTCTCAGAGGCAGAAAATTGGAAAGCTGCAATGGATTAAGAAATGCACTCACATCAAAAGTTTCGCACCTCGAAATTAGTTGATTTACCAGCCACCAGGAAGGATATTGGTAACTACAGGATGACCACAACAAAATTGAATATCAGTGACATCGTTTGCTACAAGGAAAGATTATTTGCAAAAGGATTTAGTCAGAGGCCAGGCGTTCATTTTCCTGAAACATTTATCCCTGTCGTTGGATATGAAACAATGAGTGTCCTGTTTTGTGTTGCTGTTCAATGAAATTGGATATGAAAACAACGTTCCTGAGCGCTATGTTGGAGGAAGAAATTTATATACAACAGCCACAAGCTTATGATGATGACACAGGTTGTGTGTATAGGAGGCTGTTAAGGTTTTTGTGTTGGTAAAGCCACGTAGCTCTCTATATGAAAATCACTGACTGTGCTGTGTGAAGTCTGTGGCTGGTTTGCATTGTTGGAATATTTGCTATTGTAGTGTTGGGCAGTTGGATGTGAACAGCGCGTAGCGTTGCTCAGTTGGAGTTGAGCCGCCAGCAGAGGTGGATGTGGGGAGAGAGATGGCAGAATTTGAGGGCGGACGATCTGGACGTGTTTCCATCAGAAAAAGGAAGTCTGTAAAGATAGATGTCATGAATTGATAGATATACGTATATGATGACTTTTGAAGATTATTAAGGTAAATACATAGTTTGTTCTCTATCAGAATCTTATATTTGCTAGATTGCAGTAGTTAGAGTAACGAAGATTTTTGTAAGGTAAGTGATTAATGATAGATATACACTCCTGGAAATGGAAAAAAGAACACATTGACACCGGTGTGTCAGACCCACCATACTTGCTCCGGACACTGTGAGAGGGCTGTACAAGCAATGATCACACGCACGGCACAGCGGACACACCAGGAACCGCGGTGTTGGCCGTCGAATGGCGCTAGCTGCGCAGCATTTGTGCACCGCCGCCGTCAGTGTCAGCCAGTTTGCCGTGGCATACGGAGCTCCATCGCAGTCATTAACACTGGTAGCATGCCGCGACAGCGTGGACGTGAACCGTATGTGCAGTTGACGGACTTTGAGCGAGAGCGTATAGTGGGCATGCGGGAGGCCGGGTGGACGTACCGCCGAATTGCTCAACACGTGGGGCGTGAGGTCTCCACAGTACATCGATGTTGTCGCCAGTGGTCGGCGGAAGGTGCACGTGCCTGTCGACCTGGGACCGGACCGGACCGCAGCGACGCACGGATGCACGCCAAGACCGTAGGATCCTACGCAGTGCCGTAGGGGACCGCAACGCCACTTCCCAACAAATTAGGGACGCAATTGCTCCTGGGGTATCGGCGAGGACCATTCGCAACCGTCTCCATTAAGCTGGGCTACGGTCCCGCACACCGTTAGGCCGTCTTCCGCTCACGCCCCAACATCGTGCAGCCCGCCTCCAGTAGTGTCGCGACAGGCGTGAATGGAGGGACGAATGGAGACGTGTCGTCTTCAGCGATGAGAGTCGCTTCTGCCTTGGTGCCAATGATGTTCGTATGCGTGTTTGGCGCCGTGCAGGTTAGCGCCACAATCAGGACTGCATACGACCGAGGCACACAGGGCCAACACCCGGCATCATGGTGTGGGGAGCGATCTCCTACACTGGCTGTACACCTCTGGTGATCGTCGAGGGGACACTGAATAGTGCACGGTGCATCCAAACCGTCATCGAACCCATCGTTCTACCATTCCTAGACCGGCAAGGGAACTTGCTGTTTCAACAGGACAATGCACGTCCGCATGTATCCCGTGCCACCCAACGTGCTCTAGAAGGTGTAAGTCAACTACCCTGGCCAGCAAGATCTCCGGATCTGTCCCCCATTGAGCATGTTTGGGACTGGATGAAGCGTCGTCTCACGCGGTCTGCACGTCCAGCACGAACGCTGGTCCAGCTGAGGCGCCAGGAGGAAATGGCATGGCAAGCCGTTCCACAGGACTACATCCAGCATCTCTACGGTCGTCTCCATGGGAGAATAGCAGCCTGCATTGCTGCGAAAGGTGGATATACACTGTACTAGTGCCGACATTGTGCATGCTCTGTTGCCTGTGTCTATGTGCCTGTGGTTGTGTCAGTGTGATCATGTGATGTATCTGACCCCAGGAATGTGTCAATAAAGTTTCCCCTTCCTGGGACAATGAATTCATGGTGTTCTTATTTCAATTTCCAGCAGTGTAGGTTATTGTCGGTCAGGGCAATTCTTTTGTAGGCATTATTGAAAGTTTTTGCGTTGCGCTAAAAGTATTGTGTGTCAGTTTAGCGTTGCAAAATCTTTCATTTGCTAACTATGCCAGTCAGTAGTTAGTGCCTTCAGTAGTTAGTATCCTTTATTTAGCTGGCAGTATTGGCGCTCGCTGTATTGCAGTAATTCGAGTAACGAAGATTTTTGTGAGGTAAGTGACTCATGAAAGGTATAGGGTATTGTTAGTCAGGGCCATTCTTTTGTAGAGATTATTGAAAGTCAGACTGCGTTGCGCTAAAAGTGTTGTGTGTCTGTTTAGTGTTGATCAGAATAAGTAAAGAGAGAAATGTCTGAGTACGTTTAGTTCTGCTCAGCTGTTTGAAAATCAAATAACGTAAGGGGTTAACCATTACAGTAATTCATAAAATTTTCTAAAGGGAGGTTTCATATGTCGACCCTTAGCCGAGGATACCTCACTGGAAACTTCCGATTTTTTTTTTTGTAGTTTGTATAATTAGTGTAGCTATTGTTTATTTTTAGAGCGTAATTGTAGAGAGAGTTTCCTTATTAGTTTTTCATTGTTGTACAGTAAAACAGTTGTGGAATGCATGTAGATTTCCACCAAGTATTTCGCAGCTGCGACTGCAATTAATTAGATATTATTTTCAGTGCTATGTTAATGTGTTCTCTCATTTTGCTCTCCAAATTGTGCTTTTCTGTGTTATTGTGTGACATATTGTGACAATAATGGCGTGTGAGAAACGTTATACTAGGCTCCAAATTAAACTGAGAAATGACAGTGAAGGCGAGAGTAGTGTGATAGCGCCACCGTCTAATGAGTTAACTAATGTTCAACATAGTAATTTGGTAATTGTGCATAGGGGAATGGATCAGGCAATAAATAATCGTGTAAACAGTAAAACAGCTAGTGAAGAGGGTAGTATTGTCAACCGGTCGATCGGCAGCAGCTCGCCACAGGGATCCGAAATGACAGGACACAATTTTGCAAATACCGTAGATTCAAGTTTTACGTCATTACCCGTTTCTCAATCAAGTCAAGACACATTTTCCGCTTTTCAAAATGCGAATGTTGCCGGTGCAAATTCACTGCCGAAAAGTACAGAGGAACATGTTTCAGATACCAGTGCATTGTTATTACAATTAATGAAACAAATGTGACAACAGCTTCAAAAGTTAGACACGATGGAACAAAATCAGAGACAAACACAGCAACAGCTTCAAAAGTTAAACTCAATGGAACAAACGCGTGAGCAAACACGTGAAGGTTTAACTGCTGAGTTACTCAAACTCGAATCGAAATGTCAAAAAGTCTCTAATGACGTAAAAACACACATTTGTGAGCATTTCCAATCTATTGTTTCTCGTCATGAAAATGCATTACAGAATCACGAAGCAGCCATAAAGGAACTGCAAACTATTGTTCATGAAAATCACAACACCTTGCAAGCTAAAATTGACTCAGTTGCATCTACCGATTCGGTTACGCAACTTGCAAAAACTCAGGAAAACTTAAAGGACACAGTAGATTCGATTTCAACACAAATGGACACTCTGAAACTTGGTTCATAAAAACACACTGAGGAAATAAGTTCACTATCGGAGAAAGTAGCCCAACTTTCGGATCAGTTCACTAACTTATCTACATAGGTAGATGATAATGTGAATGACACAAGGCCCGTAACCTCCACTGACACAGAAGAGTATGAACAAATTAGGAAATTCAAACAAAATCAAAATCAAATCAATACACAGTACAAAAGAGAAATCCGGGAAGTACAAGATCAGTTGGCACAAGTAATACAAGAATTATATATTTCAGAGGACACTCGCGCTCCAATACGGGAAGAGGGACATAGAAATTCGGAACAGCCACAAAATAAAAACACGGGGTACTTCGGAAATTATGCAAGAAATTGGCAAGGGACACCGAATTTTGAGGTGGAACCGCCGAAACGAAGTAACAATGACCGATATGCGACTCGCCGACATGATGATTTTGACTATAAGCTGTTTATTACTACATGTAAATTCAAAACATTTAAGAATTCCGGCAACGACATTCATCCACAAGCGTGCCTTCATCAATTTTCTCATTGTTTTCCTCCCAACTGGTCATCAGAGCACAGATTAGAATTTATGTGTGGCTATTTAGAGAATGAACCAGCTGTAAGAATGCGATCAGTCATTCACGATTGCCACAGTGAAGGAGAATTTTATCATGCCTTCCACTCAGCATATTGGTCTCAAGCTACACAAGACCGAGTAAAACATTGCATCATAATGATGAAACATTTCGAACAATATGAATTTTCCAGTCTTGTGAAATATTTTGAAGACATGTTGCACAAGAGTCAGTACCTGCCAAACCCATACAGCCCCTCAGAACTCATCCGCATTTGCTTAATCAAATTACCTGAACATTTACGACATATTATTTTGGCAGGTCGTTGCAAAGATGACATTGAAGCTTTTCAGGGACTGTTACAAGAATTGGAAATTGACACTGACAATCGCGGGACGCGAAAACAGGAACACAAGAGTTACAGGTCACATCCATCACAATTACGCGATGACAGAAATAATAACTGGACACGACAAGACTATTCTCACATCGCAAGTCGTGACCAAAACAGACACCACCCATATGACAACCACTGGCAGAGTAATAGTTGCAGAGAAAGATCGCATTTCCGTAGTAATGAATAATTATAGAGATAACCATAGAAACAAACAATATGGGAACTAAAACAATTATTATCAAGAGAAACAGAATAACTTCAGACGCAACAGTTCAGCACGCAGTTACGATTCAGGGAGAAATTCTCCACCACATGGCCGACTAGAAAGAAACTTTATAGAAGTTAGGTCTCCTAATCCTAATAATGACGCACGCCAACAGAGACGGACAATGGCTCGCACCGCAGGCAGCCACGTGCGCCGACTGCCTCAGAGAAAAATAACATAGACGCTAACCTTGAGAAACATTTTACCATTCCTTACCAACGTATAGCACATGGTAATTGCGTATAAGATGAAACTCTGCGTACTAGGAAGAGTAAAGGACTGCGCCACATTTCACATGGAAAACCATTTATTGAGAGATAATCTGCTTTTTAACTTAGTCTTGCTATAAAATTTTTCACTTCGCATCACTAGTACACTTTGTCACACTTAGAAACTGTTAACATGCAACAATGTTTTGAAGTTAACTATCCAATCTAGAACCTAGGGAACATATTTAGACAGTAATTACGAATACATCGTTATAGTGAACAGATGACACAGTGTTATTGTGTGTGTACATTCTTACTTGTTAGTTGCACGATTACATAACAAATATATGGCTCACATACATAGAACATATACCGGTACTGCTAATGAGATTTTAGTGCAACATTTTGGTTTACTTGAAAATACATTCTGGATTTTAAAGTACTTTCTGAGAGATACCAGATTATACAGTGGTTAGTTTATTTGACAGATACACGATTATGTCATGACGCTACTGATGAGTGACACAATTTATATTATTGCTTTTGCGCTGTATCTGTTTTATATCTGCACTGTTTTTATGAATTCTTCTGGATATTAAAACATGCTTTAGTAGTAACTTTTGTGGTATAGCTGCTATGAGACAGCCTTTTCGTAGCACAACAATACCTTACAGTAGAGTACTTTCTTGATCATGGTAATGTACGTACTAACTACTATATCTATAAGCATAGCATTTCATTTTTGTTTATTATAAGGTAAGTACATTGACTTCTACAGAACTTTGCTTACGGACGATGATAATTACGACACTTGGCACATTTTTACCCTTAAGTACTGACAGAGATTATCTTACAACAAGACGTGTTTCTACACATTTGTAACGCAAATTTTCGACCTGTGAAATTTTTTTATATGAGCCTGTCACTGTAGTGGAAGCTGCTGTCGTAAATATTTCGGTAAGAAAGCTAAGTGACCTCGACGTAATGCATTGTGGGCGCCCAGCTGCCCCAGTCGCCTGGACAAAAAGCCACTAAGTGGAGAAAAAATAGGCCATTAACCTCGCTATTGACATTCCTTTGTAGAAAGCATCGCAAATACGACACGCTCGTTACTTGGAAACATATTATTATACTGCGGAGCATGTACTTTGTGCTACTTACTGAAATGCTTATGAATTGATGGGAAATATTCTTACATCTGCACACCTGATTATGACAAGTGTCTTTCTACGAGAGTTGAGAGAATTTCTACTGACTTATGAAATGCCACATGGCTATTGAATGATGTTTTTATTCTTTGCTTTGTGCATAGTTGCTTATTTAATTTGATATCTGGTTTCCAGCTGTGTTGCAGCATTCCTGTCAACAGGTCTATTAAATAATAATTTTATGATACATATTCTTCAAAAAAAAAGGAGCATTTGGAAAGAAAACAACAATAAGAAGGGACTAATAGCTGTAACTACATACATAATTTTCTTTTCAAGGTCTTGATAATTTTTTTGTAGAATAAGTTGTTGTGGTGCACTACTTTAATGACATAGACACTAAGATGTGAACAGTTTCCCTTATATGCATTGTTGTCTTTAGCGTACTATTTTTGTGCTTGTGAGTTTGTCATGTTTAGGTGTAAGTTACTGCATTTTCTGCTGCTGTTTGCCAGGCATAGGACTACTGAATTTCATTTTACTACTGAATTATTTTTCTTGTTTGCTGCACATTGCCTTATATTAGTTGTAATATTGCATTTGCATTGCTAATTTAGATATACTGCTGCTTGCTTTACCAATTTGCATTTTTTTGTCATTGCTGTTTTTGTTAATTTTTTTGTTGCTGCATTGCGTCGTCGCTTAGTATATATATCTGAGCTCAGTAGATTTAAGTTAACTTCAGAGGGGGTTGACTATATAAGAAACTAACTATAAGGACTAGGAAAAGAATGCATTGAGAAGTTATATTGAGTATTGTGCAATGAGAAATAATTATTTTGAAAGAGGATATGAACAAAACAGTAGGCTTTAGGGACAACAGATTTGGATAGGAATTTTTTTTTTTTTTTTTTTTTTTTTTTTTTTGCGGGAATAAATGTTGAAATCAGAAGAAAGATCTTTGGAATGAAGATTCGGGTTGGACTGCAACACCAAATGTTACACTGAAAACGAACTCTGTCCTTTCCTTTTGTGTTATTCCGCTATGTGTTTGTGTACCCTTGTGTATTTGTGTTTTTTCTGTCCTTATGTGTTAAGCTAATAAAATTTATATTGTAAAATTTTTCTAATACTAAGGTATATTCACTATGATGAGGAATACTGTTATCCTCAAAAATAATTTGCATTAATAATATGTTATTTTATTTGTAAAGATGTTTAGACATTATTTTCGAAAGCTACTCTGATCTTTTATGTATTTACTTATGTCATAATTCGTGTAACACTGATGGATACGTTTATTTCTATTCTTTTGTAAAGCCTGTATTACTACAAATGTTATCTGTACTATTATGTTTTAATGATGTTTTCTGTACCTTTATAATTGTATTCTCATGTTATAAAATTGTAATTGACACCAGTTCATCAAATTAAGTAACTTGTAAGCATTCATTTTCGTGCACACATTTCTGTTGATCATAGTAGATGCACAATATGTGAGAAGTTGGGACTGTTAGTGTTTCCACAGGTGTAGATAATTCAGCAAGGGTCTGGTTAACAGCATTGCTGGTTCTAAGGACAATTCCAAGAACTTTGTGAGTGCACAAGTGGTGGTTTACGGACTTGCTATATTGTCTGCAAGACTCTTCGATGGTGATTGTGCACCTGTGCAGTTGCAACAGATGGCTGCTAGCCATCTCTACAAGGACTACAGTAGGTCTGCACCTTTGATGGCCCACCAATATCATAATCTCTACAAGGACTGCAGTGGTTCTGCACCTTTGATGGCCCAACAATATCATTATTTCTACAAGGACTGCAGTGGGTCTGCACCTTTGATGCCCCACCAATACCATACTCTCTACCAGGTCTACAGTGGGTCTGCTCTGTGATGACGTACCTACCAATATTCTTCAAAATATCGACTGACTCTGCTGTGGGTTTGCTCTGTTGTGGCCCATTACCTGTCTGCATGTCAAAGACAGCACTGTCTTTACGTTGGAAGGACAACACTACTTCTTCAAGACTGCATGGAAATCCACTTCTTCTGTGTGCATTTTCTTTTACTGTTCAGACTATGAGGAAAAAAAGAAAACCGTAATTACTATTGTGATGAATGATCAGGACTCTTCATGAGAACAATTTTTGCTTTTGGCAAACATTGCATCAATAAATGAGTACGTTTGACATCTTTGTTATTGTAATTATGAAAAATTTTATCAAATAATTAGTATCCACTGCCCAAAACAAGCTGTAAAATTTTTTGTAGGGAGCATGGGCGCTATGTAAGTAGGTTGTTTAGGTTTTATGTTGGTAATGCCACGTAACACTCTATATGAAAATCACTGACTGTTTGAAGTCTGTGGCTGGTTTGCATTGTTGGAATATTTGCTATTATAGTGTTGGGCAGTTGGACACGAACAGCATGTAGCGTTGCTCAGTTGGAGGTGAGCTGCCAGCAGTGGTGGATGTGGGGAGAGAGATGGCAGAATTTTGAGAGTGGGCAAACTGGACGTGTGTCCATCAGAAAAAGGAAGTCTGTAAAGACAGATGTCATGAATTGATAGATATATGTAGATGATGACTTTTGATGAGTATTAAGGTACCTACATTGTTTGTTCTCTATCAAAATCTTTCATTTGCTAACTATGCCTATCAGTAGGTAGTCACTTCAGTAGTTAGAATCTTTTATTTAGCTGACAGTATTGGCGCTCACTGTATTGTAGTAGTTCGAGTAACGAAGGTTTTTGTGAGGTAAGAGATTCATGAAAGGTATAGGTTATTGTTAGTCAGGGCCATTCTTTTGTAGGGATTATTGAAAGTCAGATTGCGTTGCGCAAAAAGTATTGTGTGTCAGTTTAGTGTTGAGCAGAATAAGTAAAGAGAGAAATGTCTGAGGATGTTCAGTTCTGCTCAGCTGTTTGGAAATCAAATAACGTAAGGGGTTAACCAGTACAGTAAATCATAAAATTTTCTAAGGGGAAGTTTCAGTATGTATGGACTGAAGCAAGCAGCAAGATGTTGGTATGAGTTTTCGAAAAGAGTACTTTGAGAAGTCAAATTTACTGGAGAGCAGTGCTGATCCATCTATATATACACTCCTGGAAATTGAAATAAGAACACCGTGAATTCATTTTCCCAGGAAGGGGAAACTTTATTGACACATTCCTGGGGTCAGATACATCACATGATCACACTGACAGAACCACAGGCACATAGACACAGGCAACAGAGCATGCACAATGTCGGCACTAGTACAGTGTTGGGGCGTGGGCGGATGACGGCCTAACGGTGTGCGGGACCGTAGCCCAGCTTCATGGAGACGGTTGCGAATGGTCCTCGCCGATACCCCAGGAGCAACAGTGTCCCTAATTTGTTGGGAAGTGGCGGTGCGGTCCCCTACGGCACTGCGTAGGATCCTACGGTCTTGGCGTGGATCCGTGCGTCGCTGCGGTCCGGTCCCAGGTCGACGGCCACGTGCACCTTCCGCCGACCACTGGCGACAACATCGATGTACTGTGGAGACCTCACGCCCCACGTGTTGAGCAATTCGGCGGTACGTCCACCCGGCCTCCCGCATGCCCACTATACGCCCTCGCTCAAAGTCCGTCAACTGCACATACGGTTCACGTCCACGCTGTCGCGGCATGCTAACAGTGTTAAAGACTGCGATGGAGCTCCGTATGCCACGGCAAACTGGCTGACACTGACGGCGGCGGTGCACAAATGCTGCGCAGCTAGCGCCATTCGACAGCCAACACCGCGGTTCCTGGTGTGTCCGCTATGCCGTGCGTGTGATCATTGCTTGTACAGCCCTCTCGCAGTGTCCGGAGCAAGTATGGTGGGTCTGACACACCGGTGTCAATGTGTTCTTTTTTCCATTTCCAGGAGTTTATTAATGCGAAGTTAATTCTTTTATTTCATGTGGATGATTGATTACTAATGAGCTCGGATGAACTCATTTATAGCTGCACAAAATAATTACAATAAGAGTTTGATATTGTGGTAAACTAAGTGGATTGTTATATTGGCCTCCAAATCCTAAGACTTTAATATTGTGTGAAGATTAATCAGACTGTATACTGGAAAAAGTGTATTGGCAAGGTATGGTATAAGTGATGAAAACCCAGTATCATTACCGATTGAATCTGCGTGAGTACCTGATGATTCAACACAGTTAATGACACTAATACTAGAGAGATTATTGGTAGTGTAATGTAATTAGTTATGGTCACACGCCCAGATCTAACAAATGCTGTCAATACTGCTTCAGGAGCACAAGATTCATCTATTCAATCCTATCTTAAATTGGTTAAATGGATTCGTCGCTCTCTAAAAGGTACAACTGAAGATGGAATTCAGTTTAGAAAATTGTAAAATTCTGTTATAGAAAATAATAGTAAACCCGATTATGCAGGTGAAAAATTGACTAGACCTTCTCAAGTGGACCAGTAAAGTGAAAAAGTAAACTTCAAAAATGTCTTGCACAGCCATCAATGAGAGCCAGATTTGTTGCCTGAAGTGAGAGAAGTAAATCATTAGTGCAGCTGAATCATTTATTGAAGGAAGTTCAATTTCCACATCACCTAGTGATAATCACATAAATAGTATAGAATTCTACAAATCTCCCAATATATTGAAACACATTATCAGTATGTATGGCAGTTAGTCAGTGAGAAGAAGATCATTGTCGAATATAAATCGACAAAAGATCAAGATGCACACTTTTTTTAGTAAGGGTCTACCAATGAAGATGTTATAAAAAATGAAAATTTTGATTGAAATGACTGATTGAAATCTTCCATTCAATAATAAAATTTGTAAATTGAGTTAGTATAAAGTAATGCATACATTAAAATTTCATCTTTTATTATATAGGCTATGATTTCAGTGTGCTGTATAAGTTCTTAGGTGAGTTGCTGCTGTGCTTGTTTGGTGCGATAGGTAACATGTTCATCCATAACATTGAATATGTCTTTATTTATTCAGCACATCAGTTCGGTATTTCATTCTTGACATAATCTGTACATGATAGTACATTTAATTGATAATGCAGTATATGTGAAACTAAGTGCATGTCATACGAATATTTCTATATTTCTTACTTACTGAAAATGTTACCAGTCCCATATGAATCTGTATTTTTGATGATCTTGACAATGTCCTTTTGTTGAAGATACATAAAAAAAATTAATGGCAATATCATTCTCTGCATTTGGCGCATATATTATCTTCTCTTCTGAGCTACATGCACCATGCTTCACCATATAATGGCGCAAGTTTTCTACTGATGTAGTATCTGCTCGCTTCCGAAATTCCGTTATCTTCTATCTCGCTAACCCATTTGCTGTAATCCTCTAAAGTTAGTAAATCTTACGAAAAATTCTTAGTGTTTATGTATACTTCCAGTTGTTCAGTTCGTGACTCATTAAACATTTCCAAAATCTGTTGAATATTCTGTGCAAGTTGTAGCTATTGAATGTAAAAGAGAGAAAAGTTCTTTGTCTTACAACTAAATGCCTATGTTTAAATTACATTGCTGCATTTATAGGAAAGTTCATTAGTAGCTAAGATTTCAGAGTCATTGTTAAAACCTTTAAAAATATCTTGTCAATGTCGAGATCTTCGTCAAATTCACATGACATAATTTCGTATCACACATACAAAAAAAATCAAATTTACTGTTGTGGTGCAAAAAAGTTTTGGTGATCTCAGTTTATTTCAAGCACACGTATACTAAAAGCTCAAAATTAGATGCAATTACATTTTCTGAAGTGAAAGAACAGCACAACAGTGGCTTTATCTACAACGTATTATTATGTACATGTCCAGTTTCAGAACACTGGAAGTTCCATCGTCTGACGGAACTTTAAGTATTCCAAAACCGATCACGTAAGCAATAAAGCAACTGTTTTCGGTTTCTTTATTCTACAAAATGGATTTACACAGTTGCGGATGTCCCATAAGAGGAACCATTAGATGGAATTACGTTCTTTACGCGCTAGTGGGGAGTTTCTTTATTGGGTAGCTGTGTTGTGGGCTGCTTTAATGAGACATTTTCCTACCCACACTTTAGTTCCAAAGACTGGTATAGATACAGGGAATATGCGCAGCAAAGGACAAGGAAGAGGTGTATCTTAAGATAGTCTTTGAAGAGAGTCTCTGCATAGTAATATATATGTAGCCACACAAGTTTTATGTAATATCTTTTATTGCTCGTAGTAGCACGTCTTACAATTAGTAGTATAATTTAATTTACAATGCACATTTATAACGATACTGTACAAGTCTATGAATAAATCAACACGTGAGAAGTTAACATACGCTTCAGACACATAAAAAATGCTTTCTTTTCCATACTGAAACGTAAAATATCTGACGTAGTCGACAACAGATTGCTCTACGCGCTACAGTATTTACATATTAGCTAGAATAACATTCACGTTCAGAATGGTGGAAAATACGTCGCTGTATAATGTCATAATATTTCCAGTTTCTATTGCTTGAATATATAGGAAAAGCGGGAGGAGTAATTACATCAGACACAAATTGCTAACGAACGTCACTTACAAGACTCAATTCTTAGACCACTAAGCAAGTAACATGTAAAGAACAGATATCTGCTTTCAAGCAGTGATTTCTTTGTCCTTTGTCAGAAACAACAAACAGTTTTTATGATGATTTTTTATGTCGCTACGGTATGGTATAGATCAAGAGTTCCACAGTCCGAGAAAAATCAGCTAGGCTTATCAAAACGTCAACATCTTACTTTTTACACTAGGTGTGTGAATTTACTCTAGCCACACTCGCCGGCTAAGGCCACGAACTTGGTAGAGTTACTATCGAGTCTTCATATATATATTTATACTTCATTATCCGTGTAATACTCACTGCTTACGGAGCCAGTTCCACCTCACTATGTACGAAAAACCATTTTACACGAAATAACTTCGCCAGTTAATGGAAAACCCATAATCGTGCTCGGGTATAGAGTAGGAAGCAAAATCAGCTAGGAGAATCAATATCTTTGTCTGCTGGTGCTCCTGTAGTAGCTTTGGCCACGTGACATATAGAGCGCCCCAGGAGAACTTTTATTGGCTAGAGGGGTATTTCCTATGTTATGTAACTAAACAAGACGGTGACCAATATCGGTAAACTAAAGCAGTTGTTATCTGCCAAAGACACGAGCAACTTTTACATGTGTTACACGTCGTCCACAACATGTGCATGACGGCGTAGGGAGACTGGTTTTGTGCGATACATCTCAGCAGCTATAAAGTAAGCAGTCGGTACTGTAGGCTCTGTTCAAAAGTACGTCAACAACATAGTGTTTAGTAACTGCCACCGACTGAGGAAAAGGGAAGGATGTGCTACCTGATTGGTTGAGCAAAAGTTGCTCACATCTACATGGTGGAATATGAGAAATTGATCTCATCAATTTGAGGACTTGAACTTCAGATTTATGCGTTAAGTCGAAAGTTTAACGGAGTTCTAAAGATGAAAGAAGAATGATGCCAGCTGCCATTCAATTTTTTCTTTAAAATAATTGAATGTTAATTTGTCCAACAGAATAATTACTACTTCTTACATACGAATATTCACGAAGAGTAGGGGGATATGCGAAACTTTTTGAGTTGCGAAATTCCTGAAAGCTCTAAGTGAGACTGAAGAGGGAGTGCAGAAGAGTAAAGAAAACGAGAAAGGAATAATGGGACTTACTACGGTAGAAAGAAGTATAGCAGGAGCAGATGGTGAACAGGACAAGAGGACAAAAAGTGAATTCAAATAATGTGAGGAGAAAGAGAGAAGAATCGGAGATGAGAAGAAGAGAAAAATTACAATAATAACAGATGGGTCACAGGAACAATGTGAAGAGCGAATGAAGTGAATTGTTACGATGTACGGAAAAAAAAGTGATGCGATACAGAAAATAATAAGAAATGTGAAAATATGAAAATGAGGCAGACTTTAACAGTGATTGAATGAAGTGTGGCGTGAATAACTGTCAGATTTAGAATAAAAGGAGGAGTGGAAAGGTATGAAGAAGGAGAAGAGCACATGCAGGAGAAACATAGTGGTATCGAGAGAAGTGTTTGTGAGATCAAAGCCGTATTTTAGGAAAAGAATTAGGACTAAGAAAGGAAGACTTAAAGAAAGTTTGGATATGGTGAAACATGCAACGTTTTGCCAAAGAATGAAGAGAAAGCGACCATTATGTATGTGCAGTACATAAAAGGAAGTACTGGAGGAGGAGAAAGGAAAACTAAAAAGAAATGTGGTAGGAAAGAAGCAAAAACTAACTCACCATCGTGTATCAGAGGTGGAGATTAGAAACAGGGAAAATAGATGTGGCGAAGAGGGTGTGTCGAAAAGAGTGATGAGAAAATACTGAAGAGAGGAGAGGTGCGAACGGAATGTGATAAAGGAGTAAGGTATACAGGTAGAGCTGGCCAATATTTACACTTAGATTAATGAATATCAGCTCTTTTTAAACGTGGATTAATGTAAGGTAAAGCATAATAGGCCGTCCTCTCGTAGATTTACGAAGGACCGAGTTGGCGGTTCATTGTGGTACAGCGAAAGGAGGTTACTGTGGGTACTCGAGATACGACTTCCTCTAGACTCGTGGTACCTCTGAAGGGAAAGGGGAACTCGTGTCTTTGGCAGTGCTTGACGCGGGCCATCTACTTGTCGTCGCGGGCGCGCCTCCCTGCGGGAGTGGCCGCTTAGCTGGCGTCTGGCGGCGAGCAGGAGGCGGGGGCGGAGGCGTCGCCGGCGGAGAGACTCAGGTCGGTGGCGTCGTGGGCGGCGGCGGCGGCGGCGGCGGCGGCGCGAGAGGCGGCGTCGGCGGCGCTCAGAGACAGGTCGTGGGCGGTGGGGGCGGCTGCGGAGGCGGCGGGGCTGGCGCAGGGCGAGGGCCGCTGCGGGGGTGGCGAGGGCGGCCGCGCTGAGCAGGCGCACAGCAGCTTGGAGCAGGCGCCGCCCGCCTTCTCGCACAGGGGCAGTCTGCCGAGGGAAAGAGACACACCGGCGTCAGCGGCGAGGGGGCCGAGCAGCTCTACACGCTGAGCCCATATGCGGGGCAGGCCAAAATAACACCAACTCCCACCTACTGTCACTCTGCAGCTACCTCAAAAACAGGTACCAACAGTAGTTGGGGTACGTGGAAGGTGCTTCGCCGATGTTCGTTCCGCTCATGACAAGACATCACAGACGATCGGAAATATGCTGGGCGACGTCAGAAACTAGGTTATCTTCAGACTCTTTCGCCACTAGGATTACAACTTCGACAATTAATGAGAAAGGAAAGCAGCGGACCAAGTGATGAACCATGAGGGATTCCTCAGAGCGCATGTTTTTTTATCTATTTTTATTTTTTATATACTTCACAAGCCACCCAACGGTGTGTGGCGGAGGGCAAAGTGACGTACGATTCCGTAACGCATCTTTATATTTTCTCGCCATGGCAAAGGGTGATTGTCATGTCATGGCTACCATTTTAAAAAAGAATCTGGTTTCGGTTAAACCTGAGCCTTCGATACCACTAGTCGACTTAGATTAATGACGTCATCACGAGCCCGAAAGTCAAAATAAACCAGATTCTTTTTTAAAATGGTAACCATGACATCACAATCACCCTTTGCCATGGTGAGAAAATATTAAGATGCATTACGGAATCGTACGAGTTCGTAACAAATACTGAACCAAATGAGCACCGTTGGAAATTAGGGGTTTTCCATGCAGACAAACTAATATCTAAAATAACACCTACAGAATCACGAAAGTAATAGAATATATATATATATATATATATATATATATATATATATATATATATATATATATATATACCACACAGCCAGATAAACTTGATAGAACAGTTGGCATCAAACTCAAGATTATCGCGAATCACCTATAACTGGTATCGAAAAGTACACTTGTATGTATTGCTCAACTGAAAAGCCCGATAGTGCTACAGAAAAAAATCCAGTACCTACACAGGAAGCCAAAAGAATTTACCAACACAAATAGCGAAAAAGCTACAGCATTACAGATAAGAAAAATTCGTGGCAAATAACCAAATGCAGTGTTGAAACCATCGCTTGCCCTATATAGAGATATTCGAAAGCCTAATACGGCTGAAGCCGAGTTCATACTTCTACAATGACTTCTCTGAGTCATACAAAGCTCTCGTTTACTATTATTATTATCATTATTAACTGTGGATCAGAGAAGTCTGCTCTCTGGAGCTCACCAGGCTTCAGTCCTTGGCCCGCTGCTTTCCGTACTGTGTATCAACAGTAATACGTCTGTGTTAAATTCTTGTAAAAATCACTGTAATGATGTCATCAGGGAGCAAAAACTTATCTACAACTTCCACAGGAGCTAGAGTGCAGTTATGCGAACAGAAGGAAGGCAGTAAACGAAAAAGGAATGTGGCAGGATTGTAACCTAGCTCCCATGTGATGCATTTTTTATTTGGAACAAGCGGCAAACGAGGCCAAGGAGGAGGAATACGGAAAAGAAATTGAAGTTAATATATAGAAAATGAGGAAATCAGGCTACCGAAAAACATCGGAATTCTGTCAGAAGAAGCAAAATGATTTGAAACAACAGTTCAAATTAACGAAAAGTCTCTTGAAAATAAGTTATAAAATGAACATCTACAAATATAATACCTAACTAATGGAGTGTAATCCAGTTAAGTCATGTGATGCTGGTGGATTTGGATTATGAAATGAGGCACTAAAAACAGAAGACTGGTTTTGCAATTTGGACGACAAAGTAGCTGACTATATCAGAAGCAGAGAGAATATATAATGCAGACTGGCAATGGTAATGCGCTAATATGGAATATAAATTAAAGTGTCAGGAAGTCTTTTGTGGAAGTATGCATCTGAGACTCGTGCGGAAGTGAAACGCGGTTAGCAGGCAGTACTGGACGGAAGAGTGCAGAAACTTTGGACACGTGGTGCTACAGAAGAACGCTGCCTGTCTGCCTATCATATGGCCAGATGGGGCAAATAATGGAGCGTACTGAATCAGAATGAGAATAAGAGACATTTGCAGCACAAATTAATTAAATTGGATCCACTGATAGGACACATTCTGAGGCATCAAGGAGTAGTCGATTTGATAATGGAGGGAAGTATGTGGAGTAAAAACTGAAGAGAGGGACGAAGGCTTTACTGCAGTAAGCTCGTTCAAACGTGGATGTGGGCTGAAGTAGTTACGTAGAGACGAAACGACTTGCAGAAGATACTGCAGAGTGCAGAGCAGCATCAAACAAATCTTAACACACAACAATAACAACAAAAACAAGTATTACTACTACTACTGCGAGAGGTAACGCCTGAAATCTGGTATCCGTGGCACACATTTGACTGTGGATCTCGGAATATTGAATTCCCCAACGTTTTCCGAAATGGAATGTCACATTCGTCTAGCTCCAACTACCATTCCGAGTTCATTGTCTGTTAATTCCCGTCGTGCAGCGGTAATCACGTCGGAAACCCTTTCACATGAATCACCTGAATACAAATAACTGCTCCGCCAAGGCACTGCCATTTTATACCTTGCGTACTTCGTATTAGCGTCATCTGTATATGCGCATATCGCTATCCCAAGATTTTTTCCCCACCAGGTTATGTGTGCAATGAGTTTATCTTTGTGTTGGCCTTTGGCTTTCAGTAGTTCTTTCCTCCCTCCTATTTCGTGTAGTTTTTCCTAATAGCATAACCGCATTTCCGGAGACCTCGAGACGAGTTTTTTCCTGCATTGTAAACGTCCAGGTTTCACACTGTATGTCAGAACACTACATGCAAAGGCGTTTATAAACGTTTTCTCGGTGTGGCAGCTGAAGTGCTTGTTCAGCAGAAGGCTCTTCTCTTGGTCAGTTCTATCCGCTTGTTGATTCCCACGAGACGTCTGTTATTTTCCTCTATACAGCTGTGACGCCACCGCCGACTGTTCTTAAACAACGCGTCACCTAGGGGCTATTAGTACGCGCCCAGGCGCACACCGTGTGATCGGATGGGTTGCTACAGTTCATTTGGAGGATACTGCTCCGAGGTCGGACTTCGGAGTCTGGGGTTCGGCGCTGCTCGGTGCCACAGTGACCCAGCAACGCTCGCAGCGCTGCGCGGCAGCCGCTACTGCCTTGCAGTGGCGACCCTGACAGCGGCGGAAGTTCCCTATGCCATCGGATCCAGAGAAATAAAGCCTACAAACTGCCCAAAAGCGCTTCAGTTTTTACCGCGGAGATTGTAGCAATTTTGGAAGCAATTAAGTTTGTATCTTTAACTTTCTTCTTAAAGATATTAATCGTGTCCGAGTCCCACAGCGATTTTTCTTTAATGTGATATTCGAATATATTTGCTGTAAACAGAGAGGGCAAACTATCATTTTCTTCGGGGTGCAGTCCCACGTAATGAGGAAGCTGACGTCTTAGCGAAACAACTGCATCTTACAGGATGTACCGGGACATCCTCCTCTAGCATTACTTTTCCTCAACAGTAGTTGTCGATACCAATATTGTTTCTCGAATTTTGGACAGGTCAGTATTATCTCAGTTACTTTTTTTGAAAACTATCATATAATTTTATACACAGTATGTTATATTTCAAGCTAAACTTTATGAAAAGGAATTACTTTGTAAAATATTTTAGTTTCATGTTATAATCGGTAAGTACTAGTTCTGAATGTACAGTTAAAATTATTGTTGTAAGAAACATTTGAAATTACAAATTATTTGCACACTTAAAATTTATATTGTTAATTACGGAATACTGTACCCGTTAATATGTTTATTTCTGGATTCATTTATGACATAAGAACTGAAGCTAATAATGTAAGGAAACTAGCAGGAATTAATTTGTTTAGATAAATTATAAAAACTTTGAAATATTGTTATTTCTGCAGTGTTAGAGAGTTGTAATCCTGCCTCTGATGGGATCGGACGTATTTTTGTGTAGTAGATGCGAACAATGTATCTTCGGCTTTGTTAATGTGAAAAATCAAAATGCTGTGTGATATACTAAAATGTGAGAAACTCAGTGGAATATATATACACGTAGAAAATTCAATCTTCAAATTTATTTATTTCAAAGCAACCGTGACGACCTGATGTTAGATTTTCAGCTTCAAGAATCAGACCCACAGACTAACAGAACTGGATCCATCTCAACATGACAAGCTAAGTAAACTTGAAAGTTTATTATAATCATCGCTACTCTGAAATCTTCATAAAATACTTTGCTTATTAATTACTTCGACCGTGCATTTTTTAATGTGGATAATAGATGGAAGAAGGAAAGAGGCGGCAGATTATTAGAAATTGTTATGGGTGTGATATTACCGTATGCAAACTACTTAGGTGACATCAAAAGCAACAGGTAACAGCCATTACGAGAGATGTGTAATGTGTCCCAACAAACGGAAGGTAGGTACTATGTAGCATTATAGCCATAAGGTCGTGGTTTACGAGGACGCATTTGGGCTAAATTGATAGCTCTTAGCTTTCAATTCTGTGAATATTAATTTTCATATTTTATCTCTACAATTACGTATTCCATGTAACCATATGTTTTCTATGGCTAAATGTGCTACAAACTCTGGAGGCCAAACAAGGCATACAAACAAAAGAAGCTGCGGACGACCTGTGAGCGCCAAGTGGTGACGGTTGTTATGTTTCGTTGAGAATGAAAAGTTTGGCGAAACTGCTGGTGTCCATCTCTTCTCGCCGTTTGGACCCTAAAGTCAGTGGCTGCTACTCGAACCCGGTAAGCTTGGTTGGGGGACAGCAGCGCTACGGCGACCAACACAAGAAGACATCCTCAGCACTCCAGTGACGGTCCTACAAACTTCACCGCTACTCTTAAGTGCCTTAAATTTGCAGAGTTATTCGTAAGCAGAGTATAGTGTACCTAGGAACACTTTATGTTCTTTGGTCGGTACTTCAGTCTGCTGACTAATTTGAGGATCATGTGAAGGGTTGCACACAGGAGACAGTTTTTGTTGTTGGTAGACATTCTGTCCATCATTTGTAAATATTTCGAGTTCTACACATTTAAGTGCTTTATGATATATTAAAGCTACTTAGAATATATAGGGTGTTAGAAACTAACACAAATTTCCATTTTCAAGACAGGTAACATTGTTCAGACATTAAAGAAAGTCAGTTGCAAATATTCCATGTTCCATGGTAAAAGACCTCCTTCCGTTTAATGGCAGAAGATGCTGCAAGACCGAAGAATTATGGTTTTACCGTCCACTCGTAATATACCATATATGTAGAGTTCTACTCACTGTAACTGAAGAATTAACAATACAAAGTGTTTGAAAATGAACAATCGGGTTTTAAGGCTTCGTAGCATTCATTACACTGAACTTACAATTGTAAATAATACATGAAATGAAAGATCAAGTAAAACAGTTTCTCTTACGAGTGTTCAGTGTGAACACTATTTTCCATAAAGCAAACACCGAGTCGATAGGCGAATTCTTTACAAATTCTGATCAGTGAGTCTGGATTAATTGTTGCATCAACTGTCTTGATCCTATTTATAACGTCAGATAGATCTGCTGGTAGTGGAGGTACATGAACACCATCCTTTATGAAGCCCCAGAGGAAAACTCTCAAGGCTTCAGATCGTGTGAACGTGGAGGGCGTGCAAAACAAGCTCTGTCGTCCAGCTCCTTGCGGACAATCCAGAGGTCGGGTAAAGCATTATTTAACCACTCATGTACTGAGTTTTGTTAGTGCGGTCGCACACCATCTCGATGCAAAATAAAAATCAGTGGATCATCTGATTCCAGTTGAGGAAAGAGTCATAGTTGTAGTACATCCAGATGACAAATAACAGTTTCACTTACTTCACTGAAAATGAAAGTCCCCTGAACCTTATGCCGGCATATGGCACAAAAATAATCGATTGGGAAGTCAGTTGCAGGTGTACCATATCGTGGGAATTTGCTGACCCCCCAACAAGAGCACATTATGTGTTCTCGCATTTTCACTTAGGTAAAGTGCCCATTAATCATGAAGAGGATTCAATCCTGAAAGTATTCATTGTCATGTAGCAACATTTCGTTCGTAAAGTTGGTACTCGATTTTTGCCGTATGGCACATAGTGTTCACAATGAACTCTCGTAAGAAAAAGTGTTTTAGTTGATCTTTCAATTGATGTATTACTTACAATTGTAAGTTGACTGTAATAAATACTACAAAGCCGTAAAACTGGATGTTCATTTTGTAACACCCTGTATTGTTAACTCGTCAGTTGCAGAGTTTTATGGCAAGTAAAACTAAATATTATTAGAATAGTTATGTAACATGTGGACGGGAAAACGATACATCGTTGGTCGTGCAGCATCTTGTACCTTTAAACGGAAAAAGGTCTTTTAATATGGAACATGGAATATTTGTAACTCACTTTCGTTAATGTATTAACAATGTTACCAGTCCTGAAAATGGAAATTGTTGTGTTACTTTCCAATAGGTTTAATTTCAAAAGGTGTTCAACTTATTACCGTTTTTCGATAATACTTCTTAGCAGTTTGGTTTCGCTTACTGATTATTGGCGTGTAGTAGAGTAATAATGTAACACATAGCATTCACAATATTTTTTTGATTGCAGCGCTTTTAAGTTTCAATGGAATTGTTGCACCTAGGTACAAGGCCATGTCATACCTTCAAACATGTGTTTACATTTGGATAAACCTTAATTTTCCGGAGTAATTTTTGTAATTTCAGAACAAGAGTGCAGCAAATAAATGTGAATTCATTCGTAGAAAAACGGAATATGAAAAATTTTAAAACTGTGTTACAGACCCAGCTAGACGCTAAAGTCTGAAAACTAAACCGAGGTACACTTCTCTTTCCTAGCTCTGAGATTTCAGGAGAAGACTGCACAAAAACTGTAGTACATAGAGAAAAATGACACGTGTCAGTGGTTACGATTCGCAATACGAGCTGTGGCGTATTTGTATTAAGAGCCAGGATTATCAGAACATGTAGACAACTCTACTGCTATATTGTTCTTGAAGAAACAAGTTTGACAATATCGCTAGTGATGCTTTTTATTATCGTTACCGCTTTCCATAGATCTGGATTGTCATCATCGGTGCGTGTAGCATTATTAGATATACATGCTTTTTACAACAATGAAAATCACATAGTGATGTTGCGTCAAATTGTAATAGAGAGTGGGAGGGAACATCAGCATTCCACAAACAAAATAGCAGAGAATCGAAACATACAACATGTTGTGCTCATGTCCGAGAATACACTAACCACTTGAAATTATTAGTGATTAGTGTATGCTGGGAAATCTGCACAACAAGTTGTGTGTTTTGAATCTGAGGTATTTTACTTGTGATATGCTGATGTTACCGTCCACTCTCCATTAAAATTTGACGCAGCATCACTAAGTAACTTTCATTGTTCTAAAAAGCATGTGCATCTAATAATGTTACCAGGTCTGATGACGACGGGGTAGGCCTACAGAAACGGGTAAAGGTAATTAAAGAAATTACTAGCGATCTTGGGAAACTTGATACTTAAAGAACAATATAACTCTCAGATGGCCACCAACAATGGTAAACATACATTGATCAGCCAGAACATTATGACCACAGACCTACTATCGGTATAAACCCGTCCAGGCGATAGCAGCGTCACGTGGAGAGGAATGACAGCTAGTCAGACACACGCACGGTACATGTAGTATCAGTGAGTGTGCTGTCCGTGTGTGGAATGGGGAAGGCGCGCGATCTATCTGAGTTTGGCCGAGGGCACATTGTGATGGCGCGGAAGCTCGGCTCGAGCATTTCGGGAACTGCGCGACTTGTCGGCTGTTCTAGGAGTCTTGTAGTCTTCAACACTTGGCGAAACCAAAGTGAAGCCTCTTCCAGACGTTATGAGGTTGGGCGGCCACCCCACATTACAGAAGTTGGACTACGTAGGCCGGGCAGACTGGTAAAACAGGACAGGCGGCGAACTGTGACGGATCTAACATCAGATTTTAATTCTGGGCAGAGTACAAGGGTGTCTCAACACGCCGGCCGCTGTGTCCGAGCGGTTCTAGACGCTTCTGTCCGGAACCGCGCTGCTGCTACGGTCGCAGGTTCGAATCCTGCCTCGGGCATGGATGTTTGTGATGTCCTTAGGTTAGTTAGGTGTAAGTAGTTCTAAGTTCTAGGGGACGTATGACCTAAGATGTTGAGTCCCATAGTGCTCAGAGCCATTTGAACCATTTTGAACCCAAGCACGACTCACGCCTCGTCCTCACAGCTTTACTTCTGCCAGTAACTCGTCTCCTACCTTCCAAACTTTACAGAAGCTCTGATTCTGGAAACATTCCTCAAGCTGTGGCTAAGCCATGTCTCCGCAATATCCTTTCTTTCAGGAGTGCTAGTTCTGCAAGATTCTCAGGAGAGCTTCTGTAAAGTCTGGAAGGTAGGAGACTAGGTACTGGTAGAAGTAAACCTGTGAGGACGGGGCGTGAGTCGTGCTTGGGTAGCTCAAATGGTAGAGCACTTGCCCGCAAAAGGCAAAGGTCCCGAGTTCGAGTCTTCGTCCGACATACAGTTTTAATCTGCCAGGAAGTTTCATATCCTCTCTATGCCTTGTAGGTTTTGCGCAGTCGCCTTTTGAAACCCTGGAGGTGCTTGTGAAGAACCCTGAGCGGCTTGTGGTTCTGGGAGCACCACCGAGTTCCCCAGCAGAGTGGCTACTGACCCGTGCACGGCGGTGCGGTAGCCGTCCCGACAGAGGGCCGCCGCAGCAGCCGCCGCCGCCGCCGCCCCCGCGGAGTCCATCTTGAGGGCGGCGTCCGCCGCCGCCGCCGTCGCCGCCGCGGCAGCCGCCGCAGCAGCTGCCGCCCCCTCCTGGCCCAGCTGGCCGCCCCCGGCCGCCGGGTTGCGACCTGTGAACACATACACATACACATCCGGAACGTCACACGGGCTCTGCCACAAACTGTACGACGCGTTTCTACGGCGGCGCATCCGACCACCGCGAGACAGGCAGGAAATGTTGCCAGACTGCTATGTTCCACAAGTGCCTCATCACCAATCTACGAAAGTCAGCATTTTCCTGCAACTTGAGTGATATACGCACAAAGGCGAAATAAATACTTATGATGTAGCATGAAGCGTGGAATGACACTCTGCATCAAGTCCGGGATTCGAACCCGGGTCTTCACCTCACAAGGCAAATGTGTAACCACTACGCCACCCTGGCACAATGGCTCTACTCATCCACACGAACTACCCTAGGACGCCTCCCTCCTTAATCCAAAATCCCATTCACACCTCAGCCCACTTGGTGTTTACCCCAAACTCGAAATTATTGCAAAGGCTCTCCAACTGTATTGGAGTAGCACTTCGGCATCGAACGAAATTGAGATCCTGCCTGAAGCAAGGTCATGCTTCTTTACTCAAGTGAAACTGTGTGGTTCCAGAGACCCTTTCAAGTCTCGAACAACTATGATGCATATATGCAGACTGAATCGACGACAGGAAATTGTAAAGCTGTTCGAGTTTGGGGAGGGGGGGGGGGGGGAATACTTAGTGGCCTGAAGTGTGAATGGGAATTTGGATTGAAGAGGGAGGCGTGCTAGTGTAATCTGTGCAGTGGTGCAAAGCCACTGTGCCAGAATGGGGTAATGGTTAGCACATCTGCCTAGTGACCCGGACACTCGGGTTCGAATCCTAGCCTTGGTACAATTTTCATTCCTCACTTCAGTCTGCATTTATACATAATGTACGGTTAAGACTTGAAATCTATAGGGAAATGTGTGTAATATCGAATATTTACAAGAACCATGAAGGAACAATTAGAATGGAAGACCAAGAACAAAGTGCTCGAATTAAAAAGGGTTCAATATACGGATGTAGTTTTTCGCCCTTACTGCTCGGTCTATACATCGAAGAAACTGTGACAAAAATGAACGGAAGGTTCAATATTGGAATACAGGGAGAGAGGATACCAATAACAAGATTCGCTGATGACATTGCTATCCTCAGTGAAAGAGAAGAAGAATTACAGGACCTGTTGAGTGGATTGAACAGTTCTGTGAGTACAGGATATGGATTAAGAGTAAACCAAAGAAAGTTGGAAGTAATGACAAGTAGTAAAAATTAGATTAACGGTAACGACAACATCAAAATAGGTGACCGTGAAGTAGGCGAAGTTAACAAACTCTCCTACCTTGGAAGCAAACTAACACATACCGTCGAAGCAACGGTGTTGTATCAACTTTCCAGTATCCTCGTTGTAGAAAGCAGCCGCCGGTGCTTTCGGCCAGTTATCTGCAATGGTCTGCATCTCGTTGCCTGTGGAAAAAAATTTTGTCTTCTTTGCCAGCGGTTCTTGTGAGCAGAGATGAGACTCAGGGGGAGCCAATTGCGGACGGTATAGCGGGTGATGAAACACTTCTCATCGCAAATGCTGCAGGATCGTCTTCATTGCCCCTGCAGTGTGCGGCCGAGAATTGGCATGAAGAAGGAACTGCTCGACAGTTGTGTTATGTGGGCTGCATGACACAGGCGAAATCTCTAACCAGGCCCTCACACTTAGCGGGAGACGCTATTCCATACGCAACTTTACGTGATCACTGTTCACTCAAAACTGAAAAGAGCTACGCGACACGATCGACGGACATACTAGAGACACTGCCCAGCACATCTTCCCAGTGGTTTCCATTTCGCAACCGATCGGAACTTACTTTCTGGGCAACCCTCGTATAAAAAGCAGATAATGACAATCAGAGGACATTTACGGCAAGAGGAGGCTAATAGTATCAAACGTAATTTTTAATATGAGGAAGAAATTTCTGAGAGCGTGCGTTTAGGGCACTTATTTGAATGATGTTGAATAATGGGCTGTGGGGAAAAAGGAACAGAAGAGAGTCGAATCGTTTGAGATATGGTGTTATGGAAGCCGTTTAAAATGAGGTGGTCTTATAACATAGCGACTTGAGAGATTCTCCGCAGCGTCGGCGAAAAAAGGAGCTTGTGGAATATATTGGCAAGAAAAATGGACTGGATGACAGGACATTTGTTAAGACATCAAAGAATAACATCCCCGGTATATTCTTTACTTTCTTTTTATTCGCTGATTTATTTACCCTGTAAAGTCTGCCGCCACTATGCCCTCTTGTGCACAGCATCCAATTTACTATTTAGAGATAATTATAACTCAGATGACTACAACACACAATTGTTTATTAAGAGAAGAATGATCAAGAATAGAAATACGTGGGTGGAAGTGGAAAGGAGAGAGAGAGAGAACGAAAAGGGTGGGGAAATGTAAGTGTACAAGTAATGACGAGGAGGGCATAAACAAAGAGTGACTGAAATTGGGGCGAAAAATAAAAGCACTGGAAGAAGAAATGATGATTGACATCACTGTTGGAGAAAGAGAAATGTTAATTTTTGTGAGAGAAGTTACTGGTATCAAAATCTGGAGAGCTTCGTATTTTTATGAGGTTGGTTTTGAAGAGGTTGTAAAGGTGCGTTTACATCTGAGTCTTTTCTCTGAAAATATACGTCGAGTGTCAGACGAAACTAAACTTGGAAATAAACAATGTTTGTATCTGTTGAATAGATGTGTCGACGGATATTGCTGGTGTAAGAAACGTATGACATGAATTCTTCGCTGCTTACGTTAGGCACGATTTCTGTCTGACATAAATATCATGCAGTAACGGTCAGATGTAAAGATACCTTAAAGCATACTTAACAGAGAAGGAGTTCGTATTATTTTATTAATCAATGAGCACAGCTACGCTATTAGACGAGACAGACGATGTGTTGCGATTATGACGACATGACGACATGATCTCCCACGTGGGAGTGTGTTCAGTGTGGTGCCAGTGACGCATGCATAACGCATCGTGGTTACGTAACACACCTGGCAGCAACCACCTCAACTGGGCGTCTGAAGCACTGACATGATCAAATGGGTTATGTTGTCAGGTAATGAAGTAAAGCACACAAGTATTTGTGGTTAGTTCCAACCGTCTGGTTTTATCACTAACCGTGCCGTGCTGAATCACATGCAATTATTGTAGGTCCAGCTGAACTACACGTCAGCCAACCTCAGCCTGCCGGCTGAACTACTGATTTTTCAAATTTCGGTTTCCTGTGGAAATATATTCCGTAAATTTTGAAGGGCGTAAAGGCAATGGAAAATCTTCCTGCACGTTTCGACATAATTTTCTGCCTACCTGATGTGTTCATCCGAAGTTACACCTCGGTTCCTTGCCTTTCAGTGAGTAGTTGACAGAAAATTTTTTAACAATTTCGTCTCAGAATGTGAAAAATTTATCCGCGAAATCTTTGTGAACGGGAAAACGACGTCCGTCTTATACGATTTACTGCAGTCTACTAATGTCAATAATATGGCCTTGCACTCTCTATTTTCGTCTCCAGTTTTATGTAGAAACTGACAATTATGATCTGAGAGAATATAGTTTTTTAGGTCTTGTGACTACTTTCATGCTGTTCTTCTCTTTTTCCAATTTCTACACCTTAGAGTAGTAAGACTACTCAAAGCAGCAAAATATATCCCGTGCCTGTCTCCCCCCACTCTTTTCCACGTATTTCGTTTCGACCCTGTTCTGTGCAGAAATTCCTTATTCCTTTTCTTATCAGTCACATTCATTGACAGAGTTCTTTCTTCTGTAAGGCCACATCACATTTTTATATTTACTACTTACGTATTTACGACAAGTATCTATTCTGTTATCAATAAAATCGTCCCAGGTCGTTACGTATACATATTTTTGTCTATCTATCATATATATACCGACTCAACTGAAGTAGTTACTATGGTAATGTTATACTAGTATCTATAGCCTCTATAACCACAACGGAGTAAGACTGGATATACCATATCTCAGTGATACAGTATCACGCTTCCTTATAGGTTGAATATTCCTGATGATTTTATTAAAATTTATCCACCTGTCGCATTATTAAACTATGGTAAGATTCTGTCTCTCCTCATGGGTATATCGTACAGTGGTGACCTGTCTCTACATGATGTAATAGTCCAGTGTACGCTTGCCGTTTCCTAGTGTGCCTCACCTCTTGCCAGTTTACAGTAGTGTATTTCCTAATACTGGCTAAGCTTACTACAGTACCCGACTCTCATTCTTGTCTTAATGCTACGGTCGATAACGCGTATTTCAGTCTCCAGTGAGCGCGCCTGCAAAGTCACGCAACTCGCCCAGTGCTTAGGTGTTGCGTGTAGTCTTTCAGTTGCGTGCAGGCGACCAGCCGAGGTCGTTTAGCGACTGACTTCGTAGAGAAATGCCAGAAACTGAAGTTAAGTATGCCAACGTTCCTTGAAGCCCTCGGGTGGCTTTTGCTCCTCATCGATACAGATACCCACTCTTTAGGAACTATCACAACGGAGGTGTTCATGTGGACAGGTCACATTAACCCTTGGTTCCTGAAGAGGGGCAGAAGACTTCTCAACAGAAACAGGGGCAACGGTGTGGACGATTGGATGACCTGGTGAAGCAAAGCAAGCGCTGTATCATGTATAAGATACAGAGGCGAGCGAGTGCACGGGACTTACCCTAGTTCACTGCTAGTAGCGTCACGTCATCGTAACGCGCCTGCATATAGTATTGCACCACATTTAACATAAAAGTAAAAATTAAGATTTGTGTGTAAAACTTTGTTAAAGTATAGTTCTATGTAATAATGTTTCAGGTAACAAATCTTAATGTTATAAAATTAGTAGTTTACGTAAAATTCACGTTTTGAAAGAAAAATAGGAGGCGCTAAATAATGACGCTAGGAAGCCAAAATTTGGTGAGAAGGTGCAGTAAGAAGTCATTAATGAGTGGTGCTGGTTTCCAAAACCATAAAACTAAAATTGACTCCAGATCCGCGTTTTTCGGAAAAATCAGAGGCGCGAAATAATAGAGCTACAATATTGAAAATTGGTAGGATGCTTCAGTTCACCCTAATAATAATAATGGAAATACCACAATCAGTTACCTCTTCTAGTTTTTTAGTAATTTAGTAAAAACTACTTTTGTGAGTAAAATGTACATAAGCATTATAGATTAGGTACTTTAAATTTTAATGATAAAACAAATTCTTTAAGACCAATGATCAGATAGGACAATTAACAAAGCTACACCAAGTTTTAGTCTTGTAGCATAATTAACAGCTGATACAAGTCTTGATAAAGCTATGGTTCAGAGGTAACAATCTACCGTTAGTTCCATTGTAAAAATTCTAGAGAGTAAAGTTTTAATTTTAGCGGGCTGAGATTTTCTACGTGCTTCTGTACTGCTCAGATGTATGTATACAAAAATTGAGAAGTTTGTAAAGCTATTATTAAATGTGATATTTAAGATTATGTGCCTGAGATAGCGATCATTTGAAGGCTGCAGGCATCTGCATAGGAATGGAAAGAACAGATGCTCTCTTGGCGGTACGCGCCGGAGCTATATAAAAAGAGCGGTAGAGGCAGTAGTAAGCTCACTCCGCATTAGACCAACGCCTAGTCCACGCGAGCTTAACGTCCGATCGCGCCTCGCCTCGGGTGACGTCATAGCGGGCTGCGACATGCGCGTACTTAGTAATGTAAACGGACATTGAAAATCGCGAGGACTGTACACCGTCCTGGATCGTTTAGACTTCGGTAACAAACTGTTATTGTGCCGTCCGTGTGAAGTATAATTCCGCGTGGCAAGTGGTGACTAACTCCACTTTTAAGGCGAGCATTAATCTTTTTTTTTTAACATTATTGCGAACTATTAATAGAGCACCGTTAGTTAGAGTAATGAACTATTCGGGAGGAACTTGCTGTAGAAGTCGCCTCTGAACTATTAAACGATTGGCTGAATTAACAATATTTAATGTCTTTAGCATTTTCAGAAGTTTCGAGTAATTTGTGTGAGCCTTTAAGATAATAAAATCTTGTTTGGAACTTTAAATTTTATTGAAGCAGCCCTAATCCCGTGAAGAACTATGGATATTTTTCGTTTAGCTGGGCTGTACAGGAATGTGGCCGTGCAGACTGGGAACTAAGGTCAGTAAGTTTCCCTTCGCTTTCTGACTGGCCACCAAATTAGTTGCCAGGCTCGCGTGATTTAAGGTGGCAATGTTCAACTTTCATTCAACATTAAACAACGACTTCTTCGCCGTCCCACATATGTTGCATCGGCAATAGTCTGTTACGTGAAATGAACATTCAAACAACTCATTCGACAACTTCTTCGCCGCCCCACGCTGGCGTTGTATCATTAGCAAACAGGGTCTTACTATTATTGCAAATGGCTGAAATCAAATATTTCGGATATAAAATAGTCTTAAATTTGTATCTATAGGAGGGAAATACTCAGGAGGATGTTGTCATGAGAAAACAACACGTCTGGCGGACAATGGGTCGGTTCGTGGAATATTATGTCCAAAAGTTGTGTAGATGGCTTACAGAACTTCGAACAGAATTGAAAAGTTGAAATTAGGTACAATGCGAATGAGTGAAGTGTAATGGCTAGAAGAAAAGGGTTTCTGTTCATATGAGCACAGGTTTATCAACACTACGTTAAGTAGGAGAAATGCAGGTGAATGTCTAATAACGGATAAGAAAATAGGAATGCGGATGAGTTACTGTACATCATAGTGAATGGAAACACAAGAATTAGAAATAAAGTCACACTCGGTCATAGTAGTGGAAGTGTTTATGCCTGCTAGCTCCGCAGATAACGAAAACATCGAAAGAAATGTGTGATGGGATAAAAGAAATTATTCATGGTGTTAAAAATTACGAAAATTTAATTGGGAAACATCCACTTGATAGCAAGACAAGGAGACGGTAAAACAGTAGGCAACTGGTTTAAAAGCCGTGGAAGAAGGTTGTAGATTAAAAAGACACCTGAAGACACTGGAAGGTTTCAGATATATTATGCAGGGTGTTTAAAAAGAACTCCCTAGTTTGAAGTATAAATTTAATCGCGAAATTAATGAAAATTACATCAATGAGTACACACCATCAAAGAGAATTCCTTCAAGTTTTGTTTAATGTTAGTAGACTTCAACGTGGGATCCATTTGTTGCCCTGCACACGTCGAGACGATATTCCTCTTCTCTCCACGTATTCACCAACATTTCCGTCACGACGATTTTCTCCCGTGAATGATTGATGTCTCTGATCTTTTCACTATACACAACATTTTTTATGAGGCCCAAAAGAAAAAGTCCAGTGGCGTTAACTCTGGGCACCGTGGTGGCCGAGATATTGCGCCAGCCCTGTCTATCCGCCTTCCTGGAAAGCAAGTGACAAGAGCCGCACGCACGTGGTTACTGTAATGAGGTGGGATGCCATCTTGTTGAAAAAACACAAGCTCCTTTTTCTCCTCAATATCGTCTATTTGGAGATAGACTACTCTGTCAACATGTCGCAGTAAACGTCCTCGTTTATTGTTTCTTCTACAAAAATGAAAGGACCAATCACACGAACTTCTAGCAAACCACACCAGATATTAACTTTCGGAGAGTCACGTTGATGCTGAATAACTTCATGTGGATGCTCTGTCCCCAAATATGACGATTAATTGTTCCACTGATATGAAATGTTGCTGAGTTGCTCTACACTGCACTACACGCACGCCTGGACTGAACTGAAGTAAGAGAGGTAAAAAACAGCACTGATGCCGTCTCAGAGTCGAGCAGACCTGCCAACAGCAGGGGGTTCAAACTTGGAGAGTTGCTGAATCAAACAGCACAAACTGGAATAGTGTATATCACTTTGTACAGATTCTAGGAGACATTAAAACTAGTGAGTTCTTTTTCGAACACCCTGTGATAACGCAGAGATTTAAAATCCAGATACTAAACTGCAAAATGTTTCCACCAGCAGATGTGGCTCCAATAACAATTTCTTACTCATGAATGTAAATTAAATCTGAAGAAATGGCCAGAGAATAGGATATTAAGAAGACTGGAAAAGTTGAAATAAACACACGTTGTTTGAAGAGAACACTGCGAACGGCTAGGCATTACATGAGAAAGGAATGTAGCAGAAGATGAATGTGTAGATTTTAGAGATGGTATAGTGTAGACTACATGCGAACAACTACGCAAATATAAAAGTCGCAGTTGAAATCCGCAGATAACACGCAAGACGCTGGATCTAACTGATGAAAGGAGAAAATATAAGAATGAAGCAAATGAAGTAATGACTACAAATGCATCTACAAGTGTGAATACCAGAGTCGGCTATACCTGGCATCATCGCATCGACAAACTGAAGGACTGGTAGATTTTTGCTACCCACGAACTTTCTGTAGTCGAGAGCATTTACGCGTCGTAGTTGAGGAGGTGAAAAGTGGCTTAGAATTGGTAGTCATTGAGTAGGGGTTGATTTGATAACATCAGCAATCATACTCGTGACGGTATTTTCTTGGACGTCTGTTATTTTACATATGGGCTGTTTGTTCAAACTGGGGCACAATATGTAGCGGTTGAGAATACAAAACCCATGGCAGAAGAACACAAAGTGGATCCCCATCCTCCTCAAGTTGCATCACACATTTTTCTGATGGATTCACAAAATATCTGCAATGACCACAGACTCAGTCAGGAAATTTATTTCATTTATTAATATTTTTCAGATTTAGAGAATGATATTGACAGTGTTGACTGGAACACCCTCTTTGCTATTCTTAACAGGGATACAATATAGGGACCGAAACCAGACGGAAGTTATGAGGGTCGAATACATGAACGGAATCAGTGGTTGAGAAGGGAGTGAGACAGGGTTGTAGCCGATCTCCGGTGTTATTCAATCTGCACATTGAGCAAGCATTAAGGGAAACCAAGGAGAAATGTGTAGAGGCAACAGGAGTTCATGGATAAGAAATAAAAAGTTCTATGTTTGCCGATGACATTGTAATACTGTCAGAGGTGGCAAATATCTTGAAAGAGCATTTGATTGGGATGAACTGTGTTTTCAGAAGATGTTATAAAATTAACATCAGCAGAAGTAATTCAAGAGTAAGGCAATCCAATTAAATATGGTGGTTGTGGGGAAATTAGACACATAAATCAAACAGAAAAACCAGATGAGTTTTCGCATTTGGGATGTAAAATAACTGATGATGGCAGAAGTACAGAGGATTCAAAATGCAGACTGGCAACAGTGATAAAAGAATTTATGAAAAATAGAAATATGTTAACATCGAATATAAATTAAAATGTTAGGAAGTCTTTTCTGAAAGTATTTCTCAAGTGCGTTCCATATATAGAGGTGAAACATGGATGATAAACAGGACACACAAATGATAATAGTAGATTTTGAAACGTGAGGCTGTAGAAGAATGTTGAAAATTAAGTATGCAGATTGAGTAACCACTGAAGAGTTACTGAATCTAATCAAGGAGAAACGAGTTTTATGCGAAAACTTGAGTACAAGAGAGATATGTTGAATGGACTCATCATGAGGAGTGAAGGAATAGTCAGTTTGGTAATGGAGGGGAAATATGGAAGGGGGTGAGCGGTAAAAAATGACCGAGATACAGTATGCAGGCTGAAGTGGATGCTGGTAACAGAGACGAACAGGATATTCGGCGTGGAGGTTTGCATTAAAAGCTGTCTTCGTCCAGGAGACCACAAAAACAGCCGGCCGCGATGGTCTCCCGGTTCTAGGCGCGCAGTCCGGAGCCGTGCGACTGCTACGGTCGCAGGTTCGAATCCTGCCTCGGGCATGGATGTGTGTGATGTCCTTAGGTTAGTTAGGTTTAAGTAGTTCTAAGTTCTAGGGGAGTAATGACCACAGCAGTTGAGTCCCATAGTGCTCAGAGCCATTTGAACCATTTGAACCACAAAAACACAACAACCACGTCGAACAGAATTTCGTCCGTCCCTTACATTGGACTTACCCATCCTTATTGTCGTCGTAATATCGATTAAATTAATTAGAGGGTTCCTGAGAGGTGGTGGGGTTTATTTCATTTTCGAAAATGAATGATAAGGAGAGATTTTGGTATACTGTATCTTTGTAGTCTGTCGCGAAGCTGGCATTGTTAACATTCCATTCTTTTCTTATTAAGTAGGAGAAAGGAACAGTCACATCAGTCTGACTGAAGCATATAACGCTAAATTATTTTCGTAACAGTCATTAAATCATTGTTTTGTTCAACACTGGTGTAGTACGTCTCCAATAGTTTTCATTGCGGTTGTGGTTGCTAAATAGTACGAAACGTTATTGACAGATACAAAGCTCCACTTCACGTTCCACACAGATGGCAGGCAAGGACGTGTCACTCTTCAGGGAAGTTCAACGCTATTTTGTTTCTGCGATATCAGAAGTTCAGGAACCGTTAGCCACAAAACCTGTGGATTCGTAGTATATTAACGACAGCATTCTACAAATTTGGCTCTTTATGTTTGTGAATGCATTAGGAAACTAGAGTACTTGTATGAAGAAAGAATGGAGGTTCATAAACACAGTTGACAAGAATGCGTGTATAGTGTAGCATATAGTGACAGTAGAGAGATACAGATGTAAAATAACGTGGCAAGTTCTGGACACCATATACTGCACACATTCTGTAACAACTGCAGCTAATGTAATGAACGAGCTAGTGTAGAATACCAGATAGCATAATGTAGCAGTTAGTATAGTGTAGCAGAAGGTGCACTTTAGCAATTGTTGTGTTGTGACACTAGTGGACATTTGGAGCATTGTGGCAGCTAGTGTAATGCAGTCTAATGTAGGATCTAGGGTAGTGTAGTGTAACATAGTGTAGCAGCTACTGTAGTCAACAGTAGTGTAGAGTAACTGGTTTAGTGTAGTATAGTGATTAGTGTAGTGCATTGTAGTGTAACATAGTGCTATGTAGAGTAGTTTAGCAGTTACTGTAGTGTAGTGTAGTGTAGTGTAGTGTAGTGTAGTGTAGTGTAGTGTAGTGTAGTGTAGTGTAGTGTAGTGTAGTAGCTACTATGGGATAGTGCAGTGTAGTGTAGAGTAGTGTAGTAGCTACTGTGGTGTAGTGCAGTGTAGTGTAGTGTAATGTGGTGTGGGGTAGTTCTGTGTAGTGTAGTTTAATGTGGCGTAGTGTAGTACTGTGTAGTGTAGTGCTGTGTAGTGTAATGTGGTGCAAAGAGTGCTGTGTAGTGTAGTGCTGTGTAATGTAATGTGGTGTAAAGAGTGCTGTGTAGTGTAGTGCTGTGTACTGTAATGTGGTGTAGTGTAGTGCTGTGTAGTGTGGTATAGCAGCTAGTGTAGCATGGACGCACTTTACTGTGTCTGGTTGTTTAGTATAGCAGCCAGTTTAGCACATTTACCCTGCAGCAAAGCGAGCACAGTGAGCTGCCGCTAGCGGGTAGCGCAGTGTGAAGTGTACTCACCGAGCAGGAGCGGCGGCGCCGCGAGCCCCAGACAGCGCATGCGCCACGCGTCCTGCAGCAGCTGCAGTCGCGCCTGCTTCCTCCACTTGGCGCGCCTGTTCTGGAACCACACCTGCGGACAGTTCAACGGACACGGTCACCCCCGGTTGCGGAGAAAACACACTGCACCTACAGTACGTGTAGGCGTTACCCTGTTCATAGCGCCTTAGCGAATAGAGTAGTCGTTTCTACCAGCAAACTGCTGTGTTATCGGACAATTATTTCACTTTTTTTTTTTTTTTTTGTCAATCACCGTGGATCCATGGAGGTACTCGGAACATGATTCGAAGAACGATGGTAGAACTATAAAAGAAGGAAACTAAAAAATATGCGAAAGCATGGCAGGAAGATCGAGGCTTAACGTGTTCTCGATGACCTGGTCATTAGAGACAGTACAAGCCATAAGCGATTTAGAGGAATCATGAGAAACATAAGTCGGGATGGCCGAATAGGGATTTGAAGTTCTGATCTCGCGAATGCCAGTGCAGTGCCTTACCATCGCGCCATCTCGCTCCGGACAGCCGTTGCGATGGTATTGACAAGTAACCAACAAGTTACGCTGTAAAGCACTACAAGAAACTCCCCTAAGAGATAAACCGAAGCACTCTGTAACCACATGGTACACTGCAACCGGAAAAATATTGGAAATGCAGCCTGCAAAGAGAGGCTTGAACAGCGTTCTGCGCGAACTAAGCATATCGATTCAGCAGATCCCTCCATGTTCTGCGTGAAAATAAGGTACATCGGAAAATAAGACACCTTGGGAGACACTACGGCGATATTAAAAAAGTGAACTTTCGTGTTTCTGTGCCAGCGACAGCGGAGATTACTCTTGTAGTAAGGACAGCAACATTCTGCACAAGAGCTTGATACTCAAAAATGAATTTTTCACCCATCTTCGGGGCGGGTAATTTAGAATGTACCACTGCGATGGTTATTCGATCACCTCGCTTCACCAAAACACAAAAGAAACCATCTCCGAAAACGCATTGAAGGCCCAATGGTATCGTCCTGCCGCCGTGTCATCCTCAGCCCTTTGGCGTCACCGGATGCGGTTATGAAAGGGCATGTGGTCAGCACACCGTTCTCCCGGCCGTGTGCCAGTTTGCGAGACCAATGTAGCTACCTCTTAATCAAAGAGCTCCTTCAATTGGTCTAACTATGGCTGAGTGCATCCCACCTGCTGACAGCACTCGGTAGACTCGGATGGTGACCCATCCAAGTGGCAGCCAAGCCCAATAGCGCTTAATTTGGGTGATCTACTCAGAACCGGCATTATCACTGCAACAAGGCCGTTGGCTATAGTAAAACAATGCATTTACGAAAATCCCTATCAGATCGTATTGAGGGAGGACATAGAAGCAATTCAGAGGCGGGCTGCTAGATTTGTTACTGGTAGGTTTGATCATCACGCGAGTGTTACGGAAATGCTTCAGGAACTCGGGTGGGAATCTCTGGACGAAAAGAAGCGTTCTTTTCGTGAATCGCTACCGAGAAAAGTAGAGAATCAGCATTTGAGACTGACTGCAGCACAGTTTTACTGCAGCCAACTTATATTTTGCGGAAAGACCACAAAGTTATGATAAGAGAGATTAGGGCTCTTTCAGAGACATATAGGCAGTCATTTTTCCCTCGCTCTGTTTGGGAGTGGAACAGGGAGAGAAGATGCTAGTTGTGGTACGAGGTGCCCTCCGCCACGCACCGTATGTTGGATTGCGGAATATGTAATAGATGTAGATCCCTTCTCAGAAATTGCAACAACTCTGTTCTGTTACGATGAAGAGACAATGTGTTCTCTGTGAAGCCCTAGTTACTGTTATCCATTGTCTTATACGCTGAATAATTTACGGTCCATTCCACACTCGAGTCATCAGCAACTAGAAAAAATCTTGATTCATTTCTTATTTTCTCGTCACGAATGTACATAAGCTCACCGAAGTAAATATTAGTCCCTTGAAAATGCTCACTGGTTGCTTTGGATAGCTTTATATTATATAGAACTAATGCTGTATGGTCACGTCACTCTCCACTGCAAATATAAGTCGTTATATAGAAGTGTATCTGTCACTCCCTGGTACGGAATCAGCAGAATAAGTTGGGTCAACATGGAGGCCTCACAGAAGGGTAGGGAAGAGTAGTCTTGTTTCGACTAGCTACGACCACCCCTAGACTGAAGTTGCCCTTTTTGTTGGTGTATCGACACGGACTGTAAAATATGTCTGCTACGATGTAGCACCAGTAGCCACGTAACAGAGGGGAAGAACAGCGGTCACGAAAATACGCTAATGCGACAGCGACCGCAGACAGGCGCGGCATACTGTCAGTGACAGTCGGTTTGGAACCCGGCAGGAACTGCTGCTGTCAGTGGACGCAGGCCCACCTCAGCCAATGGCATTGAATGCAGAGGACACTGGGAGAGGGTACCTCGTACAAGGCCATCGCTCAACCGGCACGTGAAGCCGCACATCTCCAACACAGTGGGCCAAACCACACAGGAACTGAAGAGTAAACGGCTGGAGGCGTGTTGGGTGGTCTGGGAAACCACCATTCCGCCTGTTTTTGCAATTATGGAAGGTGGGCGAGGGCAGAGACGGCCCACTGCTCAGTGCGCCCCTCATAGTGTGGGGGCACACGAGTGCGGTTAACACTTCTGCTTCCCTCCGCCCATTACCTCACTTTCCATACTTTTCTTTCTGTCGTCTTATGAAAGAATTTCCCGAGCAAGGCCACTCACCGACGCAAACCACTGATTGCACCTGAACGTGGTGTAAGGCTAATATCTGTTGCATTTAAGCTACTGGCACATAAGGAAAGTGTTAAGAGCAAACCGGAATCATGTCTGCTTGACAGCAGCACTTGAATTTGTGAGTAGGCACGAGTCATCTGCCCCTAGCTATGGGTTTTTTGCAATCCGCAACACCCCCAAATACCATCTGCAACATTTTCATATTGTCTAGCAAGCTACTTGCAAAATACTAGTCATACAGGAGAAATGAGGAGGACTTCTTTTAGGACGTTTAATGCAGTTAAATGTTGTACTGGGATACATTTTCCCTAGAGACCATAGTATTCGAATTATTAAAAAAAGTACAAAAGTGACCTTCAAAAGCGTTTTTCTTCAATAACTCTGAAACCGTAACCTCCAGCGAAAATGTATCCTAGTACAACATTTAACTACACTAATGGCCATTAAAATAGCTCCACCAAGAAGAAATGCAGATGACAAACGGGTATTCATTGGACAAAAATATTATACCAGAACTGACATGTGATTACATTTTCACGCTATTTGGGTGCATAGATCCTGAGAAATCAGTACCCAGAACAACAACCTCTGGCTGTAATAACGGCCTTGATACGCCTGGACATTGAGTTAAACAGAGCTTGAATGGCGTGTACAGGTACAGCCGCCCATGCAGCTTCAACACGATACCACAGTTCGTCAAGAGTAGTGACTGGCGTATTGTGACGAGCCAGCTGCTAGTCCATCATGGACCAGACGTTTTCAATTGGTGAGAAATCTGGAGAATGTGCTGGCCAGGGCAGCAGTCGAACATTTTGTGTATCCAGAAAGGCTCGTACAGGACCTGCAACATGCATTATTCTGCTGAAATGTAGAGTTTCGCAAGGATCGAATGAAGAGTAGAGCCACGGTCGTAACACATCTGGAATGTAGCGTCCACTGTTCAAAGTGCCGTCAGTGCGAACAAGAGGTGACTGAGGCGTGTAACCAATGGCACCCCATAACATCACCCCGGGTGATACACCAGTATGGCGATGACGAATAAACGCTTGCAATGTGCGTTCACCGCGATGTCGCCAAACATGGATGCGACCATCATGATGCTGTAAACAGAGCCTGGATTCATACGAAAAAATGACGTTTTGCCATTCGTGCACCCAGGTTCGTCGTTGAGTACACCATTGCAGGCGCTCCTGTCTGTGATGCAGCGTCAACGGTAACCGCAGCCATGGTCTCCGTGCTGCTGCAAACGTCGTCGAACTGTTCGTGCAGAAGGTTGTTGCCTTGCAACCGTCCCCATCTGTTGACTCAGGGATCGAGACGTAGCTGCACGATCACTTACAGACATGCGGATAAGATGCCCGTCATCTCTACTGCTAGTGATACGAAGCCGTTGGGATCCAGCACGGCGTTCCGTATTACCCTCCTGACCCCACCGATTCCATATTCTGCTAACAGTCATAGGATGAAACTTCCTGGCAGATTAAAACTGTGTGCCCGACCGAGACTCGAACTCGGGACCTTTGCCTTTCGCGGACAAGTGCTCTACCAACTGAGCTACCGAAGCAAGACTCACGCCCGGTACTCACAGCTTTACTACTGCCAGTACCTCGTCTCCTACCTTCCAAACTTTACAGAAGCTCTCTCCGCTGTAGAGTGAAAATCTCATTCTGGAGTCATTGGATCTCGACCAACGTGAGCAGCAATGTCGCGCTCCGATAAACCGCAATAGCGATAGGCTACAATCCGACCTTAATCAAAGTCGGAAACGTGATGGTACGCATTTCTCCTCCTTACATGAGGCATCACCACGACGCTTCACCAGGCAACGCCGGTCAACTGCTGTTTGTGTATGAGAAATCGGTTGGAAACTTTCCTCATGTCAGCAGGTTGTAGGTGTCGCCACCGGCGCCAACCTTGTGTGAATACTCTGAAAAGCTAATCATTTGCATATCACAGCATCTTATTCTGTAGCACGTCATCATCGTTGTACAGCAATTTTAATCGCCATTAATATACATTAAATTTCATACAAAAATGTCCTGTTATTTTTTCTCTACGAGTAATAGTTTTCGAGTAGCAAGCGAGAGAATACACACTATGTGGTCAAAACTATTCCGATATCCCCAAAAACAGACGTTTTTCATATTAGGTGCATTGTGTTGCCACCTACTGCCAAGTACTCCATATCAGCGACCTCAGTAGTCATTAGAGATCGTGAGAGAGCACATCGGGTCGCTCCGCGGAACTCACGGACTTCGAACGTGGTCAGGTGATTGGGTGTCACTTGTGTCATACGTCTGTACGCGAGATTTACAAACTCCTAAACATCCATAGGTCCACCGTTTCCGATGTGATAATGAAGTGGAAACGTGAAGGGACACGTACAGCACAAAAGCGTACAGGCCGACCTCGTCTTTTGGCTGACAGATACGGCCAACATTTGAAGAGGGTCTTAATGTGTAATAGGCAAACTTCTCGGTCAAAGGCGCTGTAGTCATGGACTGTGCGGCTGGTCCCGGCGGAGGTTCGAGTCCTCCCTCGGGCATGGGTGTTTGTGTTTGTCCAGAGGATAATTTAGGTTAAGCAGTGTGTAAGCTTAGGGACTGATGACCTTAGCAGTTAAGTCCCATAAGATTTCGCACACATTTATTTTTGCAGACGTCTATCCAGACCCTTAAACAGGAATTGCAAAGTGCATCAGGATCCGCTGCAAGTACTATGACAGTTAGGCGGGAGGTGAGAAAGCTTGGATTTCATGATCGAGCGGCTGCTCTTAAGCCACACATTACGCCACTAAATGCCAAACCATGCCTCCCTTGGTGTAAGGAGCGTAAACATTGGACGACTGAACAGTGAAAAAACGTTGTGTGGAATGACGAATCACGGTACACAATGTGGCGATCCGATGGCAGGGTGTGAGTATAGCGAATGGCCGGTGAACGTCATCTGCCAGCATGTGTACTGCTAACAGTAAAGTTCGGAGGCAGTGGTGTTACGGTGTGGTCCTGTTCTTCATGGAGAGGGCTTGTACCTCTTGTTGTTTTGCGTGGCGCTACCACAGTACTGGCCTACATTAATGTTTTAAACACCTTCTTGCTTCCCACTGTTGAAGATCAATTCGGGGATGGCGACTGCATCTATCAACACGATCAAGGACCTGTTCATATTTCACGGGCTCTGGCTGAGTGGTTACACGACAGTAACATCCCTGTAATGGACTAGCCCGCACAGAGTCCTGACCTCAATCCTATAGACCACCTATGGGGTGTTTTGGAACGCCGAATTCGTGCCAGACCTCACCGACCGACATCTATACCTCTCCTCAGTACACCACTGCCTGAAAAATAGGCTGCCACTCCCCAAGCAACCTTCCAGCACCTGATTGAACGTATGCCTGCGAGAGTCGGAGCTGTCATCAAGACTGAAGGTGGACCAACGCTATCCTGAATTCCAGCATTGCCGATGGAGGGCACCACGAACTTTTAAGTCATTTTCAGTCAGGTGTTGGGATACTTTTGATCACATAGTCTAATCTCGCATGGGGTTTCTGAACGCATTGCGCGTTGGATAAAACCCATAAGTAGGGGCAGTGAATCACGTTGTAAATGGTATTCCACTACATATATGATATTTTGTTGAAGGTTAAGATTTAAAAAAATCAATTTTGTTAATAGCCTATGTTCCGACAGAAAATTGCACACTATATTACTTGGAAACCTACAGAAGCGTTTCACATTATAACAAATTGCCACAGATGTCATCCACGGAACGTGTGGGAAATTAAGTATGCGTAACGCCGTAGAGAGGAGGTAAAAGAGTAAAGTTGTATGGCATTGTCGGCTGGGAGGGTCCGAAGGGCAGGTTCAATCTCCTAACTGGGAAGGTTTATCTGCCCTTCGCAAACAGTGGCACCTCTCCTTCCAGAGGTAGTAGTAGTCATTTGTTTGGGGTGCTCAAAAGTGTTGTTATCAAGCCCTACGTGAAGTGCATGAGTAGTCTGCTTAAGCGTACCTGATAAGTGTAGGTGACTGTAACAGGTGTGTGTGTGTAGTGTGGTGTCGTGTTTGTGTTGGATAATGACGGGAGAAGGAAGAGGGTGAAGAATAGCGCCTACTGGACCGCCGAACGTAACGTCCCCACCCGAGGGATGAAGCAGCATCAACATGCCCTCACTGCATGGGGAGAGGTTCGGAATTTAATCCAGGACGTTGGTGCAAAGTATGGTGACAGTGAACATTACACCTCCACCCCTTTGTGGCCGTTGTGGCAGCCAACAGCATGTCACGTACCCCTTCGGATACCCACCAAAGTACCGACCGCACACTTGACGTTGCTTTACTGGAACCAGTGCATTCAACGAGACAAGCCGTCGGCAGCGTGCCGGTGATTCTGGATGTCGTGGCTGCTCTCTATGTGCATTGATCTGGAGCTGTTAGGCTCACTATGCTCCATGCATCCGCCGTTGCAATCTGCAGTCGTCTGCTTTGGCCGCTGTCGCTGACTCTGCAGGCGGCGCTGTGCGGAACGGGGAGAATTGTGCTATCAAGAACTCTCTACATTTCAGAGTTGTGCCAAACCTGAATGGACACCTGCCTCTACTACGGACGTATTTTCGCATCAAGTAATGAACAAGGAAACAACTGGTTCCCTGACCCCGTGCCCTCCCAACCTACAAAATCTAAGCAGGGTCTTTGTCTCTACTGCTCTCAACATCGACGGGGCGCTGGTCTATAACCTCTCTTTTACGCGCGGTGCATCAACTTTTGTTTCTTTGTTATCATTCCGAAACGCATAGAAGAAACAATGAGCTTTAGTTAGCCAAGCGGATACAGCACAACGGACCCTTTGCAAGTTACGACCAAACGCTCCAAGCCAGTGCGACAATTTAGTACCTTGCAAGCACGTTACACAATGCGAACGAAAGTCTATTGGAAATGGAACCCCCAAAGAGACATTTGAACTACAGTCTGCGTCAAGGACCGTAAGGTAAACTATAGAACGGACCAATGAGTACGAGCTAGCGGTACCAGTCTGTCTGGGATTCATAAACTCTGAGAAAGTATCTGATGCAGTTTTAACGAAATCTTTACCAACAGCCCTTGGAAATCAGGGCACAGAGTCAACCTATGATAGTGCACTGAAGAATATACACTAACTAGCCGTAACGTTATGACCGCTGCCCACCACGATCTTGGAGTGCCGCTAGATGGCGCTGCAGTAGCAGATGGATGGGTAACCATCATAGAGACAATCATCATCATCATCATCATCATCGTTCTCCAACTCCAGTTTCCCGGATGTGGTGTACAAGCGCTCGCCATCTCCTTCTGTCGTCATACATCTGCTGCTCCAGCATAGCTTCCCATTTGTGTCCTTTCTCCTCCACATCTGATCTCACAGTCTTTACCCAGCGTTTTCTTGGTCTTCCTCGTGATCTTCTTCCTACGAGGTTCTGGTTGAAATACCTTTTGGCAGGTCTTCGGCTGTTCATTCTCGTTGTGTGCCCTTACCACTGAAGCCTGCGTTTCTTTATGACCCTGGTAACGGCAACCACAACTCCAGCTACTGTTCTATTCAACTCATTCCTGGTTTTGTCCTTTCTAGTTGTTTGATTAATAGTTCCAGTGAATCTCAGTTATGTTGCCTGAATTCTGCTGTGGTCTTTGTTTAGTAGGACACGTGATTCCAAACCATATGTTAGGACTGGTACGAAATAGATGTGGTACATGGTCGCTTTTGCTTTTCGTAGCATTTTATCGTCCCAGAGAAGATTTCTTATTTGACTGTAAAAACTGGACGCTTTCTGTCTCCTGCTGAGTATTTCCTGCTCAATAGCGTTGTCTTTCGAGATCAGGCTTCATTGTTGTTGTCGTGGTCTTCAGTCCTGAGACTGGTTTGATGCAGCTCTCCATGCTCCTCTATCCTGTGCAAGCTTCTTCATCTCCCAGTACCTACTGCAACCTACATCCTTCTGAATCTGTTTAGTGTATTCATCTCTTGGTCTCCATCTACGATTTTTACCCTCCACGCTGCCCTCCAATACTAAATTGCTGACCCATTGATGCCTCAGAACATGCCCTACCAACCGATCCTTTCTTCTAGTCACGTTTTGCCACAAATTTCTCTTCTCTCCAGTTCTATTGAATACCTCCTCATTAGTTATGTGATCTAACCATCTAATCTGCGGCATTCTTCTGTAGCACCACATTTCGAAAGCTTCTATTCTCTTCTTGTCTAAACTATTTATCGTCCACGTTTCACTTCCATGCAAGGCTACACTCCATTCAAATACTTTCAGAAACGACTTCCTGACACTTAAATCTTACTTGAAATGTGAAACAGATTCTACCTTGACTCCTTCTAGAAATGTATTTTAGGTTGTTCCTTGGCTGTTGATGGTCATTTCTACTGTCTTTAGTTTACTTATTTTTAGTTCGAAATTTTTGAATGTGTTGTTCCAGTCATTAAGTTTCTTCTGCGTTTCAGCTTCTGTCTCTACCCATACTATTACATCATCAACAAAATCCAGGGCATATGGTTCGCTATTTTCTACATAGATTTGATGATCTTGTCCATTACTATTATAAGCTGGAGTGGTGATATGGCACTTCCGTGTTGGACACCTCTCTTTGTTTCAAACCATTCTGATCGTCAATTGCCCATCTGGACACAGCTGTATCATTTTTAGTATAGCATCTTGATTTTATCAGTTAGGTACTTTGGCACCTTTAGGTCTTCCAAACATTCCTATATCGTTTTTCCAGGAACATTGTTACACGCTTTTTCCAATGTCTATAAATACAGTCACAAGATTTCTTCCATATTCCAAGTACTTTTGTGTTAGCATTCTTACTGCAAAAATAAGAGCCACAGTACTTCGGTTTTTCCTGAATCCGTGTTGTTCTTCCCCTAGCGAAGGTTCTACTGTGTTTCTAATTCTCATTTCTATGATCTTCAAGGTGTGTGACAGCAGCTTGACGCCTCTGTAAGTTCTACATTTTAGTCGATTACCCTTTCTGAACAAAGGGATGGTGACTCCTTTACTCCAGTCTTCTGGGATTTTGTTTTCTTCCCAGCCCACTGGTAACTATATAGCCAATTTAAGCCTAATTCCCAGTTGCCTTTATCATGTCTGAGCTGAGATAATTAAAGGCTGTCGACTTTTCGTTCCGCATGTCCTTTAATAGAGACAATATGAGTCGCAAATGTGCAAAACCACTGGCATGAGCGATTTGAATAACCGGCTCTGGAAAGCAGCATCTCGGAAACGGAGAATCCAGTCGGCTGTTGGCGACCTACTGCCTACTGACGTGAGCATCCGTGGAGGGGGACGACGCACGGTGAAACCACGACTAGGTGGTAAGGTGCTGGATGTCCACCCACTATTCCAGAACATGGAGGTCGGCGTCCAGCTATGCCAGACACTCACCTCAGGTTCACAGGGATCAGTGGTAGTAAAAGAAGACGCGGACCACCTGCAACACTTCACGCTGGATGTACACCATTTGATGAAACGTATCCGACACGTGGCTCAAACTGAGTTACAAGTTCGTGGCGCCCTCCAGCGACAATGCTTTAATTTAATATGGTGTTGGCCCACCCTTATCCTTGATTACAGATTCCACTCTCGCAGACATACGTACAAACAGGTGCTGGCAGATTTCTTGGGTGATAGCAGCCTATTCTTCACGGAGTGCTGCACTGAGGAGAGGTATCGATTTGGTCGGTGAGGTCTGGCATGAAGTCGGCATTCCAAAACATCCCAGAGATGTTCTATAGGATTCAGGTCAGGACTCTGTGCAGGCCAGTCCATTACAGGGATGTTATTATCGTGTAACCAGTACGCCACAGGCCGTGCACTATGAACAGGTGCTCGATCGTGTTGAAAGATGCATTCGCCATCCCCGAATTGCTCTTCAACAGTGGTGCTTAAAACATCAAAGTAGGCCTGTGCTGTGATAATATCACGCAAAAAAAGGGGTCCAAGCCCCCTCCATGAAAACACGACCACACCATAACACAACCGCCTCCGAATTTTACTGTTGATACTACATACGCTGGCAGGTGACGTCCAACGGGCATTCACCATACTCACACCCTGCGATCGGACAGCCACATTCCGTACCGTGATTCGTCCCTCCACACAACGTTTTTTCACTGTTCAATCGTCCTAAGCTTACGCTCCTTACACCAAGCGAGGCGTCGTTTGGCATTTACCGGCGTGATGTGTGGCTTATGAACAGACGCTCGACCGTGAAATCCAAGTTTTCTCTCCTCCTGCCTAACTGTAGTAGTACTTGCAGTGGATCCTGATGCAGTTTGGAATTCCTGTGTGATGGTCTGGATAGATGTCTGCCTGTTACACATTACGATCCTCTTCAACTGTCGGCGGTTTCAGTTAACAACAGACGAGGTCGGTCTGTACGCTTTTGTGCTGTACGTGGCCCTTCACGTTTCCACTTCATTGTCACATCGAAAGCAGTGGACCCAGGGATGTTTAGGAGTGTGGAAATATCCCGTACAGACGGATGTCACAAGTGACACCCAATCACCTGAACACGTTCGAAGTCCGTGAGTTCCGCGGAGTGCCGCATTCTGCTCTCTCACGATGTCTAATGACTACTGAGGTCGCTGATATGAAGTACCTGGCAGTAGGTGGCAGCACAATGCACCTAATATAAAAAACGTATGTTTTTGGACGTGTCCGGATACTTTTGATGACAGAGTGTATTCTTAGACAGTGATGCAGTCACTCAGCAGAATATCTGTCCCTGTCACAAGGCCAGAATCGCGCTGTACTGCTTTCAGGAGCATAATGGTGATCTCACGGTACCGTCTGGAGAACAAAATTTTGCCTGACCTGAGCACGATGCGATGTATCTGGGTACTGTTGTGTATCGACTCGTAATTACCGGGAATTGCGCGATCTTGGCGTAAGTATCAGGTGCCACATATCTCCAGAAGCCTGTTAACGACTGTTAGAATCTATGCCAGGAAGAATCGAACGTTTATTCTGTTCCAAAGACGGACCAACTCGCAATTAACCAGGTCCTCATGACGTTTAGGCTCATTAGCGTGCATAACAATGATACATATTATATTAGACTTCCTCAGGATATTCGTGAATACCGAACTGCACTGGAAAGAAGAGAAGAAAATTCCATAACGTCAAAACTATTTTGAACTGTCCTAGAGTAAGGCTTCAGATTATCGAACAGGGATAGAAAAAGAAGGAATATCACTTAATGGGACATATATGAAAACAACTTCGTTTTGCTGTTGTTGTATTGTCTGTGGGTAAACAAGTGGAAAAACTCAATAGAGAAAGTTTGGAAGTACATCTGAAAATCAATTATACACTCTCTGACAAGAAAAGTAAAGCACCAGGAAGGCATGGCCAGACGTCAATGTAACATCGTACACGTAAACTTTAGCGGCGGCTATTTAAACGATTACAGCTGAAATTCTGTGCGAGAACGGCCCGTATGTGTTTGAACGTTCCCCCATCGGGTGCATCCCAGGTGGCGGATAGGGAGTCTCGCCTGACTTGACTGGAGGGCTTGAAGGAAATGAAATACCTCCGGCGGACCAAAAACAAGCCCCTTGCCAGCGGTTTGGTGAAGCCCTTCACGGCAGCTTCGGCGGAGAAGAATAACTTCGGTACGGCGCAGTTGGTGAAGGAGGCAGCCTCTCCTTTCTCAGGCCTAATGAAAAAAGAAACCACTACCTTGTGGCGAAGAGATATCTTCAAAGGCTGAGGGAGTAAACCATGATACAAAATCCGCAGATGCGTTAGGCTTAGCAGGCCAGTAAAAGAATAACACATTTATTGTTTTCAATTAAAGCACGAGCCTCGTATTGAAAATACCGAATAACAGCATTTCTTGTATCCACGAAATGAATGACGGCTATTTACAGCCTGAAGAAACTCCAAGGAATGCCAAAAAAAAGAGCAATTGGTAAAGGACGAGAAACTAGAACTCAACAAAAACATGAAAACAAGTTGAGAGATGGAACATTAAATGTACTAATTAACGCTCACGCAGACGGGCCGATGCGACCTTCGTAGTTGGCAGTGGCGCTGCCGGCGACTGACCTGTACGCGTGCTTCGGACAGGCTGATGCGCAGCGCCACCTCCTCCCGCAGGAAGACGTCCGGGTAGTGCGTCTTCTGGAACAGCGACTCCAGCTCCTGCAGCTGCTGCGGCGTGAAGGTGGTGCGGTTCCGGCGCTGCTACAAGCCCACAAGCCGCACTCACACACTGCGCTACACAGTCACTGTGCTCCTACAGCTACATCTCCTAGCGTTTACAATGCAAGTAAAACTTGCGAATTTCTTAAGAACTATTCATTGAACATAAATTTAACATCATCCATATTTAGCAGCTTCGAACGTAACTGTATCCAGTATACGGCTAATGTAAACAAAAACGCCCTCGGTCACAATTTTTTCACGTTTTACCGAACTACGCTTAGCGTTTAGGACCCTGTGGGCCCATCATCAGGTACAAAATGTCTTAATACCCAATTTACATCTGCCTTTGAGCGAGGTGAAATGCGCATTCTTGTTATAACAAGGTTAGATGTTATGTTTTGTGTTTCATGAAGCAACTGCGGGGAATGTGATAAGGAGCAGCGGAAAAATCGGTGATAAACTTAGCGAGCAATCGGGGAAGAATATTTTCAACCATTTATCCCCAGCGACGTTGGTTTATCCCTCCTCTCATCGCATATCACGTCACTCAAGGCGCACATTGCTTTATACATTTAAAAAAAAAGCTTCACTGATGTAGTTTAACATTTTATTGAATTACACAATGCATTTATGATCCTGTATTTTGTCAGTTTTATGTTCCACGGATCATTTTGCACAACAGATGTGGAAAGAATCATTTTAAATTCCCATCACAAAAGTATGAAGTATTTTTAAAATGTATAAATAAATGTGCGGCTTTACTGATGCTATGTACGTTGATAGAAAATGTAAACCACCGTCTGCTGGCTATAAACGGCTAAAAATGATCCTCCCCTATTGTCCAGTAAGTTTTTCATTAATTTTCCTCTGTTTCTCATCATATTTTCCGCAGTTGCTTCACGAAGTACAAAACGTAACATGTAACCTGCTCGTGACAGGAACATACATTTCACCTCACTCAAAGGCTGAAGTAAGTGATTCATTAAAACGATTTGTAACTGAAGATTGGCCCATAGGGTCCGAAACGAATCATGTAATTCGATGAAGCACGAAAAAAATGTGCCTCTTATGTATTATACACGTCTTATAATTACGAAGAACTTTGCCACATATAACATACAGATGTATAATAAGAGGTATAGGACAAGTAATAAGACTTGAAATACTGCAGGTAAAATATCGTAGAAGTCTCCCCCACTGAGATGTTCGTGAGGAGTTATCTGTCCTCTCCCAAATCAGACAGCCGGAACCCAGTGTGAGGTGTAAAGTAGGCAGTGGAGACCTTTTAGATCAGGGGTGGCCAAGATTTCGGTTCGTGAGCCACGCCCGGGCATTGGCGCTCAGGCTCGCACACTTCTCCCACCCGCAGTCTGGATGAAAGGAGGGGGGAGAAGGGAAAACTGCCGAACATGCCACATTTGAATGGCAACACAGTCGCACTGCATACGACTCGGCCTTACATTTCACATTTCTCACCAACATAGATCAGAAACAAAACAATTTTTCCGTATTATTTAACTACATTTGGTGTCCTGAAGACAATATAATTTTAATCTGGTACAAACTGCCGGCATATAGACAGAAGCAGACAATTTCACAGATTTTAGGACTCAGGTTGCTATGTAATCATGACTTATTTAGTTGTGTAATCACGAAAAGGCCATTCACACGAAACTGTCGATCGAAAAGTATTGTAGCACTTACGCAACCTCATTAGGGAGACGTGAAACTCTACATAAGGAACGCAACGTAGACGTCATGGACAGTTTTAACGTAAAAGCATGTGTCGGTACAACGGGGATTACTATCAGTTATATCTGCACAAGCACACGAACGCTTTCAACTGAAACAGTAAACGGTCCCGGAAACAAATGGAAGATTGGCAGTGTCCTCTAATCGTTTAGGAAACTATTCTTGTAATTCTTTAAAGGCCACAATGGATTCTTCAAACCTCGCGTTTTCTTTCATGACAGCGAGCTTACGGAACTGGACTGTGTTTGACAGAAAGTGTCCCTCCTATAATGCGATTTTCTTTTTAAATGCATCCACGTCAAAACAAAAGTAGTTGCTTCTCACCTTGCAGTGTCTTTCAGTGGGCAGTGTGCAGTCAAGTCCACTTAAACTGCGAGGTCTGCAATCCATTCCAGATGATCTAATTTTCGTTCCTGCACTCCTTTTTCCTTCTTTAGTTCAACAACAGTGAATTTTAAACCGAAAAATCGTTCCAGACATGGCTATTGACGTAACCAACGTATGTTCGGCCTTACATATATAGGGTGTTACATAAAGGTACGGCCAAACTTTCAGGAAACATTCCTCACACACAAATAAAGAAAAGATGTTATGTGGACATGTGTCCGGAAACGCTTAATTTCCATGTTAGAGCTCATTTTAGTTTCGTCAGTATGTACTGTACTTCCTAGATTCACCACCGCCAGCTGGCCCAATTGAAGTAAGGTAATGTTGACTTCGGTGCTTGTGTTGACATGCGACTGATTACTCTACAGTACTAGCATCAAGCTCATCAGTACGTAGCATCAACAGCATCACGAACGTGGTTTTGCAGTCAGTGCAATGTTTACAAGTGCGGAGTTGGCAGATGCCCATTCGATGTATGATTAGCACGGGGCAATAGTCGTGGCGCCGTACGTTTGTATCGAGACGATTTCCAGAACGAAGGTGTCCCGACAGGAAGACGTTCGAAGCAATTGATCGGCGTCTTAGGGAGCACGGAACATTCCAGCCTATGTCTCGCGACTGGGGAAGACCTAGAACGACGAGGACACCTGCAATGGACGAGGCAATTCTTCGTGCGGTTGACGATAACCCTAATGTCAGCGTCAGAGAAGTTGCTGCTGTACAAGGTAACGTTGACCACGTCACTGTATGCAGAGTGCTACGGGAGGACCAGTTGTTTCAGTACCATGTACAGCGTGTGCAGGCACTATCACCAGCTGATTGGCCTCCAAGGGTACACTTCTGCGAATGTTTCATCCAACAATGTGTCAATCCTCATTTCAGTGCAAATGTTCTGTTGCTGTGTGTTTCCAGTCCATGATTAATGTGATTTGAAGAGAAGTAATAAAATGAGCTCTAACATGGAAAGTAAGCGTTTCCGGACACATGTGCACATAACATATTTTCTTTCTTTGTGTGTGAGGGATGTTTCCTGAAAGTTTGGCCGTACCTTTTTGTAACACCCTGTATATATATACTGACAATGGTCTTCGTTCAGTTCCTCTGGGCAGAGAGGCAGAGAGTTGAAGCGTCGACTTTGGAGAAGCAACACAAGGGAAATGTGACGCAGTCGTGTCAGCTGTAAGATTTTACCTTGCATGACGATAGTCACGAAAGTATGCACAATTTCGTAACTTACGGTTTGACTGTTACTAACTGGAACGAGAAGTAACAAACAATGGTGAGAAAAGGCCGTCTTCATTCTGACGGTGACGTAGTTAGACCCTCGGAAAGAACGTCGAGTGTTATCCTTCCCAATGACAGCCCCCATTGCCCAGTAAAAGTTTGTAACTTTTTCACAGTCAGTCTTCCATCGCACACAGTTTGCTTTGGTTCCTTTTAATCCGTGATTTAGCCTTGGCTTTACGTGGAAAAGAGGATCCATTCCTGCCTTCTTGTCTAAATGTTAGGCTCCTTTTTCATGACAGCTTACACATCAGCAACGTGTTTTGTCTATTTAGTGCTAGCATACCATTACATTGCAGATCACAAACTCTTTCTTCGAGTACGGGCCAGGAATATCTGGCTGTGGGAACCGATAGGTCATGCACGTAGGTATACGCAACCACTCTTTCACTAATTTTATTTATTTATTTATTTATTTAACCTGGCAAGATTAGGGCCATCAGGCCCTCTCTTACATCTAACCAGGCATTCTACTTATTTTACTTTCGTATGTTTTAGTAGGCATGTTAAACTTCATCTAATACAAAAACTGAAATAAACAATTAGTAAGGTACACCTGGAAAAATACATTATTGAAGAGAAAGATTTTAGATAGGAGTGCTGGCAGCAGGGAGTATGAGGGAGACTCATGGTGAAGGGAGGAGAAGAATAGAGAGACATGATGAAATATGATTAAGGAAATATAAAGGAAAAGAAGATTGCGTGGCTAATAGAGATAGATGAAGAGGAAGGCATCTCAGGAGCAAGATAGGAGACGCTAGCTTTGCTATTTGACAGATGAGAGGATTGGCCTTGTACATTAATTTTGCGGAGAACTTTATGAGGATGATAGTAGGAAATTCTTCAACTTCTTCTTAAAAGCAACAGGAGATTGAATTTTCCTCAAGGTAAGGGGCAGTTTGTTCCAGAGGCGGACAGCGGCAACTGAGAAGGAGTTTGCAAAAGTTTTTGTTTTGTGAGTGGGCACAGTTAGGATACCAGATAAGAGTGACCTCGTGTTTCGATTATGATGGCATGACAGGATTTTAATCTCTGAAGCTAGGTACTGGGGTGCTTGCGCGATAAGGAGTCGGTGAAGTAGACATAGAGTGTGGTAGTAACGCAGTTTGTCCGGCCGCAGCCACCCTAGCTCGGAGTATGAAGCACTAACATGATCATATCGGCGAATGTTGCAGGTGTAACGCACACAGGCATTCATGGTTAGCTCTAGCCGTCTTTTGTTTTCACTACTCATGCCTTGTTGAATCACATCACAATAGTGGAGGTTCGGTAGAACGAGTGCTTGCACGAGCTGGCGTTTCAAGTCCTGTGGGAATATGTTCCGAAACTTTTTGAGAGCATAGAGACAAGCAGACGTCTTTCGGCACACTGCGACTGTATTCTCCGCCCACTTGTGATGCTCGTCCAAAGTTACACCCAAGTTCTTCACTGTTTTCTGATATGGTATTGGAGTACCGTCGAGCAGAATAGGAGGTAGCCGTTCGCGGAAATCTGAACTTATTAATTTCTGATGGGCTATTAAGATTACTTGCGTCTTTTTTGCATTTAATTTAAGCCCCAGGTTTTTCGCCCATGTCACTACTGAAGACAGATCATCATTCATCAGAGCGATTGCAGTGTTTACATCTTCAGGTCTGGCGCTTAGGTAGAGCTGGAGGTCGTCGGCATAGAAATGATATTTACAGGAGGACAAAACCGACGAAATATCGTTGACATATAAAGAAAACAAAAGTGGTCCTAAGACTGATCCTTGTGGCACTCTCGAAGAAACATGTTTCCAGGAAGATTTTTCATTTACGCAGACAGCACATTGCTATCTGTCTTTTAAGTAGCTTTCAAACCATCTCATTGCACTATCAGAGAAATTAAGCTGTTGCATTTTTATGAGCAATATGTCAAAGTTAACAGTGTCAAACGCTTTGCTGAAGTCCAGTAGCGTCAATATTGTTGACTTTCGATTGACGTTGGCATATTTCAGGTCATCAGTTACTTTAATTAGAGCAGTGTTTTTGCTGTGTTGTTTACGGAAACCGGATTGAAATTTGTCATATAGACTGAATTCATGCAAATGTTCAGTGATTTGGTCATGAACAATATATTCAAGTGCTTTGGAAACAGCAAGCAGTATGCTAATTGGTCGGTAATCACTAGGCAGTTGCGGGTTTTCGATCTTAGGGATGGGTCGAATTATGCTTCTTTTCCATGCAGTGGAGTATATTCCGTTCACGAGGGAAAAATTAAATATGTCAGTTAAGACAGGTACTAAGATATCGGCAACATTCTTAATCATGGTTATACCGATACTGTCGTTGCCTATTGCATCAGAAGAGATTCTCATTTTTGCTTTTCTTGCCGTATTTGTTGTTACATGTTTTAGATGGAAGGTATCGTTGTTAGTTATCCTGTTTGGGGATTCCTGTGGACGGTAATTATCAGCCGTGATGGTATTCAGAGGTGCAGAGAAGAATTCATTTAATTCGTTAGCTGACACATGAAAAGTAGTTTCCGATTTTGCATTTCCGACCGCCAAGCTACGGAGATTCTTCCATAGAGTCGTGGGTGTCAGATCGCTGCGTGGACTGTAACTTAGGGAGGAGTCGAAAAACATGAACCACAAAAGATTGTCAGAGTGGGGGTGCTGCAAGACAGTAAGATCTACATGCGTCGCTTACAGAACAGAAAAAAAAGAAATGAAACAAGGAAGCCACGCTCATATGCCGACAAGGGGACGTTCTCTATATTACAACAACTGATATTGTATATTTACTCAACACGTGTTTAGCTCTCACTAATAATCTTAATTAGTACCACAAGCGTAAATAGCTTCCTGTAGTTATTTTACGCATACCATTAATCATACAAGATGTTTCAGATCATCCTGATGTGACCACTTTCCAAGGTCGATAGTCTTTTTCCTTACCAAGTTCAACCATTTCCTCTGCTGTACGACAAATTTTTTGTAAGCTTCAATAAGATGAATTACGAGGTGTAACAGAAAGGTACCGGCAAAGCTTCGGGAAACATTCCACACAAATACAAGAAAAAAATAAGTTGTATTGGAATGTGTCCAGAAACGATTTACTTATAATTCTACACAGTACATTTAACATGAGAAACACGACAGCCCGCCGTCACATCGAATCCCGGAAGCGCCGGTGTGCGCCTGGGTTCAAATGGCTCTGAGCACTATGGGACTTAACATCTTAGGTCATCAGTCGCCTAGAACTTAGAAGTACTTAAAACTAACGAACCTAAGGACATCACACACATCCATGCCCGAGGCAGGATTCGAACCTGCGACCGTAGCAGTCCCCACGGTTCCGTACTGCAGCACCTAGAACCGCACGGCCACCGCGGCCGGCTGTGCGCCTCGAGTATTTCGTATAACATGGCAGCCTTCCAGAATACGGGCACTCAGAGCCTCTGCATCTCGTGCAGATCGTCTGTGCACAAGCACTCACAGAGGGGCCAGGAAGTAAAAGTCACCATCTCGCGTGCAACAAGCGTCATACTGCCCACATCCGACACCTCTCGCCACAAATGGACGAGTACAAACAAACGTTTAGCGGTTTTGTGAGCCAGCGATCCCGTCCACCCTACACAGGCATTAGAATAAAACTGCTTGCTGAGTTAATGTGCGAATAACTATGTTATTTACTTTGTGATCTACCGTTGTTGACAGTACTTGCCATATTTCGGAATTCCGTGACCTGGCAGCTACGTCTTTTTTTCTTTTTTAAAAAAGAAGTAACCAGCATATATTAAAATAATTTTATTTCAACACATTTTACACTAATCACCAAAACTTACATCCGAGTACTGGAGCTCAACGTTTAATGTTATTCAACTTTTCAGACACTTGAATATTTAACGTCAGATTAAATCATATGGCTGGGACATCAAATTTACGTTTAAATATGACAGAATTTACGTATGACTGATAGAAGCTGACCTCCGGGAAGAAAAGTTTGGGTTCCGGAGAAATGTAGGAACTCGCGTGGCAATACTGACCTTACGACTCATCTTAGAAGATAGACTAAATGGAGGCCATCCGAAGTTTATGGCATTTGTGGATTTAGAGAAAGCTTTTGACAGTGTTTATTGGAATAGTCCCTTTGAAATCCGGAAGACAGCAGGGATAAAATACAGGGAGAGAAAGTCTGTTCACAGTATGTACAGAATCCAGAATGCAGTTATAAGAATCGAGGTACATGAAAGGGAAGCAATGGTTGAGAAGGGAGGAGGATCGTACACTATCCTAGATCGTATTCAGTTTGTACACTGGGGAAGCAGTAAGGGAAAGCAAAGAAAAATTTGGGGTAGGAATTAAAGTTCAGGGAAAAGAAATGAAATCTTTGACATTAGTCAATGACATTGTGATTCTGTCAGAGACACGAAAGGAATGTACAGTGTCATGAAAGGGGGTATAAGATGAGCATTAGCAAAGTAAAACAAGGACAATGGATTGTAGTTTAATTAAATCAGGTGGTGCTGAAGGAATTTACTGTATGTTCCCCCAAACTCCTCCATTTCCCTGCGTTTATTCGTTTATGTTTATCTTATGGATATTGCTTATGTTCCTCACATATTTTGTAGTAATTCTTTTTTTGAAAAAAGATTGGTTATTGTATCACTCTCCACGTTTTATACGTCCTGAAGTAGTCTTTCCAAGTACTAATTTTATTTTATTGGTTTAGATTATCAATATAAACTTTGACGTAGCTTCCTGTTCCAGACTCGTGTTAAAGTTTTTTCGTGTTTTCTCCCTTTATATTTATTTACTTCTGAACTTTTTACTTTTTACATTGCATTGCCACCACACTGTCACGGTAGTTATTTACTGTACATTTAAGCTTGAATCTAGATGTTTAACTTCTTTTCCAATGTCGTTTATAAACATTGTAACTTCTTTGGCGAAAATAGACAATAATTTATGAAGATGGCCTTCTGAACCGAAAACCGACTAACACAATAAAAGCAATACTGTAATACAAAAGCAAACTAGCGCTTTTCATTAATTAAACTCACAAGCCAGTTCAGTCGAAAGATACCGCCATTATGTCACACATTTTGATATCCGAAAAGTCACTCATCAAAACCTATAGGTTACTTTCCGTTGACCTAGAAACAAGAAATTTGGCAAAAAGTAAAGTTTCACAGTGCAAGTAAACGAAAAATTCCGAAACTGTTAGTTTATAATTATTCTTCTTTCGCTTACGCCATAGTCCTGCAGCGATCGCTGGGTCTGCGTGGCTACAACGGATTTGGCAGTGTTAATGTTAGGGGTGGCCGGATGCCCTTCTTGCCGCCACCCCGTACCCCCAGGACGCAATCAGTGCACCCCAACTGTCTGTGCCTAGTGTAAATCGTGAAATAGTGCGTACGTGTTTCAAATGTCTGCGACGCGTGTAACTGAGACGGAACGTGGGGACCAGCCCGGTATTCACCTAGCGGGATGTGGAAAACCGCCTAAAACCCCATCCAGGCTGGCCAGCACACCGGCCCTCGTCGTTAATCCGCTGGGCGGATTCGATCCGGGGCCGGCGCGCCTACCCGAGTCCAGGAAGCTGTGCGTTAGCACGCTCGGCTACCCTGGCGGGTTGTTAGTTTATAATTATATCAGACGAAAAAAAAAATTTCTTTTGTCGTTTGTTATCCGACTTCAAATTAAAACATTCTCAAAAGTCTTGGAATCCCTGGGACCGATATCTCGTCAGTATTAATGCCGATAACAGGCGAAAATCGTCAATATCTCCGATTCCTGGAACGGGTAAACTGTCTACATACATATCTAAGTTTATTGATGTCCATCTTATTGCGTGAACGAGGGACTTGAGCTGACGATATATATGAGAAAGAGTACCATCACAATTCTATCTTGAGAATATCTTTATTCTTTCACACGACTAGTTTCGGCGGCACATTACCGCCATCATCAGGCCTCAGCACAGTCAAAAGAGTATCTGGTTTCCTTGGCACATTTACTGTGGGATCCTTGTTACTAGCACACATGGACTAGCTTTCATCGTATACATGTGATTGCAATGGAGATAACAAGGTTCCGAGTATAGACTCCTCACGAAAGCTAGCCCACGTGTGCTAGTGGTAAGGATCCAACAGTTAATGCGCCAAGGAAATGAAATACTCTTTCGGCGGTGGTCTTGTCTGAGGATGGCGATGAAGTGCTGCCGAAACTAGTCGTGTGATAGAATTAAGACATTGTTTGGTGGTACTTTTTCTCATATAATTAAGTTTGTTACGGGATCCTTAGTGCGCGAATGCTACTCGCACCTAGGCATTTCTTGAATGCTCGTCTGCCTCAGTACTTTATTTCGAGTACGTTGCTCCACGCCTCTGATCTGCTCCCGGCCCGCACGCGCCACAGCGCCGCTTCAGCATCCACCGGCTGTGCTCAGCGCGCGCCGTTTGCTGCTCTCGCTGCTGCTGAGTCCGTCCATATCTATATCGTTAGCGCGGCGCCTCTCCTGCGGAGACGCGGTGACAAAGGCGCCCGCCGAGCAGCTAATCTGCTTAATGCAGTCGGCCGTCCGTTGTTTCAGAGCCACAATGGCAGCCACGGCGCCTGCAAATTAACCGCGCGAACAATGCGCCCCCTACCTCTAGCGCTAGCCTACCCCTGACTCCGAGGGACTCATCCCTCCACCACTCTGACCGGAAGACTGTCAGCTAAGCTCACACTCACGTGACATACGCCCCAGCCCGCTATGTATGTTCCTCAGCACAAACACCGCAAGCAAAACACTGTCTGACACGCTCTACCGCCTCTTGTGCTCATAAGCCACAAAGCTGTGTAGAGCCAAATAGGCGACCGGATACAAAGTTACACCCGCACTCCACGACAGTACGCTGTGCGTCGGATGGTATCTACTCTACCAGCAGCATTTCCCTCCTTCCTTGTTTCATTCGCAGATGTTACGCCGGAAAAACGAGCCTCTTCGTTAAGAGGTCGAATTTCTCTGGCTACTGCGTAGCGACCACTGCGTGAGATAGGTGTTGGAGAAAGTACTATATTTTTCGACAATGCATTTTCCGAGACATTTGAGAGTTGAGACTGTCACCGCCTTCCTTGTTCTGTCTCACAATGCAGACAGTTGAGAGTATCTGCGGGATTCTCACGCTGACGAAGGAAATCGTAACGAAAAGGGGAGCTCTACTTTGAATTCTGTTTTGACGAAAACTGACACTCTGAGCCCGTGGCTGTGTACAAAATATAGGTTGACTCTTACAGAGAAGATAACAGCAACCAGCCACTTTTGACAATGCTATTTATTTATTTAAATAGCGCCATGACCGGTTTCGAGACGAGACGTTCATATTCAGACGGCTAATTCGCGATAAGATACGCGGACGAAAGAAACCGTCACGGAACGGGGAGCTCTACTTTGAATACTGTTTTGACGAAAACTGCCATTCGGAGCCCGTGGCTGTGTACAAAATATAGGTTGACCCTTGCAGAGAAGATAACAGCAACCTGCCACTTTTTACAATGCTCTTTATTTGTTTGAAGAGCACCATTACCGGTTTCGAACCGACACGTTCATATTCAGACGGCAAAGTCATGTTAAGATACGAGGACGAAAGAAACCGTCTCGAAACGGGGAGCTCTACTTTGAATTCTGTTTTGGCGAAAACTGCCATTCTGAGCCCGTGGCTGTGTACAAAATATGGGTTGACTCTTACAGGTAAGATAACAGCAACCAGCCACTTTTTACAATGCGATTTATTTATTTTAATACCGCCATTACCGGTTTCGAACCGACAAGTTCATATTCAGACGGCTAATTCACGTTAAGATACATTTTACATTAGCTTTCACTGTTTGTTTTCCCAAACAATGGAATTTCCGTTAGGTGGTGGTGCCCTACAACCAAAACAAGATGTGAGACAATGTCTTTTTAACTGTAATTGTGCCTCACAACGATTTTAAATGATATAAAACGAAATTATTAAAGTACAGAAGTGTTGATTAGTTACGTTGAAAAACCCGCGCCATTACTTTCCAGTGCAGACTGCCTGTGATTATTGTCTTCGCTGCTGCATGATCACGAGCAATTAGCACTGGAACGTAATGGCACGGATTTTTCAGCATAAGAAAGCAAAAAATATGTGCTTAAATAATTTTGTTTTATATCATTTAAAATCATTGTGGGGCACAATTAAGTTATACAGACATTGTCTCTCATCTTTTTTTGGTTGTAAGGCACCACCATCCAAAGGAAAACAAAAAGTGAAAGCTAGTGCAAAATGTACTTAACGTGTATTAGCCGTCTGAATATGAACTTGTAGATTCGAAACCGGTTACGGATGTAAATAAATAAATAGCTTTGTAAGAAGTGGTTGGTTGCTGTTGTCTTCTCTGTAAGAGTCAAACTACATCTTCTTTGGATCTTCTCTAACGCCGGCCTTTGTGGCCGAGCGGTTCTAGGCGCTTCAGTCTCTGACCGCTATGGTCGCAGGTTCGAATCCTGCCTCGGGCATGGATGTGTGTGATGTCCTTAGATTATTTAGGTTTAAGTAGTTCTAAGTCTAGGGGACTGCTGACCTCAGATGTTAAGTCCCATAGTGCTCAAATCCAATTGAACCATTTTCTTCTCTACCTGTTCAAACTCGTTAAGATTGCCGGGCTCATGAATTGTAACAGATAATTAGTCGAGCATGAGTTTTTTAAGTGATATCTTTTGTGCCTGAATTACACTATCTTTGCGTTTTTCCAATAATTCTGCGGCATCTTCCTTACCCAGCATCTTACACTGGTCACCAAAAATCACGACTGCCGGTTTAACATCAACGATTCTGAAGGTCATGAACTCGACTAGCCATTGGAAGGTTTTTGGAGGTGTGCGTATCCAAATGTCTGTTTACAGGATGTGAACTGTAGACTGGCGGTTTGCGGTTGAGGATGTGCCGCCCGGTAGCGCCATAGCTGTGTTCCACAGAGCTCAGAGGAGACGAATTTGGTGGCCAAAACGTGAGTGTGAGTTCACGCCCGTTGCTTTTCAAACCACTGTAGTACGATCCTAGCCTTGTGACACGGACAGTTATACTACTGGCGGATGTCACTGGGAAACAACAAGCATGTGATCCCCATGGCAGGTCAAGTGAATGTCCCCCATAACATCTGGCCCCCGCCCCTCCCTGGTTTGCATCCGTGTCGAGGTGCTCGTTTCTAGCATCCGGATGGTGTATCTGGTCACAGGTATCGACATGGCGAAGCAAGAGTCGTTGCGTCATCCGACCAGGTGACACGTTTCCACTCATTCACGACCCAATCTCGATGACTCCGTGCCCGTTGCAATTGTAAATTCACTGTCGCAGGGTCAGCATGAGAATACATAGGGGTGGTCCGTTCCGGAACTTCACTTTCAACAATATGCGCTGAACGGCATACTCCGAAACACTTTTTTGCATCAGCAATGCACTCTGTCGTCACGTCTGCCGAAGATCGCTTTCTGTGCCGCTTTAAGAGAGGGCAAGCCTCTGACGTCAGTGTTTTATGGTTATGCGTCCAACACCTTGTCGCCTGTCCGTAGTTTCACAGTGCTTCTACCATTTTCCATTTATGTTCAGGAGAGTATCACGCAAATAACAGACTAGCTTCGTTCTTTCTGAGAAATTCGCTCCCAGGTGCCGGTCTATAACAATAATTTTCCTAAGTCACTTATACCTGTGTATTTCCCCATCTGCTCACTTAATTGTAGCTGAAACGATTCCTCATTCACCTCAGCTCCACTCCCTCATCGCGTCACGTGTCCTTAACACCAACAGCCGGCATTTTGCTCGAGATGAGCAGTGGTGATAATGTTTTGCCTTGCATGTGGTCTTTCCACTTTAAATCGCTCTTGGCAGAAAATCGTAGACACTGGAACATTGTGAGTGATTCCAGTCACAGGTCACTGAGGGCAGTGTCAAACTGTGTCACATTCTGTCGATTATCTAGACGCATTACATTACATGTTTAGGGTCAGCCGTCAATGTTAGCGGGATGCGCTGCTCATCTCCAAGTCTCTCTGCATTTCGTAACATTTTTCTAACTATGACACACACATCTGTTCACAGCTGCGTCGTTTGTGTACTGATTCATAGGACTATAGGTTTTATCCACAGGGTGACATACCAAGGGCGGCTGAAATAAAACTTGCCCGAAAAATATTTCATGCACCTCAAGACAGACAACCCAACTTACGTCAATGCTTGTTAAAAATCTGGGTGAAACCTTCAGCTGTCATTTATTTCGCACAATTCGCTCCTTGCTTCGGTCAATGACCATTATCAAGCTTAGTCTAAAACGAATAAATCTAACCATTAGAGATTACACAGTCTACCGGGAAATACGAGGTTAAATAGCATTTCATTTACGGGTATAAACAGCAGGATAGCTATACCATAATTTGAATAAAAGTAATTTGCTCTTTTAAGTCCATCATAGTTCGTAAAAAATTTCTCAATATAATGTCTACGCTGATTTTCGTTACGAAGTAAGTCCATATCGACAACTAGTTACACACAGAGAGATGAAACTTGGCCAAACTGTCAAGGATACAGTCAAAAACAATGCTATGTCAGAAATAAAACAATAGTACATGCTAGCTATTGCAGTATCAGTTTGCTAAGAGGTACATTATAATCTTTGGTTCCAAGTAAACACTGTACGTTAGCGACCTAGATCGTGAAATTCCATATGTACAAATGTAATACATCAAGAAATGCCATACTGCTGATCCTGGTAATCTATAATACATTACTGGCCATTAAAATTGCTGCACCACGAAGATGACGTGCTACAGACGTGAAATTTAACCAACAGAAAGAAGATGCTCTGATGTGCAAATGATTAGCTTTTCAGAGCATTCACACAAGGTCGGCGCCAGTGGCGACACCTGCAACTTGCTGACATGAGGAAAGTTTCCAACCGATTTCTCATACATAAACAGCAATTGACCGGCGTTGCCTTGTGAAACATTGTTGTGATGCCTCGTGTAAGGCTACTTTGATAAAGGTCGGATTGTAGCGTATCGCGATTGCGGTTTATCGTATCGCGACATTGCATCTCGCGTTGGTCGAGATCCAATGACTGTTAGCAGAATATCGAATCGGTGGGTTCAGGAGGGTAATACCGAACGCCGTGCTGGATCCCAACGGCCTCGTATCACTAGCAGTCGACAAGACAGGCATCTTATCCGAATGACAGTAACGGATCGCGCAGCCACGTCTCGATCCCTGATTCAACAGATGGGGGACGTTTGCAAGACAACAACCATCTGCACGAACAGTTCGACGACGGTTGCAGCAGCATGGACTATGGGCTGGGAGACCATGGCAGCGGTTACCTTTGACGCTGTATCACAGAGAGGAGCGCGTGCGATGGTGTACTCAACGACGAACCTGGGTGCACAAATGGCAAAATGTAATTTTTTCGGATGAATCTAGGTTTTGTTTACAGCATCATGATGGTCGCATCTGTGTTGGGCGACATCGCGGTGAACGCACATTGGAAGCGTGTATTCGTCATCGCCATACCGGCGTATCACCCGGCGTAATATGGTATGGGGTGCCATTGGTTACACGTCTCGGTCACCTCTTGTTCGCATTGACGGCACTTTGAACAGTGGACGTTACATTTCAGAGCCGGCCTCGGTGGCCGTGCGGTTCTAGGCGCTGCACTCCGGAACCGCGAGTCTGCTACGGTCGCAGGTTCGAATCCTGCCTTGGGTACGGTTGTGTGTGATGTCCTCAGGTTAGTTAGTTTTAAGTAGTTCTAAGTTCTAGGGGACTGATGACCTAAGATGTTAAGTCCCGTAGTGCTCAGAGCCATTTGAACCATTTACATTTCAAATGTGTTACGACCCGTGGCTCTACCCTTCATTCGATCCCTGCGAAACCACACATTTCAGCAGGATAATGCACGACCGCATGTTGCAGGTCCTGTACGGGCCTTTCTGGATACAGAAACTGTTCGACTGCTGCCCTGGCCAACACATACTCCAGTCTCTCACAAACTAAAAACGTCTGATCAATGGTGGCCGAGCAACTGTCTCGTCACAATACGCCAGTCACTACTCTTGATGAATTGTGATATCGTGTTGAAGCTGCATGGGTAGCTGTACCTGTACACGCCATCCAAGCTCTGTTTGACTCACTGCCCAGGCGTATCAAGACCGTTATTACGGTCAGAGGTGGTTGTTCTGGGTACTGATTTCTCACGATCTATGCATTCAAATTGCGTGAAAATGTAATCACATGTCAGTTGTAGTATAATATATTTGTCCCATGAATACCCGTTTACCGAGCGAGGTGGCTCAGTAGTTAGACACTGGGTTCGCATTCGGGACGACGACGGTTCAATCCCGCGTCCGGCTATCCTGATTGAGATTTCCCGTGATTTCCCTAAAGTCATTCCAGACAAATTCCGGGATGGCTCCTTTCAAAGCGCACGGCCGACTTCCTTCCCCGTCCTTCCCTAATCCGATGAGACCGATGACCTCGGTGTCTGGTCTCCTTCTCCAAACAACCCAGCCCAACTCCTAAGACCTAATACCCGTTTATCATCTGCATTTCTTCTTGGTGTAGCATTTTTAATGGTCAGTAGTGTACATCGTAACTGTTGAAAATATGCGCCTGCGGTGGATGATGTAAGTTGGGTTGTCCATCTTAAGGCGCAGGAAATACTTTCCACGCAAGTTTCATTTCGGCTACCCCGTATGTGGTAGACCACAGTGCCTCTGTCTCACAATCTTAATATACGTCATAAGTTACCTTCGTCTCCGACGATGACTTCCGCTTAAGAAAGAGACACTGATTTCCGTCCTGTACCAAGTCTGTGACGTAATAGTATGTCTGTTTGGATATGACATAGCAAAGTATTTGGTTTACTTGGTGATAGCTGCGCGGGGTATCCGAGCGGTCTCATGCACCTTGTCACGGTTCGCGATGGTCCATCCGTCGGAGGCCTGGGGCATGGGTGTGTGTGTTGTCCTTAGCGTAAATTAGTTTAAGTTAGATTACGTAGAGTGTAAGCTTAGGGACCGATGACGTCAGCAGTTGGGTCCCATAGGCCTTAGCAAAAATTTCCAAATTTACTTGGTGATAGAGCAGAATTGCATGGTAGGCTTTCGAGAAGGAAAGAGACACTCCATCAACCTGAGCCCCAATCTACTGCATAGTGGATGTCACGAACCGACAGAGCGAGCTGGGTTTCACAAGATACGTACTTGCGGTACTATGTTCTTCTCACATTAGAACTGTCCTGCCTCCAGACACGTCAATGCAAGCGAGCACTATTTATGTTCCGTAATTCTGCAAATTGTCAGATGACATCTGACTGCTGAAACTCAAGACATACGTTCCAGCGCTTCATATGGAATTACGGATGATCAAACACATCAGTTTCAGAAACGGCTAAAACACTAACTTCATTGATAACATCGTACACAAAAACTATTTGAAACTATTGCTTATTTTCCATGCAGACCTACGTGCTCTAGTCCGTAGTGACAAAATTGTAGTGCTACGCCATATGACAGCAAAATTTCAGAGGATCTTGGAAAAACAATTTAAAATAATACAAATAGATACCTATGTCTATAAATAAAATCGTTTGAATTTTACTCAATGATAGGTACTATTAACCCTTTTGTACAAAGTGGTACATTCAGGCTCATCTGCAAGCACGGTCTATCAGCCAGGTGATGGCATTTAAGTTGTCTGAACAAGAGAGAAACTGTAAAGTACAAGAGACAGACCCAACCATCGCTCGCCTGACCACGGTTAATAAGAGATGTAATGTGACGTTGTTCATACAAATATAGAATATAAGATAGCATCACTATTAGAAAACGACAGTGTTTTGGAACAATCGATCCTGTAGCTGGTTTGGTAAGGACGTTCACGATCTCCTCTCGTGCCTTAATCTCACTGTGTTGTCTGTATCCTACATCTCCAATTGTTTGCCCCAGTCTTTGTCTTCAAGCACAGTATTTACCTTCTACTGATGGTCTAACACGCTGTCCCTTCTTGTAGTTCGAGTTTTCGCATCCTATGCTCGCCGTTTCTGAGGAGAACCTCCTCATTTCTTACCTTATCAGACGAGTATATTTTGAACACCTTGTAATAACAGCAGGCATCCAACGGTTCGATTTTCTTTATTTATGATTTCCAGAGACAGAGAAAGTTATGTTGAAGAAAGAAACAAAGCCAAACAGATAATTGCAGCATCCAAGAAGAAATCTTGGGAAGTCTTTGGAAACAGGTTGGAGACTATGGGTCAAGCTGCTGGAAAACCATTCTGGAGTGTAATTAACAGTCTTCGAAAGGGAGGTAAGAAGGAAATGACAAGTATTTTGGACAGGTCAGGAAAACTGCTGGTGAATCGTGTGAATGCCTTGGGCAGATGGAGGGAATATTCTGAAGAGTTGCTCAATGTAGGTGAAAATACGATCAGCAATGTTTCAGATTTTGATGTAGAATGGGATAGGAATGATGATGGAAATAGGATCACATTTGAGGAAGTGGAGAAAATGGTCAATAGATTGCAGTGCAATAAAGCAGCTGGAGTGGATGAAATTAAGTCGGAACTCATCAAATACAGTGGAATGTCAGGTCTTAAATGGCTATACAGGATAATTGAAATGGCCTGGAAGTATGGACAGGTTCCATCAGACTGGACAAAAGCAGGAATCACTCCAATCTTTAAACATGGAAACAGAAAAGATCGTAACAACTACAGAGGTATCTCTTTAATCAGCGTTGTGGGTAAAATCTTCTCAGGTATTGTTGAAAGGAAAGTGCGAGTATTAGTCGAGGACCAATTGGATGAAAATCAGTGTGGGTTTAGGCCTCTTAGAGGTTGTCAGGACCTGATCTTTAGTTTACGGCAAATAATGGAGAAGTGTTATGAGTGGAACAGGGAACTGTATCTATGCTTTATAGATCTAGAAAAGGCATATGACCGGGTTCCTAGGAGGAAGTTATTGTCTGTTCTACGAGATTATGGAAAAGAAGGTAAACTTTTGCAAGCAATTAAAGGTGTTTACATGGATAGTCATGCAGCAGTTAGAGTTGACGGTAAATTGAGTTCATGGTTCAGAGTAGTTTCAGGGGTAAGACAAGGCTGCAACCTGTCTCCACGGTTGTTCATATTATTTATGGATCATATGTTGAAAACAATAGACTGGCTGGGTGAGATCAAGATATGTGAACACAAAATAAGCAGTCTTGCATATGCGGATGACTTAGTTGTGATGGCAGATTCGATTGAAAGTTTGCGAAGTAATATTTCAGAGCTAGATCAGAAATGTAAGGACTATGGTATGAAGATTAGCATCTCCAAAACGAAACTAATGTCAGTGGGAAAGAAATATAAACGGATTGAGTGCCAAATAGTAGGAACAAAGTTAGAACAGGTGGACAGTTTCAAGTACTCAGGATGCATATTCTCACAGGATGGCAACATAGTGAAAGAACTGGAAGCGAGGTGTAGCAAAGCTAATGCAGTGAGCGCGCAGCTACGATCCACTCTCTTCTGCAAGAAGGAAGTCAGTACCAAGACTAAGTTATCTTTGCACCGTTCAATCTTTCGACCAACTTTGTTGTATGGGAGCGAAAGGTGGGTGGATTCAGGTTATCTTATCAACAAGGTTGGGGTTACGGATATGAAAGTAACTAGGATGATTGCAGGTACTAGCAGATGGGAACAATGGTAGGAGGGTGTCCACAATGAGGAAATCAAAGAAAAACTGGGAGTGAATTCTATAGATGTAGCAATCAGGATGAACAGGCTTAGATGGTGGGGTCATGTTACACGCATGGGAGAAGCAAGGTTACCCAAGAGACTCATGGGTTCAGCAGTAGAGGGTAGGAGGAGTCGGGGCAGACCAAGGAGAAGGTACCTGGATTCGGTTAAGAATGATTTTGAAGTAATAGGTTTAACATCAGAAGAGGCACCAATGTTAGCACTGAATAGGGGATCATGGAGGAATTTTATAAGGGGGCTATGCTCCAGACTGAACGCTGAAAGGCATAATCAGTCTTAAATGATGATGATGATTTCCACCCAAATCTTAAATCAGTATCTTACAATGCTGCGCTATACTCTTGGAATTTTTTTCTCAAATTTGGCCCCACATTTGATAAATTTTGATGACGATTGCTCTACGTGCTTGCACTAGTCTACTTCTCATGTCCTTGCTTCGCCCGCCATCTTTATTCTGCTTCCAGGGTAACTGAATTCCTCCACTTCGTCCAGTATTCCGTCAGCTGTTTTGGTGTTGAATTTGTCACTGACCTCATTATGCGCTCAGCAGACGATTTACTTCAGTGAAATGGTTCCGTCATTCTTCTTCACTGTCACAGATGATAGCGACGTCTTCAGCGAATCTAATCAATGATTTCCTTTCAACCTGTATTTTAATGCCACTCTTGAACCTTTATTTTTCTTCATCGCTTTTCAGATATGCAATTTGTACAGCTATGCGACACAGAATTTCGACTGCTGTAAAATGAGTAAATACAGAATGAGATTTTCACTCTGCAGCGGAGTGTGCGCTGATATGAAACTTCCTGGCAGATTAAGACTGTGTGCCCGACCGAGACTCGAACTCGGGACCTTTGCCTTTCGCGGGCAAGTGCTCTACCACCTGAGCTACCGAAGCACGACTCACGCCCGGTACTCACAGCTTTACTTCTGCCAGTATCTCGTCTTCTACCTTCCAATTACCTCATTCTGGAAACATCCCCCAGGCTTTGTCTAAGCCATGTCTCCACTATATCCTTTCTTTCAGGAGTGCTAGTTCTGCAAGGTTCGCAGGAGAGCTTCTGTAAAGTTTGGAAGGTAGGAGACGAGATACTGGCAGAAGTAAAGCTGTGAGTACCGGGCGTGAGTCGTGCTTCGGTAGCTCAGGTGGTAGAGCACTTGCCCGCGAAAGGCAAAGGTCCCGAGTTTGAGTCTCGGTCGGGCACACAATTTTAATCTGCCAGTAAGTTTCATAAGTAAATACAGTTTTTCCCTTTCTCCCCACCCTTTATGATAGAACAAGTTACTTACGTCACAAGAGACCAGTTTCATTTTGTATCTGAATCTTCTTTAAGAGGCGATGATGCAGCTTTGAGAGTTGTGCCTAACTCCACACGCCGTACAAATATGAATAATAAATCTTTGCGAGTACAACTAGTTTCAACCCATTTTTATGTCTGAAGCAATAAGACTATACTTAGAAAAATGTAATCGAATAAATAAACAACTTCATTATTCATCACCAACATGTACTTACACAATGTTAACATTTTAACCGTTAACTTTGTGTTCATACGTGACCTCCTTTCGAAATTACTGCCATCTACCATACGCCTTATAAGAGCCATGTTCTAATAACATTGTCGGGAAGACTTGCCATCTTCTTAACCAAATGACGGTTGTAATTCGTCACATACTCACACACTCATCTACCTCTGTGTGCACAACGCTACTACGTACAACTCGCTACTGTGAGCAAGTAATAAGTAATTTTTACCTGCTATATATTTTGTTTTTCTTTTTCGTCATTTCATAACGTACTTAGAGCAGCACGTCCTCTCGATAATCGTTCTTCATTATTCTGTATCGCTCTGTTGCAAAGGTCGATTATCGACATACCAGTATATATTTCGCTACGTCATGCGTTTTGTTTAAGCATGTTCCCTATTTGACTCTGCTTTCAGTTCTATTAAGTGACGAACATACGCTCAGAGTTGCGTGCGTGTACCAAGCTGACACTTGGTTTACAACGTGACAAGTTATCTGTGTCAGTGTTGTCAACAGGCTTGCACTAGCCACAGTTTGGTTTCTACTGTTGTATATAGTTAGGTGCTTCCCGTCATTTTTTTATTTCTATGTGACTCACCCTATATAAAGAGACAAGGTTTATATAACGCCGTAAGTTATATGCCAGTAACGTGGCATGAGAAACACGTGTGGAGACCCGGAATCACGGTTGAAATGTTAACTTCCTGTTGGCACATTTTGGCTACAAATGTACAGACCATGTTCTGGAATGTTATTGGTGTTTTTACCGTCGTCTTGAATTAACTTTATAATGCTTTTCCTACTCACCATCTTCACCTGACGGCTCCAGAAGATTTTGTCATAAAGCCTACGTTCACAAATGCAGGTCATCTGTTTACGTGAAAGCATTTTTTTTAGCAGAACGTTTTTCTCTGTTTCCGAAGATAGTCTGTAATGGGACTGTTGCTGGCTATATTAATAAATAATATTAAAACACATCTATGTGGACTGTTACGTCATCATTCTTATTATTTTTTTGTTCAGAAATTTCTATCTGTGTAAGATCTGTATGACATTCGAAAAAATTGTAACTTTGCGTTATCTTCAATCTGTCCTGTCATTTGTCATGACGTAATACATCAAAACTGTTTTCTTGAGTAAATAAAAATTGTTAAGAATATGGAAAAGGCGTTTCTTTTTTGTGGTCTATGTAAACGTTACGTAGAACAATATTTTTCAGGATCTGTTGCTACATTCAACTTCGCTACAAGTCTTATCTGCATACAACTATATTTTTCATGTATAATTAACAGTGTCATCTGTTATTTGCTGTGTTGTATTGACTGCGACTGTTAATGAAACTGAAGAGCTATAGTTTTGTGTCAGTCTCAAGACTTACGTTTCATCCAGTAGACGTTTCGACAAACGAACCGTAACCATCAGATGGAAAGCATGTCTTACGTAACTGTTTCATTTGCCATTAAAACAATTGTATAAAAAGCTAGTATAAGAGACGACAGTCGAATTACCTAATCGATTAAATATAAACCTCGAGGTTCATACAAATTACACTCCTGGAAATTGAAATAAGAACACCGTGAATTCATTGTCCCAGGAAGGGGAAACTTTATTGACACATTCCTGGGGTCAGATACATCACATGATCACACTGACAGAACCACAGGCACATAGACACAGGCAACAGAGCATGCACAATGTCGGCACTACTACAGTGTATCCACCTTTCGCAGCAATGCTGGCTGCTATTCTCCCATGGAGACGATCGTAGAGATGCTGGATGTAGTCCTGTGGAACGGCTTGCCATGCCATTTCCACCTGGCGCCTCAGTTGGACCAGCGTTCGTGCTGGACGTGCAGACCGCGTGAGACGACGCTTCATCCAGTCCCAAACATGCTCAATGGGGGACAGATCCGGAGATCTTGCTGGCCAGGGTAGTTGACTTACACCTTCTAGAGCACGTTGGGTGGCACGGGATACATGCGGACGTGCATTGTCCTGTTGGAACAGCAAGTTCCCTTGCCGGTCCAGGAATGGTAGAACGATGGGTTCGATGACGGTTTGGATGTACCGTGCACTATTCGGAGTCCCCTCGACGAACACCAGAGGTGTACGGCCAGTGTAGGAGATCGCTCCCCACACCATGATGCCGGGTGTTTGCCCTGTGTGCCTCGGTCGTATGCAGTCCTGATTGTGGTGCTCACCTGCACGGCGCCAAACACGCATACGACCATCATTGGCACCAAGGCAGAAGCGACTCTCATCGCTGAAGACGACACGTCTCCATTCGTCCCTCCATTCACGCCTGTCGCGACACCACTGGAGGCGGGCTGCACGATGTTGGGGCGTGAGCGGAAGACGGCCTAACGGTGTGCGGGACCGTAGACCAGCTTCATGGAGACGGTTACGAATGGTCCTCGCCGATACCCCAGGAGCAACAGTGTCCCTAATTTTGCTGGGAAGTGGCGGTGCGGTCCCCTACGGCACTGCGTAGGATCCTACGGTCTTGGCGTGCATCCGTGCGCCGCTGCGGTCCGGTCCCAGGTCGACGGGCACGTGCACCTTCCGCCGACCACTGGCGACAACATCGATGTACTGTGGAGACCTCACGCCCCACGTGTTGAGCAATTCGGCGGTACGTCCACCCGGCCTCCCGCATGCCCACTATATGCCCTCGCTCAAAGTCCGCGAACTGCACATACGGTTCACGTCCACGCTGTCGCGGCATGCTACCAGTGTTAAAGACTGCGATGGAGCTCCGTATGCCACGGCAAACTGGCTGACACTGACGGCGGCGGTGCACAAATGCTGCGCAGCTAGCGCCATTCGACGGCCAACACCGCGGTTTCTGGTGTGTCCGCTGTGCCGTGCGTGTGATCATTGCTTGTACAGCTCTCTCGCAGTATCCGGAGCAAGTATGGTGGGTCTGACACACCGATGTCAATGTGTTCTTTTTTCCATTTCCAGGTGTGTATATTCTTTTCCACTTCAATAATTTGTGGGTTGCGGCCGCCTTCTGTGAAATGAAGTTTTCATACCGTTCATCCATACGTATAGTATGTGTCGAAAAGAATAGCAGAATCCCGCGCTGCTCGCACCAAAACTGTAAGGTGCTGGCTCTAAGCACTATGGGACTTAATTTCCTCAGTCCCCTAGAACTTATAAATACTTTAACCTAACTAACCTAACGACATCAGACATCACACACATCCATGCCCGAGACAGGATTCGAACATGCGACCGTTGCGGTCCCGCGGTTCCAGACTGAAGCCCCTAGAACCGTTCGGCCACACCGGGCCTCGCATTGGATCTCTAGTAGCTCATACAGTTACAGTATTTAACCCTCAGGGAAAACCTTTCGCTAAATTCTGACATTCTAAAGTAGGAATGTATTTCCGTCCCTCCTGCAACACGATGGTTCGCTTACTGTTGTTGGGTTTATGGTGGAGTTCATATGGTAACTAATGTACATTATGGTTTATGGCAAAGTTGTTTGATGGGATTTATGTCAAAATTTGAGGAAAGCAGTCCGCAAAATCCATCTGATGTTCTTCGAACACTACGTGGTACGTCTTGCGATGTGAAAACAACCATTGTGGTACTGATACAGGAAAAGTCGGCTACCTAATTGTTCCATAAAAAGAGGCGCAATTTTTCACATAATTTCGTCTGGCTGGTAAAAAATAAACTGAAATTATTTAAGGATAAACAGATTTTGTGCGTCACTCATTCCATGTGTTAAATAAACCGTAACTTAACGCACACTGAGAATTCGCGACTAAACTCCTTATTAAGAAACATAATTTTCAAACGTGTTATTTGTTTCCCCAGGTTCGCCTCTTCTGAATGTTTCTATAATTTTCATTTTCAGTCAAAAGTGTGTGTGTTTTAAGGGTTAAAGGGCATTTTATTTGAAGTCTATATCGATTCGTCCAGAGTCTACAGCACTGGTATAGACTGTTTAATGTCATTCTTTGCCGTACGATAAACATTCTGTCATTGGTAATGAATGTTTAGTTTTTTTTATTGAAACAAACAGCTTACATGTCACAGCAGCAGCTCAAACTCACCCGTTGTGGCAAAAAACGTTAAATGGTAAGGGACCTAGAGTATTTTCCTCCACTGATGATTCCGTTCCAGTACCACAATGGTTTGCCTCAGGTATTGTTATCGCTTTAGTTTCTTCTATAGGAGGATCGTGTTTTCAAGTTTTTCAAATTAGCATTGGATCTGACGTTACTATTGGTTCATAATGCGTGATATTTTTAATTCGTTACAACAATGGCAGCTGAGAAATTGGACTAGTATTTTGTCAGTGTTTAAAGAAGCACATTTGTGAGGAAATAGATATTCCAGGCTAAAGTTTCTTCGGATAAGTTTTCACGATTTTCGTAACGGTCCAGCTCAGCAACAATGTTGCGCATCGTTTAGTTCGACTTTGCGCAATCAGTCACCTTCAGGAAAGATCGGTTCCGATTTGTTTATGGGCTTGATCACGGTCGTGCTTCGGTACGCGATGAATTTCTCCGGTGTGCACCAAACTCGGTTGTTGTCAAAAAAAATTGATACTGTGCTCATCATGTCTGAAGACAACTTCTAAGTTACTGATGGTGAGATAAACCATTAGGCACATCGAAAGCCGCTGTTAAATCGATTTTTTATGATTATTTACTGTGAAAAAGGTTAGTTTCCGATGAAATTCGCACAATATAGCCACAGCTCAAAAACAGGCTCGTTTCACTTGGTATAAGGAAAAGCTAAAAAAAATTCTACCGAGGAATCGCACTATCGTAAGAACAAACGAAACTTGGATTATTCACAAGAGTCAGATGCCACACAGGAATCAATTTTTTGCGTGTTCCAAAATGAACCGAAACCGAAAACATGGCTCGTTCATGAAGAGCTTCCAAGAAACCTAAAGGTTGTTTCTTAAAAGGTCCAGAATAGCTACAATGTAATTATCAGTCTTTATATGAGGCACATTTATTTCGGCTTTCCTTGCTATTTTCAAGTAACCTCCGAATGCACTCGTGGCTTGATCATTTCCGTATTTCCGTAAAGTTTTCTTAGGTAGAATTTGTGTTTCTCATCTAACTTTAAAATTTCTTTCTGTTTGTCCGATATAGCAAGTGCAATAACTCATATAGCGCCCACACAGGATGAAATTTTAACGTTAGGTTTAAAGAGCACATCAGAAATAGCGATAATAACCAATCAAGCTGCTTTCTCCATTTTAAAGATCATTGCCACAAAGTCCATAAAATTGCGCACTGCAAACATTGCATAGAATTCTCAAACGTCCCACTATGAACATTCTTGAATTAGAAATTTATGCACGCATAAGAAACAATGCACACGAAATATTAAACAAAGATACAATTTTAAATACAAATGCCACCTAAAAATCTTACCGAAGTACGCAAATGATCTCACCACGAGTGCAATCGCAGGTTACTTGAAAATGCCAGTGAAACCCGAAACAAATCTGTCGTGAAATAAACACTGGTAATTACATTGTAGCTATTCTGAACGTTCTTTATAATAATGTCTTTATTTGGTGTATACTATAATGTAGGCCCAAATAAACAAAAAACTTATTTCTTAGGCTACACTGGACATGTGGCGACGATTGATTCAGAAGACTAAAGAAATGCTGAATGGGATAAAAGAATTTTTCTTTTTGCCTCGATTCATCGACAAAATCTAGAAAAACCATTGGAACTTCATATTATTCATAATGATGACATTACAAGCTGTAAAACAGTACGACAAACTATTGATTATTTACGGAGGAAAACTTTAAATTAATGTCTCTGTATCCATCCGATTTATCGTCTAACTCCTTTTGTGCCCTTCTGTCAAAAAAGTCAGTGGCCAGTTATTTTCATTGTAAGATGTAAACTTTTGCGTCTGTAAACGACACATTACTCAAATATTCTGGGTTATCATGATGTGATGGCACGAATTTCTTGTCCCTGTCTGCAGGACCGTCTTGTGGCTTTGTCGCAGGTCCGATGCACGTCCTGGTTCGCTACAGATGTAACATTCTCTTTATGCGCGCTCCATTGCAGAGGCGTGACGTCAAGTGTTTCCACTACTGGAGCGGAGTTTGCCTGTCGTCCGCTGATTCTGTCACCCAACGGTGAAACACTGGTACTCACCTTCTTCAGCACCGGAGTCCAGATGCCGTTTAGCTTCACACCCTCCTGCCTTTGATTAAAATTATCAGGATGTTTACTGATCAGTGTGGCCTCCCTGTATAGCCTTTCATAGTGTCCGCTACTGGCTGCCAGTATCTGAGTCCTATCAAGTAAGAGCCGGTGGTTTCCTGGCTGCAAAGCATGTTCCACAACAACTGACCATTCTGTTTCTACAGTTGCCCCTGTGTTCGGCTCGTTTCTCACGCCCGCATATTTCAAAATAAACTAACGGACGAATGGCGTAGCTGTGAGGAGAGCCTTGAGCCCGGTGATATTCAGTCCGAAACCACGCTGCTGCCGCAGTCGCAGGTTTGAATCCTGCCTCGGGCATGGCTGTGTGTAATGTCCTTAGGTTAGTTAGGCTTGAGTAGTTCTAAGTCTAGGGGACTGATACCTCAAATGTTATGTCCCATAGTGCTTAGAGCCATTTTTGAACCCGGTGATAGCAAATTTCTCTATCGGGAAATTCGAAGAATAGGCATCAGGAACTAGCAAGAAGAAGCCGAAAATCCGTATATGTGGTTCCGTAACGTGGATGAAACGTTAATATTGTGGATACACAGCAGAGCAAAACTAGGTCGTTTCCATCAACATCTCAGAGGAATTAATCCGAAGATACAGTTCACTGTGAAGGAGGAGGAATACGGCGTATTATATTTTCTTCTTATGCTTGTCTTCAAGAACGAAGATGGTAGCTTGCGCCTCATGGTATGCCGAAAAACCACGCACAGGGACTGTTGCCTATACCGGGATTCAAATCACCACCCACGATAAAAGTGAGACATCTCACTAATGCGTTGCTCAAGAATTGTTATTCGTCCACCGAGATAAAAATAACATTAAGACAGCTACGAAAAGTTCTTACTGATATACACGCATCAGAAAAGTCCAAGTTTTTTCTACCGTTCATAAAAGACGTGGCTGAGCACACAGGAAAGAGCTTGACGAAAAGGAATACCGCTGTAATCTACAAACCCAGAAGATACAAGATCACCTAAAGTCGTCCAAGGATGCTCGCAAACCACTGGAAAAGGTAGGAATTTACAGGACACCGTGTAGTTGTGGGGACTGGTAAAAGAAGCGTCGAAAAGCGACTAGAAGAAAACCAGGTCAACTGCGGGAGGAGGGTAAGTGACAGGTCAGCTTTTGCGGAACATGCAGCCAGATCACCACCGGATTTGACTGTATAAGATTCAGGCACTGCCAGCCACAAGCAGATACAGTGAAAGCCTAGGAGGGAGGCCATAGAGATTGCTGAACACCCCAGTAATCGTAACCGGAAGGAGTGAAGCTAGATGGTATCGGAATTCTGGTGCCAAAGAAGATGTGTATCAGTGTTCCACCATAGAGTGACAGCAGAAGCAGATGATAGTAATTAACAACCGTCTGTTGCGATGGAGTTTTCAAAACACGTAACGGCACGTCTGTATGTGGGAGAAAACGGAAACGGAATTTTTCTTTAGTTAGCAGCGAACCAGGGTGTGCATCACACCTTCGAAAAAGCTACAACACCCTTAGAAGACATCCCCTGCGCATAGGGACGAACCGTTGTGTTTCTACAAAGAACTCATTCGACTGTGGCTTAATATCCCGCAATATTTGAATAATTGTGAGTTATTTTCATCACCCCAACATGCAGTTCAGTCCTCCCAAAACTATGTTTGTGATGTTGTAACACGAGAATACAAATGTTTCCTCAGTTGCTTCTAATCCATAAAAAAGTATACAAAATGTTAAAAGCAGGAAACAATAAAAGATCCCTATCAAAGAAATATTTCTTTTCATCGTTTTTTTAACAACATCAAATGCAACCCTCGAACAAATTTTCAATTATAGCTCCCACAATGCCAGTAGAGTTCTATTGACCTTTGATATGTAAGATGCAACAGACTGTAAAACATTATTTTTCATGTTTGTTAACGCAGCATGAAAGCAGTTCGTCGCTGTAGGATGTGATGCTTACTCGGTTCTTATTCCATGATCTGAAAATGTGTAACGAGACTTTACAAACACCCTGTCCATGTGAACCGAAAATAAGCAAACATTTTTTTTTTTCCCTGGCCACCTTCCTTGATCTCCACCCAGTCGCTTTGAATGCTTGTGCCGCAGAGGGATGGAAGGAATCAGTATTGTGAGAAAAAAAAGATAAGGGCAAACGGAAGGGAGATACACGCGCCATCTGTACAGGAGCCAATGTTTAATTCCGAAAAGTACCACAGCGGCAGGGGGAGAAGGCAGCCTAGCTCCCTGCAGGTACGCAACGCGGGCACCCAAATACTGGGGCCGGTGAGCTACAAGTATGCACTTTTGTTGTTGCATGACGTAGTTAGCACTTCGGAGACAAGCAAGCACTTAGGTTAAGTCGATGGGAAAGCACTTGCATTGACGATAAAACATGTCATGCCCCTAGGGGCAGGTGAGGTAAGGGGGGTTGCCTGTAGTAAGGTGCGTGAAACCACCTACAACACTTGAAAGGCAAGTACGCTAAAAAATCGGAGGAGTGCAAGGTGGCTGTTGGTAATAATGTATAAACGTTTTCGTTAGAGCTGTATTGTTTATTTGCCGCGGTGGTAACACCGGTTCCCGTCAGATCACCGAAGTTAAGCGCTGTCGGGCTGGGCTAGCACTCGGAACGGTGACCATCCGCTCTGCCGGTGCTTTTGGCAAGGGGGCGGCAGTCAGCCCTTGTGAGGCAAACTGAGGAGCTACTTGATTGAGAAGTAGCGGCTCCGGTCTCGTAAACTGACATGCCCCTCCAATCCGCATTCGGTGACGCCTGCAAGCTCAGGATGACACGGCGGCCGGTCGGTCCCGTTGGGCCTTCCAAGGCCTGTTCAGACGGAGTTTAGTTTTTCCTATTGTTTATTTGTTCTGTTCATTACGTGATGCTTTTTCTTTCAATGTCACATCCCTGCATCTTCTGACACCTACTAGAGCTGAATGTTACAATAGTTTCTATTCTTGCAGTGGTTCCAAAGAACTGGCCGTATTCGTCACCTTCCACAAGGTCTGCGCATTACTAGGAATTTAAAATTAACATTTTATCTAATCACAATTTTTTTCTTGACTGAAACTTCACCTCGACCTCGTGAAAACTATAAAATGTCCCTTCAGATAATTTTGATACTTATTCATTCCGTCAGTGTGTGATCAGATTGTTCTTAGATTGCTTTTAGTATACGTTGGAGACGGCATCGACAATTTCCTGTAGAGTTGTATTACTATCTAGTATTTCATGGTTATGGATTCTAATCTCTTTTCGACACTTTGTACTGTCTTCTGCAACAGTGATTATATGATGACGTCTCCAAAGGCCCTATCCTGTAATCTTTTACTATTCACTCCAGTCATATGCTTACAAAAGCAGCCTGCTTTGCTTCCGGTTATATTTACAGGCTTAGGTTTCTTATACAGATCTTAATGACTTCTCCATAACTTCTGTTTACCAGTCTTTTTCGAAGTACCCCAATATTTGTCAATATTTTTCCTCCTCTCTACATTTATGATTCTTCCTCTCTCGATCATAATTAATTATTCAGTTAACATAAACGTTATCAGGTCATGATGCCGCCTCGTGTGGTATGTGGAAAAAGCAAGTATCACGTTGAAGGTCTTCTACATAAACTAAACGCTGTTATTTTCACATTAAGAATGATCTCTACTCCCTCTGACACTGAAATACGAGTGTCCGTTTGCTTCTCTTAATTTCACTGTATTACCTCCCATTTTATCGTATGTAGGGGGAGCCACTGTGCACTCGCTAAGAGTATTGTCAACCCGGCAGATCTGTGGTGTCAGTGCGCGAACTTCATGCAGGCCACTGTTCAGGTGTTATGGAACTGTGTCTCTGCCATGACTGTACACGTACCCCATCATGGGATTTCTTGTTGACAATGCCGACTCGTTTAAAAGAAACTACAAAAAAATGGTTCAAATGGCTCTGAGCACTATGGGACTTAACATCTTAGGTCATCAGTCCCCTAGAACTTAGAACTACTTAAACCTAACTAACCTAAGGACATCACACACATACATGCTCGAAGCAGGATTCGAACCTGCGACCGCACTAGTCCCGCGATTTCGGACTGCAACGCCTAGAACCGCACGGCCACCGTGGCCGGCAAACTACAACATTCACTCATTGAGCACTAGACGGAAAATCGATTTGCACCTGGACAATGTGCACGATTCAGCAGGTATCAGTATCAAAATACTTCCAGAAAAACTGAAAAAAGTGTGAGTGATTGCCTGAATGTACAAATCTAAGTTGAAAGGTTTCCTTGTAGCACACTCCCGCCACTCTGTACAGGAATATCTCACAGTATTTAAGAACTTTTCCGAAAAATGTGTTATTTATTCGTATGCTGTTCCACAGCTTTTTGTGTATCATTATTTCTTTAGTTTATTTTGTTTACAAATTTTCCAGCTGGCATTCTGCAAACTATATACCGTCTCGTTCCACGACCGAGACCCTAGTGTGGCGAAGTCCGACGGTACCTGACAAATAAAACAAATAGGAAAAGGACGCCATGCTACTGCGACGACCACCAATAAACGTGACCTTCACTTGTTGTCTCCACAGCTCAGAAAACACATCTGCTCAACATTCCAGAGGTTCATTTCCACCAGGATCGTGAGATCACACATGGTTGGTTCTAATGGCTCTGAGCACTGTGGGACTTAACATCTATGCTCATCAGTCCCCCTAGAACTTAGAACTACTTAAACCCAACTAACCTAAGGACATCACACAACACCCAGCCATCACGAGGCAGAGAAAATCCCTGACCCCGCCGGGAATCGAACCCGGGAACACGGGCGTGGGAAGTGAGAACGCTACCGCACGACCACGAGATGAGGGCAGATCACACATACCACACGTTTGTCAGCGAAAGAGGTTAGTCGTATGTTTCCCGGAAGGCTGCAGCATTTGGCACGAAAGCTTCACTGAAGTGGTCACTAGCGACTTCTCTTGTGGAAATACTTAAAGTCACATGCCTACACTCACAAACGTTGAACACCAGCTGAACTAAGCTGGAAATGAACAAAAAAATACTTTTTGAGAATTGCAAATTGTATTCGCGCATTTTAGCAAATATTTGAAAAGTGCGTTTAAGATAATAATTACTTTTTCATTAAAACTCAGGAGGGTGTATTTCAAAAACGCCAGTTTGCGGCCAGTCGCCATGTTTTCATATTTTTCGCTTATTTTAGATTGTGAGGCAGAGTTACAATGGTTATGTGTAATAAATTTTTTTTAAAAAAATAACGCTACTTGGACGCCGGGAGACATTACTTGAATACGGCAGCCATTCCTAGCTAAACATTGTTTTCAACAGCGCTCCGGGGGTGTTCTGCCTGCGATGTAGATTACCCGGAGAGCGATAGCAGGTGTAACATGCGATAAGTAAACCTACGCCTGTTGGTTGTGAGTTGGTTGAAATTAGAATCTCAGTTTTGTTTCGAAATGCTTCCACAGCAACGATGCAACCAGTTTTCTTATACGCTGAAATATTGCTGATGTGTAACGTCACGCGAATGGAAATCACAGGAGATTGTTTACATTTAAATGTACATTTACATTTGATAAAGTAGCAACACTCAGAATGATTGGTCCGAGTCAGTGTAAACTCGGGTGATACCTAAAACAATAACTAGTGATCATCGTTCAGGCAGAGGACACACAAATGGAGCCAGCGAATGCTCCTCTTGTACAAGAGGAGATGGAACTCTTACTCAAATCAAAAGCCCCGAAACGAAGCGGTAATGTGAAAATTGGTGACAGTCTGTCAAGTCAGTGTCAAAGGTCACAGTATCAGCACACGAGTGAGTCACGACAGGGAGGAATGGTTGGTCTTCGTGAAATGGTTTTCTAAGGCCGTAACGTTTTAGCACATACAAGACATGCTGCTACTGTGGTATAATTATGTTGCATCTACCACTCTTTAACAGTCAAACGTCGATAGTATGCACTGGAATAACAACTGACGGATTTCTCCAGTCTGGAAGCTCTTTGTCTATTATAACCAGAATTTCCACATATTAACAGTTTATTCTGAAATAAAATAACATATATTAGGCTAAAACATAAAACTAGTTCAAAATGTACGTCGCTTTGCACACCAAACGTTTTTTTCTTATCTTTAAACTATCAGCTGTCACCTTGTCATTTTCGCTTTTAGTTTTCCCCCACAAACTAGATGTTATTTGTGATGATGTAATAGGAGCCGGCCGCTGTGGCCGTGCGGTTTTAGCCGCTTCAGTTTAAAACCTCGTGACCGCTACGGTCGCAGGTTCGAATCCTGCCTCGGGCATTGATGTGTGTGATGTCCTTAGGTTAGTTATGTTTAAGTAGTTCTAAGTTCTAGGGGACTGATGACCTCAGACGTTAAGTCCCATAGTGCTCAGAGCCATTTGAACGATTTTTCGTATAATAGGTTTTGAAGGGGATGGTTCGCATTGGCTAAGCCCTCCAAACCTAACATAAAACATGCTCCATACGTTTTCTTTATCATTTAAAAAAAATGATCTCATGATGTAACTGAGCTAATCAAGACTAAGCAAGAGGTCAAAATACCTCAGTTCACAGAGCATCTTTCCCGTAGAAGACGATGTTCGAACTTAAGTCGTATGGCATGGATTGGCTGTGAGACCTATCTTTTGACTAAACTGGCGCCTTTCCTTCTCAAAATGTGAGAGATGTGTATTTTTATGTATATCTGATACGTATAGGTGACTGTAATGGGTGCGTGTTTGTAGTGTGGTGTCGTGTTTTCATTCTAAATGCACGACGAATATTTGGTCTTCCACATATCACCAGTTTTGCTCGTCTTATGGCCTCAGACATACGTTCACCTGAAGATGTGGATGTAATACCACGAAGCCAGTCGTGAGTCCAATACAAAGGATTTTAATACAGCTAAAGCGGTTTTCTAATTTTGGAAGATATCATGTTTGTGTCGTATGATGACGATGAGAGAATTCTGTTGCTCTCAGATAAAACCGAGGGGACCGCCGGACTGATCACCATCAACAAAATCACATACCGTCACTTCATGAACACTGTGGAGAGGTTTGGAATTTAATACACGGTACGGGTGCAAAGTCTGGTGATTAGGGACTCCATGCCGGAAAGACAAAGGGAAAGCTGCCAACAACGCGTGGCTTGACCAGAGAGTTATCCATCCAAGTACTGGCTACTCCCGACGTTGTCTATCTTTGGTGATCTCACGGGAAGCGGTGAACTCAACGAGGCAAGCCAGTTAACGATGATTCAATTAATGTCACTTAGGTCAATCGTCAGTAAGTATACAGCGCTTACATTCCAGATGCGCTGCCGTGGCAAAATTTCGTTTCTGGTTCGTATTCTTCAAATCAAATGGTACTGTTTGATATTCACAATAACAAGAATACTCCATTCTATTTATTTTTCTGTTTCAAGTTGTTGGCAACTCTATCGTCATCAACCAGGTTGAATTAACATGTTATAAATGTGATCTGCATGCAAACAGAACTAGTATTCAGTGATAGGCGCCTGTGTCTATAATTTGTCCTTCAGCTTAAATTATTAATACACAGAATATTAATGGAACTAAAGACACGTAATAATTAGTTTGGGCAAGTCTGATACTGTAATAGTGACGTCACGAGCAACAGTATCGAAAGAAGCTGACTCAGCTGTAAAGAGGGGGCGGGGGGCAAAAGGTGTGGCAGTCAGCGTGAAGGGAAGGTTGGGGCGCTGGGTCCTGCGCAGCACGTGCAGATTCAACAGACGCGTCTGAAATAATTATATGGTGACAACACTGATCTCAGCCATATTGGAAGTTTTTGAAACCTCTGTGACATTCGTATCTTTTCGCTGAGCTAGAAGTGCATATTAAACGCAAAGTTCCTTTTTCGTTGTTCGCTGGTAATGAAACATTAAGGTAACTTGAGAACAACAGAAGTCTCTGGATAAAACAACGACGCAAAGCAGAGATGTAATCCATAGAAACTGTTAATTTAGGAATCTACATACGCATATTCATGGAGGCTCGTATGCTCGTCAAGTAAAAGTCATGTGCATTGATTGACTGTCGGTTCTTGGTAGAACATCTTATACGTCATGAATGAAAAACACATACAACATTGGTGTAATATTCCTCAATTATTATTATTTGTTTCAGGAAACGGTTTTCAGCTGTTCACCATCATCATTTACAAAGACAAGTACGTGGTACAGTGAAACTTAGTTAGATCAAAGATTTGAAACCAGTATATCCACAGAGTACCTCCATTTCCAGAGATGAAAAATGTTAATGCCAGAATTAAGAACAAAGAATGAATAGCAAGAGATTAATACACCGCATGTTGAGAAAAACATACCAAACAACATAGTTTACTACATCTGACACTGAAAGTTCTTTTATTTGTTTATTTTGTTACCTACAAACCAAAGGAGTAGCATTTCCTGAGGGATAATTCGTAACTATATATGTACCAAATAATAAAGTGAACGTCAGAAAACATTTCATTTTATCAATTTATAATAATAGATTGAAAGTCTTATTCGTGATCGCGACACCAGAAGCTACAAAATATTAAGAATATAAACAACGTAAGGCTAAATTTATACATTTTTTCTTCTTATTTTTTCGAATCCGGCTAACTATGGACTACATAAAACAGTTACTGATTATATATTATTCCCAGCGGCGTTTTTTTCTGCTTCTTTCCTCCCATCATTTTTAAATCTGGCACTCTGACATTTCCTGTATTCTTCGCAAAAGATACTTTTGCTCAAGTTCTCAAAGCTTCAAACTTTGATTTTGAATATTTATCTACTGAGAATATCTTCTCCAGAAACAATAATTTATTCTAGATAGGTCTTTTATATTTGATAGCTCATTTAAGGAGAAGTATTATCATCAATTGCTATTTTCATTTAAAAAGTAGTAAAAACTATGTTTCTAAAATTTTCATGCAATTCATTACACTACGATTAGTAATATAATTGAAGTAAATTCAGTTCATCTAATTTTTCAGCCCCATCTCAAGAAAAGTACCAACTTATACTAAATACTCTACATCGTGACTCACTTGCATCCAGTAATTCGAGAAACACTCTCAGGCACTTTTGAATACGTAAATCGAAGTTGCCCTTTACGTAATCAAATTTTGTTCTTAAACATACTCTTAAAGTCTCCCCGATGAATTTTTAAAAAATGTATTTTTCAATCTCAGGTTACTGTCTCTCATTTACGCCTAAGCCACAACATAGTGTACGCAACTCACAAGCGGCACAGGGCATTTCTGATTTGCGAATCGCCTTTCGTGTCGGCACCCTTGCAGCTGGAAACGTCGGTGTGATGTCCCTCTTTAACTATCTAGCTTGCCGACGAAATAGTAGCTGTAGCACTTAAGTCCAAAGTTACTTAAAACATCTAATAGACCTCTAGACTTCGCTACAGGCTTAAATCGATTTATAAGGGAAATAAGTAGCCGAGTTGATCAACAATATCTTCACATGTAGAGCGTTAATTGTGAATTTGTGCAAAACCAAGGAGACAGGTAAAAAATGCGGAAGGGAAGGAAAACTGAGATGACGAAGAATATAACATTCCCCGAACAGGAATTTTTAGCTAACGGAAATGCGTCTCCACTTCTCATTAGCAGTGCTGTCATCAGAAACAAAATACCTGTTACCATCCTGCTCTGCACCCGTCCCTTCGTCGGAAGCTTCTTTACATGACAGGTGTCTATTGTGGAAATTAAATTTTTATACACCAGTCTTCAAGCAGAGCTCTCTTTTTTTTTTCTTCTGTGAATTAATTCTAAAATCCGTTCCCACACATTCGCCATTCACGCTGAAGGAAATCCAATAATTACGTACAGTGCACAGCCTATTGTGACGTCACACAATGGCGGCAGCCCAGCACAATGTCGCGCTGACAGCCGCCGGAACAAAGTCTGCCCGCTAAAGCGGTTACGGTTTCCGCCGCGGAGCAGTACTGCGGTAACTTCCTCCGTCTCGCGCTGGCCGGGTATTGTCCTGCTGTCGTCTTCCCCCGCGTTTTCTGTTGGTCACTCTCTCCCCTATCTCTTTGGAGTATCTGACAGAAAATCACGACACGGATCTGATGACCATCAGATGAGTAAAAACAGAGAATGGAGACGCAAAGTAGAGGGATTAAGGAAAAATCATTAGGGTGAAGGCTGTCGACGTTCTCACTGTCACATCGATAGTGTGGGATCGAACACAATTTCTCCTTAAGTACGTAGTGGGCCGCATAAACGTTTACTGTGTGATTTACTGGACAAAAAATTGGCACCATAAACCAAAGTAACATCGCCTGGTAAGCATGGCTGTGCTCCTGTGCTCACTATCTAGCTGCACATATTTTCTTCTAGTCGCGACTGAATGGGTAAACTTAATATTAGTGGAGAATCTTTTGTGAGCGGCCCCAAGCAGCAGTTCAGTATCGGGACGTTTAGTGTATGAAGTCCGTCATGAATGTTTTGGTCCAGGCACAGTTGAATGTGTATGTGCAATGTTCGCCTGTTTTTGTATCTCCCACTAGACAGTTAGCGGCTAATGTGTAGACTCCGTCAATTCTGGGCTAATGCAAATATGTCTCTCACTTTGAACATGATACTTACACGGAGGTGGCAAAAATCATGGGATACTTCCTGCTATCGTGTTCTAATTTCTTTTGCCCGTCATAGTGCAGTAACTCCTCGTGGCATGGAGTCAACAAGTCCTTGGAAGTCCACTGCAGTTGAGCCATGCTGCCTCTACAGCCGTCAGTCACTGCGAAAGTAATGCCATTGAGGGATGTTGTGCTGGAATTGACCTCTCGATTACGCCCCACAAATTTTCGATGGGTTCGTGTCGGACGATCAGAGTGGCCATATCATTCGCTCGAATTGTCCAGAATGCTCTTCAAACCAGTCGCGAAAAATTTAGGCCCGGCGATATGGTGCATTGTCATTCATAAAAATTCCATCTTTGTTTGGGAACAAGACTCTATGAATGGCGTCAACTAGTCTCCAAGTAGCCCAACCCCTAGAGAGTCCACTCCAGTCCGTGTAAAGAACAGCACACACCATTACGGATACACGACCAGTTTACCCAGTGCTTTGTTGACAACTGGGGTACAATCCTCGGTGGGCTCAGCACCAAAATCGAAACCATCAGCTCTTATCAACTGAAATCGGGACTCATCTGACCAGGTTACTGTTTTCAAGTCGTCTAGAATCCAACCGATATGGTCAAGAGACCAGGAGAGGTGTTGCAGGTGATGTCATGCTGTTAACAGAAGCATCCGAGACGGTCGTCTACTGACATAGCACTTTAACTACACATTTCGCAGCACTGTTCTAACGGATACATTCGTCGTACGTCCCACATTGATTTCTGCAATTATTTCAAGCAGTGTTGCTTGTCTGTTAGCACAGACAACTCTAGTCAAACTCCGCTGCTCTCGGTCGTTAAGTGAAGGCCGTCGGCAACTGCGTTGTCCGTGGTGGGAGGTAATGCTACAACGTTGGTATCCTCGTCACACTTTTGACACTAGGGATGTCGGAGTATTGAATTTCCTAACGATTTACGAAATGGAATGACCCATGCGTCTAGCACCAATTACCATTCCAGTTCACAGTCTGTTAATTTCCGTCGTGCGACGATAGTCACGTCGAAAGCCTTTTTACGTGAACCACCTGAGTACAAGTGACAGCTCAGACAATGCATTACCCTTGTGTACGCGATACTACAGCCTTCTTTATCTGTGCATATCGCCAATCCCATGACTTTTGTCGCCTCAGAATATACACTACTGGCCATCAAAATTGCTACACCAAGAAGAAATGCAGATGATTAACGAGTATTCATTGGACAAATATATTATACTAGACAAACATGTGATTACATTTTCTCGCATTTTGGGTGCGTAGATCCTGAGAAATCAGAACTCAGAACAACCACCTCTGGCCATAATAACGGCCTTCATACGCCTCGGCATTGAGTCAAACAGAGCTTGGATGGCGTGTACAGGTACAGCTGCCCATGCAGCTTCAACTCGATACCACAGTTAATCAAGAGTAGTGACTGGCGTATTGTGACAATCCTGTTGCTCGGCCACCATTGACCAGACGTTTTCAATTGGTGAGAGATCTGGAGAATGTGCTGACCAGGGCAGCAGTCGAACATTTTCTGTATCCAGAAAGGCCCGTACCTGCAACATGCGGTCGTGCATTATCCTGCTGAAACGTAGGGTTTCGAAGGGATAGAATGAAGGGTAGATCCAAGGGTCGTAACACATCTTAAATGTAACGTCCACTGTTCAAAGTGCCGTGAAGGCGAACAAGAGGTGACCGAGACGTGTAACCAATGGCACCCCATACCATCAAGCCGGGTGATACGCCAGTACGGCGATGACGAATACACGCTTCCAATGTGCGTTCACAGAGATGTCACCAAACACGGATGCGACCATCATGATGCTGTAAACAGAACCTGGATTCATCTGAAAAAATGACGTTTTACCATTCGTGCACCCAGGTTCATCGTTGAGTACACCATCGCACGCGCTCCTGTCTGTGATGCAGCGTCAAAGGGTAACCGCAGCCACGGTCTCCGAGCTGATAGTGCGTGCTGCTGCAAACGTTGTCGAACTGTTCGTGCAGATGGCTGTTGTCTTACAAACGTCCCCATCTGTTGACTCAGGGATCGAGACGTGGCTGCACGATCCGTTACAGCCATGCGAATAAGATGCCTGTCATCTCGACTGCTAGTGATACGAGGCCGTTGGGATCCAGCACGGCGTCCCGTATTACCCTCCTGAACCCACCGACTCCATATTCTGCTAACAGTCATTGGATCTCGACCAACGGGAGATGCAATGTCGCGATACGATAAACCGCAATCGCGATAGACAACAATCCGACCTTTATCAGAGTCGGAAAAGTGATGGTAGGCATTCCTCCTGCTTACGCGAGGCATCACAACAACGTTTCACCAGGCAACGCCTGTCAACTGATGTTTGTATACGAGAAATCGGTTGGCAACTTTCCTCATTTCGGCACGTTGTAGGTGTCGCCACCGGCGCCAACCTTGTTTGAATGCTCTGAAAACCTAATCGTTTGCATATCACTGTATCTTCTCCCTGTCGGTTAAATTTCGCGTCTGTAACACGTCATGATCGTGATGTAGCAATTTTAATGGCCAGTAGTGTACGTATACCAACTGGAGGTCACAGGGCCTCAACAGTGTAGCCTGCCTATTGCCTGGCCAGCCATTCCACTGGAAGCGTACGAACGCGCCACCAGCATGAGCGCGACGTCGCAACTCGTGGAGTGAAAGAGAGGCAGGCGGCGAGTTTTGCGGGGTGCGGCTGCGCTCAGCGCGCCGATCCGCCGAACAAAACAGGCTTCTAGCTTCCTCGCCTCAGAGCGTGACTGAGCGTGTGTCTGCAGCTCAGCCAGCTGCCACTGCCGAGAATTCTTTTTTGTACTGATGTTGTTTTTTGTACTTTTCACCTATCTGGTACAACGCGTCGCGGAATTAGGAGGTACTGAATAAGTTACTTGCAGAAAGACTTGGTCCGAATTTTCACTTAATGTAATGAGTGACAGCTCTGAATGAAAGCAAACAGGCAAAGCTGAAAGAATATGATGACAAGCGGTGGTTCAAATGGCTCTGAGCACTATGGGACTGAGGTCATCAGTTCCCTAGACTTAGAACTACTTAAACCTAACTATCCTAAGGACCTCACTCACATCTATGCCGTGGCAGGGTTCGAACCTGCAACCGTAGCGGTCGCGAGGTTCCAGGCTGAAGCGCCTAGAACCGCTCGGTCAAAGCGACCGGCTACAAGCGGTGAATATAAGTATAATGTCACACCATTTATATATTTAGGGTTAATACTAAGAGATGGTATTAAATGGGACAAGCACGTAGAATCTGTGGAACGGTTCTAGGAATCTGTAAAGGAAACTGTGCAAAAGACAATAGTGCGACCAACTGTAGAGTACTCTTCCAGTGTTTGGAGTGCATAGAATCAGGCAAGGCATCAGCCATGGAACGAATTGATAGACTCGCTACCTGCCTACACAGCCCACACCAAAGTGTGACAGAGAGACTCGGAGAACTTAAATGGCAATGTTTGGAAGACAGGCGACGTTGTTCTGGCGACGAACACTGCTGTTTAGATTCAGAGGCGTGGTATTCAAGGAACACTGACAGATAATTCTGGAGTCACCCACCGTATATCTGACGTAAGGACCACGATAACTGAGAAAGGGAGATTATGGCGCCTGCAGAGCCATACAGTCAGTTACTGCTCTGTCAATATGCGTGTGGTTGTAGGACAACAAAAGCTAACACTGATACGAACCACTGTGGGCCATAACTTCTTGAGTGGAATGTGGAAACCATGGAAGTAGATGTAGACAGAAGGTAGATGTAGACAGAAGTTCCATATTGGTTCAAATGGCTCTCAGCACTATGGGACTTAACATCTGATGTTCAAAAATTTTCAAATGTGTGTGAAATCTTATGGGACTTAACTGCTTAGGTCATCAGTCCCTAAACTTACACACTACGTAACCTAAATTATCCTAAGGACAAACACACACACCCATGTTCGAGATAGGACTCGAACCTCCGCCGGGACCAGCCGCACAGTCTATGACTGCAGCGACTGAGGACGCTCGGCTAATGCCGCGCGGCTAACATCTGAGGTAATCAGTCCCCTAGACTTAGAACTACTTAAACCTAACTAACCTAAGGACATTACACACATCCATGAACGAGGCAGGATTCGAACCTGAGACCGTAGCAGCAGCGCGGTCTCGGACTGAAGCGCATAGAACAGCTCGGCCACAGCGGTCGGCTGAAGTTCCGTATTAACATGAAACGAATGGACTGAGCAACTAGTAAATTATCCTGTTCACTTTCTCAGTCACACTATCGATTCGTATCATCGCTAAATTGGGGAGAGGTGGCAAGCCTTAAAACAAATGCGTTTCTCACTTGGTGGAGATCTTTTTACGAACAGCAATTTTCTCGTCCGGACACCAATATATTTTGTTTACTCTCACGATAAGAGAAGCCAGAGCTCGCACGGTAATATTTAGGTGTTCACTTCTCACATGTGTCATCCGAGAATGTAGCGGTAGGGAAATAATGTGAAAGTGGTTCTAACAACTCTTTGTCAAACACTTAATAGTGAATTGCGGAGTAAACATATACATGTAAATTATTAAAAGACAAGAAAAATGTACAAAGCAATGTGGATATCAAGAAAACCGATCGCGTGAAACGCCAGTAGTATTACACGATTGCTGAAACTCATAATGTGATGGCGCCATTGACGTCAGGATAAATTTCAGGCAGTTTTTGTGGTAACCAGTTCGACGACTAGTTGGCTGTATCTGTACATACTACTCCATCCTATGGAATGTCTTCACATCTCAACGACTTCAGCGCCCTGGATCTATTTGAAACCGTTAACCACCACAATTTTGGATCCTCCACCCCCCCCCCCCCCACACACACACTTTCTCTACCAAATTAACTATTCCTTGATACCTCTCCTGGCAACCTATGCCTCCTTTTAGTCCAGATACGCCACAAATTTCTTTTCTGCTCTATTGTCTTCAGTACCACTTCCTTAGTTTTGTTTGGTGCACACGGGCTATCTTCTTACCAACTTACCGCTTAGCTGTGAGTGTTTTCCTTCTTTTGTCTTCCTCGATATTATGAACTATTTTACGGTTTCGTCTTGAGAAACTTAGGCACAATTGTCGAAATTAGATACGCTTATACACTATCTGATCAATCAAAACTGTCCAGATACCTGTGTTTAATGTGGAATTTGATGTGTAACTAACCATTACATGTCACGAGAAGCAGGCCCGTTAGTATAAGAGGAGGGATGGAGTACTGTGTTCTTAGCAGAGAAACACTAACAGATCACAGGGTCGACCAGGAAAACTCAGCGACTTCGAAAGCTGTACGTGTCCTGAGTAACAAATACATCACCGACATTTCAAACCTTCTAAAGCTGCCAAAGCTGGTTGTTGGCGATGTAACTGAGAGGTGGAGACGCGAAGGAACAACCATAGCTAAACCAGGACCAGACATATATCTTGTACTGACGGACGGGAAACGTCAACCACTATGGAATCCAGTTGTTTGAAATCGCATGAAGTCAGCGGAAAGAATATCTCATGACTTCGAAAGTGCTGCTAACAGACGGTCTAGCACAAAGACGGTGCGTGTGGAGTTAAGATGATCGGGGTACCATGACCTAGCAGCCCATCATAAGCCACGCGCTGTTGTAATCGACGGTAAGCCACGCTTGAGATTGTGTAAAGAGCGAAGCCAGTGGACATTGGATGACTGGGAATTAAAGATTAGGAATGGTTGGTTACGCTACAACCTCTGACAATCCTATCGATGTATTTGGGTTCAGCGAATACGTGGTGACCGATACCTGCCGTCATACTGCAATACGATTTAGAGAATATATCTGTATGATGCGAGAAATTGGCAATTCACCCGAAATAATGATAAGTTTGAGGTCATTCACATGAGTGCTACAAGGAATCTGTTAATTTTCGGTTACACGTTAAAGCATTCAAATCTAAAAGCCATAAATTCAACGAAATACCTAGGAATTACAATTACAAGCAACTTCAATTGGAAAGAACACATAGAAAATCTTGTCGGGAAAGCGAATCGAAACCTGCATTTTATCAGCAGTACACTGAGAAAATACGTCACCTACGAAAGAGACTGCCTACTCTAAGATCGTCCGTCCGTTTGGAGTATTGCTGCGCGATGTGGGATCCTTACCAGATTGGTTTAACAAAGTACATCGGGAGAGTTCAAAGAAGAAATAGGCGAGAGAGTGTCACGGACATGATACAGGATTTCGGGTGCCATAATTAAAACAAAGGCGTTTCTCTTTGCAGCGGGATCTCTTCATTGGAGTTTAATCGCCAACTTTCTCCACCGAATGTGAAAATATATGTATTTTTTTACCCTGACCTATACAGAGAGAGATGATCATCACAGTTATCTGAATTAAATACTCTAATTGATCACACTGTATGACCAAAAGTGTGTGGATACCTCTACGTAATGCGGAACTGACCACCAGATGTTACCTGAGTCTGACCCGTCAGAGTGAAAGGAGACGGAGAGTATTATGATGTCATTACAGGATCATTTGGTAACTGCGAAAGCGCTACGAAGATGATAGATAAACTGCAGCGGAAGAGTCTGCAGGAGAGACGCTCAGTAGGTCTGTGCGGGCTTTTGTTGAAGTTTCGAGAACATACCTTCACCGAGGAGTCAAGTAGTATATTGCTCCCTTCTACGTATAAAGGAGGATATAAGATGAACATCAACAAAAGCAAAACGAGGATAATGGAATGTAGTCGAATTAAGTCGGGTGATGCAGAGGGAATTAGATTAGGAAATGAGACACTTAAAGTAGTAAAGGAGTTTTGCTATTTGGGGAGCAAAGTAACTGATGATGATCGAAATAGAGAGGATATAAAATGTACACTGGCAATGGCAAGGAAAGAGTTTCTGAAGAAGAGAAGTTTGTTAACATCGAGTATAGATTTAAGTGTCAGGAAGTCGTTTCTGAAAGTATTTGTATGGAATGTAGCCATGTATGGAAGTGAAACATGGACGATAAATAGTTTGGGCAAGAAGAGGATAGAAGCTTTCGAAATGTGGTGCTTCAGAAGAATGCTGAAGATTAGATGGGTAGATCACATAACTAATGAGGAGGTATTGAACAGAAATGGGGAGGAGTTTGTGGCACAACTTGACAAGAAGAAGGGACCGGTTGGTAGAACATGTTATGAGGCATCAAGGGATCACGAATTTGGCATTGGAGGGCAGCGTGGAGGGTAAAAATCGTAGAGGGAGACGAAGAGATGAAAACACTAAGCAGATTCAGAAGGATGTAGGTTGCAGTAAGTACTGGGAGATGAAGCAGCTTGCCCAGGATAGAGTAGCGTGGAGAGCTGCATCAAACCAATCTCAGGACTGAAGACCACCACAACAACAACAATGAACATCTCGCGAAGAGACCATGAGGTTAAAATGAGAGAGATTAGAGCCCACACAGAGGCATACCGAGAATCTTTCTTTCCACGAACAATACGATACTGGAATAGAAGGGAGAACCGATAGAAGTACTCAAGGTACCCTCCGCCACACACCGTCAGGTGGATTGTGGAGTATGGATGTAGATGTAGATGTAGAGAAGCAGCGACAGCAGAGTGGATCGCTCAGGAGACCTCGATGACTTCCAACGTGGAACAGTCATTGGATATCAAGTAAGAAACGAATCCTTCAGGATCAGTTCAAGACCTCTAAGGCCACCGAAGTCGACGGTAAGTGATGTGATTGTGAAGTGGAAACGCGGAGGAACAACTACATGTAAACCTAGACCAAGTAGATCCCACACACTGCCGGGCATGGACTGTCTAGAATTGCGGAGGTTGGCTGTAAACAGTCGCACCACATCCGTGGTAGGAAACACTCGTGAGGTCCAAAGTGTCACCAGCATCCCACCCAGCACAATAACTGTGTGTAGGGAGCTAAAACAACGGCGTACAATAGTCGATCAGCTCTTCATAGGTCACACATTTATGTAGCCAGTGCAAAGCGGTGCTTGAGGTGGTGTGAAGAGCGACGTCATCGGACATTGGATTCCTGGAAAAGAGTGATTTGTGGTGATGAATCACCCTGTTCCCCGCGGCAATCCGATGGAAGTGCTTGGGTTTGGCGGATATCTGGAGGTCGTTACCTGCCATCATGTAGAGAGCCAACAGTGAATTTTTCGCCATAGTGCTGATGACCATTATTTCGAGCGCCCCGTCAACCCAAATCACGATCATCATCATCATCCAACAGCGAAGGGCGGAAGGGGCGGTGTAACGTTACGGGAATGCTTTGTAGTTGAAACGTCCCGTTTTGAAAATTATGTATTACTGTGCTGGTAAACTTCTACGTTATTTGATACAAAGACAGCTGAGTAAAACTGAACGTACTCAGACATTTCTTGCTTTACTTATTCTGATTATCACTAAACTGACACACAATATTTTTGTAGCGCAACGCAGTCTGGCTTTCAATAATCCCTACAAGAGAATAGCCCTAACTAGCAATAACTTATACCTTTCATGAATCACTTACCTCACAAAAATCTTCGTTACTCGAACTATTGCAATACAGCGAGCGCCAATACTGCCGGCTAAATAAAGTAGGCTGTTTAGGTTATTATGTTGGTAACGCCACGTAGCGCCCCGTATGGAAATCACTGGCTGTGCTGTGTTCAGTCTGTGGCTGGTTGGCGTTGTTGAAATATTCGCTACTGTAGCGTTGGGCAGTTGGATGCGAACAGCGTGTAGCGTTGCGCAGTTGGTGAGCCGCCAGCTGTCGTGGATGTGGGCAGAGAGATGCCAGAGTTTTGAGAGATTACTATCTGAGCACTATCTGGACGTGTGTCTGCCAGAGAAAGGAAATTTGTAAAGATGGATGTCATGAATTGATATATATGATGACTTTTGAACATTATTAAGGTAAATACATTGTTCTCTATCAAAATCTATTACTTGCTAACTATGCCTATCAGTAGTTAGCGCCTTCAGTAGTTAGAATCTCTTACTTAGCCGGCAGTATTGGCGCTCGTTATATTGCAGTAGTTCGAGTAACGAAGATTTTGTGAGGTAAGTGATTCGTGAAAGGTATAACTTATTGTTAGTCAAGGCTATTCTCCTGTAAGGATTATTGAAAGTCAGATTTCGTTGCGCTAAAAAAATATTGTGTGTCAGTTTAGTGATGATCAGAACAAGTAAAGAGAGAAATGTCTGAGTACGTTCAATTTTACTCAGCTGTCTTTGCAAATAAATGACGTAGAATTTTACCAGCACAGTAATACTTAATTTTCCAAACGGGACGTTTCATAGTGATTGGGGTGTTGTCTTATTATTGTGATTAAGGAAGATGCGGAAGAGTATGAAGACAGTTTTCACCGTTGTGTTTTGCGTACAGCAGAGCAACTGTTAGGAGGCGATGATGGTATGAGCATGACAGTGCAGCCTGTCTTAAGCAGCGTCTTGGAGTGAGCGGTATGTGGACAGTAACAGTGTTCAAATAGAACGGACTATCCAGAGAAGCGGCACGAATCATAAGGAACACGCCGATTCTCCTGTAGACCACTGCAGACTCCTAACTAAGGTATGAGCACATGGCATTAGTTCCCAAGTATGTGAGTGGCTCGAAGACTTCTTAAGTAATAGAAGCCTGTACGTTTTCCTCGATGGTGAGTGTTAATCGGAGGTGAGGGTATCATCTGGAGTGCCCCAGGGAAGCGTGGTAGGTCCGCTGTTGTGTTCTATCTACATCAATGATCTTTTGGATAGGGTGGATAGCAATGTGCGGCTGTTTGCTGATGATGCTGTGGTGTACGGGAAGTGTCGTTGTTGAGTGACTGTAGGAGGATACGACTTGGACAGGATTTGTGATTGGTGTAAAGAATGGCAGCTAACTCTAAATATAGAAAAATATAAATTAATGCAGATGAATAGGAAAAAGAATCCTGTAATGTTTGAATACTCCGTTAGTAGTGCAGCGCTTGATACAGTCACGTCGATTAAATATTTGGGCGTAACATTGCAGAGCGATATGAAGTGGGACAAGCATTTAATGGCAGTTGTGGGGGAGGCGGTTCATTGATAGAATTTTGCGAAGATGTGGTTGATCTGTAAAGGAGACCGCTTATAAAACACCAATACGATCTATTCTTGATTACTGCTCGAGCGTTTGGGATCCCTATCAGGTCGGATTGAGGGAGGACATAGAAGCAATTCAGAGGCGGGCTGCTAGATTTGTTACTGGTAGGTTTGACCATCACGCGAGTGTTACGGAAATGCTCCAGGGACTCAAGTGGGAGTCTCTGGGGGAAAGGAGGCGTTGTTTTCGTGAATCGCTACTGAGGAAATTTAAAGGACCAGCATTTGAGGCTGACTGCAGCACAGTTTTACTGCCGCCAACTTACATTTCGCGGAAAGACCACAAAGACAAGATAAGAGAGATTAGGGCTCGTACAGAGGCATATAGGCAGTCATTTTTCCCTCGTTCTGTTTGGGAGTGGAACAGGGAGAGAAGATGCTAGTTGTGGTACGAGACAGCCTCCGCCAGACACCGTGGATTATGGAGTATGTATGTAGGTGTAAATGTAGACCACAGCGCCCGACATGACCACTTTCTCTGGTTACGGCTCTTGAGGAAGGATCGGTTGCCATTACTCCAGAGACATACGGTCACCTCACTGGAAGTGTCTCCATCAAAGTTCATGCGCGTCATAAAGACGAAAGATGGAACACCCTATATTAATGTTCACTAGCAAGAGTCCGGACACTTTCGCTCAGACGGTGTAGATCTCTTGCGAAGCTTAGCCCTGGCTCTACTCCTTTCGCCACCTGCCCACTGCCCGGGTCCTCAGTTTCCCTGACTGGGCAGCGCCACCCCAGGTTTGCCGCTCGCTTTGCCCCCGCCGGATGTGACGTCTCCACACGACACGGCGGCGACATCCGTCCGCGCCGTCATCCCTCCGCCTTCCGTTCTCCGCCCTCCGTCCTGCACCCTCGACCAGATGGCAGTCTGGTCGGTCTAGGGCGCTCACCCTCCCCTCCCTTTGCAGGGAGCTCTGCTTTGACCTCGCCGCCCGCTTCTGAAGCGCGTTTTTCAAAAGCTAAAAAGCCTGACCGAGTTATTACTACTGAAAGTGGGAGACCAGGAGAGCGTCTAAGAACGAAAACATTCTCTATAGGAATTAACAAGGATTCCGTGTGAAATCCAAAGTTCCTTAAATAAACATGCACAAGTTGATACCCAAAGTATGCCATAGAATTCGCCGGCCGGAGTAGCAGAGCGGCTCTAGGCGCTTCAGTCTGGAACCGCGCGACTGCTACGGTCACAGGTTCGAATCCTGCCTCGGTCATGGATGTGTATGATTTCCTTAGGTTAGTTAGGTTTAAGTAGTTCTAAGTTATAGGGGACTGACGACATCAGATGTTAAGTCCCATAATGCTCAGAGCCATTTTGCACCATGGAATTACACGCTGTCATCTGGTGAAACAAGTACGATCTTTCGCGTATCGGTTCAAATTTGTTACTGAATTCATGTCTTCCTTGCGGACAGAACTGGCCGAAATCAGCTGTAAAACTAACTCCAGGAGTATTCCATGTGAGTGTTACAGGGCCATTATTGTTCACAGAACACATGTAATAGGATGGATAAAATACAGGGTGATCAAAAAGTCAGTATAAATGTGAAAACTTAATAAACCACGGAATAATGTAGATAGAGAGGTAAAAATTGACACACATGCTTGGAATGACATAGGGTTTTATTATAACCAAAAAAATCAAAGTTTACAAAATGTGGCTCTGGACAGCAAAACTGCTATGTGACGGGTGAGAGGTACGCCGATATGTTACAGAATCACGTCATCCCCAGCCTGGCTGATAAACACCAGCTGGAACGTACGATGTTTATGCAGGATGGCACTCCACCCTATGTTGCTAGACGCGTGAAAGATCTCTTGCGCGCGTCGTTTGGTGATAATCGTGTGCTCAGCCGCCACTTTCGTCATGCTTGGCCTCCCAGGTCCCGAGACCTCAGTCCGTGCGATTACTGGCTTTGAGGTTACCTGAAGTCGCAAGTGTATCGTGATCGACCAACATCTGTAGGGATGCTGGAAGACAACATCCGACCCCAGTGCCTCACCATAACTCCGGACATGCTTTACAGTGCTGTTCACAACATCATTTCTTGACTACAGCTATTGTTAAGGAATGATGGTGGACATATTGAGCATTTCCTGTAAAGAACATCATCTTTGTTTACTTTCTTATGCTAATTATTGCTATTCTGATCAGATGAAGCGCCATCTGTCGGACATTTTTTGAACGTTTGCATTTTTTTTTGTTTTTTTTTTTTGTTTAATATAACCCCGCGTCATTCCAAGCACGTGTGTCAATTTGTACCTCTCTATCTACATTATTCCGTGATTTATTCAGTTTTAAAATTTATACTGACTTTTTGAGCACCTTGGTAGAAAGCATTGTCAAGCTTTTAGCGAACGATGCTTCAAAGAATTGTGGGAAGACCTGAATATAATCTCAGATTGGTGGACGAACTGGCAGTTTACTCTCAAAGTAATAAATGTTTCATACTGGACGTAAATAGGCAGAAAATCCCATTGCTTGTAAATCATAGTAATGGCGTCAACTCGCCGGAACTAACAACAACCCTAAGGTTTCTAGCAGTATCCGTTCAGAGGGATCTGGTGTGGTACGAGCACATAAAAGTACTTGAAGGGAGATCAGGGGACAGGCTTCATAAACAGAACCCATACACAAAACAAGTGGATGACAAAACACTTGTTCGTCGGATTCTTGTGTTTTGCTCGTGGGTCTCAGTCCGAAACCACTCATCGAGTGAATAGAAAAGCAAAATTTGCAACTTTGGACTGGTTCTTCGCCCCACTGATCCCCAGATCTGTCGCCGAACGAACGTGTCTGACCAGATTGGTCGTCAAATCCGTCCCAACACCAGTATCCAGCATATCAGGGAAAAGTTACAACGGTTGTGGTGCCCCAGCGCACATCGTGTTTGGCTACAGTGACTCCGCGGCACACGTTCCTCAACCTAAACATCCAGGACAGAGATGGTGCAACCACGTACTGATAAGTGGACTGATACTGCCGAATTCTTTGTAAACTTAGATCGACTTTCCAATCACTAAAAAAACAACATGTACCCTCTCAATCCGTGAATTTTCATTTCATTTCTTCCTACCCTTCTGGGTGCTTCTCTTTCACTCTACGGCAGAGAATGTCCCATTGGCCATTTAACTGGATTTGCGGCTTGGAGGAAAATATGCTGAGAGGCAGTATGAAGAATTCTATTCCTGATGGAGACTCGTCTACAGACTCAGAAATAATGTCTGATGCGTCCCAGGAGAGACTAAGTGTTCCATGACTGTTTACGCTGTAGTTAATTGTTTAAGGGCAGACACCTCATGGCGAAGGAGTCATCTATGAGCACATGCTATCTGGCAAAATTGCAGTAATGTGCACTTACATCTCGACAAAATATGAGCGAAGATTGTCGACTTGGTCCTAATGTAGAGCAGACGGCAAGCTACGATTCATTGGTCAGATACTGGAAAACCAAATTCTGTCTGTAAAATAGTTTGACTACAAAATATCTGTACGACACACACTTGAATACTGAGAACCATGGGAGGTCGTACTAACAGGGGGCATCGATCTTATAGAAAGAAGAACGTTGTCAGTTTCATGTGACTCGTAAGGATGTGCGCAGTAAGTGGTGAGAAATCTCAAGAGACAGAAAGACACCGTCCATCTACCGCGAGAGAGTACGTACGAACGTTTGGGCGTAGAAACTACGGATATCTTTCTGCAGTCTCGTACGTATCCATTCTGTACATATCAAAATCAGCCATTTAAAATTATTTGGTAATATCAGCCACACAAAGTGATCGGCCTTGTCTCTTGTTGATAGAGTGAATACAAGCCGCATGGGAAACTGCAGTCGCTGTAAATCGATGGACATATTTAAATCACGGGTATCAACGGAATGCGACGAATGAATGCGTCTCCATCTGTAGCCCTCACAAAAATCAGGTTCGGGCCTTCTGGTTCTGATTGTTACAAATACACAACAATTTCAAACCAAAAGTTTACTAATAATAATTACATCGTAGATTATGGTTTGATTCCTTTTTGAATTACAAATTAAAGTACTATATCTGCAACCCATAATGTACTTTCCGATATGTGTCGTTCGTGTGTGTGTGTGTGTGTGTGTGTGTTGTGCACGCTAAAAATATATATAGCCTATGTTCGCCCAAATGTTAATTTGTAGCTCGCGTGGAAATTTGAAGTAAATATGTCAAGACTTTTTCAGAATTTTCCCCTTTATATATTACATACATATAGCCTAAGCTTCAAGTAAATTTACGATTATGTAGAAAGTGGCCTTCCTCTTGTCTTCAAGGCAAGGCGTGCAAAATTTTATAAAGATCAGAATGAAAACTATAGATTTGTATGAATTACAAACAGACAAAGAAACGGGCACACTTCTGTGTACATAGATTATCAGAGATTTTTATGGCTGCATATCAACTCTTTTCTAAGCCACTGAAAACTGATGAGTAACGAACCTTTTTTATTTATTTATTTACAACGACTTTCTTCTACATAATCAGTTGACCTTCTAAGTCAAAAACTGAATCTGAGATCAGCTAGCGTCAGTGATTATGGACACGCAGGATACAATTTATATATCGAAAAATACAACAGAGTCCAGAATAATGGGGACACTTCAAGTGACTCGGGGTTCTGATTCTGTCATCCCTCTATACGCACTCCCTCATGAGACTTAAAGTTGATAACAATCTTTTTAACGTTTTTTTAAGTTTTTATAGACTTTAATAACGCACTTCAGGATTCCTCATCAGATTTCTGCGAACCATGTAGTTCGCTCACACGCTGCCACTCAACATGTTGTTGTTGTTGTTGTGCTCTTTGATGTGGCTCTTCATGCTGGTCTGTCCTGTGCAAGCCTCTTCATCTCTGCGTACATCCACTGAACATGCGTACTGTATCCGTGTGTAGGTGTCACCTTACAGTTTTTAGCTTTCACCTACACATTTTCCTCCGTTCTCAAATTGACATTGATGACTCAGGACGTGTCGTATAAACCGTTCCCTTCCTAGTCAAATTGTAAGACAAATTTCTTTTTTTCTCAGTTCCATTCAGAAGCTCCGCATTCTGTATTGTAGTCACTCACCTAATTTTCAGCAGTCTTCTGCAGCATCATATTTCAGAAATCTTCTCTTCGTATCTGAACTGCCCATCACCCACGTGTCAGTTCCGCACCAAGCAACTTTAGAGTGAATTACGTTCAGAGAAGACTTCCTAATACTTAAATCTCTATTAGATTTTAATACATTCTTCATTCCCAGCAATGTTTTTCTTACTATTGCCGGTCTACATTTATATCGTCACTACTTCGGCGATCGTTAGTTATTTTGTTTCCAAAATACCGCACCTCACATTTTTCGTGATAAACTAAAATTACGTGGAACTGAGTTAAATTATTCTGTGTCATTTTCATATAGCTAATACACGTTTACTATGTAACAGACACAATCTCTTTATTGTACTTAATTGTATTCATTTCATTACTTTAAAATATGTCTCAAATTAAAGACTTATTTTTGCTGCTAAAATTGATTCACTCGCCGTTTCCAAATGACACCTTACCCTCTAACAATGATTCGTTAACATTTGTGGGCTAAAAAGAAGATTTTATCATCCTTTTATTATTTTCATAATCATTTCTACTCACATTTTCAGTGAGTACTAGTTCTCTGTTACAGAACACCTCGCTATTTATTTGGCTTTAAAATTGTCGTATTACGGCTAAAGAAGTCAGTACATTTCTGTTTTCATGTTATGAAATACCTGCAAAAATAACGAATGTATAACCCGACTGTTTTTAGATTGGCAATGGTAAGAGTGGTTACTCGAAGCATGTCAGACGCGGAGTATATAAATCGATACAAAGTTGGAAAGACACATAATAATCAGGCACGAATTCAGGAATGTAGATTATGAGAATTTGTTTAACGATATTAAAGATTCCCACACGTTATTATACAACAAGTTTTTTGTCTTGGTAGACAAAGATTAGACGGGCCTAGACCAAGAGACAGTTATTCCACAAAGGTATTTACACATACAGCAAAAGAAAAAGGCAAAAGATACGAATATCCAGAGGGAACAACATAACTTTCAAACCAGACGCGAGAAATTCTAGAAAATAATAATAGGTATATGACAAGATATGCTGAATTGAACAAAACTATTAGGTAACGCAAGCTTGAGAATGTAGGGAGTTAGAATGGAAACGTGATAAGAGAAACAGAGCAAAAGAATTAAAGCATGAATAATTCAAATCAGAAACACATGTTGGGAAGACACCACATTATATAATGTCAGTTGGTAGGCGGCACAGTAACTAACAACACAGAGATAGTTGTGATCCAGAATTCCTTTATTTATTTGTACTCGTATACTCCTAGAGATAAATCAGATGCAGAAATATAATGACATTTCGGTAAGAGTGCGAGATCAGATTGTTAAGGCAATCAAATTTTGCACAAAAAGAAAGTCACGGAATGCCATGATTTTGCAATGGAATTGACAAACGTTGGAGGAAAAGTACTACGAAGGAACTTCCACAACTGTGGTTTGCAGAAAGTCTAGAAAACGATGAATGAATGTGTTTCTATGTTACATGTTCGAATCACATTGTTTCTGCTGACTGTGTTGTACTACTTGCTTCAAGTACAGAGGAAGTACAACCAATACTGAAAGGCCTTAATAGATCTATTTAGGAGGAAGATATAAAAAGCATCTATAATGGGACTAACATGATGCATGAAAAATATATCAAAAGGTATTAGTACAAATTAAAGACGTAACCACAGAAACTATTGCTGGAGCAGTTGAAGATAGCGACTGCAGGACCTGCAATAAACGGAAAAGTGAAAATAGTCTGGAGTGTATTAGATAAATTAAACAGGCTTCAAAACTAGGTTTCGACTGTATTCTTATGAATGTTTACAATGAGTGTGTATTACAGGGGAAAATGGACTAATAATGATAATGTAATTATTGTCATTATTATTATTATTATTATTAACTCCCCTATTATTAACTTCCCTATTATTATTAACTCCCCTTGTAATACATGTATTGGAATGTTGACCCACTAAGGAGGTCTGCTTAGACGTAAGGGCCTGACGAAAGTAATGTTGTCAGGTGAAATAAATACATAAATACATGAAGTCTGAAAGTTTATCCTCCCCTTTAATACACAGTATTTTGTTCCTTAACGATAGTTTGTTATTATCTTATGAGTGGCTTTAAAGCATTTTGCAAAAGCAATGAATACCACTAAACGATCCATTCTCCAGATCTCAAAAGATGTTTTTCGATTTGCGCAGCTACAACGACATATATTTCCGCAACAATATCCGGATTATCAAAAATGGCTCCGAGCACTATGCGAGTTAACTTCTGAGGTCATCAGTCGCCTGGAACTTATTACTGATTAGACCTAACTAACCTAAGGACATCACACACATCCATGCCCGAGGCAGGATTCGAAGGATTCGTAGCGGTCGCTCGGCTCCAGACTGCGGTGCCTAGAACCGCACGGCCACTCCAGTCGGCCCCGGATTATCATTCATCACACATTCTCATAACAGAAAGACATTAAAAATAATTTCTTGCACATTTTGTCATTCTAAAACTTCCTAAATTCGGTTCCGTTTCATCTGCTCATTTAATCGTGCCCTCATACGCCAGTAATAATCCTTCTAATGACACGGAAAACTGATCGTGATACAGACTTCCGTTGTTTTGTATTATTATCTTACATGTCACAATCTTCCGTTCGTCTCCCCTGCCCCAAGACTACTGTGAGCACATTACCTCAATGGCCTTGCAAAAGGGAGGACGACGGTTCAAACCCGTATTCGGCCATCCTGATTTCAGGTTTCAGTGACTTCCCTAAATGACTTCAGGCAAATGCCGGGGTGGTTCCTTTGACAGAGCACCGCCGACTTTCTTCCCCACTCTTCCCTAATCCAATGGAACCGATGATTTACCGATTTAGTTCCTTTCCCCAAATCAATCAACCAACGTTACCCCAGTACAGTGTTTGTTCCGTCTTGCAGTCATATTTTTGTGGGATAACAAGTTAGATTCATAAACACTATAATACACACACACATACACACACACACACACACACACACACACACACACACACAGAGAGAGAGAGAGAGAGAGAGAGAGAGAGAGAGAGAGAGAGAGAGAGATCCGAACTTTAATTTTTTAAGAAGTCCACGTGCTAGAGGCGAGAGTCTTGAAGCAATGTGTGCATGATCTTCATTAAATGCACACAAAAAATTCATTTTGCGGTGCCGATACAAATTTATTAAGCAAAAACAAGAACTTTAACGACTTTAATAACCTTTCGCAAGTCTTTCTAAGGCGTGGCTGTCGGTTATTAAACGGCGCGATCAAATGTGCCGGACGTGTGCCATTGAGACATTGCCGATCAGGTGCGGTTATTCAGCCGAGGCAGTAATGAAATTGCCGTAAAACAGAGACAACACACCAAGTAACACACATTTAACGTGCTTTATTTTAATTACTGCAATATGTCCCTATCTTGGGTACTTTTAAACAAGCAGAATTCAGATAAACTGTGTGAAATCACAAAATTATTTCGACCATTACATTTGTATGATTCCACACTGCATATTCAGAGAGTTCTTTTATCTCTAAATCTTATTCATCGCTTTTACTTGATAAATGAGTGACAGTATATACCACAAATGCATAACAATTTAAACTTCCAAACAAAAAATAAATTAAATCTTATTCGCATGGGAAGCCTTCGGGTTAGGGTACGTAAAAGGAACGTCCACCGCCGAGTATTTATTTTTTTCTTTTTACTATTGTGTCACAACACAAATGCAGGTATAAAAGGAAGAAGAATGCTAATCAGATTAATCAAATTACACGCTCCAAACTGAATGATGACACAAGGAGCTCGTTTATTACATCTCGTAATTCAATATCGGAGCGATTTGAGTACAAACAGGATCCCTTACTCGCCAGTCAGAACCTAATTACGCTTATTTTTGTTAACTTTGCGTGGACTATCTTTCTGAGTGCTTTGAAGAAAATATACCTGTGCTTTACACAGAGATGTCGGTGGAGGATACGGCTTGATACGCTCTTCCCATCCTGCCGTCAGCATTAGTCTCCCGAGAAAAAAAAGATGTTTGGCATCTCTGTAGTGTTATTCTTCCGCAACTGAGCACTAATATTTCCATTAATTCATTCTTTGTCCTGCCGAAACGTGAGGTCTTCGTCGTAGGAAATCTACACTCATTCATCAGTTCTTTATCTAAAATGGTCCCAAGTTAAGACGTTATGTTCCATCAACATCATCATTAACCATTCGACATCTATCGTAAGATCCAGGCCTCCTCTACACTTTTCTAAGCTCATCTTGCATGTATCCTAATGCATTAGGTTGCCGTCTCGTACTTTTCCTATCTTTTGTAACCCAGCGTAGAACTTTCACGGTCCCTCTATCTTGCATTCGGCTGACTGCATGCCTTCCCCAACTTCATTTTATTTTAATTGCTGTCATTGTTACTCTAGCCTGTTCCCTGACACGTTTGTTTGTTTTCCTGTCTCGTACCAATAATCCCCACTGTGAATCCCTTTGTTTGTGCGCTGAGCAACCCTAGTTTCTGTAATGATTTTCCCCGTTCACTGCCGTATGTGAAAACTGATAATACAAAGTAAATGTAAACTTTGCGTTTGAGATAAGAGAGTTTTGAAAGCTCTGTTTAGTTTAGCAATACCACACCAGGACGTATATACCCTTGTGTATATTTCTCGTCTTGTCCATCCAGCCAATGAGTTGCTGCAAATATGAAAAGTCAATTCGTTCTATTACAGCGCTGTTGTTTCGTACTATTTATTTTCGATGAGTCTGTTACACATTACTTTAGTGATACTGTAACTTATTATCTGCTCTATCTTCAAACTGAATCTATTACGTTGTTTCATTCGTTGTTCTTCAAGTTTATCCTCCTTAGAGGAAAATACAACACTTCGATGACTTCAGCAAAACGACGTGGCTACATATGTGTTCAGTATAAACGAATTAGTTCTTAACTTTCCCGGTTTAATGACCTGCAGCTACCTCAGGTCTGCTGACAACAGTTACAGAAGTGCATAAGCTCCTTCACTCAATACTCTCTCAATTATGAATTTCTCACTATGATTATGAAGCCTAATGGAAACTGCAGCACTGCCGTATATATACTCTAGTGTACTACCACTGGTTGAATGAATGCTCTGTTTCTGAAAGATTGCCATATGATATATTGTTATAGTTTTTTACCGAAAATAAGCACATTTATGCGGCGTGAAAGCCTTCCTATAGAATAAACGGGAGGGTTGTCTTTGAGCGGGTGTAGGAGGATACAGGGTGACTTGGATAGAATTTCTACCTGGGGCGATGAATGACAGATAGCTCTAAATGCAGAAAACCGTAACATAATGCAGGTGACTGTTAAAAAAAAAACCTTTAAGTTCGAGTTCAGTGTTGGTGGTGTACTGCTGGACGCATCACGTCAATTAAATATCTATGGCGTAACGTTGCAAAGCGATATGAAATTAAACGCGAACTAGCATCGGTAGTCGAGTTCGCTTTATTGGGAGAATTCAAGGAAACTGTAGCTGAAATATAAGGGAGACCGCGAGCAGAACACTATGCGACCCATTGTTGAGTACTGTACGAGTGTTTGGAATCCCTGCGAAGTCGGATTAAAGGAGACATCGACGCATTTCAGAGGCGGATTGCCACACTTGTGAGCTGTAGGTTTGATTACCACGGAGTATTATCGAGATGCCCCGGATGCTCCGTGAACTCAAGTGGGTATTCCTGGACGGAAGGCGACGTTGTTTTCGAAAACCAATACTGAGAAAATTCAGAGAACCGGTATTTACGTCTGACTCAAGGCCGATGCTCGTGCTCCCAATTTACATTTCGCCTAAGATCCGCGAAGACAAGATCTGAGAAATTAAGGTTTGTACGGAGGCATACAGATAGTCGGTTTTCCCTCGCTCCTTTTGAGTGCCTTGCAAAGTATGTGCGTAGACGTGGATGTCATACTGTGCAGCGCACCGATATGAAAACGATTCCATCTATATGAACACGACCTGGTGGCTGCCAAAGCGTACACCGTATTAAACTGCCCAGCTTCGTCGGCTGCTGCCAACTGTTCTTCTACGGCTGCTGCATCGAAATGGGCTGAGGATGACACGGCGGCCGATCGGTACCGTTGGGCCTTCCAAGGCCTGTTCGGAGATTTTTGTTATTTTCAGTACCTTCAAACAATTTTACATGACTGCTACCACTTTAAGGCCAGTATTACACTATCATATTTCTTTGACAGAGAAATATGATCAAATATTTGTCAAATTCTTTTGACAAAGATCTTTGACGCGGCGCTAAAAAGGGGTATTACACTGTCATCATATTTTTCGTCAGAGTTCAGCATGGCGGACAACAACAACTTGTTATGCGCTACAATCGCCTATACCACAATTGCATTTTGTGTGCATTTGGAAGAGAAGCGACGGAAGAAAAGGAAATATACTAAGGTGAAGCCGTGAGTTTTACACCTAGATAATAAAATCATTCAGCAAAAATTGTTACGAGAGAACGTCAAGTCTTATACAAATCACTATATATTATCAAAAGGTTTATCTGTGTCATAAACCTACGTTTGCGTTTCTTCTGTCGACCTTTTAAGATAAGCTACAGGGTTAGTATTGCGTCCTACATTTCTCCGCAGCCAAGCAGGTCTTCCCTGAATTCGGTTTCAATCTGTCTTACCGTACTTCTGCAAATTATTCTTGTCAGTAGGTGGCAAGCATGATTTATTAAACTAATCGTTCAGTAATATTTACATCTGTCAGCACCTGACTTATTTGTTTTTGAGTTATTACACTCTTGTCAAAGTACGTAAGTATTTATGGAATGTCATACATCTCGCGCACCAACTGGATAACGAAAAAAAAAAGTATAGGAAAAATTCCATCAAACCATTCTTGTTTATTGTTCGTTTTCCGGGGATCTTATCAGGCAGCACTAATAGAGAACGTAGAGAGGATCCCCAGGAGAAGACAGGCTCGTTTTAGGTGCGAAAGTGCTATGATAACGTTCGTAAAACTTCACTGAAAAATGTTTCATTAATGTATACGATAAATAAGACGCCCAGTGAAACGCTCTAATTTCGCTCAGTTTCATGTGAATGGGACTACGAAAGTTCTTGCTAAATGGGGTGGCCTAGCGATGTAACACCTGCTAGTTTCATACGCATGACAACATATCGCACTTCATGAAATAATTTTCACGGTTTAACAAGACAGTTTATACGCTTTTACAGTAACTGAATAAATGTTGTAAACAAAGAAAAAAGTGACCCACTATTATGCATGCTTGTTGTTATCTAGCATTCAACATACATAGTGAATGTTCTCTGTCGTTCTGAATTCTGTCGCAGTTTCACAAGAAGGACAATATGAATATGTCGCTGTCACTCTTCTATATTTTGCAAAACTTAGGTAAGGTTTGGTATTTATAACTTCAGTGGATACGGACATGTACAAACAAGTAAGAAAAAAATAAACAATTTTGCAAGTTTCAAGAAATACTAGAGGTATTCTAAAGTTTTTCATAATGCAGGATGAATGATCTAGATCTTTAATTACAAAAAATTGCGAAACTATTAAATAAATCGCAACACGGGCTTCGATAAACTTTAGTGGATAAAAAAAGGGTTTTTTTTGTAGTACGGCTAACTCTTGCAATATATTTACGGAAACAGTGAAGCCATTAAAGTTTTTTTTTGCTAGAAACTGATTTGCATACTTTTTAACAGAGTTTGAAAGCCTGTGGAAATCGGAGTATAGTGATAAGGATGTATTTTCGAGAAACGCCACGAGGATAGGACTAAGTCATTTACCCGCTATGGGGCAGAATCGCAGTTCCATCTGCTTCTCAGCACAAACACAGGTAACCAGCTAGAATGTCTCGTCCACCATGTTTAGCGCACTTCTCGCTTCTATTATTCGAATGGCCCCACCGATATACTTATCAAGCATCATGTCCTACGATTCACTTCTGACAGGTACTGGACTACAGATAAAAAGGTATGGATTCCCATCGTAAAAACCCTCCTTTACTTTAATAGCTCAGGAGATAAAGTTAGGTGGATTAAATATATAGGGGGAATCACGCACGACATAATGCCCCATTAATATCATTAAAGGTTTAAGATATCGAAACGAGACTTCTAGCATGTGTCGGGACATAGAGAGGTACGTAGTTTTATGAAAAGGTTAAACACTCGTAACTCTTGCCGTAGCTGAGACTCTGATGCAACTTCATTTTTCTCATTGAACGGGATGCGTTTTAACGAAATTCGAAAGCTGTTGGGTAGGTGAATACAGCGACAGACGCTTGTTAATGTTGGGGTTGAAACGTTTCGCAAACGACTCTCCGAAACGTGATGAAACTGGACCCAAGTCGACCTCAGTACGCTATCGCGGTGTAGACGCGTCAGACATCCCCGCTGCATACAGCAACACGGTCTAACATGACACACCCTCCTCTAAAAAGTCTACATATATATCTACTTCTGAATCTACATCTATACAGGGTGGTCAATTGATCGTGACCGGGCCAAATATCTCACGAAATAAGTGTCAAACAAAAAAACTACAAAGAACCAAACCTGTCTAGCTTAAAGGGGAAACCAGATGGCGCTATAGTTGGCCCGCTAGATGGCGCTACCATAGGTCAAACGGATATCAACTACGTTTTTTTTTTTAAATAGGAATCCCCATTTTTATTACATATTCCTGTAGTAAGTAAAGAAATACGAACTATTTAGTTGGACCACTTTTTCGCTTTGTGATAGATGGCGCTGTAATAGTCACAAACATATGGCTCACAATTCTAGACGAACAGTTGATAACAGGTAGGTTTTTTTAATATTAAAATACAGAACGTAGGTACGTTTGAACATTTTATTTCGGTTGTTCCAATGTGATACATGTACCTTAGTGAACTTATCATTTCTGAGAACGCATGCTGTTACAGCGTGATTACCTGTAAATACCACATTAATGCAACAAATGCTTAAATTGAGGTCCGCCAACCTCAGTGCATTTGGAAATACGTGTAACGACATTCCTCTCAACAGCGAGTAGTTCACCTTCCGTAATGTTCGCACATGCATTGAGAATACGCTCACGCATGTTGTCAGGCGTTGTCGGTAGATCACGATAGCAAATATCCTTCAACTTTCCGCACAGAAATAAATCCGGGGACGTCACATCCGGTTAATGTGCGCTTCGACGACCAATCCACCTGTCATGAAATATGCTATTCAATACCGCTTCAACCGCACGGGAACTACGTGCCGGACATCCATCATGTTGGAAGTACGTCGCCATTCTGTCATGCAGTGAAACATCTTGTAGTAACATCGGTAGAACATTACATGCGCACCATACATTAACCCGCCAAGGTCGCTGATGTTCCACTTGTCGCACCCATCGTGGATTTTCCGTTGAGCAATAGTCCATATTATGCCGGTTTTCGTTACCGCTGTTGATGAATGACGCTTCGTCGCTAAATAGAACTCGTGCAAAAAATCTGTCATCGTCCCGTAACTTCTCTTGTGCCCAGTGGCAGAACTGTACACGACGTTCAAAGTCGTCGCCATGCAATTCCTGCCGCACAGAAATATGGTACGGGTGCAAGCGATGTTTATGTAGCATTCTCAGCACCGACGTTTTTGAGATTCCCGAGTCCCGCGCAATTTGTCGGCGACTGATTTGCGGATTAGCCGCGACAGCAGCTAAAACACCTACTTGTTCATCATCATTTGTTGCAGGTCGTGGTTGACGTTTCACATGTGGCTGAACACTTCCTGTTTCCTTAAATAACATGGATGATTGTCGTCCAGGATACCGAGCAGCATACATAGTACACGCCCGTTGGGCATTTTAATCACAACAGTCATTCATCAACACGATATCGACCTTTTCCGCAATTGTTAAACGGTCCATTTTAACACGGGTAATGTTGTTGTTGTTGTTGTTGTTGTTGTTGTTGTGGTCTTCAGTCCTGAGACTGGTTTGATGCAGCTCTCCCTAACGGGTAATGTATCACGAAGCAAATACCGTCCGCACTGGCGGAATGCTACGTGATACCACGTACTTATACGTTTGTGACTATTACAGCGATATCTACCACAAAGCGAAAAAAGTGGTCTAACTAAAACATTCATATTACATACTAGACGAATATGTAATAAAAAATGGGGGTTCCTATTTTTAAAAAACGCAGTTGATATCCGTTTGACCTATGGCAGCGCCGTCTAGCTGGCCAACCATAGCGCCATCTGGTTTCCCTCTTCAAGCTAGACGAGTTTCGTTCTTTGTAGCATCAGGTAGTTCCATCTTCTGCAACGGCGATCATGGCAATTAGTCGCGATCACTGAATAACACACAAAGCTGAGAGGCACTCCGCCTCCCGTCCGTCAGCGTACGATGTCACATTTCCTAACGAAGGGGTGACTTGGCGGCAGGCACTAGCACTTGTGATTCCCTGTATCGTCGTTGGATGATTTTTCTGGACACCGGTTCCTATGCTCCATTTATTCCTCGAGACTCCTTTGAAGTTGGTCGCAACGTTTATGGGACACCCTGTACGTGATTGATGCTAGTGATTGATGTGCGCTCATTTAATGCCCCTCCCTGCTTATATATTCGCAATTCGTTACATTTCTCTATGTTGAGGGTCAACTGATAACCTCTGTACCAAGTGTCGATCCTGTGCAAGCGTTACTGCGTTTCGCTACAATTTTATAGCGTCGCCGCTTCCCTGTACGCAACAGTACTGCCCGCGAGAACCCTCATGCAGCTTCGTACTTCATACACTAGGTTATTAAAAGTAATGGACCTGTAACACTCTTTTAGGATTCGCCAGTTTAGCTATGCCTACGCAGCAACGGCTGGTTCCGAACTCCTTGCGAAAAGTATTAACGACTAAATCAACAAAACTTGTATCACTGCACTCGTCTTTTCTCAACTTTCGAATACCGTTAAAAAAGTACGGTATTCTATCGTAAAAAAGTACTTACTTCAGTATCTGACGTAATACAACATAACAGTATTAACCAAAATGAGATTTTCATTCTGCAGCGGAGTGTGCGCTGATATGAAACTTCCTGGCAGGTTAAAACTGTGCGCCGAACCGATACTCGAACTCGGGACCTGTGCATTTCGCTGGAAAGTGTGGTGTCACCGCCAGACACCACACTTGCTAGGTGGTAGCCTTTAAATCGGCCGCGGTACGGTAGTATACGTCGGACCCGCGTGTCGCCACTATCAATGATTGCAGACCGAGCGCCGCCACACGGCCGGTCTAGAGAGACTCACTAGCACTCGCCCATTTGTACAGCCGACTTTGCTAGCGATGGTTCACTGACTTCTACGCTCTCATTTGCCGAGACGATAGTTAGCATAGCCTTCAGCTACGTTATTTGCTACGACCTAGCAATGCGCCGTTATCAGTACTATTGATATTGTAAACCTTGTATCGTCAAGAGCGACGTTCGTCATTAATGGATTAAAGTTAATTATTCCACCAGCTACGTCCGTTTTTCTCAATTCTAATTCCCTTGTAATGTTCCAGACCTCACGCCAGCCTGCGTGAGCTAAAACGCGTGCATTTCGGCCTCCTTTAGGAATACGGTTGGCTCTCCTGCCAACCACAACAGAAAGTGCTCTACCAACTGAGCTACCCAAGCACGACTCATGCCGCGTCCACACAGCTTCCCTTTTGCCAGTACCTCGCCTCCTACCTTCCAAACTTTACAGAAGCTCTCCTGTGAACCCTGCAGAACTAGCACTCCTGAAAGAAAGGATATTGCGAAGACGTGGCTTAGTCACAACCTGGAGGATGTTTCCTGAATGAGATTTTCACCCTGCAGCGGAGGTGCGCTGATATGAAACTTCCTGGCAGATTAAAACTGTGTGCCGGACCCGATTTCGAGTCTCGGTCCGTCACACAGTTTTAAGCTGCCAGAAAGCTTCGGCATTAACCAAGTAAGAACTTTTTTTTTTTTCACCCGTGAAGGTAGTAAAAGAAGTGGCTCAAATGGCTCTGAGCACTATGGGACTTAACTTCTATGGTCATCAGTCCCCTAGAACTTAAAACTAATTAAACCTAACTAACCTAAGGACATCACACACATCCATGCCCGAGGCAGGATTCGAACCTGCGACCGTAGCGGTCGGCGGTTCCAGACTGTAGTGCTTAGAACCGCTTGACCACACCGGCCGGCGCAAAAGGAGTGGACACAACACTGCATGCCGATGACCTTATTGCGAGATTCTCGACCAACTATCCAGATTTAGCTTTTTGGTGATTTTCCTAATGAACGCGATGATGCCTTTGAAGGGGAACGGCCGATTTTCTTCCCCATCCCTGAAACAATCGGAACTTGTGCCCCGTCTCTAATGATGTCGACGTCGACGGAACGCTAAACTCCAATCCTCTTCGCTTTCTCTTGCGAGATTTTCAACCGTTTCGAAAAAAAAACTACGCTGGATGCTTACACGGTTGTTGGCGTACATCATAATGTGGCCGCAAGTTTCCGGGCGGTACCCAGAACGCGCCTGTGCTGCGGGCGAGAGTATGCAGGGCGTAGCGGAAGTACCTTCACAAAGTTTCCGAGTGAATTCTTCACTTCGAAAGAGGCCACCTGAGCCACCTATAACAAGTAGGACGAACAGGGAATACTGAATGCAAATAAAGTAGGGCAGCGTATACGGACTCAACTTTGCTTGACGTACGCCAAAGCGCAAGGGATATCTGAAGCCCTTCTTCGACTGGCAGATCCCATCCTGTGAAAGCCCACTTAAGAAACTTCCTGGGAAGATTAAAACTGTATGCTGTACCGAGACTCGAGCTCGGGACCTTTGCCTGTCGCTGTAAAATGCACTTGCCCGCGGAAGGCAAAGATCCTGTGCTCCAGCTTCTGTCCGCTACACAGTTTTTCTTCCACGAAGTTTCACATCAGCGCACACGTGGCTGCACAGTGAAAATTTAATTCCACCCACTTAAGACGTTTCGCGAAGCAGTATTTAGTGCACAATCTTTGGACAGCCTCCTACGTGTCGCTTGCTAGAGAAAGGGCAGACTAATTGTATCGCACACAGACGCGTTTAAGAAATCGTTCTTCCATCACTCCATATAGGAACGGAACTGCAAAGAAACCTAATATGAAGTGCAGCGGGAAATCCCCTCTGCCATGCATTTCACAGCGGTCTGTAGAGTGAAAGTGTAGATGCAGACGTAGAAGCAGATGTGGAAAAGAGTTCGCAAGAATGTGTGTCCCATAACCCTTCATTTTGTGTTATTAAAGAACATTCTGAAAAAGTCTCATGTTAGACACTCACAACATATTATTTTTTACGTTTTCTGCTGCACACTGATTTTGCTAGGTCGTTTTTTTTACGTATGACAGGTCTCGTTTCGGTAGTTTGCCATTTTCAAGAAATCCTGAAATATATAATGTATAGTTTTCTTGTATAAAAGTGTAAGAATATGAGTTTGATGGCTTGCATCTGTTTCGGTAGATGTTTACGTTTTATGTGTCACAGTACAGTCTCTTGGAGTCTGTTTTGAGACTGTTTCTCAGTTTCCTGCTGTTGAAGTTTGTCAGACCCCTACGTATGTTGCGCATTTTTTTTATTTTTATTTTTATTTTATTTTATTTTATTTTTTTTTTTTTTTTTTTTTTTGCAATCCACTCCAGTGACACACATACGAGCATGTTTACAATAAATTCGCAATTCATTTTCGCAGAACGTGTTGTCAAACGTACATTAAATGCAAATAAAAAAGTGCACACCATACACAGAGTTCGGAGAAAATTCAGCAGCACGGAAACTGAGTAACAATCTCAGCAGACACTCCACAGCACTTCATTGTGATACGTAAATCGTTAATATCAGCCAAAATAGGTGTAACCCTTCAAACTTATATGTAAAGAAACTTTATATTGCATACAGCGGAATCACTTGGAAATGGCAGATTGCCGAAACGAGATTTGTCGTATGTTAATAACGAGCTAATAAAATAAGTGTGCAGCACGGAATTGAAAAATACTTAATACGTCTTTCACTGATGTAATGTGTGCTGCGCGCTCATCTGAAAAGAAACATCAAACGTTTAAGATGTGTTCCGTTTGCTTATATAAACGCGTACTCTTCCATCACGTTGGTGGTTTGATGAAAATCAGTATTCCAGGTAGCCACCTGAAGCACTTTGAAATTTTTGAGCATGTTGATGACTATTCCGTAGGACCATGAATTCTCCTTATACGCCTCACAGGAGCTGCCTGCGGAACTGGTGCAGGGTCTGCTCTCGCATATACGAGGACGCAAATTGTTTATGCAAGATGGAGCTGCAATATATTTCAGTCGCATTGTTCGAGATGTACTGTATTGTATCTGCAGTGACGAATTGATAGGTAAGGCAGGAACAGTTGCATGGCCTGCAGGGCAAAGCATAAAACTGTCCATCGTTCTGCTCTCGTACAGTGATTGGGAAAGGTCAACACCTAATGTTCTCAGAGCGCGCTCTGTTTTACATGTTATCACGCTGGTCATTCTTCCCTATTTACCTGGGAAAGGCAACTAAACATTTTCACATTCGAAGAAGAAAGTTATTGACTGAAATTTGGTGCAAAGATGTGATGCTTTTCTTCTAATTATTGCCATTCCATTTCGTTCACTCTCTCCCCTATTTCGTCACATCACAAAACGAACCACCCTTCTTTGAATTTTCGATTGCTTCCAGCAGTCCTATTTGGTATGCATGAGACACTGCGGAGCAATATTCCAGAAGACGAGACAGGAGTAATGTGAGTAGTTTCTTTCGAGGGTTTCCTGAACCTTCCGAGTGTTCTGCCAATAAAAGGAAAGTTTTGTTTGGTCTTCCCCTGAAGAACTTCTTGGTGACAATTCCATTTTAATTTTTTCCCAACTCTAATTCTTACATTTGTAGTTGACTAGACAAATTAAAAAAAAAATCATTTACTGCGTAACAGTAACTCGGCGGAACGATCTTAGTACTCACGTGCAGGCCACAGAGGTTTTCATCGAACAGGATCATCAGCCACTTTGCCGTCGCGCTGTTATATTGTCTAAAACATTTTATAATTCGTTTCGATGTTCTATTATCTTTACTAAAAGAAAAGGATGGCTTTATCTGCAAACAGTCTAAGAAGATTGCTCAGATTGTTTTCTAAATCCTTTATACATATAAAGAATAGGAACGGACCTGTCACACACCCTTGGGGAACGCCAGATAACGCTTCGGTTTCACAAGGTGCGTTCCTGTCGATTACACCGGACTGAGACCCTTCTGACAGAAAATCAGGTATCCAGCTGGATAGATGAGACGATGTTATATAAGTACGTATTTTGGTTACAAGTCGCTTATGAGAAATTGGCTCCAAAGTTTTATGTAAAACCGCCGGCTGGAATCGCCGAGCGGTTCTAGGCGCGTCAGTGTGGAACCGAGCGACCGCCACGGTCGTAGGTTCGAATCCTGCCTCGGGCATGGATGTGTGTGGTGTCCTTTGGTTAGATAGGTTTAAGTAGTTCTAAGTTCTAGGGGACTGATGACCTCAGATGTTAAGTCCCGTGGTGCTCAGAGCCATTTGAACCATTTTGAACCATTTTTCTGTAAATATGCAATATGGAATCAAGTTGAGATCCAATACATACCCATCGTTCTGAACTCAACGAATTATGGAACAGTAGTTGATAATTTCGAGGTCTCTCATAATGCTCGAACACAAAATATGCTCAAAACTCCCACTGTAAAACGACGTTAATTTTGCCGATGGCTTTTATTTTAATCTTTGTGTGTTAGAGTGGCCTCAGCAACTTTCCAATCTTTAGGTACATATCTTTCATAGTGCGAACTATTGTGCAAGTGAAAAGCGGAGGAAGTTATACATACGTGTTCTTTCCTTTGTCTTTGTGTGTGTGTGTGTGTGTGTGTGTTGAATCAGACCTAAAAATTACGAAAGTTATTCTGAGAAATACTGAATAATTTCAGGCAACATTCGTAAACGACACAGGCCTGGTTTTCATCAAAATGAGTCACCTTAAAGAACTGAGAGGTGTTTGAAAGAACATGTTATCAGCAGATCACAAATTCGGCCGTTGCATGAGAGAGTTACTGCAATAAGTACGTGTCTCCGCTTCTGAGGACAGCGATGTCACTGTGCAGTGTAAACGATAGAAACGGCAACGAACCTAATCACTAGTCTAGAACTCAGAAGTCGATCTAAGAAAGTCACTTACAAAAAAACCCTCTACTGTTCCAAGCTCGTCTACTACTTTATCATACTTCGTCGTATAATTGTTTACTGCCAAAAAAAATAGAAGTGATATGAAGTAGAAAGAACACTTAAAGCTGTAATAGAAAAGACGAATGGAAGACCCAGATTTATTGCAAAGATTCTGGGAAAATTATGTGCTTCTGTAGGGGAAATGGCATACAAGACACTAATGCAACAAATTCTAGAATACTATTCGAGCAGTCGGAGTCATTATCATGTAGGAAACACAACAAATATCGATGTAATTAAGAGACAGGCCGCTAAGATCGTATTAAGACGGTAGTCCACACTATCGTAAAACAATGATGCTCGGGAAACTTAAAAGGGAATCCTAGGAAGAGAGCCGACAATGTTCTGGAGAAATCCTGTTGGGTGAATTTAGATAAGCAGTATTCGAGAAAGACTGTGCGGAAATCCAGCTGCCACCAGAGAATGTCTAGTGTGGGCATCGTGATAAGGCGGTTTGATAGATTATGGGACGTATACCTCTACATCTACCTAACTACTCTGCAGTTAACATTTATTTCTCTACCGTTCCACTCTCCGACAGCAAGGGGTAAAAACGAACACTCAAATATTTCCTTACGAGTTCTGACTTCTTTTATTGTATTATGAAGATAATTTCTCCCTACGTATACTGGTGACAATAAAATATTTTCACATTTAGAGGAGAAAGTTGATGATTGAAATTTCATGAAAAGATCTCGCCGCAAGGAAAAGCGCTTTTGTTTTAATGATTGTCATCCCAATTCTCTTATCATATTCATGACACTCTCTCCCTACTTTTCTATAACGCAAAACGAGCTGCCCATCTTCGAACTTTTTCAATCTGCTCCGTCAGTCCTTTTTCGTTAGGGTCCCATACAGCACGGCAGTATTCTAGCACGGGATATACAAGCTTTGTGTAGGCAGTCTCCATAGCTGCTGTATCTCTCTAAATGTTCTGCCAACAAACCGTAGTCTTTGGTTTGCCTTCCCCATAACATTTCCTATGTAAGCGTTCCAATTTAAGTCGTTCGTAATTGTAGTTCCTAGCTATTTACTTGAATTGACTGTCTTTAGATTTGCGTGATTTATCTTGTAATAGAAATTTACCGCTTTTTTTTTTTACAAAAAATCCTGTTGGCAGAACATCCGCAACTCAGCGTCATAGCATAGGTTGAAAATACCGCTTCAGTTGTAAATTCACTCCCTGTTATGTACTCATAGGCATCACACCGCGCCTGGTACACGCGGCGATCGAGGACCCAGCACAGCTACAGAGCCTGATGATGGGCTTATTGTAACCGGTCGTGTGAAAATAAAGTAATTTACAACTGAAGTGCTATTTTCAACCTCTGCATTTCCTTTTGTTTTCATGTTGATGACCTCACACGTATCCGTTTTCAGACACAACTGCTACTTTTCACACCATTCAGATATCGGATCTAATTCATTTTCCAACATATTTGGATCTACTGGTGACTTTACAAGACGGTTAATGGCGCAGACAATATAAGAGGAGTGCTCAGGTTATCTCTTAAATCATTTTTATAGCTTAATAACTGCGGAGGACCTACAACACTTCCTTGGGGAATGTCGGAAATCGCTTCTGTTTTACTCAACCTTTTTCATCGATTACTGTGAATTGTGACCTTTCTGACACGAAATCACAGTCCTAGGAGGACAAATGAGGCGATTCTCCATAGCCACGTAGTTTCACTAGAAGTCGTTAGTGAGGAACGGTCTCAAAAGTTATCTGGAAATCCAGAAATATGGAATCAATTTGCGATCTTCTGTCGATATCGCCCATTATTTCGTGAGAATAAAGAGCAAGTTGTCTTTCACAAGAACGATATTTTCCGAATTCGTGCAGGCTATTTGTCAGTGGACCGTTACCTTCGAGGTAATTCATAATATTCGAACACAATATATGTTCCAGAATCTTACTGCAATTCGACATTAGTGGAATGGGTCTGATATTCAGCGGATTACTCCTTTTTCCTTTCTTTAGGTACAGATTTTTGACGATCGAACGTTGTATGTGATTGCTAAGTATAGGGCTATTGCATAAGCATGCTCTGACAGGAACCTAACTGGTATACAGTCTGGACCTGAAGTCTTTATTAAGTGATTTAAGCTGCTTCGGTACACGGAGGATATCTATGTAGACAGTCGTTCTCTATTCGAATCCTGGAATATTTATTTCGCCTTCGCCGGTAGCGGTGGCCGAGCGGTTCTAGGCGCTTCAGTCCGGAACCGCGCAGCTGCTACGGTCGCAGGTCCGAATCCTGCCTCGGGCATGGATGTGTATGATGTCGTTGGGTTAGCTAGGTTTAAGTAGTTCTGCGTCTAGGGGACTGATGACCTCAGATGTTAAGTTCCATAGTCCTCAGAGCCATTTCAACCATTTATTTCGTCTTCTTTGGTGAAGGAATTTCTGGAAACTGTGTTTAATAACTTCGCTTTCGTGACGATGTCACCGGTAATATTATCGCCTGGTGAAGATACTGATGGTTTGTCACTGCTGGTTTACTTTACATACGATGACAATCTTACTGTAAATTGATAATGTTTACTTTATGGTCCGTCTGACTACAACTGAATGAAACACAATTTTCGTGCCATACGCGTTTCGCCTTTATTTTCTGCAAGGCATCTTCAGTGGCGTGGAATATGTACATATTTTTGCTACTGAGTTTACATTTTGGTTAATGTACCTATAGGATATAAAAAGAGTTCTGATGGCTGGTTTTTGCTATTATGTAGTAATATTTTGAACTCTGCTTACAGGTTTCGTAGACGATTTTCTACATATTACCTTCCTGTTGCATTTTTTGGTGTTGTTCCTCTTCTTATAAATGCCAATTTACGGTTTTTTCCCCGCAAGGAATTGTACACTTGTTTTGATGCAATGTTTTGGTTTGAGTTGTCAACTGTCAGATGTGAGTGCCAAGGATCGAATCATCTGACAGTCGGCAACACAAAACAAAAAAAATGCATCAAAACAAGTGTTCAGTTCCTAGTGCTGTGAAATGTGGAAAAAACCGCAAATTGGCATTTATAAGAAGAGGAACAACACTAAAAATGCAACAGGAGCCTAATATGTAGAAAATCGTCCACGAACCTGTAAGCACAGTTCAAAATATTACTACATAATAGCAAAAACCAACTTCCAGAACTGTTTGTTACTTATAGGTACATTGACCAAAATGTAAACTCAATAGCAAAAATATGTACACGTTCCAGGTCACTGAAGATGTCTTGCAAAAAACAAAGGCGAAATGCGTATGACACGAAAATTGTGTTTCATTCAGTTGTAGTCAGACGTCCATAAGGTAAAAATTATCAATATGCCGTAATATTACACGCAACTGAATAAGGCAGGAGTACAAAAGATAAGAATCTTTTTGGAGGTTCTGTCAGATTTCGAGACAGCGCTTTATTGTTAAAAGCATTTACATTGAAGTCGAAACTAAGTTTAGACTTCTAGTAAAGCATCGCCAATTTTAGAGATTTTGTGATCTTTTAAATTTGCCATGCTTTTTCGTTGCTTCTGCAATGGTGTTCTAACGTGATCGATCAGCACCGTCTTTTGTTAATTTATTTCATATAAATCTTTCTACTGTCACCGATACTATTTCTTTGAATTCAGGCCATATCTCGTGTGCGCTTACATCGTAATGTGTAGCAGGATTTTGGAGCATGTACTATGTTCGAACATTATGAATTATCTCGAAGAGAACGGTCTGCTGACACACAGTCAACTGGATTTAGAATACATCGTCCTTGTAAAACACATTTAGCTCTTTATACACACTAAGTGTTGAGTGTTATTGACAAGGGATTTCAAATTGATTCCGTATTTCTGGATCTCCCGAAGGCCTTGGACATTGTACCACACAAGCGGCTTGTACTGAAATTTCTTGCTTATGGAATATTGTCTCAGTTATGTGACTGGATTCATAATTTCCCGTGAGAGAGAGCACAGTTCGTAGTAACTGACGGAAAGTCATCGAGTAAATCAAAAGTGATTTCTGGCCTCCTCAAAGGTGTATATGCACACTGCTATTCCTTATCTGTATAAACGTTTCAGGAGACAATCTGAGCAGACGTATCAGGTTGTTTGAAGATGGTGCTTTATCGTCTAGTAAAGTCATCATAAGACCAAAACAAATGGCAAAGCGATTTAGAAAAGATATCTATCTGCATGGTGCGAAAATTGGCAATTGACCCTAAATAATGAAAATAGTGAGATCAACCACATGAGTGCTAAAAGAAATCCGCTAAACTTCGGTTACACAATAAATTAGTCAAATCTCTGCGTCGTAATTTCAGCTAAATAACAATTGGAAAGAACACATAGAAAATGTTGTGGGGGCGGCGAAGCAAACACTGCGTTTTATTGGCAGGACACTTAGGAAATGTAACAGATCTATTAAAGAGACTGCCTACACTACACTTGTCCGTTCTGTTTTAGAATACTGCCACGTGAGGTGGTATCCTTGCCAGATGGGACTGACGGAGCACATCGAGAAAGTTTAAAGAAGCATAGCACGTTTTGTATTATTGCGAAATTGGGAAGAGCGTGTCACTGACATGATATAGGATTTGGGGTGGACATCAGTAAAACAAAGGTGATTTCGTTGCGGAGGAATCTTTTCACGAATATTCAATCACTCCAGTTCGAAAGCATTATGTTGACGCCGACCTACATAGGGAGAAACGATCATCGTCATACAATAAGGGAAATCAGAGCTCACACGAAAGGACATTGTTGTTCTTTTTTCCACGCGCTGTTCGAGATTGGAATAACAGGGAATTATTATGAAGGTGGTTCGATGAACCCTCTGCCTGGCACTTAGGTGTGATTTGTGGAGTATCCATGTGGATGTAGGTGCTGATGTAAATGTATTTACTTCGGAAGGAGTGGAGGCTGTCTCTAGGAAGGCGCCAAGCGTGTTTTTATCTTATTTTCTAAACAGAGCGGTTCTAGGCGCTTCAGTCTGGATCCGCGCGACAGCTACGGTCACAGGTTAGAATCCTGCCTCGGGCATGGGTGTGTGTAACGTCCTTAGGTTAGTTAGGTTTAAGTAGTTGTAAGTTCTAGGGGACTGATGACTTCAGATATTAAGTCCCGTAGTGCTCAGAGCCATTTGAACCATTTCTAAATAGAAATATTTTTAGTTTGCTTTTAATGGATTTGGATGTTCCGGTGGTCAGTCTCGCTACAACGATTCTGTGGTGTCTAATCTCTGCATCCGTCGTGATGGTCCCTATTTGCTCCGGATTTTTTGTTGCTAAGGGATTAAATATGTTTTAGCAACCGTTTACACTTCGAGTGGACTCGTGAACTAACTGCTGAAAATAATTTTCGGATAAAGCATTTAGTACAATTTCTGACAATGATTCACACCTACCACCAGTTCTGAATGAATATTTTCTGCTACAGATCGAGGGTAAACTGAAGTCACGACCAACCATTATTGTAAGAGAGGGTTACCTATTTGTGATGAGACTGAAGTTTTCTTTGAACTGTTCAGCAAGTCTATCATCTGAGTCGGGTGGATCGCTAAAAGGAACCAATTATTAATTTATTCTGGTTGTGAAGTATAACCTGTCCCCACATTAATTAACAGGAACTATCTGCTTCAATTTCAGTCACTTTTCCTTCGTATATCAAGTATACAGACGTTGGAACGAACTACTCACCGCCATGCACAACACATTGACAAGAACAGTATAAATGTGGATGTACATGTCACAGACGGCCTTTGCTAGTGATCTGATTATGGATGTACATGTCACAGACGGCCTTTGCTGGTGATATGATTAATAGCAGCAGCACAAAATAAAGTGCGGTGCGCAGTTTATGAATTGCAACTGGCTGTATCACTCCAGATATGCACAAGTATCGTGTCGTGGTTTGAACCGCATTACTGTTAGTATGGTGTAAGGAATATCTAGTTTCCAAAAATAAGTTGACATTGGACAAACACTGTGTGCTACATGACTTCAGTGTTGTACTATTGCTTTAAAAATCGTTTTGTAAAGACTCTTACTAACTTTTTCCTCTACTGAAATATATACATAATGCGTCAGTACCGTTCTGTCAAATTCGCACAAAAACTACATAAACGACAATTGTTAAAATTGCTACGATAATTCAAATCACTGGATGACTTTTTGTGCCATTCAGACTTGCAATTTGCTATTCATATTTCGCACAGAAGAAAATAACGTGGCGACAGAATACGTCGAGTAAGTTACTGAAGTATGCATATGGTGTGCATAAAAAGATTACGCACTTAGGGAGCAGTAATATACCTGAAGAAGGCAATAAAAGAAGGGTCTGGATGTAAGACTAAACTCAAGAGTTGAAGGATACCAATGCTAAAATTTGCTGATGATTTTACTGTCACCTGTGAAGTAGAGAAATGACAACAAGACCTACTGAATGCAACGAGCACAGAATATGGATTGGAAGTAAACAACGAAAGACGAAAAATTTGAGGAGCAATGAGATTAAGGTCAAACCGCATATCAAAATTGAGGATCTAGAACTAGACAATGATGACTGACGTCTAGAACCCTTCCACCGCCCCCTTCTCATCCCAACCAAGAAGGTTTATTTAAAAAAAAAAAAATGAAACGACGCTCCGATTTCTTGCGACTTCCCTTACTGAACAGGTATGTTGGTGACTGGCAGTAAGATCTCATTGCAAGCGAAAAGGGTCAGTTTTCAAGACGATACTGCTATCCTGAAGCCACATATCACAAGACGAATACGCGATGTCGTTTAAAATGGCACAAAACTACGTCGTCTTTGGAGTAGTGAAAAAAAGTTTGTCGAGTAGCGAGTGACGGTATGCAATGCATTGCGGCACTAGGATGGTTGTGAGCAGATATACTGGGGTGCCTAGATAACACTACTTACGCGAGTAAGTTGTTCGAGAGTGAATTCGTTTGTAGTGCTTTGAAGGGTTCGTAGCGTCATTTGTAGCTGATGACAAATTGAAATAAGTTATTTATCATTTTAGATAACCGAATGCTTCCCACATGGAACCACTTTTTGAATCAGTTCTTCTACATATCACAGTAATAATTCTTCTATCAGTAAAGCATGGACAACTGTACTGTGACGTGTAGAAAGAAGCCTATAAATGGACGAAAACTCAAAACTGTCAGTATCGAATTCACATAAATTACAAAACAACTCTGGAATCCTGCAAAGTTCGAGAATTAATCACTTGAAGTAGTCACAAATGTAAAACATCTAGCATTATGCGTCCAGAGTGATTTTAAAAGAAATGCCCGTATATAAGTGGATGAATACAAAGGACAAGTAGCTTATCCAGGAAATGGCTAACTTAAAAATGTGTTATTCAATGTATTCTTGAGTCTCTCTCGTCATTCTGGGCCCTCTGATGGAAGACGCAGCTAAAATCTAAAGGAGAGAGGCATAAATTTCGTTACGGGTTCGTTTAGTAAGCGCTAAACAGACTCCATCAAACTCCAGTACAAGGCGATAAGAGACAGATTTACTCTTAAAATTACTAAAGCGTGAGGAGGTAAGACACATTAATTTTTGTAAAAAAGCTTCGTTCTAGCCATGGAGAGAAGTGACTAACACAAAGTATACAAACTTTTAATGTAGGTTGATTCCTACAAAGAAGAAGACAGCAAACAGCCACTATTAATACTGCTGTTTATTTAAGTAAATAGCGCCGTAACCGGTTTCGAACTGACAAGTTCATCATCAAACGACTGTTCACTGGATTTGCAAAATACACTTTACATGATCGTCAGTTTTCGATTTTTATTCTTCCAACGTGGAGAAATATTCTTGGTGTGTTCGCGACCTCGAAAATTCCGCGCGATTTTGTTGCGAATTTGCAGGAATGTATTTTTCAAATATTCCAAAATATGAGCAACACTTATATGATTTGCACATCACCATTTTTTGCAAAGCACCACACACACACACACACACACACACACACACCAAAAAGTATTTGCCACATGTGAAGTAGACACAGAGATTGCAATTTTACTCACCATGTCAGTTTTAGACAGAATAGCATTATACAAACTTTTTCTTTTTTTGTTTCTTCTAGACACATGCCGAGCGCCGTTCCCTAAGTCGTGATCATACCAGGATTTTGCGTCACTTTCAAGTAGATTCGGCAACATTTTTCTTATAATTTTCAGTTTTTAGTGTAGACGTTTCTCCTTTTCCAGTGTGATTTTTGTAGATGGACATCGTACGACCGAAAGGGCTCTTGATTAAAAGCGCGTAACTTTGTGTCTAGAAGAATTAAAAATACTTGCATATTTTTTTCTTCCAAAACCGACTTGCTAAATATGGATGATGATGAAATTATAGAGTTTGGGGCCGACAAGGATACTTACGGTGTTAATCTTTGCCGCACACAGTACACGAATGAAGCAAGGAAGGGGAGTGTGTCGAAATGACAGGAGTGCCAGAGCACAGTGTAGTGTAGTTTGTAACAGATTAAGGAGTCGATTTCGGGTGAACTACAGGTCTTGTTAAGCATGTCAGAAATCCTGATAACAGTATTATTCACGACGGTTCACGAATGTGAGAACAAGTTCCAACTTCATTTTTCGGCACTTAGCGATATTGTTCAAACCAAGTTGAATGCCAGTGGATGTCCTAAATACTGTTATTTGCCAAGCCGCCGCCTTTGCAACGAGCAGCTGTGAAAGTAGAAACAGTTATAAAACAATTTTACTTTCCTTCCGAACCCCAAACAAGCTTTACTGCTGTTACCGGGTTGGAATTTCTTGACAGATTAAAACCGTTTGTCGAGCCGGCGACTCAAACCCAGGATCTTTCCCTGTCGAGGGCAAGTGCTCTACCGACTGGGTGACCCGTCCTGAAGTACTTCATCTACTACCGTCAAAACTCCTATTTTTTTGTTATCTTCAAGGAATCACTCGTACAGAGAGACAGAACGTTAGTGTCGTACTATAATCTTGTTTTATTTATTAATTTTGCCTAATATTTTGAGCTATTGTAGTCGTGATCTTTATGTTTGTAGCATTGGCTGTCTGAGTGTGGCACAATAGATGTAACAGTGAAATATGCTGTGAGGATTCCGACTTGGAAAAAAAAGCCATATTTTTGTCTTCCTCTGTTTACCTGTTCTTGCTTCGCCGAAGCTACAGCATCCCGTCATCAGTGGCTATCCTTTTTTTTTAGTAACAGATCGTTTTGTTGTTAACGTTGCTGTCTCCTTTCTGCACTGTAGCTGATGCTTCAAAACAGTTTGTTTAGTTGTTAGTGGCAGTGGTTTATCCATTGTCAAAACTCGATGAACTGTCCTCGCAACTGTGTTGAAATACCAGCTGAAGTGCAGAAGAGAAACAGACGGTGACATGAATCCTCGTTCGACTAATACTTTGATATTGTACGTCAAGACCCAAAGAAGAGCAGCACGTTTCTTTACAGATTCTATAAGCAACCGTGAATGAGTGGCGAGATGCTCAGAAGGCTCCGGTATCAGACGCTAAAGAAAAGCTTTCTGGATCACAGAGCAGTTTATTGTTATAATTCCGAGACGGCACGCTACAAGAAGGCACACCCCTTCGTACCTCTCGCGACAACACCACGAAGGTAAAAATTAGAGAGATTTCATGTCACACATAGGCTTGCAATCAGTCACTCTTCATGCGGATTTTTCGCAATCGGAACAGGAAAGAGAAAATGACGGCGGTACTCAAAGCACCCTCCAACAGTCATAGTAATCTGCCTTGCTGAAAAGTAAAATAGACAGAAAGACAATGATGATGGTCTACCAAGAGCGAAAAACGGGTACTGCACAAGCCACTGCTCAATATTAGATTGGTACATAAGTTCGTAACGTTTTTGTTTTGCATGTTTGTATTCCGGTTGCTGTAGGTTTATTTATCGATTATCATTTTTTATTTGTAGTTCACTGTTCCTATTTGAGTTTACGTATTGTCATTTTGTCCGTTGCAGATAAGGAGTAGATTTACGGACGCTAGGCAATAGTGTGACAAGGGGAGAAATCACAATATTTCCGACATATTCCTCTGTTGGAGGTCAGTAAAGGGTTGACAACAGAGGAGGCAGTCAGAAATATTTGCGCCCTGTGTAGGAATAATGCCGAAGGCCGGAGCGCGGCAAGAAAATGGTTCTCTCGTTTTCTCGTTTGGAGGATGGTTTTGACGCTAGTCACTCTTCACGTTCAGGAAGACTTCCTGAGTTCGATGGAGATGGTTTAAAAGCATTAATCCAGAATGTTCCGAGCCAGTGTGTTCGAGAACTGGCAAGTATGATGAACTGCGATCATTCCACAATCGTGAGACATTTGCATCCAATTGGGAAGGTTGAAAAAATGTGTGTATGGGTACCGCATACGCTAAGCCAAAACCACAAAATCAGCAGGTGGTCATATGTACATCTCTGGTTGCTCTTCATCAATTGGATCGTCAACAACACCGGCCTTTTCACTCCTGTATTCTTACTATTGACGAGAAATTGTGTCTTTATGCTAACATGAGATAAGGAAAGGAATGGTTGAGCCCAAAACTTGCAGCAACTCCCCGTACAAAGACCGGCGTGCCCCCACAAAAGATAACGTTGTGCTTCTGTTGGAACAGCGATGGTATGGTGTATTACGAATTGCTGCCCCGAGGTGTAACCTTCACTGCTGACATTACATTTATAGTAACTGAGACGCCATGCAGACGCAGTCCAAGAAGGACCAGAAAGACTGCGTGAAGTGATCCTACTCAACAATAACGCCCGCCCGCAGTCTGCTAGACTGATGAAAAACACGATACAAGGAGTTGGGTTGGGAAGTCATTCCGCAGCCACCTTATTCAACCGACCCTGCGACCTCAAATTTTTAACCTTTTCCGTTCTCTATCGAACAACCTCGAAGGAATTTGGTTACTGCATGAAAATGTGCTCCCAACATGGCTCGACGCCGCGCGGGTTTAGCCGAGCGGTCTAGGGCGCTGCAGTCATGGACTGATCCCGGCGGAGGCTCGAGTCCTCCTTCGGGCATGGGTGTGTGTGTTTGTCCTTAGGATAATTTAGGTTAAGTAGTGTGTAAGCTTAGGGACTGTTGACCATATATGTTAAGTCCCATAACATTTCACACAGATTTGAACACTTTTTGAACATGGCTCGACGTGTTCTCCGCCACAAAACCAAGTGATTAATACAGCTGCGGAAACGAAAAGTTACCCCAGCGTCGACAGACTTTCGTAAACAATGAGGGAAAATATATTATTAATGACAAAAGTCTCTGTTATATGAATCTGTTCAAAAATGTTCAAATGTGTGTGAAATCTTATGGGACTTAACTGATAAGGTCATCAGTCCCTAAGCTTACACATTACTTAACCTAAATTATCGTAAGGACAAACACACACACCCATGCCCGAGGGAGGACTCGAACCTCCGCCGGGACCAGCAGCACAGTTCATGATTGCAGCGCCTTAAACCGTTCGGCTAATCCCGCGCAACTATTCATCTGTTGAGTTCATTAAACTTATGAAAAAACGCTACGAACCTATGTAACAACCCAATATATTTGACGATCAGGGAAACAAGGACAAAAGTAGGGATCTTTCATGAAGAGAAATCGCCTGAGCTGTACAAGTTACTCGATACTGTCAGAGGTGGCTTTCTATGCTGAGCTGAGTCTTGAGGCGTCGGCCCTCACTCACCTGCCTGCGGCGGCCGAACATGTACTCGGACAGCAGGTCTCCCGGCAGCGGCGACAGGAACGGGCCCGCCATGATGTCTGCAGCGGCGTCGCGACGTCTGCCGTCTGGCGGTGGCCGGCTGCGTCCAGAGCGAGCGGCGGCGTCGGCGGCGGCGGCGGCGGCGACGCCGCGCGGGGTGGCGCCCCGGAGCCACGCCCACCCGGCCCGCGGGCGCCGCCGCCATTGGCGGGCGCAGCGAGCAGGCCACGCCCCCAGCGTCCGCCACACCCCGGCGCCGCGGCGCCGCCAGCGCCGCGTAGTGGCAGTAGCAACACTGACTGTGTGTGTGTGTTTGTGTGGGCCGCCAGCGAGGGAGGATGACGGCACGACGGAACGGGGAAAAAGTCGCGCGGTGAGTGGGAGAGTTGATCGCGCGCCATCAATAGGTCAAACGCATCGCTTTTGCCATTCACGGCAGATTTGTGTGGCGCGCGCGACCGGACCACCCGCTTCTGCGACGAAAATGTGATTTGCGCGCCAACTCTGATGATGCCATTGGAAGGCATTTGACTCTAACACACACCTTTTTTTGCTTTTTTAGCGTTTTAATCGCGATGGACACCGCAGCGTTCCATGAATTTCATTTCAGTCTCTTTGCGCCAGCAACATGACAACACGGTCAAAAAGGGTTTATAATTAAAATTCCTAAAAACAAACTGATACGCTCTCAGAGTTCTGAAGAAAAAGGCATCCAAATCTCACGTACAAGGGGACCGCACGTAATCACCATTTATGGTATACGCAGATCTGGGACAGAAATGAAACTGACGGAAGTTGGAGTTCGAGATAGTCAAGCGGTAATAAGTGGTTGGTAGTGGTCGGTTCCCAATGTGGAACCTTTTTTCTCTTTTTTGTTTGCTATTTTTACGTAACCGAAATAAGCTCAATACACTGTATTTATCAATATGTTCATACAAGGCATGAAAAGGAAACGCAAAACGAAATCTGAGGTTGGCAATAATTTCCAAGAAACGATTATACTCACAGCGTTTACGAGGAGACTCCAAATACCTTGCAAAACTGGATTCAAGTAAAGCGTACTGGAATCCCTTTAGTTTATCTTCTATCAGATACCGTTCCTATGTTTCTACGATGAATATCACCCCAGCACAAGTAACTACTGTAAGATAATAAATGACTCTAATTGTTTTACAATCCCTTCCCAGAAATTGATTCTCAATCTAAAATTTTCCTTTACCTTCCCTTTTCAGCTTTTCAGCAAAATATTAATGAAAACAAGTTATTGAGCACTATTTCGTTTCATTTGCATTTTTACATACCGATTCGATCCCACGACTCTTGTACTACCGTTGTGCTCCCATTCCGCTGTGCTGTCCGTTTCCTGGAAACTACGCTAACGAAAATGGCTGGTTTCGTACTCTCCACACTATTTATACTAGACGCTTAGCCATCTGGAGCTGCCACTTCTGTCATTTGCACTTAGGACCAAGCCCTGCATTCACCATAAATCTGGACGGAATCTGTGATGGCTTGTATAGGTAGGCGCGGTCCCCGTGTCTCAGATACAACTCAAGCGACGCCTCGCTGGTTAGACGGAACACGCCAAGAGTTAACAAAAGTGTCTCAGAGGGCTCTAAGCACTAGGGCACTTAACATCTGATGTCATCAGTCCCCTAGACTTAGAACTACTTAAACCTAACTAACCGAAGGACGTCACACACGTCCATGCCCGAGTCAGAATTCGAACCTGCGACCAAAGCATTAGCGTGGTTCTGGACTGAAGCGCCTAGAACCGCTCAGCCACAGCGACTGGCGCCACGAGTTCCTCTCTCGTGCCAGACCCTTCGTCTGAAATTAGCTCTTACAAATTACTTCCTGAGCTATTTGCCACAGATCTTCCAATTTCTGCGTCACCTACAGTTTTCCCTGCCTCTTGTACCACGAAAGTTATTCGGCGTTGCCTTAACGCCTATCTTATCGTCCAGTCAGGGTTTTTCACGCATTCATTTCCGATCGGAGAAAAACCTTATTTTCTATCTTACCCTTCCACTTAGTTTCCAACATCCTTCCGAAACACCACGTCTAAAATGCTTCGATTCTCATCATCTCCTGTTTTCTTACTGTCCGTGATTTACTACCACATAATTTGTACTGCGAATGCACCGCCTATCCTCAGAAGTCTCAGAAGTGTTTCTATAATTTATGGAAAGTACAGCAATTACTTACCTTCCTGCTGCCTTTATACTTTACGATGTGCATATGATTTTACGACAAAAGCGTGAATGCACCGGTTACATTTTACGTCCAAAGCGAAAAATCGTAGTCGACGTTGAGTTTATACATTCCGAGTCTGGCAGCAGTCCTGCCCATATCGTTCACAGCAAGGTCGCTTACTCTTCGGATGCGCATTTAGAGAAGTGGTTTGTTAAATTATTTGTCATGGTTCAAATGGTTCACATGGCTCTGAGCACTATGGGGCTCAACAGCTGTGGTCATTGTCCCCTAGAACTTAGAACTATTTAAACGTAACTAACCTAAGGACATCACACACATCCATGCCTGAAGCAGGATTCGAACTTGCGACCGTAGCAGTCGCGCGGTTCCGGACTGCGCGCCTAGAACCGCGAGTATTTGTCATGTCTCCGATAGCAGTGTCAGATTTATTCTTACGAACTATTCCCACGTTTGGTAACACAATGCCAGGGAGCCCGTCCAATTACGTGATAGCACGTCTTTGATCCATTAAGAAAGCATAGAAAAACTGTGGAAGCTATCGAACATAGTGACTTTGTAAATAATCCGGCGGACTTTCCGGTAGTTATTCCTCAACGTAATGCCGTCCACTACCACAATTCCTACTACCAACAACATCACGGCCCACGCGCGTTCTCAGAACAGCGTCACAACGTACACCCAACTACGCAGCAGCTTTACCTCGTTCAAGACCCTAATAGTGTCCATTGTCAACAGTACTGCGCTCAGCTTTTCAACCACGCCAGGCAGCACTATCCATTCGACGCAACAATAGTGACATCAGGCAGTACAGTATAACCTGCCAAATCAAAATAGCTTTGAACTTATTGCAAATTCTTGTGCCAGTAAAAGTGAACCCCCCTGTCAATAAAAATCCTCCACAACCACCTACAAAAATCAAGATCCCTCCCGTCTTTCTATACGATATTAAAAATTGGAAAGATACAGAAAAAAATCTACAAAGGATCCCTTTTCGTCCGTAGTCGTTACAGCACTACCAGTCACAACATCTCAGGAGTTGACTGCTGTTGACTTAACTAAGGATATCAAATAGGCTCTGCAGTAGGCCTACAAATGCATTCGTCAATGTGACAAACACCCATATCCCTTGTTCTTAGTAATAAACTCCCTCCAAACGTTATGTAGTATGGCAGGTCTAACTGCAGAAGATTACAGATCACACGGTCCCAAGCTTTGCCATACGTGTCAAAGATTTGATCATTTATCCGCACGACGCAATGCGGAACCGTGTTCTGTAATGTCCACTCAAAATCATCTAACTTCAGACTTTGAAAAACACACACAAACTCCAGCCTCTTGGATTAATTGCGGCAGAAGCCGGCCTGCGTCATACGAGCACAAGATGAAGAGAGAAAGAAAGTATATAAGAATATTGAAGGAGTAATTACCTGTGTTCAAGGAGATGAAAATCTACTAGTGATGAGGGATGCGAATGCCGTTGTAGGGGAGCTTCAGACGACCTACAATAACTCCTTGGTGAATATCGGATATCGCTTCTGTTTTACTCGACCGTTTTCATCGATTACTGTGAGTTGTGACCTTTCTGACATGAATTCACAGTCCCAGGCGCACAAACGAGGCGATTCTCCATAGCCACGCAGTTTGACTAGAAGTCGCTTGTGAGGAGCGGTGTCAAAAGTTTTCTGGAATCCAGAAATATGGAATCAATTTACGATCACCAGTCGATGGCGCCCATTATTTCGTGAGAATAAAGAGCTAGTTGCGTTTTACAAGAATGATATTTTTCGAATTCGTGATGGCTGTTTGCCAGTGGACTGTTACCTTCGTGGTAATTCATAATATTCGAACACAATATATGCTCCAGAATCTTACTGCAAATCGACGTTAGTGATATGGGTCTGATATTCCTTTCTTTAGGTACGAATTTTGACGAGCGAACGGCGATATATGATTTGCTAAGTATGGGGCTACTGCGTCAGCATACTCTGACAGGAACCTAACTGGTACACGGTTTGGACCTGTCTTTATTAAGTCATTTAAGCTGCTTCGCTACACGGATGATATCCACTTCTAAAGTTACTCATGAAGGCAGTCGTTCTCGATTCGAATTCTGGAATATCTATTTCGTCTTCTTAACGAAGGAATAATCCAGACGGTTACAGGATAATATTGACCTGTTAGTACGAGGGTCGGTCAAAAAGTAATGCCTCCCATTTTTTTTTTCTACTTAAAAAAATTAAGTTAAGTGAAAAATTTGAATTTGGCGCCATTCCTCAAACCTTCTTCTGCAATCCACTGCAGTGGTAACTTTCTGTGTCAACAGGTGGCAGCACAGCAGAAGTTTGTAAGATGGCCGACATCGATGTTCGTTTGAAACAGCGTTGTGTGATTGAATTCTTGAATGCAGAAGGTGAAACGCCCATACGCATTCATGAAAGACTGAAGAAGGTGTATGGTGTTGTGACAGTGGATGTCAGCACTGTTAGACGATGGGTTCGTCGTTGTAAGGAAGCTGAAGGGCAAACACCGTTGACTGACGAAAAGTGGAGCGGCAGGCCGGTGAGTGCAGTGACTCCACACAACATTCAGCAAGTTGATGACATCATTCGTGGTGACCGTGGGTGACTGCAGATGAAGTGTGTCGCATTATTTCTCTTAGTAAAGGCAGTGTAATCACGATTATTAAACAATTGGGGTACTCAAAAGTTTGTGCACGGTGGGTTCCAAGAATGTTAACTGATCAGAATAAAGAGGCAAGGAAAACAATAGCCTCCCAACACTTGCAGCGCTTCCGTTTGGAGGGAGATGAGTTTCTGAAAAAAATTGTGACCAGGGACGAAACATGGGTGCATTTTTTTGAACCCGAATCAAAGAGGCAGTCAATGGAGTGGCGTCACACAAGCTCGCCGAGGAAGAAAAAATTCAAAACTGTGCGATCGGCAGGGAAAGTTAAGGCAACAGTTTTCTGGGATACAGAGGGTGTGATTCTGGTTGATTTTTTGGAGCAGGGATGCACAATAAATTCTGTTCAATACGTCACAACCCTCAAAAAACTTAAAGCACGTCTTCAGCGAGTTCGCCCAACAAAATCAATGGCAGATGTTCTTCTTTTGCATGACAATGCAAGACCACACACCAGTCGTCACACCTCTGACGAGATTGTCAAAATTGGATGGGAAGTTTTGCCTCATCCCCCATACAGCTCTGACCTGGCACCATCAGACTTCCATCTGTTCGGGCCACTAAAAGAAGCTCATCGTGGGATTCATTTTGAAGATGAGGAGGCCGTCAAAACATCCGTGCGTCAATGGCTTAGGAAGCAGAGCTGTGATTTTTACCGTGCTGGGATACATGCCCTTGTTCAAAGATGGACCAAAACTGTAGAGATGGGCGGAGATTACATTGAAAAATGACAAAATGATCCTCAATGTTGTGGTTTTCAACCTATGTAATTGCATTTAAATTTCCTGGCAATTAAACGTAGAAAAAAAATAGGAGGCATTACTTTTTGACTGACCCTCGTAGAAATGAGAGGAGAAAGAGTAATTGGGTTCCCAATGAATTTTACCCGGTAATAGACAAGAATCACAAGAGAGGAGGTATACTAGGAAAAAGGCGGGACATACGGGAAGATGTCAGTTAGATTACTTCATGGTCAGGCAGAAATTCCGAAACCAGATACTAGATTTTAAGATACACTCTTGAGCAGATAAAGAGTCAAATCACAATTTAGTAATAATGAACAGCTGGCTGAAGCTCAAGAGACTAGTCAGGAGCAATCAATGCTCAAAGAAGTGGGATACGGAAATACTAAGAAATGAAGTTCTCTCAGATTGTAGAGGCTGTGATAATGAATAGCCCAGTAGACTTCAGTTGAAGAGATATGGGCATCTCACTAAAGGGCAAGCACAGAAGTTTGAGAGAAAAATCTTTGATCTTCGTCTATAAGCTGCTTCAAGTCCAAGCAGCACATCAATGCAACTGCTCAGTCGTGAGTTGTGCTGTAATAAGTTATCACGTGTTTGTTTTGTCTCATTACGGAAATGGAACCGCATAATGTTGCGCAACGGTATGCCATTTCTTTCTGCGTTAAATTGGGTGAAAACGCGACGACAAGAGCTCAAGTTTTTCCTTGGCATGAAATGTTTAATGAAGGCAGAACGAATGTTGAAGGTGAAGACACCTGTGGACAACCAACAACCTCACGGACGGATGTCAACTCGGCCAGTTTGCGTGAACGGTATGAGAAATGCGCCATCCCATACTGCTCTGTCAGGTACAGCAATTTTTAACCGCAAAACAAATTTCAGTACTACCACAGGCACCTTATTCACCAGATATCGCTCCGTGCGACTTTTTTCTATTTCCAAGAGTCAAAACGGCGGTCAAGGGACACCATTTTCAAGCAACACAAGATGTCCAAAAAGCTGTGACGAGGGTCTTGGAGGATATTACAGAAGATGAGTTCCAAAAATGTTACCATCAATGGCAGAAGTGCTGCAAAAAGTGTTTGAAATCAGAAGGGAACTACTTTGAAGGAGACAACACTAAACTTGAGTAAAACGGTAAGCAACAGTTTGTGCACATCAGTCTCATTACTTTATTGTCGCACCTTGTATTTCAGTTGATCGACGGAAGAATGAAGTACAAAAATGTTCAGGAAAATTCAACAGTACAGAAATATAAGTCACTTATTAATGAAATAAATAAGAACTGCATGGAAGCTAAGGCGTGATGGCTGGATGAAAAATGTGGAGAAATCGAAACAGGACTGGCTCATCATATGAAAGTCAAAATAGCCTTCGGTGAAATTAAAAGTAAGGCTGGTAACATTAAGAGTGGAATGGGGATCCACTTTGGAATGCAAATGAGAGAGTAGATAGGCGGAATGAGTACACTGAAGACCGCTATGAGAGGGAGCACTTGTCTGATGACGTGTTAGAGGAAGAAACTGGAGTCGATAGGGAAGAGATTAGCTGTCTGTTATTGCAGTCAGAATTTAAAAGAGTTTTGTTCGACTTAAGATCAAATAAGGAAGAAGTGACAGGTAAAGTTCCATCGGGATTTCTAAAATGGTTAAGGTAACCGAGAACAAGACGACTATTCGTGTTGGTGTGTAGGAAGTGCGACACTGGTGAAACATCGTCAGACTTTCGGAAAAACGTCATCCACAGAATTCCGAAGACTGCAGGAGCCGCCAAGTGAGATAATTACCGCACTACCTGGTTAACAGCTCACGCATGACAAGAGTAATACACAAAAGAATGGAAAAGAAAATTGAGGATGTGTTAGATGACGGTCAGATTTGGTGAAGGAAAGATAAAGGCACGAGAAAGGCAATTCAGACGTTGCGGTTGATAATGGAAGCAAGACTAAAGAAAAATCAAGACACGTTCATAGGATTTTCGACCTGAAAAAAGCGTTCGACAATGTAAAATGGTGCAAGATGTTCGAAATTTTGAGAAAAGTCGGGGTAAACTGTAGAAAAAGGTGCGTAATATATAATATGTACAAGAGCCAAGAGGTAACAAGAGAGTGAAAACCCAAGAACGAAGTGCTCGGATTAAAAAGGGTGTAAGGCTGGGATGCAGTCTTTCTTCTCTACTGTTCAGTCTATACATCGAAGACGCAATGACGGTAAAAAAGAAAGATTGGCGTGTGGGACTAAAATTCGGGGTGAAAGGATATCAATGGTAAGGTTCTTGATGACATTGCCGTTCCCAGTGAAAGTGAAGAAGAATTAGTGAATCTGTCGAGAATAAATAAAAGAAAGGCATAAGTAATGAAAAGTAACGGAAATGAGAACAGCGAGAAACTTAACAATAGAATTGGGGATCACGAGGTAGACGAAGTTAAGAAATTCCTCTGCCCAGATAGGAAAATAACCCACGACGGACGGAGCAAGGAGACCATTAACAGGAGACCCTGAATAAAGAAAAGTGTGAAGTTATTCGCATGAGTACTAAAAGAAATCTGCTAAATGTCGATTACGCGATAAGTAACACAAATTTGAAAATTCAGCTTAATACTTAAGGATTACAATTACAAATAACTTAAACTGGCACGATCACATAGATAATATCGTGGGTACACCAAACCAAAGATTGCGATTCATGGCAGAACGCTTAGAAGATGCTACAGGTCTACTAAAGAGACTGCTTACACCACTCTTGTCTGCCCTATTCTGGAGTACTGCTGTGCGGTGTGGGATCCGCATCAGGTGGGACTGACGGATGACATCGAAAAAGTACAAAGAAGGGCAGCTCGTTTTGTGTTATCGCGAAATAGGAGAGATAGTGTCACAGACATGATACGTGAATTGGAGTGGCAATCATTAAAACAAAGACGTTTTTCGTTGCGACGGGATCTTCTCATGAAATTTCAATCACAAGTTTTCTCCTCCGATTGCGAAAACATTCTGTTGGCACCCACCTACATAGGGAGAAATGATCCTCAAGATAAAATAAAAGAAATGAGGGCTCGCACAGAAAAATTTAAGTGCTTTCCCACATGCCGTTTGAGAGTGGAATGGTAGAGAGACAGCTTAAAGGTGGTTCATTGAACCCTCTGCCAGGCACTTTATTGTGAAAAGCAGAGTAATCACGTAGATGTAGATGTAGAAATGGGCACTCGACTGTGGTGGGTTCTATCAGAATTTCACAGTAATGCTCATTCACGGCGCACTCTCGCATATGACAACACACTTCTTATGCACACGGCTTTCAAGTATACACACATTACTTCATTCCTCTTCCCTTGCGGAACAGCTCAAATTCACAAGATGTCCATGGTGTCTTCCTCTGTGAGGCTCTGATTCAGATGACATTCTGATACTGGGGCATACGAAGTACTTGGGGTGCGGGCAGTGTCACAGTTCTCCTTATAGTGTCAACCCCAAAAGTAGGGTGGATAGTGTCTGCACAAGTTCTATGTCCACATCTGATCCACTCCCTGGTGGTGTTGTCACCACATTTGGCGGCTGAGGCAGAGGAGATGGCTCCAGTACGAATGGTGATTGCGTTGCTAGTGGAAGCAACGTTGGAGAAGCTATGGCAGGTTTGTCCACCAGTGACGGGGGACCCTCGTATGTCATGGCAGGGACCCAGCTGCATCAGGTGATGCGTCGAGCGATGCACACTGGTGTGGTGACATCGGTGGCCCAGACAGGTTTATCCGGTCATTCACAAACAGGCGCAATTGATTATAATGAAATGTACAGAGGCCCTCCATACGAATGTCAGAGAGATCGTGTCTGAAGCATCAGGAGATGATAGCGGCAAGGAGAACATTAAGAGGAGACTACCACTTCCAAACAGGGCAATCCTGGCCAATAAGGGTCTACTAAGATCAAACAATTGGCCTTAATTTGAGGAACAAATGGACCATAGCATTGCATGGTAATGAAACACAGACAGTGGGAAAACCGGAGCTGAAGAGAAACGAGCATCTGAGATACGTTGCTACAAAAGAATGTTGAAAATAAGGTGGACTGATAATGAAAATAATGAAGAAGTTCTCCGCAGAACCAGTGAGGAAAGGAATGTAAGGAAAACACTGACAAGAAGAAGGGACAGGATAATAGGACATCTGTTAAGACATCAGGAAATAACTTCCATGGTACTACAGGGAGCTCACAAGCGGCTGGAATGCCCCTTGCCGCGACGTACAATGTTAGAACTGCGGCAGATGTGGTAACATTCAAAGAGTTTATATGTAAAAGGGCATTCAGAAAAAGCCAGGAGTTCGTTGCTCTAAAAATCAAGCTATGAGTGTTAAACAGTTAAGTCGAAACTAGCTTACGAGAAAGACAGTGTCAGACCACAGTCAAAGTCAGTGTCAAATTTCAGGAACTCGTCTTCTATTCACAGAGAGGCGGACAAGTTGTTTGTGTCATTAAAAATTTTCAAGCAGGACGCTGGTATGCAACTTCATACTTGAACATCTCTCTGAAATAGCCATATCTACGAACGATTAGGTCAGCCTAAAGTTTGTCGGGGACAAACAGTGTTGTCTGCAAACAATCACGACGATATCCCTGCCTTAAGAAGTTGTAGACTCTCTGCCAGATTCAAGACAAAAACAGTTTCTTTTGTGGTTGTATGTGCCAAAGACAGTCCAAACATTTTCTGCATGGACGCCTTTGACCTGTATAGGTTACAATGTGTTGTCACAGAACACTTTTGTGACTGATGACAGTGCCTCATAGTTATGTATTGAGTTTCGTGAACTCCTTCAGGACACGTTAGGCAAAGCAACAATTTGGAGGCACATTAAAACATTAAAAGCCAACGCACAACAGAAATTCTTTAGGGCACGGCAAGTTCCACAAGCTATTGAGGACAAAATAGCAAAAGAGTTAGAACAGTGGCAAGATCAAGGATTTGTTGAACCAGTTACTGCAAGGCAATGGACTTCTCCTCTAGCGGTCCTCGCCAAACTGAACGGCAATTTACGCCTACGTGCTGATTTCGAGTCGGCTGTCAAACTTGAAACAAAATGGTTCAAATGGCTCTTAGCACTATGGGCCTTAACTTCTGAGGTCATCAGTCCCCTAGAACTTAGAACTACTTAAACCTAACTAACCTAAGGACATCACACGCATCCATGCCCGAGGCGACCGTAGCGGTCGCGCGGTTCCAGACTGTAGCGCCTAGAACCGCTCGGCCACCCCGGCCGGCAAACTTGAAACAGTTGTAGATCCATATCCGTTGCCATCGCCGGAAGAACTAATGGACAGAGAAGGGGCTGGTCGGCACTTCTCAAAAATCGTCTTGTGGGATGTTTATCTTCAGATACCCTAGGACGAACAATCAAAGCAGTTTCTGCAGTCAACACTCAAGTGGGCTTCTTCAAGTTTCTGCTGTTACCTTTCGGCAGTACGTCAGCGCCGGCCATATTTTAACGTTAAGTGGAACATTTGACAGTGAAGGTACCGTCCTGCTCCAGGTATCTGGATGATGTCAAGGTTTCCTACCGTAGGCCGAAAGAACATGTGTCAAATTTGCGAGATCTTTTCGAAGTGCTTTCGTCTTCGGGTCTCCGATGTAACAATGACAGGTGTTCATTTCTTCCAGACAGAAATCGCCTATGTAGGACATGTGATAAACGTACAAGGCTTTCCTCCATCACAACGAGTAAAAACCGTCCTTCCTGTGTTTTATTGGTTTTTTTTTATATATGACCAGACGGGTATGCACTGTGTAACCCTGTAATGTTCTTAAAATTTTTATATACTCTCGGTAGGTGTGCTGTGTATAACCCTGCAGATCCCATAAAATATCTATGTATGTTCGCATTTTATTACGTATAGGACCAGACAGATGTACATTTTTGTAATTCCGAAGTTCTCATGAAATTTGCATTTGCTTTTCGATATGTCGTATATGTGACCAGACAGATGTGCAGTTTTGTAGGTCTGCACGTTTCGTAAGTTTTGTACATGTTTACGTGATACAGTAATCTCCAGAATTATGTCCAAGCCCTAATGACGCAGTGTTACCACACACGCAGAGCCAGTTATGACGCGAGCTGTGACATTCATTGGCGCCTCTTCAGCTGGCGCCTTCTCGCGACGCGGCCTGTAGTGTAAGAACAGAGCCGGAGCTGCGGTAGTACCTAGCATGCTCTTGTATGTGATCGAGACACTTAACATTTATAATTTCATCTCTATTAGACACTTAGGTGCTACTTACGACACTTTTAGAGTGTTTTCTGTCCTCCCTAGATCCGATGATGGCGGCTTTAGTTTCGCCGAAACCGCTAATCATGGAATGAGAAGAATTCCTGCGATCTTGGCTACCAGTTTATCGCTTTACAGTTATTTTATTTGTTGTGATGTTTTATGTTGTGTTGGAATATTATTTGGACGAGATTTTGGTTTCTACTGTTGGCTTACAAGTAATGTACTGTTAATTAAACTCGTTGTTTGGGTAATATGTTGAGCGGCGAAATCTTGGTAAAGCGCTGTTATCGCGGTTTAATCGCGAGTTCTTGGGTCTGTAATGAATCGCGGTCTGTTTGCAGGATCGTTTGCCATGTCTCCAGCATCTCTCCAAATGTACGTGAACGTAAATATCCGGAACTCTCTATATATTTACGAGAATGTAATTGTAAAAGAATAATTGGACATAAAATGAGCGTTTGGCGTCATTGGCCGGGAGGCCTCTTGGAGGGCAGGTCCGGCTGCCTTGGTGCAGGTCTTATTACATTCGACGCCATATTGGACGACCTGCGCGCCGGATGTGGATGAAATGATTTTATAAAGACAGCACAACACCCAGTCCTTAAGCGGAGAGAATCTCCGACCCAGTTGAAATCGAACCCGGGCCCGTACGACGGCAATCCGTCACGTTCACAACTTTTTTTTCGCAGGCAAGTGCTCTGCCCTCTCCCCTTTTTTTTCCCCCCCGCCTATCGCGAGCGGTCGCCTTACCACTTGGCTATATTTTTTTAAATATAGAACTCGCAACGGCTTATCTACAGTACGCGACGCTTACCTTTTTTTTCTTTTTTTTTTAACAAAAAATAATAACTCGGTTCCTCCGCTTTATGGTCCAACAACGAGACTTTTTTTTTTTTTTGGGAACAGGAAGACTGGGTAAACAATCAATCTTTATTCGTACAATTGTGCTGTCCTAGGGATAAAAAAAGTATCGTGACAGCAAAAACAATTTGGAAACCATAAAATCAACGTAAAGCCCGCCTTTTTTTCTAACGTGACAATCCTAGTCACGGGCGGGACTGAAAATGAAGTTATCATCTGCATCAAAATCCCTGCAGCACACGGTGTCGCATCATAAATCTGGCAGAAAGCTGTATAATCTTGACCAACTACTCAGCTATCGGGGCGGACAAAGATAATTAATTTCGAGTCTCACCTATTAATCAGTTGAGATGTGCTCTTTTACTACTTCTGATACAGTACAATATATCTTTAGAGCTGTAGTAGTTTGAAAATAAACTTAACGAGAACAATGCTCAGAAGAACAATAATCAGAGCAATTAACGTTCCAGATAAAAACAAAAAACTATATACAAATCAGACGTGATAGGATTCTTCATACCTTTCTGCAAGATTATACGTTCTTTGATTCCTAAGTGCATCGCACAGAGTCTAACAGTCATTTCACTCATAAAATTGTTCATATTAAATTGCAACGTAACAGTTCATTGGACGGATCACTGTGAACACTGTAGCATGCTCGCACTCCGTAAGACGAGACGGGTAGGTCTGGAATTTTATCCACGACTCTGGAGCAAAATCTGTAGATCGGGGACTTCTTGCCACCAGCTCTGCTCTTCCTGCCGAGGAGATACTGTCGGTGAACATTCCTTCCACCAGCAACATTCGCAGAGGCGACCGCTGTGTCGAATGCCACCGCACAGGCGTGAGTTGGGAGCTCAGCTACAGATTCTGCCATTTCGTAAATCCCGTAAGACGTCAACTTCGTAACAAATCCTTGTAATTTATCCAGCTGTAGGACACGCACAGAAGAAATGGCCCTTCCTGCCACGAAACCTGGCTCCCTCAGTTCGGCTCGGCCGGAGAAACTTGCAGCGGGCGCGACGCCAAACTGTTGCCGACTGCTGTTGAGGAGGCTGGCGAGCGAGCCTTCTTCTTTAAGCGGCGGCCTCTCCCCCTCCAGCCGCAGCCCAGTACACCCACCATCTCCCGCCAGACACTTCCGAGCCAGCGGGCTCTCTCCCTCGCCTCCGCCGGGACGAAACGCGACCTTTCCCGAGAACACCACCCGACGCCACCCTAAACAAATCCAAAGTGTAAGCAGTTACAACGCCGTTTCGCATAGTCGACAAATTCAGCCTCGGGCATTTCAACATGTACAACGTTTGCTGGAATTCCGTCACTACAGCTCCCGTCGTGGTCATTTAGCTGTAAGTGTAGATTTCATTTAAATTATTCGCTAAACATCCGGCGGTGGTCAGCTAAGCTGGATGTACCGGGGTCTAGTTTACATAGGTAAATTTTTGTCTTTTTTTCCTGTCCGCAGCTCGTGGTCTTGCGGTACGATTCTCGTTTCCCGCGCACGGGGTCCGGGTTCGATTTCCGGCGGGGTCAGAGGTATTCTGTACCTCGTGATGACTGGGTATTGTGTGTGTCTTGACTCGCAAGTCGCCGAAGGGGCGTCAGTTAAAAAGGACTTGCAATACGGCGGCTGAACTTCCCCGCATGGGGCCTGCCAGCCAACAATGCCATACGATCATTTCATTTTGTCTTTGTCCTATTTTACTCTGCGGAGTTATTGAACGCAGTTTTCCGAAATTCCTTCACCAGGGAAGACGAATGGAATATTCCAGAATTTGAAATACGAACATCTGCTAGCATGAGTCTCTTAGAAGTAGATACCTTAGGGGTTCCGAAGCAACTCAAATCGCTTGATATGGGCAAGTCTTCAGGTCCAGATTGTGTACCGATTAGGTTCCTTTCAGATTACGCTGATACTATAGCTCCCTACTTAGCACTCATATTCAACCGCTCGCTCACCGATAGATCTGTACCTACAGATTGGAAAATTGCGCAGGTCGCACCAGTGTTCAAGAAGGGTAGTAGGAGTAATCCATTCAACTACAGACCTATATCATTGACGTCGGTTTGCAGTAGGGTTTTGGAGCATATACTGTATTCAAACATTATGAATCACCTCGAAGGGAACGATCTATTGACACGTAATCAGCATCGCTGTAATCAGCATCGCTCTTGTGCAACGCAGCTAGCTCTTTATTCGCACGAAGTAATGGCCGCTATCGACAGGGCATCTCAAGTTGATTCCGTATTTCTAGATTTCCGGAAAGCTTTTGACACCGTTCCTCACAAGCGACTTCTAATCAAGCTGCGGAGCTATGGGGTATCGTCTCAGTTGTGCGACTGGATTCGTGATTTTCTGTCAGGAAGGTCGCAGTTCGTAGTAATAGACGGCAAATCATCGAGTAAAACTGAAGTGATATCAGGTGTTCCCCAGGGAAGCGTCCTGGGACCTCTACTGTTCCTGATCTATATAAATGACCTGGGTGACAATCTGAGCAGTTCTCTTAGACTGTTCGCAGATGATGCTGTAATTTACCGTCTAGTAAAGTCATCCGAAGACCAGTATCAGTTGCAAAGCGATTTAGAAAAGATTGCTGTATGGTGTGTCAGGTGGTAGTTGACGCTAAATAACGAAAAGTGTGAGATGATCCACATGAGTTCCAAAAGAAATCCGTTGGAATTCGATTACCCGATAAATAGTACAATTCTCAAGGCTGTCAATTCAACTAAGTACCTGGGTGTTAAAATTACGAACAACTTCAGTTGGAAGGACCACATATATAATATTTCGGGAAGGCGAGCCAAAGGTTGCGTTTCATTGGCAGGACACTTAGAAGATGCAACAAGTCCACTAAAGAGACAGCTTACACTACACTCGTTCGTCCTCTGTTAGAATATTGCTGCGCGGTGTGGGATCCTTAACAGGTGGGATTGACGGAGGACATCGAATGGGTGCAAAAAAGGGCAGCTCGTTTTGTATTATCGCGTTATAGGGGAGAGAGTGTGGCAGATATGATACACGAGTTGGGATGGAAGTCATTACAGCATAGACGTTTTTCGTCGCGGCGAGACCTTTTTACGAAATTTCAGTCACCAACTTTCTCTTCCGAATGCGAAAATATTTTGTTGAGCCCAACCTACATAGGTAGGAATGATCATCAAAATAAAATAAGAGAAATCAGAGCTCGAACAGAAAGGTTTAGGTGTTCGTTTTTCCCGCTCGCTGTTCGGGAGTGGAATAGTAGAGAGATAGTATGATTGTGGTTCGATGAACCCTCTGCCAAGCACTTAAATGTGAATTACAGAGTAGTCATGTAGATGTAGATGTAGATGTAATATTTACAGCTAATGTGACTAACGTTGGTGATACTGTTGCTCTCACTATTAACTAACGATAAAAATATCACTTAAAATTGTATGCTGCATAAGTAAAAGAACTATGTACGGAAGGGTTGGAGCTACACAACTAGACACTAAAATTCCTACACCAAGAAGAAATGCAGATGATAAGCGGGTACTCATTGGACAAATATGTTATACTAGAATTGACATATGATCACATTTTCACTCAATTTGGATGCATAGATCCTGAGAAATCAGCACCCAGAACAACCACCTTTGGCCGTAATAACGGCCTTGATGCGCCTGGCCATTGAGTCAAACAGATCTTGGATGCCGTGTACAGGTACAGCTACCCATGCAGCTTCAACACAGTTTATAAAGAGTAGTGACTGTGGTATTGTGACAAGCCAGTTGCTCGGCCACCATTGACCAGATGTTTTAAGTTGGTGAGAGATCTGGAGAATGTGCTGGCCAGGGCAGCAGTCGAACATTTTCTGTACCCAGAAAGGCCCATACAGGACCTGCAACATGCGGTCGTGCATTATCCTGCTGAAATGTAGCGTTTCGCAGGGACCGAATAAAGGGTAGAGCCACGGGTTGTAACACATCTGAAATGTAACGTCCACTGTTCAAAGTGCAGTCAATGCGAACAAGAGATGACCGAGACGTGTAACCAATGGCACCCTATCCATCACGCCAGGTGATACGCCAGTATGGCAATGACGAACACACGCTTCCAATACGCGTTCACCGCGATGTCACCAAACACGGATGGAGACCATCACGATGCTGTAAACAGAGCCTGGATTCATCCGAAAAAATGACGTGTTGCCATTCGGGGAACCAGGTTCGTCGCTGATTACACCATCGCAGACACTCCTGTGCTGCAGCGTCGAGGGTAACCGCAGCCACGGTCTTCGTTCTGATAGTCCATGCTGCTGCAAACGTCGTCGAACTGTTCGTGCAGATGGTTGTTGCCTTGCAACCGTCCCCATCTGTTGACTCAGGGATCGAGACGTAGCTGCACGATCCGTTACATCCATGCAGATAAGATGCCTGTCATCTCGACTGCTAGTGATACGAGGCCGTTGGGATCTATCACGGCGTTCCGTATTACCCTCCTGAACCCACTAATTACATATTCTGTTAACAGTCATTGGATCTCGACCAACGCGAGCAGCAATGTCGCGATACGATAAACCGCAATCGCGATAGGCCACAATCCGACCTTTATCAAAGTCGGAAACGTGAGGGTACGCATTTCTCCTCCTTACATGAGGCATCTCCACAACGTTTCACCAGGCAACGCCGGTCAACTGCTGTTTGTGTATGAGAAATCGGTTTGAAACTTTCCTCATGTCAGCACGTTGTAGGTGTCGCCACCGGCGCTAACCTTGTGTGAATGCTCTGAAAAGTTAATCATTTGCATATCACAGCATCTTCTCCCAGTCGGTTAAATTTCTCGTCTGTAGCACGTCTTCTTAGTGGTGTAGCAATTTTAATGACCAGTAGTGCATGTTGACTTACCCCAGCCGTTGGTAAAGTTGCTGAAAAACGATGGTTAATAGGCCATGAGAAATAAACGTAAGTTACTGAAATGTGGTGCTACAGAAGAATGCTGAAGATTAGATGGGTAGATCATTTCACTAACGAGGAGGCACTGAATAGAACCGAGGAGAAGAGAAATTTGTGGCACAACTTGACTAGAAGAAGGGATAGTTTGGTATGACACGTTCTGAGGCATCAAGGGAGCACCAGTTTAGCATTGCGGGGAAGCGTGGACGGTAAAAATCGTAAAGGGAGACAAAGAGAATTCAGAAAGATGTAGGTTGCAGAAGTTACTCAGACATGAAGAGGCTTGCACAGCATAGAGTAGCATAGAGAGCTGTAGCAAACCAGTCTTTGGACCGAAGACCACAACAACAACAGTAAGTACAAAACTTTTATTTCAGTGTGAGATGCTGAAAAATGTGATGTACATGTTAAGCACCAATACTGAAATAAAATAAAATAAAAAATTATTCTTCAAAGAAAAACTGCATAAAAATAAACAAGGAAGTCATACTATTTCACGACGACCAAAAAAGCATATTGATCTCGCGCTTGATACTTTGCTACTGATTTTCACACAATTTTTTGTACTTATATCATACAGCGTTAGGAATTTCTCACCACGTCAAAAAAAATTGTTTCACGACAGTGGAAAAAAATAATTCATCAACATACAGGGTGTCGCACGCAATATGTTACCATTTTGTTTTTGAATATAAACTTTATTGTCAATACAATCTGAAAGGAAAATATACTACAGTGAAGAGCCGTCCATGGAAATTTGTTCTAACTCAGCACATGCTCAATATGTCCGCTATTTCGTCTCCTAACTTCCTTCAAACGAACACTGAAGTTAGTGCTTATCCTACGGCACATGTCTTCCGTAATTTCACTGCAAACTTGGAGAATAAGTCTTCTGAGCTCCATTAAATCAAGTGGACGTTTCGGGAAATTCTTTCCTTTAGGTATCCCCACATGAATTGAGGTCTGGACTATTGGGTGGGGGAGGGGGGGGGGGGGGGAATTTTGTCCGTCATTGAAGCGACCTGGAAACCTGAGTGAAATGATCCACATGTCGAAATGCTCGTGTGAAAACTCCAACACAGTGTTTGCAGTACGTGGCCTTGCTCCATCTTGCATGAACCACTGCCTGTTGAAGAGCAAGGCAGTAGCAAGAAGCTGTGGAATGAAGCTATTGCGAAGCATACTCAAATAACGTTCGCTGTTCACTGTTTCTTCAAAGAAAAAGTGTCCAGTAATCCCGTGACTGGAAATTTGCTGCCCACGCTGTAATCCTCGGAGCATAATGTTGTCATTCATGAAGCGCTTGTGGGTTTTCAGTGGCCCAAAAGCGTACATTTTGTTTGTTAACCACACTGTCTAAATGAAAATGCGCCTCGTCTGAAAACCAAACGTTATTGAGAGTTTCTTCCCTATCGTCCGCCACTGAGCAAACAGTAGTCTCTGCTGTTTATGTTCTTCAGTGAGCTTCTGTGAACAGATGGGTACATATGGAGGTCACTTTTAAGAATGCGTTGAACGGAGCGTCTGGATATTCCCACTTGCATTGCTGCCTTTCTACACGATTTCCCAGGACTTCTCTGTACAGCAACTCGTACTGCTTCAATATTCTCTGGCGAACAAACAGGCTTAGGCCGAGGTCGCTTCGCTTCCAATACTGTTCCTTCCTGTACAAATTTATCGTACAACTTGTGGATGGTCTTCTTGCAAGGGACCCATCGTGTGTTAAACTGTTGTCGAAAACGCCTCTGAGTCACGACAAGACTTTTCGTTTCATGAAAAAGTAACACAATTGCCGATCATTGCAGTGTCGTCAGTCTTCTATTGTCAGCCATTGCTGCTTACTAGTCTCCTAGCGGCAGTATCGTGAATTACACGTCATTTCGTAACTCATTTGTTTTTCCAACTTCTGCTGGTACTGCTGTAGAGATCCCAGCGGGATATCTAATGTGCGTCTTAAATTGTGAAAGAAACAATTGGTAACACATTTCGTGCGCCACCCTGTAGATTCCCATTTTTGGACCAGGATAAGGCGAGCCACTATACTCCACCACAAGGAAGTCATACACGCGATGCTACTTCGAACTATCTTTCCAAGCTGCGTTAATGGATGCCTTATTTGGAGTTGCTCTGGATGGCCACCCTCGAGATTCTCATGGTCTGGACTCGCCTTCGCTTTCGGAGTTTGTGCCTACATCGAAACTGACGCTATCCTCGGAATCAGCATAGCTGATTAAATCTGGTGTGTCATCTACAGTTTCTGTCATTTCAGGATGTTTTCCCTATGAACGTTGGTTCTTCTTTTTCTTTTGAGACGAATGGCTTATGCCTTACTTGCCTGAAAGAGGCCTACTAAATGGAACTTTCTTGGAGAGGGTGTATCGCCGGAAGACGAGTTGGAAATACTGCAACGAGGAGGCGCATTTGTCACAATGTCTGAGCAGTATGTTTCGCTCTCTCAGGCTTCCTGTTGTAATACCCTCGTGGCAAACCTGCAACTCAAGTAACCAGACGTTAATACTGTGTGCCAACATGCACCTAAGTTAAGACAGAAACATGTCGCAACAGAACATTTCAGACAGAATGCGTGCCTCACTGTTTCACACAATTTTGTGTAGAAATTCAACATTTCAGAATAGAACTGTTATTGGCACAGTCCACGCATCACGGCTGTTTAAACAGTTTCGATATATTAAAGAGATTTCTTGTGGAGCCAAAACATTCTGCCGTCGGTGAGCGAAGAATTAACTGCACACCAAATACACTAGCATCTAAAACATTGTGATCACTGCCCATCCCCAGAGTGAATGCCGCGTGGGGCGTTGCGGACACGAAACTCGACAAGGAAACTACGTATATGAGCAAGATATGAGTGGGGAATCAGTCCGGCGACGATACGGACCGAAAATGGGAGAATGCACTGACATAAGGGCAGATTGTTTTGGCCCAATGCCTGCGAACGAGCGCCTCAGGGAGGGTGAGACTGGTCGATAGTTCGCATGCTACTGTCGTGGGCAGCCGTGGAAAGTGGATGAAGGACTGTGATCGGCGGGAAGGCGGCAGGCAATTTGCTGCACGCCCACGCCTCTCCACGTAACGTGGAGGCACGGGGCTTGTAAAGTAGGATAGACCGCGATCTGTGGCAGATCTGACGATGGGGTACAATTCTGGGTCAGGCGCAGTTGTTCCGGACCACATCGATCCTTGGACATTGTTGTACGTAGACATTGTTGTGTTCTTCGCAGCACAAGAATGCTATGTGTTCCCATCTTGACTAAACAGCATTGTCAGTGTCGATTGTAGTTAGCGTGGGATCAACACGATCAGTTGAATGTTACAGCAGTTCGACGTTTGTGTCCAGAAACTCCGTCATCCAGGCGAACGGCTCCTCGAAATGGGCACCGCGTCATTGACGGACAGTGTTTTCCTATGAAGAATGTTCTGTTATGAAAACCTTAGTGACAGCTGTGCACTGCGTGATTGTTGTGGACCACATTGGTGCTCGATGTCTTCCCACGGCGATGACGTGTTCCAGGAGCATATCTGTCCGTGTCACAAGATCAGAATCGCGCTACAGTGGATTGAAGAGCGTCACAGCGAATACAAGTTGATGTCTTGTCTACCGACTACGCCTTACGTGAAGCCGCCGTCGGGCGCTAACTCTGCGCCCACGAACCAACGGCGAGTAACTTGCGCGAATTACGTAACCTGTGAGTATAGACATCTGGTGCCCCCTCTGGAAACCTACCGAGGACTTTCAGACTCTCTACCACGCATCATTGCTGCTACATTGCGTTAGAAAGGTGCATCAACACGGAGTCAAGCAGGAGATGATCACAACATTTTGGTACACCAGTGCAGACGGTGGCTTCGCCTGTGCACCAGGCATCTACCATCTTGGCGCTCTCAAATCTCTACCACTACCAGGGGCAAAACTAAAAACTATTTACATGTTTTGGGGTAAACCTACTTTATTTTTCGACATAGTCTCCTTTTAGACTTATACACTTCGTCCAAAGCTGTTCTAATTTGTTGATCCCTTCCGAATAATAGGAATTGTCGAAGTCTGCAAAATAGCTGTTAGTTGCTGCAATCACCTCGTCGTTTGAATAAAATATTGTCCCGCCAGGCATTTCTTCAAATTGGGGCACAAATAGTAGTCCGAGGGAACCAATACTGGAGAATAGGGGTGATGTGAAACGAGTTGGAATTAATTTTGCGACCACAACTGTTGAGGTGTGTGCTGGTGCATTGTCGTGGTGGAAAAGGACTTTTTGCGGTCAAATCGCCGGTGTTTTTCTTGCATCTCGGTCTTCAAACGGTCGAACAACGATGAAAAATATTCACTTGTAATAGTTTTATCCTTTTCTAGATAGCCGACGAGGATTATCCCTTGCGAATCCCAAAAGACAGTCGCCATACCCTTTCCGGCCGAAGGAATGGTCTTCGAATTTTTTGGTGCAGATTCTCCGTTGGTAACCCATTGTTTAGACTATTGCTTGGTCTCAAAATTATCGTAATGTATCCATTTTTCATACATAGGGACGAAATGACGCTTAAAATCCTGCGGATTTTTCCTGGACAGCTGCAAACCATCCTTGCAACACTTCACACGATTCCGTTTTTGATCAAGCGTGAGCAGTGGCGAAACCCATCTTGCGGGTAGCTTTATCATGTCCAAATGCTTATACAAAATATTATGTACAGTTCATTCGAAATTCCCACAGCACTAGCAATCTCACACACCTTAACTCTTCTGTCAACCATGGATTTTATCAATGATTTTTGGAGTTGTAACCTCCGCAGGGTGTCCAGAACGTTCAGCATCACTTGTGCAAATATGGCCACTCCGAAAATTTTGAAACCACTTATAAACTGTTCTAATCGAAGGTGCAGGGTCACCGTAATGTTTATCAAGCTTCTCTTTAATAAAGTAATGTTTAATCACCACACGAAATTCTTTTTTGTCCATTTTTTGACAATTATCCGACTTCCTTGATTCACACAAATGCCAAACACGAATAAATAGACCAATATGGCTCAAACTTGGTGTGCGTTCTTTCCAAAGATGCTACTAACTAAACATGACCTCGATACGCGCCGGTGGTGCCATCTCACGGATTTTGCACGGACTTTCCAAACGCCCCTCGTATGCTTCAAAAGCTGTCACGCCAATAGACAGCACCAAGTGTGGCGACATCTCAGTCACGTGACATTCCAAACTGTTCTGTTCAACTTTGGCGATAGGAACTCTTTCCCTCCATTATATGCTTAAATAATTTGTAAACATTTTAAATTTATGTATACAAAAATCCCTTAATTCCTGGATGACATTTACGTAAGAGAGTAAAAATATGGTGATTGGGTAGGTTCGGTTGGGAGCAACAACCACTTTCACATCATGCACGTATTAAATGCGAATTGTACACAGACTGCAGTGACTTGCATTTGAGTAGAAAGAGACATGAACATGAAATTTGCCGCTAAAGCAACAATAAAACTGAGCCAGGCTGTACACCATACTCGTACGAGTACGAGGTTAAACAAACAGGTTGTATCAGTAAATTCATATCAGTCATTAACTTGCAACAGAAAGAAAGGCAAGTTCAATGAAAAAAATAAATCTTGAATACAAAGGCACAACAATCGGGAATGATTTTGCACCCTGGTTGACAAAAGCTTAGTCAATCATGAAATATATCATGGTCATCGTTAAGTCACGTAACTCGTTGACAACGAAGTGAACTGCTTGTATATCCATTCGAACTGTCTTGACTACCCACATTCAGTGTCAAACCAAAACTGCTAGGTTACTGTTGCTGGTAGCAGCAAAATTTCTTGTTCGTGTTTCTTTCTACACGAATGTACGTCATTGCATGAACAACATTACTGGCACATGCAGTTTATGTTCAACCCGCATTTAATACACTACGTGGTCAAACGTATCCGGATACTACTGCCACCTACTGCCAGGTACTCCATATCAGCGACCTCGGTAGTCATTAGACATCGTGAGAGAGCAGAATGGGGTGCTCGGAGGAACTCAAGGTCTTCGAAAGTGGTCAGGTGATTGGGTGTAGCTTGTGTGCACGTCTGTAGGCGAGATTTCCGCACTCCTAGACATCCCTAGGTCCACTGTTTCCAGTGTGATAGTGAAGTGGAAACGTGAAGGGTCATGTACAGCACAAAAGCGTACAGGCAGTCCTCGTCTGTTGACTGACAGAGAGCGCTTTCAAGAGGGTCTTAATGTGAAATAGGCAGACATCTATCCAGACCATCACACAGGAACCCCAAACTGCATCAGGATCCACTACAAGTACTATGATAGTAAGGCAGGGGCTGAGGAAACTTGGATTTCATGATCGAGCGGCTGTTCGTAGACCACAAATCACACCGGTAAATGCCAAACGACGCATCGATTGATGTAAGGAGCGTAAACAATGGACGATTGAACAGTGGAAAAACAATGTATGGAGTAACGAATCACGGTAAGCAATGTAGCTATCCGATGGCAGGGTGTGGGTTTGGCGAATGCCCGGTGAACGTCATCTGCCAGTGTGTATAAAGTCAACAGTAAAATTCGGAAGGGTGGTTTTCTGGTGTGGTCATCTTTTTCATCGAAGGGCCTTGGACCGCTTGTTGTTTTGCATGGCACTATCACGGCACAAGCCTACGATGATGTTTTAAGCACCCTCTCGCTTCCCAGTGTTGAAGAGCAATTCGGGGATGGCGATTGCGGAGTTGTTACACGACAATAACATCCCTGTAATGGACTGGTCTGCACAGAGTCATGACCTAAAACCTATAGAACACCTCTGGGATGTTTTGGAACGCCGATTTCGTGCCGGGCCTCACCGACCGACATCGATACCTCTCCTCAGTGCAGCACTCCGGGAAGAAGGGGCTGCCATTCCCCAAGAAACCTTCCAGCACCTGACTGTACGTATGCCTGCGAGAGTGGAAACTGTCATCAAGACTAAGGGTGGGCCAACACCATACTGAATTCCAGCATTATCGCTGGAGGGTGCCACGAACTTGTAAGTCACTTTCAGCCAGGTGTCCGGATTCTTTTGATCGCATAGTGTATGTGCATGGTCTGAAGATGGTTATTATTTACAATCGAAGTAGGTACTCATCATATTTCATTTGCGATATGGAAATCCGATCTACGCATTGAAATATATTTGCAAAATAACATTAAATTTCGACAAATTAGGTAAAGATCGCTTTCTCCATTCCTGATAATGTGAGGCATTATTCCAATAGTTTCTCTCGATTCTCTCTTATGGCAATGCAGCTAAGGTCATGAACCTATTTACATACGTCTGCAGTAAGACTGTTGTGTGAAGTGAACATCCAAAACGCTAGCAGATGGCTCTTGACGAACTTTGAGATACTTAGACTCACTTGACAATGTGTTGAATCCCGGCTAACGCCTATGGCTAATAATAGAAACCAATTTACGAAGCCTGTAGAATTCAAAGAAACTGTATTGAGGTGAAAATACTTTGTACGTAGATTTGTGCAACTGACTCCTATTTAGTTTCGCTCTCTGTTGCGAAATCTTCCATACAAACTGGAAATCATTAATTCTTCACACGTGAAGTAAGAGTACGTTACCAAGAACTCCGGAGTACACTCTAAGACAAAGAAAACGACGCACCATGAAGGAATTACCGAGTACTAACGTGTCACCATTATCCAACGCTACAGCCAGGAGTGGTGGTCCGGGGTGCAGAACCCTACTGGTTGTCATCCGCGGCATCCATACAGCTCAGCTGTACGTGGACGATGTTCTACGCCTCGTTTTGTTGCCCTTCATGCCAAGTCATCCTGGGCTTACATTTCAGCAAGATAACACCCTCCTGCACATGGCGATAGTTTCTACAGCTTGTGTTCGCCCACGCGAAACCCTGCTTTGACCAGTAAGGGCCGGCCGGTTTGGCCGAGCGGTTCTAGGCGCTCCAATCTGGAACCGCGCGACCGCTACGGTCGCAGGTTCGAATCCTGCCACGGGCACGGATGTGTGTGATGTTCTTAGGTTGGTTCGGTTTAAGTAGTTCTAAGTTCTAGGGGACTGATGACCTCAGATGTTAAGTCCCATAGTGCTCAGAGCCATTTGAACCATTTGTTAAGGCCCATAGTGCTCAGAATCATTTGAGCCATTTGGCCAGTAAGTTCGCCGGATCTGTCTCCAATTGAGAACTTTCGAGCATTGTGATCTGAGCTCTACAACCAATTTGTGATTTTCACGATCCAATGCGCCAATTCGGCAGAATCTGGCACGGTATTCCTCAAGAAAATATCGAGCAAGCCTGACAATCAATGGTAAGCCGAGTAACTGCTTGCACAAGAGCCGGAGGTGGACCAACCCGTTACTGACTCGCTCAATTTTTGAGGCTCTTTCTCTTGAATAAATCACCCAGTTTTTCGAGAATTGCAATCAATTGTTTGTATGTACACGTAAATCACATCTACCGATTTCCATCATATTCGATAACTCCTTCGAGGTGCGTCGTTTCTTTGTCTAGAGTGTATTTCTATTTGCGTATCGTAGGTGTTATAGATTATCCACCTGTCTTAGTACTCTAACGCTAATTTCTAAGGATTGTGTCCTACTCACCGAATACGCCTGCTGTCAAATATAAATGTGTGGCAGGAAGAGCGCGCCCTACCACCCAAAGCAGTTTATGTTTGCAGGTTGTGGCTTCTTTGCACGTGCAGCAACTATACATCCTCGTCATAGGGCTAAATACTGTTAGGAAACAGCTAATTAAGTGTAAAACAAAAACATACGGCAGAAGAAATGAGCGACAAGTTACAATAATTTATTGAAAGTTATCACATTAACACTTATGTGGCTCTTCAGGTTCTCCTAGTGTATTAGCTGATCGAACAGTCCCCGGAAGCACTGCTGGTTTGTAGTGCCCAATAGACACAATATTTCGGCTGTCAGACATATCGGCATCATCAGGTGCGCTAACTGAGATCATAGAACCGGATGGTCGACTTGTATCCCCTCTCCTGCGGTCCGAAAGCGACGCACTGCGGTAGCCTAGGTGTGGTCACTGCTTGGCCACCAGCACTTTGTGTTTGCCGAGTGCCTTTTCGCTTACACCCAAGCATTACCCAGAATATAGCCGCAGCCCCCGCCGATAAGATTGTCACCACTCCGTTTTGGATGGCCTCTCCGACGTCACTACCCCATTATTTCAACGTCTGTGCTAAAACCCTCATACTGCATCGCACGAGTCTGAGACAAATAGTGCTCTGCTAGTGCTGCGAGTGCTGATTTATTGGGATACGTTAGTGTTCGCGGCATCGATCCTCTATCGTGCGAACTGTTTGTCCAATATACGACTTACCATACTGCACGGCATCTGATATACCCCGACCTTCCATAAATCGAGGTCATCTTTGACGAAATAATGGCCGGTGTTTCCGTAGGTGGGAGGGTCTCGGGTTCGGTTCCCCTTACTGCCAGGAATTTTTCATTGCTGGAACCACATGTCGCACCATACCGCATCCAGTGACGCCACTGGCAGAGGGTGACACAGCGGTCAGTCAGTCTCGTTTGCCCTCTCTAGGGCCACAGCCTGCAAGCTTTTCTAACGATATTGGACGAGCAGAAAACGGTTCTTCCTCTGAGCTTTCTCAACATGTGCCCGGTTGTGGCTGCCTCTTTCTCCGTAGCTTCGTACTTCTCCACATGTACTTATGTGATTCTTCTTCTTCTTCCGTATCCGGATACACCAATTATATCTTCCCTTCCCAGTAATTAGCAACGTAGTTTGCTTTGTCATTGACTTTCAAGATATCATCTTTAGTGCATGTTATAGACATATCTGGGCAAGTCAGTAGGTGGTCCAAGTCCTGTATTGCTCCGCATTCACACCTATCGCTATCACTGTAACCTCATTTAAATAGGTTTGATTTGCACCCAGTTACTCCAGTACGCAGCCAGTATAATGACCTCCAAGTTGTAAAAGGTAGTTGAAATCCTGCAGATCCCTCCTCAAGTAGTTCCATTGTGGAGTGTGGCACCATTTCTTCCCAAAGAGATAGCCGCCTTGCGACGGGCTTGGTGGCGAGCTCTTCAATAGTTTCAATGAAACTCCTGCGGGATTTCAGCCGGACACGTTGTTTTCGGTGCATATGCATCGGGTGTCGAGGATCATTCATTTGTTTTGATCTTTCGATCTCGGCGGCTACTTGTCTGCGGATAGTGGATGGTGCTATGCCTATGATGGGATAAATGATGTCTGTGGGAGTTGGTTTGAGGCATCCTGTGGCAATACGTACAGCTTCGTTTACGGCGACGTCAACTTGCTTAGTGTGAGCAGAGTTCCTCCAAACTGGCGCCGCAAAATTCCGCTGCTGAGATACTCAGCACCAGACCCGTGGTGCGCAAAGCATGTGGTTGAGCTCCCCACGATGAGCCTGTTAGCTTCCGCAGTATGTTGTTCCTGGCACGGACCTTTTTTTTAGTGTTGTGACAGTGCTGCTTAAAAGTGAGTGCTCTGTCCAATGTTACTCCCAGGTATTTTAGGCTGTTTGTATGTTTCAGCTCTTCCCCTTGCCACATGACTCGGAGTTTCCGTTGGGCTTGTTTGTTCCTAAGATGGAAGGCGGAGACTTGAGATTTAGTAGGATTTGGTTTGAGATTATTGCCGTCGTAATAGGTAGCAAGTTCTGTTAAGGCTCCTGTGAGATTCTCCTCCACTTGTTCAAAGGTTTTATCCTTTGTGGCCACTGCTGTATCATCAGCATATATGAACATTCGTGTCTGGTGGCTGATGGGAAGATCATTGGTATAGATGTTAAATAATAGTGGAGCCAAGACACTACCGTGTGCAAGTTAGTGTGTGTCCTCCATCGGCTGTTTTGAGATTGTAAGGTTACATAGTAGCGTCTATTCAGTAGCATGCATTTCACGAACATAGAAAGAGTGTAGTCCTTAGTGACATTATACACTTTCTGGGTAAGCAACTTATGGTTAACTGTGTCATATGCAACACTGAGATCCAGGAATGCGACCCCAGTTACTTCTCCTCTCTGATAGCCGTCTTCGATGTACTGTGTGAGATTAAGAATTTGGCCACAGCATGATTTTCCTGGTCGAAATCCAGCTTGTTCGTTAATGACGGCTTTGTCCACATAATCAGCTATGCGACTTCTGTGATACGGCGCAGAGACCACGTAATTTACTATTCCGTATCCTGGAGGACCGATCTGAGGTGCCCCAGTTCCCAGAGGAGAGGGTGTACATCTAAGATGGTGCGCACCTTGAGTTCTAGCCTTTTGAGCACCCCATTGCTGTGCGCAGTTTGATGTTAGCTGTCTTCGTGGAAGTACTGGTCGTACGTTTGCCTCTGATACATCGCATAGCGCAGATGCCACCCGCACTTCTGTTGTGTGTGATGTCCTCCCTCCATAGTGAATCTGAGCGCACCACTGGGTCATTGAGTTTCTTTCGTCCATGGAGCTAGATGACGAACGTGTGTTTGACGTGACGCAAGAAGCAAATGGTTGTCTCTTCTACAGGCCGTTACTAAAACAGACCACTCCATCTTTAGGGACCGAGAACGAAATGTTGTGCCATGATGGATGATCGCATTGAACTTGAACAGCGAGGCGTAACTGGAACGTAAAAGATCATCAAGGTAGTTACTGAGAAAAATAAACTAATACTTGTCTGCGGATCTCTGTGATATCTATGGAATAATGAGAACACACTGGGAACTTAGCTAGTACACGGTCAATGCAAATAACAACCCACTATCTAGGCACTGCCAAACTGAAGAGATCAGTTTTTCGTATCTATCTTTGTAATTATTCTAATTTTATTGCTTTTCTTATTTTTGTTGTAACTGTAGCCATTTCACTACATCTCTTACTTTAGATCATGGACGATCAATCGTGCAGTTAAGATTGTCGCTTTTAGCTCATACCGAACGAATAATGGTTTCAACCTCTACATACAGAATAATATACAGAAGAATGGAAAAGAAAACTGAGGATGTATAAGATGACGATCAGTTTGGCTAGAGAGGCGTTTCTGATGTTGCGGTTGTTAATGGAGCTAGAATAAAGAAAAACCAAGACTCGTTCATAGCATTTGTCAACCGACAAAAAGTGTTTGACAATGTAAAATGATGCAAAATGTTAGAAATTCTGAGTAAAATATGGATAAGCTGTAGGCAGAGACGGGTAATATACAATATGTACAAGAGCCAAGAGGGAATGATAAGAATGGACGACCAAGAAGGAGTAAGTCAGGGGTGTAGTGTTTCATCCCTAACGGTCAATCTTTACATCGAAAAAGCAATGCTGGAAATAAAAGAAAGGTTCAGGAGTGCAATTAAAATTCCAGGTGAAAGGATATCAATGACACGATTCGCTGATGACATTGCTATCCTGAGTGAAAGTGAAGCAGACTTACATGATCTGCTCAATGGAATGAACAACCTAATGAGTACAGAATGTGGACTGAGAGTAAATCGAAGAAAACCGAAAGTAGCAGAAATGAGAACAGCGTGAACCTTAACATCAGGATTGACGATCACGAAGTAGATGAAGTTAAGGAATTCTGCTAGCTAGGTACCAAAATAACCAGTGACAGACGGAGCAAAAGAGACATCAAAAGCAGACTAGCACTGGCTAAAAGGGCGTTCCTTATCAAGAGAAGTCTACTAGCATTGAACATCGCCCTTAATTTGAGGAAGAAATTTCTGAAAACGTACGTCTGGAGCACAGCATTGTATGGTAGCGAAACATGGACTATTGGAAAACCGGAACAGAAGAGAATCGAAGCATTTGAGACGAGCTGTTACAGTAGAATGTTGAAAACTAGGTAGACTGAGAAGGTAAGGAATGAGGAGGTTCTGCCTTTAAAGGGAGAGGAAAGGAACCTGTGGTAAACACTGACAAGGCGAAGGGGCAGGATGATAGGACATCTGTTAAGATTTCGTACATCCATATTTAAACTGGATGAAGGTGGAACACAGCTGGTATAATTTTTAATAAAAATCTGTTAAGACCTCTGGGAATGACTTCCACGGTACTAGAGGGAACTGTAGAGGAAGACAGAGATTGCAATACATCCAGCAAATAACTGAGGACGTAGGTTGCAAGTGCTACTCTGAGACGAAGAGGTTGTCACAGGAAAGGAATTCGTGGCGGGCCACATGAAACCAGTCAGGAGACAGATGACTCCTAAAAAAAGCTCTATGTACTGGCGTAATGGAAAAATGTTAGTTGTTCCTACTGTGAACCGCGACCAAAACAGCAGTAAGCACACACGCAAAGTATCAATGGAAAGGAGTTCAGGTTCTTTGGCGCGACAGCCGGCAGTATGCTCAGTGCCGCTGGACTAGACACAGGCACTTAGCTGCCTGTGTAGGGAGTTCCACGTACCTCGGAAGCGGTGTGTCTTGCGTCGCATGCGAACCAATACCAGGCAAGCAACGCCCGGTCGCCGCGTTGCCGGTGGCCATGTCGCGGGTGGTGCATCGATTTTAGGTACAAAGTTCGGGAAGGTCGTTGCGCCATTTAGCATTTCACACAGCTGCACACACAGCTGTGCATAGTCTGAAATTGAAACCTTACAGTGCATTGACGGGACAATTCAGGCACTGCTGCTAGACGTCAGTACTGTGACAGATTACTGTGTCATTATTGTAGCCTGTGCGTGATGGACGGGTTAGTCCTCAAAGGCTTTTTTTTTGTGAAAAATTGCTGAAGGTGAATTTATCGAGGTACGCGAAACTGTGAAAGATTCACCGTTTCAGTTCCGACAATTCTCAAAACTTACATGAATTGAAAACACCAGTGTGGTGTGCAATTAATGCAGCACTGGGGATTGGACTGATCTTTTTCGACCAAACCATAACCTTCGACAGAATTATGAACAAAATATATTGTTACCTTTTACCACAGAGGCAACAGCCTTGCAGCAGCGTGTACACCTGTTCCCGTCAGACCACCGACGTTAAGCGCTGTCGGGCGTGGCACTTTGAGGGGTGACCATCTGGGCCGAAATGTGCTGCCGCCATTTTTCGTGGTGCACTCAGCCTCGTGAAGCCAACTAAGCACCTACTCGACCGAATATTAGCGGCTCCGGTCAAAGAGCCGGCCGGAGTGGCCGAGCGGTTCTAGGCGCTTCAGTCTGGAACCGCGCGACCGCTACGGTCGCAGGTTCGAATCCTGCCTCGGGCATGGATGTGTGTGATGTCCTTAGGTTGGTTAGGTTTAAATAGTTCTAAGTTTTAGGGGACTGGTGACCTCCAATGTTAAGTCCCATAGTACTCAGAGCCATTTGAACCTGTCAAAGAAAACCACGGTAACGACCCGGAGACGAGCGTTCTGACCACACGTCCCTCCTAACCTCATCCTCAGCTGGGGATGACACGGCGGTCGCATGGTCTCGATGGACCACTTGTGTCCTTAAGACGAAGTGCTCTTTTTTTTTTTTTAATCAGAGAATCAGGCACTGATGAAAATACTTCCATTCACTCCATAAATGGTAAGGCAACGAACATACACCGATGGTTCACATATGACTGTTCTATTGTGCAAGGGAAGCGCGCGGAGTGGCTGCGCGGTTTGAGGCGCTATATCACGGATTGCGCGGCCCCTCCCGCCGGAGGTTCGAGTCCTCCCTCGGGCATGGGTGTGTGTGTGTTGTTCTTAGCATAAGTTAGTTTAAGTCACATTAAGTCTAGTTACCGATGACCTCAGCAGTTTGGTGCCTTAGAAATTCACACACCCTTGAACATTTTTTGAGTATGGAAATTGTCCTCGCTAGTTGCGGCAATGACACCGAGCAGAGATATCTGAGCTGGTCAGTCGGTTCTGTGCCGTTCCTTTGGATCGTTTCATCTCGAGTATGTGCGTAGCTCTTGCAAGCAGCTCGTCACAATGTCAGTTTTTAAAATTATTCTTCCTTACACGTATTCTGAATCGCAAGTATATTGCAGAAATGTTTTGTTCCAAGTGATCGATTATTACTGAGGGTATTACAGTCTTTGACTAGTTGAGAAGGCATGTCTGACAAAAGATGCTTTGAGAATAGAACTGCGAGCCAGTAGCAATCTGGCACAGCCGCTTGGTCTCGGCTTCTGCCTCGTTGGAACGACACTAACTGGTCTACTCTGTTTCGGCCTAGCTTTCAGGTTGGTCTTCCACGTGCAGCTCTGGCCGTTGCTTCCACGCTTTTGCTCTGTGCGACTGACGTTGCTTTCCGATAGTCCTTCTCATGCAACGGATTATGAAAGTTTGATGAGATTGCAGCTTACATTTTGGCAGCTTGATGCACTCTTTTTCTAAGGTTTTCAGGTTTTTAACGTGCCTTTACTTGTGTTGAAACTTAACGTTCATTCTTCAGTGAGGTAGTCAGCTTTTGATGCAAATGACACAGAAACGAGTTCTCACTAAGCCAGCTGAATAGCGGTCGTGTTGAATCTATCACACTCTCGTTTAGTTGAATGCGTCCAGGATTTCCTAATTGATCTAGAATTCTTCTTTGTTCAGTCCTTTCTGATGTTGTGGCTCTGCATGTTACGTGGAGCACACATGATTCTTTTTATCAGTGATTATGCCTCGAGTAGAAAGAGTTATAAATTGAACTGAAGCTTCTACGATTCGTCTACACTTCCATGTCATTGATGAATTCGTATTTAAAGACACGACTACCTACGTGACGTTGCAAGCATTTCTCACTCTGGACTTAACTTGAAGTATGCACTCTCACCTGTATTCTGGTTTCCAGGGAACCTGGTGGTATGATAATATCCAGTGAATTCTGTTTGTACTAACACGGTTTTTCAGACACTGCTTTATATTTCTATATTGATTCCTACAATTTTTTTATATGGAAATCAGCTTCTTTGGAACTCGTACATTGTTGATGCTATGTGGTGGTGCCAATTGCTCTGAGCATAATGATAGATTATGTATAGGTTCTGTATACTCAAGGTCTACTTCCGAAATGTAATCTGTGGCTGAATCATCTGGTATGCTCATTAAATCCAAATTGTCGACAGACAAGATGCAAAATCGAAGAACAGAAAGTGTCTCAACATTGCTCGTCTGTAGATGCATGGGGATATATAACAGAAGATTATTCGCTATTTTCATTAAAACCACCAACGAACCTATTGCTTGCAACATGATATCTAAGTGAACAGTGAACAATAACATTTGTGACACTACCTCAAGAAATTACAGTTTTTCTGTTTTCGTAATGAACTGCAATTTTACATCAGAAAATCATCACTCACTAAACTGGGCGAAGTCACATAATGGGCTGTATCCAGGTCTTACATTCTGAGTCAGTGGCCGTGGAAATTTTCAAAGGCACTGTACATTTTAACAGATACATCTTCATTGTTTTTGTAAAATATCTGCACACGCTTCATTGCTAGGACATGAAATATTTGCAAATTTTAATGCACCCGTACAAGGATAATAATTAGAGATGCAGCTCACATCGCCATTAGTTGAGTACAATCGAGCTATAATTTACCATCTTAACCAATAATTATTCTTTGAGTCAACGTTTATCATGGAATGCTTGTTTGCAATGTCTTTCTGCGCTTTTCAGTGAGTTCCTGAAAAAAGGCTTTATTTATATTTACATGAATAATTTCTTTTAACAACCAACTGGAAACGTAGAGTTGGAAAGTTTTCAGTTAAAAAAAATCGTTCTCTAACAATTGTTCTACCATTCAGTGACGTCATCAGACAGCGACAGAAATGCGTCCTTGTCTTCACATGTATTTCTCTCATGTTCCCTGAGCTGAGCAGTATAAATTTACAGATAAATGAGACAATCTTTAGGGGCTGACTGAATTCGCGAAGCGAAGTTTCTGAAAAGTCGAAAACAAGCGCCAAGAAAATGTTTGCGATCCTAAAACCACCCTGCTTAGCTATCATACCAGTGCATATTCGACTTTTGAAATCAGACTGCATGCAAATTAGTTAAAGAGTATTATCACAGATTTTAACCCGCTTTGCGGATTGTTCACCCATTGTTTATCAGTATATACTATTACTTAGATGACGGATCTAATTATATTACCTCCTGTTCTTCGCCAACATCTTCCAAATGGAAAGGTCACAGTACTCTGGTATTTCGTGGTTATACTTTGTGCATGCAAAAAGAAGGCACACATTTTACATTTAGAAGCTGAAGAAAGTCATGAATTTATGCACGAAAAGTCTCTCAATAACAAAAGCACACGTGACGAGTGACTGTGCCAGCAACGAAATGGAAGACGAAATTACTGGTCGCTGCCATGCTTGTAATATCTATCTTCCTGCTTAGTCAGATCGGTCGAAAACTGTTGACATCTGCACGTGTACATCCAAGAAATTGTTCGTACAATCTCCAAGCGTATCATATATCATTGTCATCTTAAATGCATGTGCGAGCAACTGTTTGACTCGGCACCTATTAGGTGTGTAACACAAGTGTTTTCGACATTGGTAAGGAAATTAGGGTGCTGCTGACATGCTTTTAAGACCTAGAGCGAGATGACAATTACATCTTCTGATAGTATCAATACATTTAGATACGATATTTACCTTTTGAATGACGCAACCAGCCACAAATACTTTTTGAATTTTTTATTTTACTGCCATAACCGGTTTTGGGCTACGACGCTCATCTTCAGGCGGCTAAAATTTTTCGTTACATACATGTTTTGATTAACAGCATGTCGTCTGCTCCACACCGCGCAAGAATATTTGAACATTTAGTGCCAATTTATCAGTTGTTTCATTAACAGAAATACGCTAAAGTGTTTGCAAAATGGTCGTGTTCCGTTACGTATGAAGGGCTTATTTCAACAGTGTTACAAGTCCATTTTTGTTCATATTGAGATAGAGAGTCCTAAAGTTAAATGAGAGATGAAAAATCTACAGTTGAGATACCAGAAATATTCAAGCATATGGCTTCTTGCGAGAAATGGCTCTGAGCACTATGGGACTTAACATCTGAGGTCATCAGTCCCCTAGAACTTAGAACTACGTAAATCTAACTAACCTAAGGACATCACACACATCCATGCCCGAGGCAGGATTGAACCTGCGATCGCGTGGTCGCGCGGTTCCAGACTGAAGTGCCTAGAACCGCTCGGCAAAGCAGAGAGGAGGAAGGAGTAAATAGAGGGTCCATACAAGGGCGACGTACTTGAGGACAATATTCTGTAAATAGAAGAGAATGTAGATGAAGACGAAATGGGAGATAGTATACTGCGTGCAGAGTTTGACAGAGCACTGAAAGACCTGAGTCGAAACAAGTCCCCGGGAGTAGACAACACTCCATTAGAACTACTGACGACCTTGGGATCATTAATTTCAGAAGCATTATGGGCAGGAAAGTGGAGGTAACGGACTTGTACCACTATTGAAATAAGCCCTTCATATTTCGCAAAAGATGGTGGTTCGTTTTGGTGTGGTTCATGTGGTTTTCTAGCTCGATGTGTATGTTCTTGAATTCCACCGCAACACACATATTGTAAATAAGTTATATCGTACCGCACTTCACATTATTCTTAAAATGCGTGTCGAGTATCGTACATGTGTTATACACGTGATGGTTTTCTTTACGCTGCAAAGATTGTCATTAAGCAAAGATACAAAGATAGCATTCATTAAATGTCGACTGAGGATGTAAAAAAAGACGATGTGTGGGATGTGGAAACTGTAACACATTAATAACAGAAAAATATTTACACCTTAAGCAGACTTATTTTTAAGAGACAGTACAATAAATTGGTTTTACTAGGATTTTTTTAAATACTATCAGTGGTAATTATTAAAGAAATACTTCAAAGCCAACCGAGTGCATATTATAAAGAAGACACAAATGTACACAAATTTACATATACAGATACATGGATATCACTGCAGTTCATAAGCTAACTGAGGGAAATAGAAAATTAAAAAGTTGGAGAATGGGCTGACAGGGACAAATTTGAACACCATGGTAGTTTATATTTACACAGTTACATACTGGTATCTCAAATGATGTGGTGTGAATATTAGGCGTGGAATTTCTGAGAACAGCATAAGGAAATTATTTAGAAAATGTTTATTGGACAGCTCCAGCTGTTCTTATAGAATGTATTGGAGTGAGTTGTGGGTATGAACATATACACTCTTGGAAATGGAAAAAAGAACACATTGACACCGGTGTGTCAGACCCACCATACTTGCTCCGGACACTGCGAGAGGGCTGTACAAGCAATGATCACACGCACGGCACAGCGGACACTCCAGGAACCGCGGTGTTGGCCGTCGAATGGCGCTACCTGCGCAGCATTTGTGCACCGCCGCCGTCAGTGTCAGCCAGTTTACTGTGGCATACGGAGCTCCATCGCAGTCTTTAACACTGGTAGCATGCCGCGACAGCGTGGACGTGAACCGTATGTGCAGTTGACGGACTTTGAGCAAGGGCGTATAGTGGGCATGCGGGAGGCCGGGTGGACGTACCGCCGAATTGCTCAACACGTGGGGCGTGAGGTCTCCACAGTACATCGATGTTGTCGCCAGTGGTCGGCGGAAGGTGCACGTGCCCGTCGACCTGGGACCGGACCGCAGCGACGCACGGATGCACGCCAAGACCGTAGGATCCTACGCAGTGCCGTAGGGGACCGCACCGCCACTTCCCAGCAAACTAGGGACACTGTTGCTCCTGGGGTATCGGCGAGGACCATTCGCAACCGTCTCTATGAAGCTGGGCTACGGTCCCGCACACCGTTAGGCCGTCTTCCGCTCACGCCCCAACATCGTGCAGCCCGCCTCCAGTGGTGTCGCGACAGGCGTGAATGGAGGGACGAATGGAGACGTGTCGTCTTCAGCGATGAGAGTCGCTTCTGCCTTGGTGCCAATGATGGTCGTATGCGTGTTTGGCACCGTGCAGGTGAGCGCCACAATCAGGACTGCATACGACCGAGGCACACAGGGCCAACACCCGGCATCATGGTGTGGGGAGCGATCTCCTACACTGGCCGTACACCTCTGGTGATCGTCGAGGGGACACTGAACAGTGCACGGTACATCCAAACCGTCATCGAACCCATCGTTCTACCATTCCTAGACCGGCAAGGGATCTTGGTGTTCCAACAGGACAATGCACATCTGCATGTATCCCGTGCCACCCAACGTGCTCTAGAAGGTGTAAGTCAACTACCCTGGCCAGCAAGATCTCCGGATCTGTCCCCCATTGAGCATGTTTGGGACTGGATGAAGCGTCGTCTCACGCGGTCTGCACGTCCAGCACGAACGCTGGTCCAACTGAGGCGCCAGGTGGAAATGGCATGGCAAGCCGTTCCACAGGACTAGATCCAGCGTCTCTGCTATCGTCTCCATGGGAGAATAGCAGCCTGCATTGCTGCGAAAGGTGGATATACACTGTACTAGTGCCGAAATTGTGCATGCTCTGTTGCCTGTGTCTATGTGCCTGTGGTTCTGTCAGTGTGATCATGTGATGTATCTGACCCCAGGAATGTGTCAATAAAGTTTCCCCTTCCTGGAACAATGAATTCACGGTGTTCTTATTTCAATTTCCAGGAGTGTATTTCTAGTTCTGTAAGAGGACAATTTTCTTGCCTTTCTTAGTGGTATATAATATCTGTAAGCTGCCATTAGTGTCAGAAACAGAGTGTCCATATTGGTTCACGTGATTGGCTATTGCAGATTTACTTTCATTTTTTAGTCTAAAGGCATCCAGGTGTTTTCGACAACTTATACGCAACTTCTGCCACTTTGTCCAAGATAAAAGTTGAGCTAATTGTCACAATAATGTTGTAAACTCTTGATTTTTCTATGCATAGTCTGGTGGCTTTGGTGCTGTGGATAACGTTATGTTGCACAGTGCTATTGGTCCGGAAACTTATTTCAACTCTTGTCTTTCGGAAAAGACTGCCAATTTGGTAAGAGATTGTACCTAAGAAACGAATGAATACAAACCTTTCTTTTTCTGCTGTTGGTTTTGAACATACTTCAGGTGATTTACTACCTTTAATTTTATTGTATAGACGGTTAATTATTTGTCGTATATAGCAATATTTTTCGATACTTTTCGATTTTGACTTTCCCTTAGGATAGAAAAAAAACGTAATGCTCTCAAGGTGATGCGATCCTACTGCAGTTGCTTGCTAACTAATACGTGGCTTTCACATACGCCTGTATCATTAGGGACCATTAGTCTGGTACACCGGGCAGCGTGCAGGGGCCTTTAGGAAAATGCTCAGCCTGGTTGCTCTCCGTCAAATAATCAACTGTTTGACGCGCTACCTGACAGCTGGTATTGTCTTGATGAAGAATGAAGATTAAGAATGGAAGGAAGAATATGTTTCGGCTACAAATGTTAGACAGAGGATGGAACTATACAATATTCAGTCACACATACATGACGCACAAATGTTATGATAAACGTCATCTCAAGTTTCCATTAGTGCACCTAAATGGGAACAAGATGTCGTTATGGACACTATTTCTCTGGCTTCGACAATCACGTATACTTTTACCCCACTTCGAAAGAGGTCGCATCTTTTACATATCGAGTGCCAATGTCGATTCTATAGTGGCGTACTGTAAGGCGTATTCAGTCGCTTTTTCTATGGTTCTGCGTTTCTCGTGACGACATAGTACGTGTGAATGGCAAACGCTGCGCAAATGCTCATCTGGCTCACGAGAGCTGCACCAGTTGAATGCTTCTGGTGAAAGAGAGCTGGCGAAATACGTGCGAACCCATCGGTTCAGAATTCAGTTTTATCCCTTTTTTATGTCTCCAGCGTCTGCGGCTTGCAAACGTAGGAGAGAGACAAAACATTCGAACAGCCACCTGATCGCAAACTTTCCGAACAATTCGGAGCGCAAGCGGTCCGCCTATGCCCGCGGCGCTTCACGTATAGGAGGCGGGCTGATACGCCTACATATTGCCGTTGTGTCACTGATGATGCTTTCCCCACGCAGAAGCGCCTTTTGTCAGCCTTCTGTTTCCTGATAATGCACCCGCAAATACGCAACGTTCAGCAGACTCCCGAATTCCTCAGAATACTGCCAGACTCGACGCGGCTTCTCGTCCCAGTGAGGGCAGCAAAATCGCTCTCACTGTTTTTCTGTCCTGTAAGCCAGTATAGGTGTCTTGGAGTCTTGGACACGTCTTCATATATGTCTTTGTAAAAAATTGGCATCTCTGTCGTTTTTTGTTGTACGTCGTTTTAAAATTTAACTACTAACGTTTGAGCTTCATGCACGTGCCATCCAAGAGAATAGCCCACAACTTTACTGTTGGAAATGACGAAACAAGAATACGTGATCACTTATCTTGAGCCGACAGCCACCTTTTCAGCAGTCAAGAATCAAAATTACACTACTTATTCCGCTGCAAACGGTTTACCAGCGTGTTTTGCTGTCAGCATAGAAACCTATTTTCGACTCTTTTTGTATCTGTTTCGATATTTCTATGTCAATTTGTAATATTACTTACGTATAATGTTGCATCTCTCATGGATACTCTTTGACTGTGTATACATGTTTCAGCTATGTGAAACTTTTGATCGATATTGTTTAAATTATGCTTCTGAATTTAAATAACTACTGAAATGATTGTTATACAATGTACTGTAAATGGCTTGCTCCTTAGTCAGGGAGCGTGGTGTTTAATCTAAAAGATGTGGGGAAGCCCCGCAACTACGGAAGTATCCTGGCGGAGTGGAAAAAAATGTGGTTGGCATGCAAGTGGCAACTCGTCCTTTGTGACGAGAAAGGAGTCTGGGCTGAGCAGTGCTGTGGCTAACACATCGCTAGCAGTAGCGGATCATTGTGGCTCGTATTCCTAGAGTTTTGAGACGAGAAGAGCTTAAGGACAGTATTTATGGGCCTCGGATGGTGAATTTGGTGACACAATTATTGTGGCACGGTTTTTGATACTATAAAAATATTATTTCTAGGCCAAGAAGATCAGTAATAGGCCGAGGCCAACAGTATTCTCATGAGTGCATCGCAGCCAGATTAACAGCCACTGCAAATTACGCCACTAGTGCCACCAGCCTTCCACTAAATTGTATATATTTGGCACTCTGTCAGTGGAACAGGTATTTGTGAAATTTGTTTGATTTTATAATAATAATCGTGGATTTTCTAAAAACTCTATCTTACACACGTGATTATCCCAAATTACAAACCTGGACAGGAATCCTATCCTGGTGAATTTAATTCCGAGTGTCCTAATTTATTATGAGAAAGTGGTTGAACTTGTGTTTAACGTTATGTTGTCATTTGCACAGCCAATTATATTTGTGAGTAGGTCAAAAGACTGCTTGTGAAAGCACATTTGCTATTTAAAGAGTTACAGTTTGTGGTGCTTTACTTAACTAATAATTAATTATAAGAATACCTTTCTCATACATACTGGTGTGGTTTTTTAATGAGCATGGTTCCTCAAACCATGAAAGTTTAAGGTTCCTCACATACTAGGCTAGTTAGTTAATGAAGAAATACAAAGGCTTCTGAAGAGCCAGTGTAGTCAGGTCTGTATTCTGTTTAGTTGCTTCAAGCTGCGTTTAAGAAAGAACTATGTATTCTAATGCACATTGGTTAATGCGCAGGCATAGAGACCCTGTACTAAGCAATGAAATAACAGAATATGATCATTACCAGTCTCCCTGATTTAAATTCAGAATCATTTCAAGCTTTCCCCTGTTCAGTATTGCTACTAGTTTCATGTGTGTCGGAAACTGGTTTTATAAACTCTTGCACCTAGTTCATTCAAGGTATTTGTTGTTGAGAGGCGTATGTTGTTGTTTACTATCTCATTGACCATTTGTTTGTTAGCAGCACATTTATCTGCAAAGTTAGGTTACTGAGTTGTAGTAGGAACAGATGTTAAAAAGAGTTTAGTGTATGTGTGTTAAGGAAGGTTACGTTAGCCTTAACACTGCCTTCTGCTTGATCATTTTGCTTGATACAAGAATGCCTAATTAGACTGGCGACCAGTTTTAATATGTGATGTTACAACGTGCTTTTGTGCTGGGAGAACGTCTGTTCCAGACCCACTGTTTACTGTTGTTTACACTCTGCTGGAGTGTTTCGGCAACGAATCCCAGGTTAATTGTTCTGTTTCCATTACGTTGCCTCACGGTCACAACCTTTTTTAAAATTTCCTCGCAGAGGTATAGCGTGTAACGCCGGAAATGTATATCCTTCCATTTCCATCTACTGTACTACAATTTTTTTCTTATTTTGTTACCTGAAGATATGACATTTCTGTGTCTTTATATATTGTAACTGTTTTACTATTTGTATATATATATATATATATATATATATATATATATATATATATATATATATATATATATGTGTCGATGTATAATTGGTTTGTTTTGTAAATACTATGTGTATTTTTAAACTGGGTCTTGCATAGGGAAAACTATGCTATCGAATGAATACGTCGATAGGTCGTGTGGTGAACCAAAGTGTTTAGGATCTTTGGTAGTGTTAACTCTGCCGCGTAGAGCACGGGCAGAGCAGAGAGAATCTGGAGAGTAGGGCAGTGGAGCAGGTGTGTTGTGTGACGCTCCCACGAGTTGCCGTGCTTTCGGGGTTTGGCAGCATGTAATTGCGCTCGACTTGCTATGATAGTTTCTGATACGGTGTCGAGGATGGGAAGCATTAGCTGGCGCACATGAAGAGCCTTTTTCACCTGGTGACAGTGTCGAGAAAAAGGCGCGCCAACATCCAGCTTCTGCAACAGCTACGGCCGACAATGAGTGACTCTCGCCAACTCCTCGATCGACGACTTCAAAGCTTCAATCAACCAACAAAGAAGACTGAAAGCATGTAAAGTTTTAGAACTGTATGGCAGACCTCAGCTTCTCAAACTGGTCAATTTGTGTCACCAAATTACAGCAACGTAGCATGAACCTTTGTTGCTCATTGTCCCAATTGCATTACCAAACAGGGACATTTCCTTTTCCGGAATGAACCCTAGTGTCTTTGAAATTCAAACGCCAGCATTAAAGTAATATCATTCCATTTCACTGCTTTAATTTCAGAGTTCAGTAAAAGTGTTCATAGCTGGCTACAATATTTAGAGTACACAAGCAGAAATTAAGAGTGCGAGTTTTGTTACCATATTTTAGCTTAGCTGTGAGTGCAGCTCAGCTTGGTACGTACTAAATTTTACTACTAATAATTGTTCAGAATCATATAATTCAAGTTCAAAGTTAAATCTCTTATTTCTAAATTGCGTAGCTTCAAGTAGTTTTTGAAATGATTGTTGAGGTAGCCAAAGGCTAACCTTATTTTACTGAATTTCGTAGTGCTTCAGAAACAAAGCTCACTATTAATTTCAGTCACTAAATTAACTTTCAATTTTCCGGTTTTATTAATTCTATTGCTAAATTAAGTCAGAGTGTAGCGAAATTTATTACTTCTGACAAACATTAAGTTTTCACACAACACGTGTCAACCTTCAGTTGCCACGCTTTTAGTGCTAATTATATGTGAAATAACCTTTCTTTTTCAGTTATTATAGTAGTTGTCCATAGGACTGGCGACCATAATTTTCCCCAAATCTCAAATATCTAATTAACGCCAATTTATTGTTAATGTAACGACTGCACATTTACTTTCCTTATTAATTTACCCTTTTCTCAAAATTAATTTCCACCAATTACATTTGCATTTTTCCTTTCATTTAGATGTAACCCTTTCCTCCCTCTTTACCGACAGATTAACTTCGGTGACGATTGCTTTCTCCAAATTTCCATCAGGTGCACGCGGTTTAATTTTTCACTGTCATTAAGGTAGATAAGTGAGCGGGAGGTTGCAAGCGTTAGCATAGATAGCCGTTTAACGTGGTCAGCGGTACCGTTACAAGCTGGTAACGTTAAGCAAGCACTACACTCATGACGTTTCGTTGCGTCCACATAAACCTCCCTGTTTCCACAACAGATAACAGAAAGACACGTTAATCCTCGCTGGAGCATGAAAGACAGCACCAGCCACACTTCTCAAAGAACGAGCAAACAAAATTTTCAACCGCAGTTAATTTGGTGAATCGAAGCGGAACACAGTAACAACTCAGACTCTCGTGGTGCACTCCCAGTAGAACTCAGGCACCTCACTGGCCAGCTTTCGCCGCTCTACAATACAATAAAACAACGCCCGAGGCGCGGACGCGTCCACCGCAGAACCTCCTTACGGGGAACCTCTCCCATTGACAGCCCTCAGATCATTGTCAAAGTCCACGGACTGAGGGCCCTTGTACTACGCTCGGATCGAGTACGACCTCTGACTTTTTTTTTTGTCATCAGTCTACTGACTGGTTCGATGCGGTCCGCCACTAATTCCTCCCCTGTGCTATCCTCTTCATCTCAGGGTAGCACTTGCAACCTACGTCCCCAATTATTTGCTTGACGTATTCCAATCTCTGTCTTCCTCTACAGTTTTTGCCCTCTACAGCTCCCTCTAGTACCATGGAAGTCATTCCCTCATGTCTTAGCAGATGTCCTATCATCCTGTCCCTTCTCCTTATCAGTGTTTTCCAAATATTCCTTTCCTCTCCGATTCTGCATAGAACCTCCTTATTCCTTACCTTATCAGTCCACTTAATTTTCAACATTCGTCTATAGCACCACATTTCAAATGCTTCGATTCTCTTCTGTTCCGATTTTCCCACAGTACATGTTTCACTACCATACAATGCTGTACTCCAGACGTACATCCTCAGAAATTTCTTCCTCAAATTAAGGCCGGTATTTGATATTAGTAGACTTCTCTTGGCCAGAAATGCCTTTCTTGCCATAGCGAGTCTGCTTTTGATGTCCTCCTTGCTCCGTCCGTCATTGGTTATTTTACTGCCTAGGTAGCAGAATTCTTTAACTCCATTGACTTCGTTACCATCAATCCTGATGTTAAGTTTCTCGCTGTTCTCATTTCTACTACTTCTCATTACCTTCGTCTTTCTCCGATTTACTCTCAAACCATACTGTGTACTCATTAGACTGTTCATTCCGTTCAGCAGATCATTTAATTCTTCTTCACTTCCACTCAGGATAGCAATGTCATCAGCGAATCGTATCATTGATATCCTTTCACCTTGTATTTTAATTCCACTCCTGAACCTTTCTTTTATTTCCATCATTGCTTCCTCGATGTACAGATTGAAGAGTAGGGGTGAAAAGCTACAGCCTTGTCTTACTCCCTTCGTAATACAGGCACTTCGTTCTTGATCGTCCTCTCTTATTATTTCCTCTTGGTTGTTGTACATATTGCATATGACCCGTCTCTCCCTATAGCTTACCACTACTTTTTTTTCAGAATCTTGAACAGCTTGCACCATTTTATATTGTCGAACGCTTTTTCCAGGTCGACAAATCCTATGAACGTGTCTTGATTTTTCTTTAGCCTTGTTTCCATTATTAGCCATATCGTCAGAATTGCCTCTCTCGTGCCTTTACTTTTCCTAAAGCCAAACTGGTCGTCACCTAGCGCATTCTCAATTTTCTTTTCCATTCTTCTGTATATTATTCTTGTAAGCAGCTTCGATGCATCAGCTGTTAAGCTGATTGTGCGATAATTCTCGCAATTGTCAGCTCTTGCCGTCTTCGGAACTGTGTGGATGATGGTTTTCCGAAAGTCAGATGGTATGTCGCCAGACTCATATATTCTACACACCAACGTGAACAGTCGTTTTGTTGCCACTTCCCCTAATGATTTAAGAAATTCTGATGGAATGTTATCTATCCCTTCTGCCTTATTTGACCGTAAGTCCTCCAAAGCTCTTTTAAATCCCGATTCTAATACTGGATCCCCTATCTCTTCTAAATCGACTCCTGTTTCTTCTCTGACTTTAGCCGCATCAGTACAACTACACGGCCGACTGACAAATCCAATCGACATGCACGTATCAGGGACGTCATGCTGACACCACCTCTAGCCCTCATATGCGCCGACATTTAGCGTTTCTCCAGGAGGTCACATCCAGATTGTGCTCGCATAAGCTGTTGCCGGCACACTATTTGGCAAATTTTGGAAATGTGTTGTAAGGTCTTATGGGGCCAAACTGCTGAGGTCACTGGTTCCTAAGCTTAAACACTACTTAATCTAACTTAAACTAACTTACGCTGAGGATGACACACACACACCCATGCCCGATGGAGGGGGGAGCCGTGTGGACCGTGACAAGACGCTTAAGACTGCGTGGCTAACTCGCGTGGCTGGTCGACAAAGATGAATCGCAAAAATCGATAGTAGGCGCTGAATCAAGCGCGCCTGTCACAGGAGAGGCCAGAGACACACCGACAAGCAGCATGCCGCCAACGTCCTCTCGACAGCTTGTATTTAGGCCGCCGCCACTGACCAGGGCGCCTCACTGTCTCACTATTCTAGTTGGCATCTGCCAGTTCACTCGGAGAGTGGGTATAGTTCATTCCAGATTACGACAGTACATAACGACCAGATTAGCGCCCATAGCGGGACTAGCAGTTGAGACTAAAGTTTGTAATAGCAAGATTAACGATATCGTCTGCAAGGGGACTGTTATTGAGTACCATGTACACATGGACTTCAAGTAAGTAACCAGTAAGTAAGTAAAGAACCATGTTAACCCACGTGTTCATTTGTGTTGTAGAAACGGGATACCAGCCACCCATAACAACATCCTCTCCCTTGCTTCCTTGCGGAACAAGACACTACATAGATGGTGATCGCATCCTGTAGAACTGCCAAACTTCAGGGTTGCTGATTGCTACGTTTCAGCTGCAGTTCCAAATAGTCACAGACTTCGATATAGGACCGAGATAGGCGATTTATCAGCCACTAGAGTTGCGAAAGAGTGCCTTAGAGTTCGTCAAATCAGGAACGTATTTGCACAGCCCTATGAACACGGCCCTGGCTCTTAACACCCTGTAAGACAGGAGTCTCCACAGCATACTCATCACAAATATGTAGAAGAAAGAACAACATCTGGTCTATGAGACTGTTCAAGCAAACATCCTGGTAACCGGAATGAGTGGGCCCAAACCATGGTACGAAAAACACTGGCAGTACATCACAGTGCCGCCTACGGCCGGAACTGCAACGTTCACACAGTGCAGGTCAAACAGCTCACTGGGCCGTTGGGGCTCTCGACGCCTCCCATCAGCTGAAAAAGAGTGAAATCGCTACTCATTGGACGACTCCACACGCCTGCAGTTAGTTGCTGTCCAGTTTATGTGCTGTTTGCCCCTGGAGACTGTTGTGAGGTACCCAACTCCAAACGCCCACTGCGACATTCACTGGAAAACTGTGTGCGACTGGCCTGCGTTAACTGACAGTAGAAATTACTCTTGGGTTTAAAACTAATTCTGACTGTCAAGGCGTAACACCTGCCTCTGGTCTGTGGGTTATGATCTTTGTACAACCTCTGTTCTTATACGGCTACGAATGATACATGACTCCTTGTAGCCATGTTGGACACTCCATGTTCTACATCTACATATATACTCCGCTAGCCACCAAGCGGTGTGTGGCGCAGGGCACAATTCGCGCCAAAGTCATATTTCCCCTCCTCTGTTCCACTTGCGGATCGCGCGAGGGAAAAACTACTGTCTGAACGCCTCAGTACGAGCTCTAATGATGATCATTACCCGATTTGAAAGTTGGTTGTGTTAATATATGCTCTACATCCTCGGTGAAGATTGGATTTCGGAATTTAGTGAGCAGCTCCTTCTGCTTAGCGTGTCGTCTATCTGCAAACTTTCTATGAGATTTGTAACGCTCTCGCGATGGCTAAATATACCAGTCACGAATCTTGCTGCTCTTCTTCGGACCTTCTCAGTCTCTTGAATCAGACCTAACCGGTAAGAGTCACATATAGACGAACAGTACTCTAAGACTGGACGAACTAACGTATTGTAAGCTATTTCCTTGGTTGAAGGTCTGCATCGCTTCAGGATTCTACCAATAAACCGCAGTCTAGAGTTCGCCTTACCCGTTACTTGTAGAATTTGATCATTACATTTGAGATCATTTCGAATAGTCACACCCAGATACTTGACTGATGTTACCGCTTCCAAAGACTGACCATTTATTTTGTAATCATACATTAATGGCGATTTTCGCCTTGTTATACGCAGTAGGTTGCACTTACTAATATTGAGAGATAACTGCCAGTCATTAAATGGCTCTGAGCACTATGGAACTTAACATCTGTGGTCATCAGTCCGCTAGAACTTAGAACTACTTAAACCTAACTAACCTAAGGACATCACACACATCCATGCTCGATGCAGGATTCAAACCTGCGACCGTAGCGGTCACGCGGCTCCAGACTGAAGTACCTAGAACCTCACGGCCACACCGACCGGCGACAGTCATTACACCACGCATTTATTTTCTGCAAGTCCTCACTGATTTGTTCACAACTTTCGTGTGATACTACTTTCCTGTAGACTATAGCATCATCGGCAAACAGTCTAAAACCGCTGCCAATACCATCAACCAGATCGTTTATGTAAATTGTAAAAAGCAGAGGACCTATTACGCTGCCCTGGAGCACACCTGAAGTTACTTTTGTTTCTGTTGAAGTTACCTCGTTCAGGACGACATACTGCTTTCTGTCTGTTAGAAAACTTTCTACTCAACCGCAATGTCATTGGATAGGCCGTAAGCGCGCACTTTTTGTAGCAAGCGACAGTGCGGAACTGAGTCGAACGCCTTTTAAAAGTCTAGAAATATGGCACCAACCTGGAAGCCAGTATCTAGAGCCTGTTGTACATCATGCACAAAGAGGGCCAGCTCTGTCTTGCATGACCGCTGTTTCCTAAAACCGTGCAGGATTCTGCAGATGAGCTTCTCAGAATCTAGAAAGGTCATTATGTCTGAACACAAAATATGTTCCATTATTATACAACAAATCGATGTCAGTGAAATTGGCCGGTAATTATGTGCATCCGATTTTCTACCCTTTTTATAGATTGCTATGACCTGGGCCTTCTTCCAGTCCCGTTGAACTTTCCACCGTTCCAATGATCTCTGATAGACGGCTGATAAGAATGGTGCTATATTTGTAGCATATTCAACATAAAATCTTACGGGGATACCGTCTGGGCCAGACGCCTTCCTCGCGTCTAAGGATCTTAACTGTTTTACAATCCCAGATACACTAAACACTATCTCAGTCATCCTTTCGTTTGTTCGGTAATTGGAAGTCGGACAGCTTCATTCACCGTGTGATCGTGGACTCGTCCAGAAAGTATAGCTCCTATCTGTCATTCAGTCTTGTCTTCATGTGGACCTATATTACTGCGCTGACTGAACGCAAGTGGCTGCCACTTATGTCAATAGGGTAAGCTTACACGACCACCTCGTACCAGTCTACTGTGCTCCAAAGCGAAGAGTGAGCTTTTTTGAAGATCTGTGAGCTTAGCATCAGTGAGACCCTGCTTCAGTCAGTCACATAGATCAAATATCTAAGCCAAACGTCGCGAAAGCACATGAAATGGAACGAACGTTCAGAACGGTTGTTGGGAAGAAGAATGGCCAACTACCGTTTAGGAGAGTTCTGAGAAAAGGTGACTCAACTACCACAAATAGAAATATAGAAACACCAAAAACACGATACATTACTGTGGCCTACTGCTGTGTAAGAAAACCATTGGGATTCAAAACAGACTCCAGTCGTCTCTGAAGGGATAAATACAGGTCCTGTATGGTTTTCAGTGGAATGATATACCATTCTTCCTGCAAGATAGTGGCAAGATGAGGTAATGGTGGTAGAAGTGTATAGCGATCGCGCACCCTTCTCTCCAAAGCACGTATATCTCAATAACACTGAGGTCTGTTGAATGCGGTGGGCAGACGAGATGTGACAGTCCATCCACGTGCCCACGAAACCAGTCCCGGACGATGCGAGCTGTGTGAGCAGTGCCCCTGACATCTTGGAACACAGCATCAGCGCTGGCGAACAAACACTGTATCATGGGATGGACCTGATCAGCCAGAATGATCACATAATCCTTGGGAATAATACGACGTTGCAGTATCATCATTGGTCCCATGGAATACCACGACGTGGCTACCCTAATCATCATCGAATCTCAGTTGAGTTGCATGAAATGCATTCGAAGTTGCGAATGTGGACAACCATCAGCTGTATAATGTAATGCAGACTATGAAACTTTTTGCCAGACCGAAACTCGAACCCAGATTTCCAACTTATCACGAGTGGTATCCTTACCATTGCACTACCCGAGTAGGACTCACAACTAGACCCAAACTCCATATCTACATCTACATCCACATCTACATGATTACTCTGCAATTCACATTTAAGTGCTTGGCAGAGTGTTCATCGAACCACAATCGTACTATCTCTCTACCATTACACTCCCGAACAGCGCGCGGGAAAAACGAACACCTAAACCTTTCTGTTCGAGCTCTGATTTCTCGTATTTTATTTTGATGATCATACCTACCTATGTAGGTTGGGCTCAACAAAATATTTTCGCATTCGGAAGAGAAAGTTGGTGACTGAAATTTTGTAAATAGATCTCGCCGCGACAAAAAACGTCTTTGCTTTAATGACTTCAATCCCAACTCGCGTATCATATCTGCCGCACTCTCTCCCCTATTACGTGATAATACAAAACGAGCTGCCCTTTTTTGCATCCTTTCGATGTCCTCCGTCAATCCCACCTGGTAAGGATCCCACAGCGCGCAGCAATATTCTAACAGAGGACGAACGAGTGTAGTGTAAACTGTCTCTTTAGTGGACTTGTTGCATCTTCTACGTGTCCTGCCAATGAAACGCAAACTTTGGCTCGCCTTCCCCACAATATTATCTACGTGGTCTTTCCAACTGAAGTTGTTCGTAATTTTAACAACTAGGTACTTAGTTGAATTGACAGTCTTGAGAATTGTACTATTTATTTAGTAATCGTATTCCAACGGATTTCTTTTGGAACTCATGTGGATCACCTCACACTTTCCGTTATTTAGCGTCAACTGCCACCTGCCACACCATTCAGCAATCTTTTCTAAATCGCTTTGCAACTGATACTGGTCTTCGGATGACCTTACTAGACGGTAAATTACAGCATCATCTGCGAACAACCTAAGAGAACTGCTCAGATTGTTGCCCAGGTTATTTATATAGATCAGGAACAGCAGAGGTCCCAGGACGCTTCCCTGGGGAACACCTGATATCATTTCAATTTTACTCGATGATTTTCCGTCTATTAGTACGAACTGCGACCTTCCTGACAGGAAATCACGAATCCAGTCGCACAACTGAGACGATACCCCGAAGGACCGCAGCTTGATTAGAAGTCGCTTTTGAGGAACGGTGTCAAAAGCTTTCCGGAAATCTAGAAATACGGAATCAACTTGAGATCCCCTGTCGATAGCGGCCTTTACTTCGTGCGAATAAAGAGCTAGCTAGCTGCGTTGCGCAAGAACGATGTTTTCTGAAACAATGCTGATTACGTATCAATAGGTCGTTCCCTTCGAGGTGATTCATAATGTTTGAATACAATATATGCTCCAAAACCCTATTGCAAACCGACGTCAATGATATAGGTCTGTAGTTCGATGGATTACACCTACTACCCTTCTTAAACACTGGTGTGACCTGCGCAATTTTACAATCTGTAGGTACAGATGGTCGTCAATCATGCGTCTACAACCTGTACTCGTACATTCATTATGTATTTTGCCATACAAGAGAGATATTTTATTGTTTCTTTGAATATGCATGAATGTCAGAAGGAACATTCGATCGTAATAGCGAATTACAGAAGCACTGAAAAATCTTATCGTATCTGCCATGTTTCACTCTAGGCTGGTAAACTCAGTCAGAAGTTGGAAACAGTTTGAGGAGGGAGGAGGAGATTAATGTTTAACGTCCTATCGACAGTGAAGTCATTGGAGGCTAAGCACAAGCTTGGATTATGGAAGGATGGAGAAGGAAAATCGACCTTGTCCTTTCAAAGGAACCATCCCAGTGTTTGCCTTAAGTGATTCATGGAAATCACGGATAACCTAAATCTGGATGGCCGAACATGGGTTTGAACCGTTATCCTTCCGGGAAACAGTTTGCAACAAGACTCATCTGACAAAACGACGTTCTTCCATTGCTCCGTAGTCCATGTTTTGAAGCTTAGTTTTCCTCTGCATCACTGATAAGTGGTTTTGAAATTCTAGCTCGCCCTGCAGTTCCCTGCTCATGGCGTTCCCTTCGTGTTGTTTTGGTGCTGACAGGATTACAGAGTGCACTGACTACTGCAGCTGTCGTCCTCTTATTTTTCCTCAGAATACTCTTCAGTTTTGTCACGATCCCCCAACACTCACTTTCATCTGCATTGTGTCTCATCGGATGGCGTTCCTCCACTTTCCCCGTGTGCAGTACAAATCTTTAATACTGTGGCTCTTGAAACGCTGAACACTTCGGCCACCTTGGTTATGCAAGCATCCACCATAACAGCACTAACAATTCACCCAGGTCCGAGTACACTTAGCCTTGACGTAACACACGCACAACTGCAAAGAACAGTGTTCTGACCATGAATGACACTTGGAACAATGTAAGGTGTCAAACAAATAACATACCTTACTTTGAACTCCTGAAACAATTCCACTTAAATCGACATGTTGCACGACATAGTTACATGAAAAAGTACGAATTTTATTAATATGTAGGTAAAACAAATAAACCAGCATTTCCTGAATATAAAACAGTAACACTGACACTAGTACTTGCACGCAAGTAATTTCCCCGACCTCAGCTACGAGATGCAGTTCTGAGGGAAGAAGAATTTTACGATGGCAACGCCCGTCCCATATTGGCCGAAAAACTTCACAGCTGGACACCGAGCAGACACAATGAGACACCGGAGCCACTTCGCAGGCTGTCAGCTAAAGCAGCCCCCTTGTCTCTGCTTTTGACGACGACCCCTTGGACAGCCTTTCTACATGAACATGGAGGGAGATGCTAGATAAAACGTCCAGAGGAACGCAACTCAAAACATTGGTGAGTCACTGTAGCCACCTGTGTTAAAACTTTCATGAAAGAAAAAGCTGTTTATCTCAGTATTACTTAACAGAAGTTGAACTCTACCCTACGAAAGAAACGATGCCTGCGATGGGATACGAAACCTGTAATGAGTGCAGTTATAACAGGTACGAATGCTCTGATTGGCCAGAAAGAAAATGCATGGCCACCAGCTTTGATATCGGCAAAATGCACACAGAGTAATTCGGTTCTTCTCTTGCAGAAAGTCGTCGAGTGTTTTTGAGCAAGGCGACTCACGCCAATCTGAGACGATTGCGAGAGTCATTATGTGAACACTTGTTCTAGGCTCTTCTTAATCCATAAGGAGTTAAATTGCAGTCTCCTGGTACGGAGAATCACACCGAGCACTGACAGTTAACGGTTGCGAGTGATTTCAGGGCAGTGACGTACCCGCTATTCCAACCAAATAGCGTGTAAGATGCCAATTAACTTAGCTAGAAGAAGAATGCTGAAGATTAGATGGGTAGATCACATAACTAATTATGAAGTATTGAATAGAATTGGGGAGAAGAGGATTATGTGGCACAACTTGACAAAAAGAAGGGACCGGTTAGTAGGACATGTTCTGAGGCATCAAGGGATCATGAATTTAGCATAGGAGGACAGCGTGGAGGGTAAAAATCGTAGAGGAAAACCAAGAGATTAATACACTAAGCAGTTTCAGAAGGATGTAGGTTGCAGTAAGTACTGGGAGATGAAGAAGCTTGCTCAGGATAGGGTAGCATGGAGAGCTGCATCAAACCAGTCTCAGGACTGAAGACCACAACAACAACAACAAGAAGGGAATAACTAGGAGTCTCGGCTTCACCGAAGACGTAGGAAATGTATACGACTGGTGTTTAACAGTTGAGAGAGATTTAGAATAGATTCTCAGGTTCACAGCTCGCGCCGACAGCCGGCACAACTGCCGCCGACACAAGCTAAACACATCCGCTGGTGCTATGACAGCAAGTGATATTCAATTGACACTCAGAACTGCTCAAATGGTTCAGATGGCTCTGAGCACTATGGGACTTAACATCTGCGGTCATCAGTCCCCTAGAACTTAGAACTACTTAAACTTAAGTTCATCTGAGGAACGCGGTGTCAAACACACAAAAGAAACCCCTGTCGTGTTTTCATTATAACTGCTCGAATACTCGGGTACAGTTTTTTTTGGGACCATTGTTCTCCTTTCCTCCAAATCAAAGAGGTGGGTTTCATCACCTCGATTAAAGGGCGTATTTTTTTGTAATTTTACAAAAAAAAAAATGGTTCAAATGGCTCTGACCACTATGGGATTTAACTGCAGTGGTCATCAGTTCCCTAGAACTTAAAACTACTTAAACCTAACTAACCTAAGGACATCACACACATCCATGCCCGAGGCAGGATTCGAACCTGCGACCGTAACGGTAGCGCGGTTCCAGACTGAAGTGCCTAGAACCGCTCGGCTACACCAGCCGGCACTCAGAACTACGATCGTCTCCATCTCATCTTTTTTTTCTTTGTACATTCAACCATGACCTGTAGTTAAACACGTTCACGATTGTCAGACTTAATTGTAGCAGAAACGCGATATATCCGATCTAACAAAAACGGTTGATCAGCCACTGTAGAATGCTTTATACTATGGATTTCTTGAATTGTTTTAATTGTGTATTTCGTTTTCATTGATCTTTACCGACCCCCCAATCAATTTTGGGTACCTTGATTGTGCATTTTAGCGTAATTGATATCTCTGGCCCCAATTTTATTTAACGTGTTTGTATTTTTATCGACCGCCAGACATGGTCATCAACCATCTTGCCATTACAGAACCTTATAATAGTTAGGAATTTCGCTTCACGGTTATGAAAACCCAGTATCAATATATTACTATCCTGTCCGTAGTTTTGTTAACAATGCTATGTCATTATGTCATACTTACAGTAAAAATAAAGCTTAAGAACGAAAATCTAAGATTTTCAATTTTGGTAACATATAGTTACACCCGAACCCTTACACTATTTCTGTTAGCAATAACGTTTACAGGGAGTGTAGTGGAACCGACATTGAGATCATTGTCTGATTACAACACTGTCCGTACTGCTACACTCTACTGAACTCTGCGTGCATGAGACGGTATCTTTCTACCTTGCGGGCCATAGGGTCAACACCAAATTGCACAAACTCTGACAGAGCATCCTTGGGCAACTGTGGTAGGAAGATAGATCAGAACCAGTCTCACACATGTTAGAAGACATTGAGGGCAGCACTCACATGTCATTCGCCGTGAAATACATCAGCGCAATCAGCATACTTGATTAGCATCCGCACTTGGTGTTCAAGCACACGGTTCTTGAGGTGTTTCTGTATTTGTGCTCAACTCCAAATAAGGGACACAACGTACAGAGTACGACGTATTCTTGAGTACTACTCGGGAGACTGGAAGTCCCATCAGGCCAGACTAAAGGAGGCCATCGAACAGATTCAGAGGCGTATTGTTAGATTTGTGAACTGTCTGTTCGATAAATACAACAGCGTTGCAGGAATGCCCCCTGAGCTTTGATGGGAATCCTAGGAAGGAAAAAGGTGATCTTTTCACGAGTTGGTACTGAGCAATTTTAGTAACCAGTATTTGTGACAGACTTCAGAACAAAGTTACTGCCTGTATCGTTCATCTCTTGTAACGCCATAGAGAACGAAATATTAGAGATTATGACTCGTTTCAAGTCATACAGGAAATCATTTACCATGCTGCGTTTGACAATAGGACAGGAAAGAAAATGACTACCAACGGCTCAAAATCCCTTCTGATATGCGTTGTACCGTGGCTGGCTCTGTAAGTATGTAGTTGTAAATACAGATATCGACGGGATGTAGCTTCATTTTTTTTTTTAAATTAGTAAGTCTTTCTGCTGGTTTTATGCTGTCGTCCATTTTTTCGTATCTTGTGCTGATGTCTTCGTTTCCACGTAATTGCTACACTCAGTATATTCTACAGGCTCTTCCTCGCATTATAGTTTTAATCTTATAATACAGAGCGTTCGGAAATTTCCGTTACAAACTGCTAGGACTCGTAAAGGGGAGTGACAACACAATATTTTCAAGAGGAAGCCATGCCTGGAAACGTATCGTTTCTGTTCTCCAGCCGTTTGAGAACATGTTTGCTAGGTAGGTTTCGATTGGTCAGTCATGGTGGGAGGTAGTTACGTCGGATTGACTACTTAATTTGACGTCTGTCCTACCTCGCTGACCTGGTTCGTGCTTCATTAGCGTATCTATGAGTGTTGGAGCAACTAAGTCGTGTACTCGTTTCCAGAATGCACTGACATGACCCTTATGCATGGCGTATTTCAGGTTATGAAGATCGTTACGCACAACGTCTGACTCCATCGCATACCCTTTTCGCCACAATTACGTAACGGCTCCGAGAAAGAGGTTCCTTCACCGTCAGCAGGCGTAACAGTGGTGCTCCGAGAAGACGCCGCACACCTGAATTGGAAGGGGCCGTACTGCATTACGTTGAAGAGAACCCGTCAACGAGTACACGAACAATTGCCTGTGCATGGTATGTTGTGGGTGACCAACAACTACATCCATACCAAATCCAACACTCCATGCCACCTCCAACACTTACAGGCACCTGAAAGAGGCTCTGAACCAGGTGAGACACGCAGGACAAACGTCAAATGACATCAGTCGATCCGTCCTAAGCACCCTCCACCATGACTACCCTGTTGCAAACCCTACCTAGCAAAACATATTTACAAACGGCTTTAACACGCAGATGGTACGTTTCCGGACTTGGGTTCCTATTCAAAATATTGTGTAGTCACTCCCCTCTACAAGACCTAGCAGTTTGTAACGGGAATTTCCAAACACCTCGTATTATAATCTTTACTGGTGCAGTTATTATCATGCTATACTTTTCCGACCAAAAATCTCTGTGCTCTTTCCACTTCTCTTGACTAACTCTCATGAAGCTTAGCTTCGACCTGCTGATTTCCATTTTCAGGTTACCCAGTGTCCCTACAACGTTCAGACAGCCAACATTCTCACCACGGCTCATGGAACGTTAGCGTTATTCTTCCTCCTGATATACCCACACTGAAATTCGAACGGTGGACTAATTTACTTTCGGAATTTCTTGAAAAGAAAATGGTTCCGCTGGCTCTGAGCACTATGGGACTTAACTTCTGAGGTCATCAGTCCCCTAGAACTTAGAACTACTTAAACCTAACTAACCTAAGGACATCACACACATCCATGCCCGAGGCACGATTCGAACCTGCGACCGTAGCGGTCGCGCGGTTCCAGACTGTAGCGCCTAGAACCGCTCGGATACTCCGGCCGGCTCTTGAACAGAAACTTGTCGTCTTGAGATTATTTTAGAGCAGGGGTTCCCAACAAAGTTTTCTCGACGATCCCCTCATCGAGTATGATTGGTACCTTGTCATATCACAGTATCAAGTCCCTAAAAAAGCCAAATTAAGAGTCTTTTTATGTGTTTGCTATTTTTGGTACTCTGAAAAAACACTGACATATTCATTATTGAAAAAAATTAGTTACAAATTTTTCAGTTTAGCCATAATTGTTATTGTTAAATTTTTGATTACTGCTCAAAATCTTTGTCTGCAAATCTGGGTGTTTAGTATAAGAAACTTCTTAAAAAAATAGAGTGTGCTAGTGTTAGTTGGCTCTAGGAAGAGGCTAGATGCAGAAGTTAGCATTCGCTAAAGCTCTGCTCATGCAGGAAACGGCCAAAACAAAACAAAAAAAGTTATCACACGAAATATATTTAATATATTTTTTTATTCTAACAGCATCTTGCGGACTCCTCTGGCATATCTCGCGGACCACCTGTTGGGAACCACTGATCTAGAGTGTCCTAGGGACACACTTTATGTGGGTTCCTTTACCTCCTGCATCCTCATACCCCTGATTGTTTCTTACTTTAAAAGTAATTTTCCATTACAAGCGTAAGAGTTTGCCCCTTTCAGCGCCAGTGGCTTGTTTGGACATTCAGATGCCAGAATGAGAGATTCCTTGTAGTCTTCAGAAGCTATAGCTCAAGATTTAGTTAAAAAAAAAAAAAAAAAAAAAAAAAAAAAAAAAAAGCAGAAGCGAGATTCGAATTCGGAATCATGGGTATTTAAGTATTGCTAATTTAATAGTTAAAAGACAGTATGCATACTCATTAATTAAATTACTTTGCATCGTAAAATGAGCATCTAACAATAAAATATATACTGCCACACACAAGTGGAATAAGATCCACAGTTAAAATCCATATTAAAGTGCAAATGGTAATTATGGGTAGCTCCTAGCGTGGCAAAGTAATTTTAATTAATGACCACGCATACTGCATTTTAACTACTAAATTTTGGTACTGGTTACGCGTGTACCCTAGCTACAGTGCCATCTGCTGTCTCAGTTATTTTTGTAAATATCACACACATCTAGATCATCACCAGCACTTATTATGTATCTACATGTATAATTTGACGTTCATCGTAATGTTTTATGGTGTGTATGGCTGGTGTGCATGGCGGTTAATCATGAAAATATTTATTTATCCTATGTAGCACTAGGCCTTTTATAGATTTAGCTTCACTAAACTGAACTTAGTTGGTTACACCCTGTTTTGGTCTGTAGCAGATCTGGAAGATGGCAGTAGCCGAAACCGATAATAGTGAAGTGTAAAAGTTTTTGTGTGATCAAGGCGGATCAGTAACATAAAGCGTCACAATATGATCACCGAATCATTTTCAGACATTATGTGTTCAATTGATAAAGATTGTATATTGTTATTATCTTTTCCTTAAAAAATGTGTGGCTCGTGCCTTGAAGCAATTGAAGGAGGTCCGTTAACAGCCTCCTAAGTGGCTTAGTGCTGCCAATCAGTAATATTAACTTTTTTTATTTGAGTAAAACAAGTCATGATTTGGCATCACGATATAAGTAATCCTGTTGAATGCTCTAAGTATCAATGTATGTTCCTTAAATGATGTTAATAAATGTTTTGTAAATATATTTCCTAGTGGCTTTCCACTCAAGGATCACTGACTTCAAGCTATCCCACTCTAAAGGTTTTAAAAGGGTCGTTAGTTCCAAAGTAATTCCATCTACCTTCAGCAATCCCCAATCCCAAGCCCCCACCCCCTCCACCCTCTTTTCCTGCCAGTCCCCTATGAGTGAGTAATTTTTTCTCCGGTACACTTACAATAGAAAAATACATGGACTATCAGCTCGGAGACCATGGCTGCGGTTACCCTTGACGCTGCATTACAGACAGGAGCGCCTGCGATGGTGTACTCAACGACGAACCTGGGTGCTCGAACGGCGAAACGTCATTTTTTCGGATGAATCCAGGATCTGTTTACAGCATCATGATGGTCGCATCCGTGTTTGGCGACATCGCAGTGAACGCACACTGGAAGCGTGCATTCGTCATCGCCATACTAGCGCATCACCCGGCGTGATGGTACAGGGTGCCATTGGTTACACGTCTCGGTCACCTCTTGTTCGCACTGACTGCACTTTGAAAGTGGACGCTACATTTCAGATGTGTTACGACCCGTGGCTCTACCCTTCATTCGATCCCTGCGAAACCATACATTTCAGTCGGATAATGCACGACCACATATTGCAGGTGCTGTACGAGCCTTTCTGGATACAGAAAATGTTCGACAGCTGCCCTGGCCAGCACATCCTCCAGATCTCTCACCAATTGGAAACGTCTGGTCAATGGTGGCCGAGCAATTGGCTCGTCACAATACGCCAGTATACACTGTGGTATCGTGTTGAAGCTGCATGGGGAGCTGTACCTGTACACGCCATCCAAGCTCTGATTGACTCAATGGCCAGGCGGATCAAGGCCGTTATTACGGCCAGAGGTGGTTGTTCTGGGTACTGATTTCTCAGGATCTATGCACCCAAACTGCGTTAAATTGTAATCACATGTCAGTTCTAGTATAATATATTTGTCCAATGAATACTCGCTTATCATCTGCATTTCTTCTTGGTGTAGCAATTTTAATGGCTACTTGTGTAGTTCCAACGCTTCCGTACATAGTTCTTTTACTAATGCAGCATACAATTTCAAGTGATATTTTTATCGTTAATTAATAGCGAGAGCAACAGTATCAACTGCTAGCACCACATAGAAAATCAGAGATAAAAATTCTCCGTAAAATTCTGAGGCCGGAAACATGAAAATATGAAATATGTGAGCAGTAACAAAAAACTATGTAGGAAGTTCCGAAACCTTTCACACACTACTCGAAAAGAAGTTCCATTCTCGTTAGAGGTATAAAAAACAATGGATGTAAGCAAAAGTATCTCATTACTTCAACAACAAAGAGAACTGTAACAGGATGGACAGTTCCTGAGCTTGGGGGACAGGAACAGCACACCAGGGAACAGACATCGGCCATAGCCCTGCTTGATCACCCTTCGGCAGCAGCAAGACGCTTCCGTGACTCTGTTCCCGGTGACAGCACCCTGGGGCCATCCTACGAGAAACCTCCCCGGCTTGAGCGACTTCCAAGTGCCGATGTCCGCTGTCGACTACGAGAACAGCCGCGGACATGGCCGCCGTTGTCGCATATCGCTCAGCGCCACATACAAACGCAGCTAGAAGCACCTGCATTTAAGCCTCCTGCATTTAAGCCTCACACGGACCATCTAACTACTGGGCAGCAGTGTGACTGACGTGCGGTCCGTATTGTTCAGTGTCGTATCGATGACACTACCGCCTCTACGATCGCCAGGCTCCGAACCCCTGTCCGCCGCCTGAGCATCCAGGCCCGCAGGTGGTCTACCACCTTCTGGGGACTTCGACTTGAGGTACCGGCCGTCCCACGGGGCGTGGTGCAGGCTCACACGTTCACCGAGCACCAGCTGCGCTGGGGCGGCAGGACAAGAGCCGGAAAACGAGAGCCTTCCCTTGATACGGCAGCCTGTGCGCAGTCGACCGCTCACCGCTGTCACCTTGATAACGTGCCAGAGCTGAAGCTGAACGATGTATTCGCTTGGCTCGCCATCCGTGATAGTAACTCTACTCCAGTCATTGTAAACAAACGGCAATAAATCTATTCTTGTACCTGCGAGATGACTTCTGCTGCTGCACCTGCATCCATCTCCGACAGAGAATCGCCACCCACACCCAGCTATTCTGCTACACTCGACATACAACGAAAAAAAAACTTGGAAACTCGTAAAGGCCTATCAGAATTTGTTCTTTACCGTACTGCTCAACGACCTACTCACCGAAGCCATTGCACTTATTCTCCTGTAATTTATCGGATCCATCCCACTCTCTTTCTTACATAAAGTGACAATACATGACATTCTTGGATACTTCATCGGTTTGCACCGCTTTATTAAAAATAGTTATTGTTCTGCTACTACTTTAAATCTTCTGTACTTCAATAATTCCATTACTATATCACCAGGAACGTCTGTCTCTCCATTTTGTAGGCCTGATAAACTTCACTGTAAGCCACTTCTTCCAAAGGATAAGTCTCGTCTTCATTCTGCTCTTATCGAAACTCTTCCCTATCCTCTGTGAGAAGATCTTTAAAATGTGCCTTCCATTCAGAAATGGTAATGATTGTAGCTCTCTTCTACCTTTAGCAAGGCCTCTCACTTGACTTTTTGACTCGGATAACCGTTCTCTTTACTTTTCTCCTAATTTTGTTGTAGTGATCTCCATCTTCCTGCCTTTTAGAGCTTCACTATTTCTGGTAAGCATACTTCTTTTCTTCAGTCCTTTTTCATAATGCCTGACTCATCTATCAGCGCCCATCCTTCTTCCTCCTCTGCAGCTCCCAGTAAACATGATGTTAAATCCCCATATAGTGATGCAGTTCCGCCCTTTTCCATTCTTAGTTTCTGCTCAGCTGGTCTCTGCTATAGATTCCGTGTACTTCAATCCTGAAAGAAGACGTACATTTAGACGTAGCGTTTCGATAGTACTTCTCCTTCTTCCATTTTAGCATCTTTCCATATTAGGGAGTTTATGACTCTTCTCAGTACCAACATGATTATCCGTTCCACATTCTGACCCTCTAAACACACTCACATCCTGATATATCGATATTCTGTCCTACTTGGCAACTACTCAATCTATAACTGACCTTAAATTCCTAGGCGGTTGAAGCCATGTATACTTATGGACGCCCTTATGTTGGAAAAAATCTTTCATAATTTGACGTTGCGTCTTATAACATACTTCAGTTAGTCTGCTCCCATTGTTATTAAATGTTCCCACCAAATTTTCCATCCACAGTGTTATTTAGTCGAGACGCAACTCTACTGTTTAAGTCCCCCCCAAAACAGACAGTTTTTGCTGTGGAGAAGTTGACTCAAATAATATCCCAAAGGCAGTCAAAATATTCCTGTTTATCGGCAATGGTAGTATAGTCACAGGGAGCCTGTGTTGCAGTTAGAACCGGTTCAGTAACAAATATTTCAATCACCAACTACAAGAACCTCTGATTAAGCACGCCCAAACCTTTATTATTCCTTTTCATCTGTTCTTTACCAAAACAGAAACCCGAGCCTTAGCTTGTGAGCCTGTGTCAACACTCCTCCATGTATACTGGTATTTCTTAAGATTTTCACTGCTACTACCTTTCTTGTTCGTCTCTGTGGAAACTATATACACTACTGGCCATTAAAATAGCTACACCACGAAGATGACGTGCTACAGACGCGAAATTTAACCGACAGGAACAAGATGCTGTGATATGCAAATCATTAGCTTTTCAGAGCATTCACACAAGGTGGGCGCCGGTGGTGACACCTACAATGTGCTGACATGAAGTAAGTCTTCACCCGATTTCTCATACACAAACAGCAGTTGACCGGCGTTGCCTGGTGAAACGTTTTTGTGATGCCTCGTGTAAGGGAGAGAAATGCGTACCATCACGTTTCCGACTTTGATAGAGGTCGGATTGTAGCCTATAGTGATTGCGGTTTATCGTATCTCGGAACTGCTGCTCGCGTTGGTCGAGATCAAATGACTGTTAGCAGAATATGGAATCTGTGGGTTCTGGAGGGTAATACGGAACGCAGTGCTGGATCCCAATGGCCTCGTATCACTAGCAGTCGAGATGACAGGCATCTTATCCGCATAGCTGTAAAGGATCGTGCAGCCACGTCTCGATCTCTGAGTCAACAGATGGTGACGTTTGCAAGACAAAACCATCTGCACGAACAGTTGGACGACGTTTGCAGCAGCATGGACTATCAGTTCGGAGACCATGGCTGCGGTTACCCTTGGCGCTGCGTCACAGACAGGAGCGCCTGCGATGGTGCACTCAACGACGAACCTGGGTGCACGAATGGCAAAACGCCTTTTTTGCGGATGAATCCAGGTTCTGTTTACAGCATCATAATGGACGCATCCGTGTTTGGCGACATCACGGTGAACGCACATTGGAAGCGTGTATTCGTCATCTCCATACTGGCGTATCACTCGGCGTGATGGCATGGGGTCCCTTTGGTAACATGTCTCGGTCACCTCTTGTCCGCATTGATGGCACTTTGAACAGTAGACGTTACATTTCATATGTGTTACGACCCGTGGCTGTGCCCTTCAGTCGATCCCTGCGAAACCATACATTTCAGCAGGATAATGCACCACTGCATGTACACGGCGTCCAAACTCTGACTCAATGCCCAGGCCTATCAAGGCCGTTATTACTGCCAGAGGTGGTTGTTGTGGGTACTGATTTCTCAGGATCTATGCATCCAAATCGCGTGAAAATGTAATCGCATGTCAGTTCTAGAAAAATATATTTGTCCAATGAATACTCGCTTATCATCTGCATTTCTTCTTGGTGTTGCAATTTTAATGGCCAGTAGTGTATCTACTTCCTGTATCTCAATCTCTGATACCACCTGTTGTAATTTACTGCTCAATCCGTGAATGTTGCACGTTACAAGTCGAATGGTCGTTCTACGTCGCTGCCTTTTTCCATGAGATCCAGTGGTACCTTCTTTCTTTTTGACACCCGTACTGCCCGGCCTGCAGCAGAACCTCTAACGTGGAGAACCAGGGGGCTTTCCCCTTGGGCATACCCTCATCCTAGAGCAACCGTTATCAACCCTTCTTACACCTGAGTGCAACCAGCCATTAGCTGTTACTCCCACCTTCCCCCACTCTGTTATTTGTTGCCCCGCCCCCTGTCCTTATCACCAACTTAAGCACCTAACTAAGCTGCAGAATGAATGAATTTCCTCGGAACACTTTTATTTTTAAAATGGTGAAAGATGAATCATATTTAGTTTGTGTATGTGTGTGTGTTTTAGAATGAATGACGAAGAAATTCGCGGTGTATCGCAATTGCTACCCACAACTCATTCTCACAAAGGAAAGCTAACCCTTCACAGTGAGGATAGACACTTGTTACAAAACATACTTCCCTCGCATTACTCCTCTTTATTGGGGCAGTCGCTTGAACTGCACCCTGCAACCTCATTTAAAATAAAACACTTTCAGACATGTGCAGTATACTAACTGTTGGTAAATCACTTCATTGCAACACGCCTTACTTCTGAATGGACAGAGATTGGACAACTAGAGGCTGTTAATGCTTTGCGCTAACCACTCTAATAATAATAATAATAATAATACAATTGTGTACAGCACTGTAGTATCTTTTATGTAGTTCCTGCTATGTCGTGCTATCAATTAATTAATTTACCTGTTTGGCAGCGAGTAATGAAGCAATGTCTGGACTACTGCAGGTCTACCACTACCTAAAACTTGGAGAAGACATGTTCTTGAGATATTTAGCATTTTTACGTATGTGTCTCACTTTTATCATCAGCGAGGTACGGGGCAAGGCACAGCATATATGTGTAGTGGCTGGACAATGTGAGGAACCTCTAACCTCCCCCACATTAATGGTACCAATTGAGAAAAAGTGCCCGCCGGAGTGGCCGTGCGGTTTAGGCGCTACAGTCTGGAATCGCTACGGTCGCAGGTTTGAATCCTGCCTCGGGCATGGATGTGTGTGATGTCCTCAGGTTAGTTAGGTTTAAGTATTTCTAAGTTCTAGGGCACTGATGACCTCAGCAGTTGAGTCCCATAGTGCTCAGAGCCATTTGAACCATTTGAGAAAAAGTAACTACTGATAACTTACATAATCACTATTAGAGTTTTACAAAAATTTGTTAATAGTAGTTATCTTTTGAAAATAATTTTGTTTTGTGAGTGAAACAGAACCGAATTGTTTACTTTTTACTCCTCAGAAAATTTCATTTTGCCCCTCAGACTGGGAACCTCTGCCCTAGAGAGAGTGCCTTCACAGCGTCCTTGCAATTCCTCTTCCCATCGCCTCTATACTATCCCTAAAATCGCAGTTATTTCATCAGGCAGTGAAACGTCCCTTTGAAAAATTGTACAAGACTGGTCTATGTGAAACGTCCTCTTTGAACAATTATACACGACTGTGCTTAAACTGACACACAATATTTTTAGCGCAACGCAATCTGACTTCCAAAAATCCCTACGAAAGAATGGCCCTGACTAACATTAACCTATACGTTTCACAAATCACTTCACAAAAATCTTCGTTACTCAAGCTACTGCAATACAGCGAGCGCCACTACTGCCAGCTAAATAAAAGATTCAAACTACTGAAGGCACTAACTACTGATAGGCATAGTTGGCAAATGAAAGATTTTAATACAGAACAAACAATGTATTTGCCTTAATAGTCATAATATATATATATCAGTTCGTGACACCAATTCTTACAAATTTCAAAATACCACCATCTCTCTCCCCACGTCCACCACTGCTGGCGGCTCACCTCCAACTGCGCAACGCTACGCGCTGTTAACATCCAGCTGCCGCTGCTCAACACTACAATGACAGACAACAATGCAAACTAAACACAGACTGCGCACAGCACAGCCAGTGATTTTTCATACCGAGCGATAAGCGGCGTTTCCAATAAGAAAACCTAAACAGCCTACTTACAGCAGCTCCGCCGTTCTGATTGTCTCCAGTCCCAGCCTTCGCTGCCATTGAAGTCTTCACCGTATCCTGGCAGGGCAAAAACTGGGAATTCGTGATAAGTTCCTATGGAACCCAACTGCTGAGGTCATCAGTCCTTAGGCTTACACACTACTTAATCTAACTTAAACTCACTTACGTTAAGGACAACACACACGCCCATGCCCGAGGAAGAGTCGAACCTCCGACGGGAGGAGCCGCGCAAATCGTGGCAAGGCGCCTCAAACCTCACGGCTACTCCGCGCGGCCCTGGCAGGGCTCACGAGGTGCTATCACTCGGATCAGGCGAACAGAGGCTTTTTAAAGATGTGTTATTCCTTCGATTCCCCTTTTCCTCAAGCGGGCTTGGAACCAACTACGGCGGAGTTAATGTTACAAATGCGTGATTAAATTTTTAAGGGATTTGGGGATACAGTGGATGGGCACTCTCAGTTCACAGAGCAGAAATAGTGGCTGGGCGTCTAGTCCGAATCACGGGCACGTCACTCCGCGCTGTTGCAACTCTTTGCTAGAGCTCATCAACCGGAGTGGCTGGCAAGTGGGACTGCATCAATCTCTCGGGAACACATGTCCTGATGTTTTCAGTGGATGAGAGATATGGAGGACGGGTTGGCTGGGGCAACGGTCGAAAGCACTCTGCATGACGTAGGCCAACACTGCACGAATAGCATGCGGTCTTGCGTTATCTTGTTGAAAGATAACGTTGTAGAGCCCCCGAAATCAGGGCACAGCCATCACCCTCAACGCATCAGAAATGCAACGGCTGCTGTCTGAGTTAGCTATGCGAACCAGAGCACATCGTCCAGTATGCTCAGGGCCACCCAATATCGTCACGCCAGGTGGCTGGGCCCGTGTTGCGACATCGGTTCTCCTGCTGTGTGGTGAACCGCATCCACCGTAAGAGGTGAAGATGCGTCACTCCCGTATCTAGTGATGTCATTGGCTGGCACGTGAAGATGAGTTTGCAACTATGGTCGCCGTGTCAACAGACCTTGCTGCGCCTGAGGTCGTCGCATTGTACGTATGTATACATGTCTAGCTGCCAAACAAGGCCATTTCCCGGCTCAAGGTACGTGACGCTGCCGTATGCCTTGCAGGGCAAAGTGGACAGTATCATCGTCCTCTCACGCGCTAGTTGCGTGGTGCCGTTGTGATCCTACATGACGTTGAAAATGGTCCTCTGGAAAACATTGATTACATACACTACTGGCCATTAAAATTGCTACACCACGAAGATGACGTGCTACAGACGCGAAATTTAACAGACAGGAACAAGATGCTGTGATATGCAAATGATTAGCTTTTTAGAGCATTCACACAAGGCTGGCGCCTGTGGCGACACCTACAAAGTGCTGACAGGAGGAAAGTTTCAAACCGATTTCTCATACACAAACAGCAGTTGACCGGCGTTGCCTGGTGAAATGTTGTGGTGATGCCTCGTGTAAGGAGGAGAAATGCGTACCGTCACGTTTCCGACTTTGATAGAGATCGGATTGTAGCCTATCGCGATTGCCGTTTATCGTATCACGACATTGCATCTCGCGTTGGTCGAGATCCAATGACTGTTAGCAGAATATGGAATCGGTGGGTTCAGGAGGGTAATACGGGACGCCGTGCTGGTTCCCAACGGCCTCGTATCACTAGCAGTCGAGATGACAGGCATCTTATCCGCATGGCTCTCACGGATCGTGCAGCCACGTCTCGATTCCTGAGTCAACAGATGGGGACGTTTGCAAGACACAACCATCTGCAAGAACGTCCGACGACGTTTGCAGCAGCATGGACTATCAGCACGAAGACCATGGCTGCGGTCATCCTTGACGCTGCATCACAGGAGCTCCTGCGATGGTGTAATCAGCGACGAACCTGGGTGCATGAATGGCAAAACGTCATTTTTTTCGGATGAATCCAGGCTCTGTTTACAGCATCGTGATGGTCTCATCCGTGTTTGGTGACATCGCGGTGAACGCGCATTGGAAGCGTGCATTCATCATCGCCATACTGGCGTATCACCCGGCGTGATGCTATGGGGTGCCATTGGTTACACGTCTCGGTCACCTCCTGTTCGCATTGACGGCACTTTGAACAGTGGACGCTACATTTCAGATGTGTTACGACCCGTGGCTCTACCCCTCATTCGATCCCTGCGAAACCCTACATTTCAATAGGATAATGCACGACCGCATGTTGCAGGTCCTGTACTGGCCTTTCTGGATATAGAAAATGTTCGACTGCTGCCCTGGCCAGCACTTTCTCCAGATCTCTCTCCTATTGAAAAGTCTGGTCAATAGTGGCCTAGCAACTGGCTCGTCACAATACTCCAGTCACTACCCTTGATGAACTGCGGTATCTTGTTGAAACTGCATGGGCAGCTGTACCTGTACACGCCATCCAAGCTCTGTTTGATTCAATGCCCAGGTGTATCAAGGCCCTTATTACGGTCAGAGGTGGTTGTATTTGTATTACACTCGTGCGACCCCAACAAACGCGACCGGCAACATCGCGGGCAGCAAACCGCAGTCTCGAATGACCACCAACCTGCTGCTGCCGAGTTCCGACAAACAAAGAACACCCTAAAGCAATTTCTGAACGACGTACCCGCTGTGTTCTCCTTCTTTCTAAACAGGACGCAGATGGCGTTACTTCTGCCTGCTTTGTGCGACTGCTTCTCCGAAACATTAATCACTTCCATATTCAAACTTGTGGTGCAGTTCATGCCAGTCTGAAGTTTGTTGTACGTGGCCTTTTTGTGGTCGCAGTATTAGTTACCAGCAGTCTACTTTAAGACCTGCCGAATTGCAACAGTTCACTAACCATCATCGTATAACTTGCGTCTGGACCACGAAAATGACACAAGGAAGCATATGGAAGCATACCAGCAGACATTTTTCCCTCGTTCCGGGGGAACGTGGCGGGGAGCAGATAGTGCTGCAGTATCGGTAGGAGACAGCTACCGCTACGGTCTGTGCTGCGGCTTCCAGATTACATACGTGTACACTAACAGGGACGTGTGGCATGTGCAGCTCATCGGAGGTTAAACAAGTTAGCGTGAGTTTTTAATCTGAGCCCGGTCGCATGATTAGTCCTTTGTGAAGCTCTGTTTGTGTATTCAGGCAGCAATTAGAGGCGACGTCGCGGTACAGGGAGGGGTGGGGTGGGCTGGAGGGTGTTGTGTAATGACTGCGGCGCACCCCTGCTGTGGCCGGAGCCAAAGGGGGAACCAGCGCCCCAAAGCACCCTCCGCCCACCCCTCTGCCGCGACACAACTCCCACAGGAGCCGTGGGTACGTTCCGTGCCTCGCAGTCAACGGAAAGCGTTACAGGAATTCAGTGGTCGGCATTCCTCTTCACAGATCCCTTATGTTACTTGCTTCAGTGCAATGAAGAATGCACACACTGAAAAAACGTTAACGCCTAGACCTACAGAATCAGCCGTGCTAGAAACTATAATAATGGTGCTTGATCCGATTCTCTTCATGAAGATGAGTGTCTCAGAGATGTATTTATAGGCAGGCTTTGTCATACTCAGTACGTCAGTGCTAATATGTCTTATGCTGTTTCGTGCGGCGTCAATCCACAGTGCGGTCAGAATCTTTCGGAACTTCTGGCCATAAAATGGAAGGAGAGTATGCTATACTGTCCGAAACGCTGAGGCCACACTGCGAACCGACGCGGCATGACCCAAGATGATTATACTACTTTTCATACTACTGCTACGGGAGTCTACTAAATCAGCCAGAAATAATAGACGTGCCTAACGATTGCTTCCGACCACACCTGGTACATACGTTACAAAGCACAAATCTCTGGTAGGGCTGAACTAAGTGAAACATTTATCGAAATCAAAATACTTTGATATGGGAGTTCTTCACGATAGTAGATTAGAACCAATGTTGTTCCTCATATACATTAATGACTTTCGCGGTGATGTTAGTCAAATGGTTCAAATGGCTCTAAGCACATGGGACTTAACATCTGAGGTCATCATTCTTGTAGACTTAGAACTACTTAACCTAACTAACCTAGCGACATCACACACATCTATGACCGAGGCAGTACAGAACCTGCGACCGTACCAGCATCGCGGTTCTGGACTGAAGCGCCTAGAACCTCTCGGCCTCAGCGGCCGTCTAATGTTAGTCATAGGGCAAAAATTCTTTTTGTCGATATCAGCAACATTATATTCACTAAAAATGCGAGAGAATTTCTTGAAAAGAAAGCAAATGAGACCCTCAGTGACATTTATAATTTTCGTATGCATTTAAGTTACATCGAAAATAAAAAAAACGAATTCAGTTCGAAGAATGAAAATGACGTTAAATTAAATGTAAATAGCATCTCTGTAGGCTGCGTAAGAAGCGTCAAACTATTGGGAATAAACAGTTATTCCCAGGTGAAGTGGTGTCAATATTTCAACACAAGACGCTAGCAAATATGATATCATTACCATCTTATATGCATTGATTCCTGTCATCAGCGTGAAACAGGCAGGCAGCGCCTTCTTCAAAGGTGCTGTTTATACATATACTCAATTCATAGTTCTTTTTTTAAATCTTCAGATTTCAACTACACCCTTTAAATACAGTTAACAATCAGATCCGCATGTAACAGAACATAACTATAGCGGAAACAGCTCAAGCCATCACCGTTGAACAAGATTCAGAGTGAACTTACATTTACCGAGCAAGATTAAACTATAAACTCGATACAACATTTCCAGTTGGGCAATAAATTTGGTCAATAAACTCTCTAGATACATTGGAGAGGTAACTACAACAAACTTATTTAAAAATGTATTTAAAAAGACTTGTTAATCAATACAGTATATCGACTAAAGTATCACATAACAATGAGCAGAGCTTTGGTAAAGAATTTAATATAGGTAAATAATAATGAAGCACGTTTGTGATTTCACTATGCTCTTTCTGACTACAATGTATCTTTTTCCCACAAAACCCTACACCAAATCTGTATAATGGTTAAAACTAATATCTCATACTCTTTTTGAACTCAACAGCTCAGCCATTGCGGAGTTACGTTGATTCAATTTTTGTAGTCAACAAATGGGACGTTGGGGTGCACACAATGGAAAGAAAGTATTATCGCCATGGTCCTGACGTCGGCTCATAGCGTGTATAGTGTGTGCAGTGAAGGTATTAAGAAATGAACAATACGAATAACACTAGCTGTTTACGTTAACACAAAATTGTTTTGCAAGTGTGTATAAACATAATAGTATTTGCACACTAGGTATGAACTGAATGAGGTTGTGCAGTTTTTAAGAGACTGGCTTCGTTTCCTGGAGGATTTAGGCTCTAATCTCCATCTGAGCATCTCGATTTAGGCAGCCGTGATGGCTGCTGCTGTAAGGCCACGAACGACTATGTGCTCCATTCTTGTCAAATTAGACATGTAATTATGTAAACCCTTGTGTAAACGAATACTTTTAGTGCTTAATCTGTAATATCATGCCCGAATAAAATTGTTGGAAAAGCGACCCACTGATGAATAAAACCAATCTGTCCAATACCCTAGAGAAAGTGACCCACGGATGAACTATCATTGCTGCTACTACTGCCGCTTGGACATAGGACAAAGATAAAGTTAAATGAAGCTTCGAGCATTGACAGGTCTTGTGCTTTTATTTCAGTGATTACAAAATAAAGTTAAATCGCGGAAAATATCAACGTGACACTGCTGGTGTGTGATGCACCCCCCCCCCCCCACTTCCCCCATTGCTTCTGAATGTATGTACTGATTTCAGGGTTACCAACTGTCCGGTTTTCAAGTAAAAACTATGGTGTCCCGACCGGATGTCAAAAGTCCGAGTTTCGGGCCTCATTAAATTAGACTAAAATCATATTTACTAGTTTCATTTTTTTAAATTTTTTACAGAAGTTAAATAATGAAAGCTTTTCAATTTGATTATTCTTTGGTTTCAATATTTTGTATCAGATTGTGTCACTAGTTGGGAGCACTGTGGATTTGTTGCAATGGATTCCAATGTATTTTAATATAGGCTGGCGCGTTCATTTGTTCGACAAGCTTTGTCAAGGAGGTAAAAGAAGCTTTGTATTTTTGTGACTCCGCTGTGTCCATTGTCGTCCATTGCCGTAAAGTTATTTGAAGACCGCTCCAATGAGAACGGAGTAGGATAGACAGGCCAATAATAGCTTGTGCTTTCTTATTATAGCTCCATGTCACCTCCATGTTGGCAATAAAGCACAGTTACAGTATCAGTTTATGTGTATTTGTTCTTCTGCACAGTTATATAGCGCAAAAAACAACATGTAAAACAAGCACTGACGATATCGCACTTTCATTTTATTATCGATGCTTTCAATAAAGACCTACTAATTTTAAAAGGAATACAGCTGTCGAACAAATGAACGCGCCAGGTATACCGATCGTTGCGGGTGGCCGATTGATGTAGTGCAGTATTTTGTCGCAGCTGTATTAGGTGAACAGCACACAGCATGCGCTTGTTTTAAAATTGAAGTGTTTAAGAACAGCACTGTAGTCACTGAGTGATACTTGTACATATATAACATTGTTTGATAGTGAGCATCTCAAAAGTTGTGGGCTATAAATAAGCGCCGTGAGTGAATATACCGAATATTGTTACACATGTCGGGTAAGTTTTACAGTGAAATACGACTCAGTGAAATCGATGAGAAATCATGCCAATACCAAGACTCACATTGATAAGGTGCAGGATGTGTTAAGAAACTCCACTGTTCAAAGGTAGTTCGTGCCAATGGAAACTAGTAAGGAAGAGGAAGCGTCAGCGACGGAACTAATACTAACATATCATAAATGAAACATCATCACAGTTACCTTTCACAGCAGTGTGAAAATGCTCTAGCTCGCTTTTTGGTTTCAAGATTCGAAACTGTCATCCAAAATTCACTGTGCAATGACTGAAGCTGAAGCTGTAGTAGAGAATGCGTTGGCTCCACTTTCTCTGCAACAGTCTGAAAATTTTGGTACATCTCATTTTCGACTGCACATGATCCTTCAAATAAAGGCAATATGAAATTATTTCCAGTTGCTATCTGCTACTTCGATCAAAAATAGGACCGACTTCAGCTGTTAGAGATTTTTTTTACGAAGGCGCTGACGAAACATCAACTTCTATAGCCAAGAAGCTTAAAGAGAGCGTCATTAAGACTGGTCTTTCAGGATCGCAATTAGTTGCTTACGGTGCGGACAATTATTCTGCCAGTTATGGGAAAAAACAATCAGTTTTTGTGGAGATGAAAAAATGTTTGAAGCACCACATCTTATGGTAGGATATCGTCACACGCACATACTGCACATATTGCGAAATATGGAATAAAACTACTGCCATACGATGTTCAATCATTAATGGTTAAGATATTAATGAGCTTTCTTCAAGCGTGAAAAATGTGAGTGAGCTGAAAAACTTTTTTGGGTTCGTGCAGTCAGAGCACTCCACACTAATCCGGCATTTTCCCAGGCTATTGTTGACTCTTTTTACTGCTGCAGACAGATTGCTCCACTACTGGCTATTGTTGAAGTCATATTTTTTTAAACCAGGGTAAAGATAATACTGCCAAACGTATTTGGACATTCGTACCCCGTGAAAACGGCAGTAAAATGGATAATGAAGTAACACTCCCAGCATTTTCATTTCTTTGTCCAAAATGTTATGCATTTATTTAATACAATCATAAAACAAATGTAACGTTATTGTATACAGGTAATTGAAATACATTGTGTATTCCTGAAGTAGCGTACAGAAATTATTAATAGAAAAAGAAATAATTTCTTGGGATTCAAGGTATAGCAAGAGCAGAAAAAATGTCCGCAGTATGACCAAGCAAACTTTGTTACAAAAGCTCAGAAAGTCTGTACAAGGACTCTGAAATATATCAGTGAAGATGAAATTTTCACGCTTAGCTCTCGTTAACTCTTGCAGAGGCCCTTAAAATGGAGATCATAATGAAACTTATAGATTACTTTAACATAAAGGTAAACTGTAACGAACTATTTTCTGAAAGATGTCTTCCCATTCATTAAGGACTTACCGAGATGCAAACACATAATTTTATGAAAGTTGTTCAACATGTACTAGCAAGGCCATTATACAATGTGTTTTAGAGCGGATTTTCAGTGTGATACTAAATATGTCGAACAATGAAAGAAACAAAGTGGAAATGGTGAAAGCCAAACTATTTGTGAATTTTAGCTGCGGTATGAAATGTGCTGAATTTGCTAAATCTGTCAAATCCGATAACGAGTAAAAACTTGTTGAAACTGTGAAGTCGGAAAAGGAGTATAACTTCAAAATAGAACTAGCAAAGAAACTAGAGACTCTCAGAAATGGCTGGATTCGCAGTATTAACATTAAATATCGTGTTAAATAAATGCACGCTTCCTCTTGTAGGGCCTATAATGCATATACTATGTAATGTGTTGTGGATAATAATAATAATAATAATAATAATAATAATAATAATAATAACAGTAACGTAATAATAATACATTTTTAAGCTGTCCGGCTTTGGCTCCGGTAAAAGTTGGCAACCCCTAAGTGATTCAACTCGGAAGACTATCATACACCCATATCCTTCATAATGTAAGTTGTTTGTTTCTATGTGCCATACAAGGAACGCGCATCATACATTTATAGATGTATGGGTGACGCATTTTTCTGCTAGATGGAATGCAAGAAAGAGTAGACCAATTTCAAACAGAAATAAACAAGACACACAGAAAGACATAAGTCACATTACAATAGGAGATGGAAAACAGACATTCATTCTCGTCATTACAATAGGTCGACCACAGTATTATCGCATCTGGAAGTGAGGGCGCTTCGGTCGGCTTATCGTGAATGTTTATCGTGATATTGTCCACCTCCGGTAGCTGAATGGTCAGCGTGACGGATTGTCAATCCTCTGGGACCTGGTTCGATTCCCGGCTGAGTTGGGGAATTTTCTCCGGCCAGGGACTGATTGTTGTGCTGTCCTCATCATCGTCCTATCATCCTCATCGACTGCAGGTCGCCGAAGTGGCGTCAAATTGAAAGACCGGCACCCGGCGAACCGTCTGCCCGACGGGGGGACCTAGCTGTACGATAAAATAAAAATAAATCGCACTTGATAGCATATGCAAAACTGTCTTGAAATCATCCACAGGGCGATGTGCTTCCCTCAGTCACCGTTGTACTTGTTTACTGTAACGTGGCAGCGTGTTTCTTATATCGGAATTTCACAAAGGAGTGGGAGGCCAGGTGCAGTAATATCGTGGTCGGGTAGGACACAGGAAACCTACAATCACGCCTGCAGTATTACACTTCACAAACAAACAGCCCCGCCATCAAAAGCAAACTGCATTGAGACACACACTGTATAGACTAAAAGCATCCCATTCTAGAACATAAATTATAAGAAGAACAAATAGTATCCAACAATGGGTAAGATATACAAAAAGTAGCTAGGCTCAATTACGAAATTAAAGTACAGAGAGAATCTACAGAGGCATAATACAAGATAATATACAAAGCAACAGACCGTGCATAAAGACAAGTACACCTACTAATTGCACAACACAGAAAATAAGGACAGGGTACAAAAACTACACATACATGAGTTCAAATGGTTCAAATCGCTCTGGGCACTATGGGACTCAACATCTTAGGTCATAAGTCCCCTAGAACTTAGAACTACTTAAACCTAACTAACCTAAGGACATCACACACACCCATGCCCGAGGCAGGATTCGAACCTGCGACCGTAGCAGCCCCGCGGTTCCGGACTGCAGCGCGAGAACCGCACGGCCACCGCGGCCGGCAATACATGAGTTGACATATAAAGTTGTAGACACTGTAAAGAAAGGTAGCGTCTACACGGCATATGAAACAAAAAGCATATCATAGAGCATTTGGACAAGCCACCACACATGAGGGTCAAATTTACAAGAAACAGGCAAATTCCAACTTCTTTGTCAAAGCTGCACTACAGTTTATATAGTAGAAATTTTGGAACAAAATATAAAGAACTTATCACGTGTTGGAAGTATGACACTAAACATTCCACATTTGCAGAATGCTTAAAATAACATACGCCTCATCTCACAAATATAGGGCAAGACAGGGTGCTCATCACAATAAATAATCACAACAAATGTGTCGCTCCAATGCAAAAGAACTGTCGTACCTAAAAAGCTGTAGAAGAGGACAAGTAACTAGTAATGAAATACAAAGGAGAAACGACTTACTACCATATCTAGGCAAAGTGACAAAATACTTACAGCAGATAATTATATTCCACACTAGGCAAGCTATGCAAAAGAAGAATAGCTTCATTAGAACAGCAGCAAGCATAAATGTGATGGACATCAAGATTTACCTGTGTACTGACTAGAACAGCGTAACGATCGAAACTAATTGTTGCTTATATCTACCCTGGCACAATATGTCCGTTAAAAATGCTACTCTTGAATTACACCGTATACTTATTTCAGGCTACTGACGATGGTCATTAAATTAAGAAGAAACGTGTCTGGTAAAATGATAATTTCATTTATTCAGTTGCAGTACCTCAGACAAAAGCCAAACGTTATTAATATTAAATACCAATATTAAAAAAAAGTTTTGCATCACCCCGTTTCCTACAACTCCTGACGATAGACGTTGACTATGGATATTATATCACAGTCACAGTCCCTTTGAATTTTCAGAGACGTCACTAAACCCATCCAAAGATGTAAAGAACCATGCATGAGAGGCGCCTATTACTTGGAGGGGGTCCGACAGCCGATCAGTTCCAGTCATTCCACCAGGAAGGAGGTACACGGCTCGTGTTGTCTGTAGTTCAACCAAGCCTGGACGGACTAAACCGCGGCTCGATCGCGACAGCGTTGTTACTTTGCGCCAGGAAGGGCTCTCAACAAGGGACGTGTCCAAGCGTCTCGGAGAGATCCAAAGTGATGTTGTTCGGACATGGAGGAGATACAGAGAGACAGCAACTGTCGATGACATGCCTCGTTAAGGCTGCCCAAGGGCTACTGCTGCAGTGATGACCGCTCGCAAGAACCCTGACAGCAACGCCACCTTGCTGAATAATGCTTTCGGTGCAGTCACAGGACTTTGTGTTACGACTCATGTTAGCAATAGGCTGCATGATACGCAACTTCACTCCCAACTCTAAGGCGAGGTCCATCTTTGCCACCACGACACCATGCAGCGCGGTACAGATAGGCCCAAAAACACGCCGAAAGGACCGCTCAGGATTGGCATCACGTTCTCTTCACCGACGAGTGTGGCATGTGCCTTCAACCAGACAATCGGCAGAGACGTGTTTGAAGGCAACTCGGTAAGGCTGAACGCCTTAGACACAATGCCCAGCGAGGTGGTGGTTCCATGCTGTTTTGGGGTCGCATTATGTGGAGCCGACGTACGCTGGTGGTCATGGAAGGCGCCGTGACGGCTGTGCAGTACGTGAATGTCATCCTCCGACCGATAGTGCAACCATGTTGTTGTTGTGGTCTTCAGTCCTGAGACTGGTTTGATGCAGCTCTCCATGCTACTCTATCCTGTGCAAGCTTCTTCATCTCCCAGTATTTATTGCAACCTACGTCCTTCTGAATCTGCTTAGTGTATTCATCTCTTCGTCTCCCTATACGATTTTTACCCTCCACGCTGCCCTCCAATGCTAAATTTGTGATCCCCTGATGCCTCAGAACATGTCCTGCCAACCGGTCCCTTCCTCTTGTCAAGTTGTGCCACAAACTCCTCTTTTCCCCAATTCTATTCAATACCTCCTCATTAGTTATGTGATCTACCCACCTAATCTTCAGCATTCTTCTGTAGCACCACATTTCGAAAGCTTCTGTTCTATTCTTGTCCAAACTAGTTATCGCCAATGTTTCACTTCCATACATTCCACACAAATACTTTCAGAAACGACTTCCTGACACTTAAATCTATATTCGATATTAACAAATTTGTCTTCTTCAGAAACGTCTTCCTTGCCATTGCCAGTCTACATTTTATATCCTCTCTACTTCGACCATCACCAGTTATTTGCTCCCCAAATAGCAGAACTCCTTTACTACTTTAATTGTTCATTTCCTAATCTAATCCCCTCAGCACCCCCCGACTTAATTCGACTACATTCCATTATCCTCGTTTTGCTTTTGTTGAGGATCATCTTATACCGTCCTTTCAAGACACTGTCCATTCCGTTCAATTGCTCCTCCAAGTCCTTTGCTGTCTCTGATAGAATTACAATGTCATCGGCGAACCTCAAAGTTTTTATTTCTTCTCCATGGATTTTAATACCTACTCCGAATTTTTCTTTGTTTCCTTTATGCTTGCTCGATACACAGATTGAATAACATCGGGGAGAGGCTACAACCCTTTCTCACTCCGTTCCCAACCGATGCTGCCCTTTCATGCCCCTCGACTTCTATAACTGCCATCTGGTTTCTGTACAAATTGTAAATAGCCTTTCGCTCCCTGTATTTTACCCCTGCCACCCTTAGAATTTGAAAGAGAGTATTCCAGTCAACATCGTCAAAAGCTTTCTCTAAGTCTACAAATGCTAGAAATGTAGGTTTGTCTTTCCTTAATCTTTCGTCTAAGATAAGTCGTAAGGTCAGTATTGCCTCACGTGTTCCAATATTTCTACGGAATCCAAACTGATCTTACCCGAGGTCGGCTTCTACTAGATTTTCCATTCGTCTGTAAAGAATTCGCTTTAGTATATTGCAGCTGTGGCCTATAAAATTGATTGTTCGGTAATTTTCACATCTGTCAACGCCTGCTTTCTTTGGGATTGGAATTATTATATTCTTCTTGAAGTCTGAGGGTATTTCGCCTGTCTCATACATCTTGCTCACCAGATGGTAGAGTTTTGTCAGGACTGGCTCTCCCAAGGCCGTCAGTAGTTCCAATGGAATGTTGTCTACTCCCGGGGACTTGTTTCGACTCAGGTCTTTCAGTGCTCTGTCAAACTCTGCACGCAGTATACTATCTCCCATTTCGTCTTCATCTACATTCTCTTCTATTTCCAGAATATTGTCCTCAAGTACGTCGCCCTTGTATGGACCCTCTATTTACTCCTTCCACCTCTCTGCTTTGCCGAGCGGTTCTAGGCACTTCAGTCTGGAACCGCGCGACCTCTACGGTCGCAGGTTCGAATCCTGCCTATGGCATGGATGTGTGTGATGTCCTTAGGTTAGTTAGGTTTAATTAGTTCTAAGTTCTAGGGGACTGATGACCTTAGATGTTAAGTCCCATAGTGCTCAGAGCCATTTGAACCTTTCTGCTTTCCCTTCTTTGCTTAGAACTGGGTTTCCATCTGAGGTCTTGATATTCATACAAGTGTTTCTCTTTTCTCCAAAGGTCTCTTTAATTTTCCCGTAGACAGTATCTATCTTGCCTCTAGTGAGATAAGCCTCTACATGCTGACATTTGTCCTCTAGCCATCCCTGCTTAGCCATTTTGCACTTCCTGTCGATCTCATTTTTGAGACGTTTATATTCCTTTTTGCCTGCTTTATTTACTGCATTTTTATATTTTCTCCTTTCATCCATTAAATTCAATATTTCTTCTGTTACCCAAGGATTTGTACTAGCCCTCGTCTTTTTACCTACTTGATCCTCTGCTGCCTTGACTACTTCATCCCTTAGAGCTACCCATTATTCTTCTACTGTATTTCTTTCCCCCATTCCTGTCAATTGTTGCCTTATGCTCTCCCTGAAACTCTGTACAAGCTCTGGTTTAATCAGTTTGTCCAGGTCCCATCTCCTTAAATTCCCACCTTTTTGCAGTTTCTTCAGTTTTAATCTACAGTTCATAACCAGTAGATTGTGGTCAGAGTCCACATCTGCACCTGGAAATGGTTTACAATTTAAAACCTGGTTCCTAAATCTCTGTCTTACCATTATATAATCTGTCTGATACGTTATAGTATTTCCAGGCTTCTTCCATGTATACAACCTTCTTTTATGATTCTTGAACCAAGCAACCATATCGGCAGCATATTATCGAGGCATACGTCTTCATGGACGACAATTCGTGCCCCCATCGTGCACATCTTGTGAATGACTTCCTGCAGGATAACGACATCGCTCGACCAGAGTGGCCAACATGTCCTCCAGACATGAACCCTGTCGATCATTCCTGGATGGATTGGTAATGGCTGTTTAGGGACGACGTGACCCACCAATCACGCCGAATCGCCGTTGAGGAGTGGGACAATCTGGACCAACAGTGCCTTGATGAAATGTGGATAGTATGCCACGACGAATACAGGTATGCATCAATGCAAGAGGACGTGCTACGGGGTATTAGGGGTACCGGTGTGTGCAGCAAACTGGACCACCACCACTGAAGGTCTCGCTGTATGGTAGTACAACATGCAATGTATGGTTTTCATGAGAAATAAAAAGGGCGGAAATGATCACTGTTCCAATTTCTTGTACAGGTTCTGTAACATGGGTCATATAGGAGCTCACCAGACTTCACACTACGGCCAGCAGTTATAATGTCAGTTTGTGGTTGTGTACGGGAGTCAATATTTCAGACCACTGAATATGATAAATGGTGATTGTTTACTACTTATCTTTGGTTAAAGAATCTTGCGGTACACCATGGACTGCATGTAAAATGTTCAATAGCCAGGCCGATATTTGAGCACATTTTGTATACATAACAGTAGAAACGTAATTTTGCGTAAATATTGTGCAGGTCCATGTCAAATGACGGTGGTGTCAGTTATGAAATGTCTGTGACATTAAAATTTATGGAGGTCTAGAAGACTTAGCAACCCCTGAATTTTTAAAATCTAGTTATGAGCATGCGTATGTGATCAGGATGGGACCCACCATCTGCCCCATCTCTGCGGTACACATGTTGCCACGTGTACATGTAGCAGCTGTCATACGCTAAACGGCCTCACTTGCCGGTCGTACCTGACACTGTTGACACGGAATGAAAACAGGGAAGCCATGGTCAGGGAAAGAGTCTGTATTACAGGCTTGTTGGAATTTCCGATTTCATATGTGGGTAAATCTGTGCCACACACTCACTATATGTATTGATTCCACACTTGGACAATTAGTAGTGTAGAATAAAGTATATGAGGTATTTCTATCACGAAGAAAACAAAGAGCAACATGGACACAATGTAACAAAATCTGTTCTGTCGTATAGCGAGGATACCAGATCGAACCATGATATAAGACTGAGCAGACTTATCTTGTCAAATTTAATCAATTTACATGCAGGAAAATGAAGAAGAATGTAATGCGAACTTTTTCGGCTAAAACACTGTTAAAGCTCTGTAGATACAACATATGGGGTCTATGCCTGAATACCGGTCTCGTAGTTAAATATTTTGCACGAAGTTCATGGAGCACTGTAAGATGTCTTTTAAGAAATACTTACAAGCTACGGAGAACTAAGAGCACAATATTTTCATGTTTATTTATAACTGGTATGCTCAAACTGTTGTCACGTTTTAGCAAAGACTTTCATACTGCCATAAACAGTAGCCATACATTAGCCATGATCACCACAGGGTATCAATCACTGACGAGGATGACCTCTCCTTTCAGGATCTCAGGTGCTTATTGACCGTGGGACCTCTGGTGGCTGTCCAGAGGGTCCCAGGAGGAATACTCAGTATTCAGGAACATGACAGGAACGCTCATTTGAAACAAAAAAAGTCTTAAGGACAAATAACAATATACGAATAGTTTTAGAGGTTGAATGTATTCTATGTAAACTAGTTTTTGGGATAGTGGCGCGCGCGTGTGTGTCTTACGGGACAGAATTACTTGAATTTTTTTTAGAAAATTCGTTTGTTGAACACCTTCAGGACGTTCCTTTGGCCACTTGGGCTGCAGTATACTTCCAGCATGACGGAACTCTTCCACACGTGTGGGAGAACATCTCAACTACACTTACCCTAATCACTAGATCGGACGTAGTAGTCAATTAACTGGCCACCAAGATCGCCCGACCTTGGGCCATTAGATTTTTGTTTACCGGGTCGTGTGAGACGCAAGGCGTACAAAAGACCGGCGAATACGCGAAAGGAATTACTTGGTCTCGTCAGGGACACTACTGCCACCAGTAGCGAACATGCAGAGCACTCAGACAACCAACAGAACGTGTTCTCCCAAAAGTGCACAGATGCACTGAAGTTAAAAACGGGATACTTGAACATTTATTGTGAACTGTATAACAGCTGTTACGTGATATGTACGATGACGCTTAGACATGAAAGTGTTAAAAATACGTGTTTTTCCAAGTGATATTTTGTAAAACGCATGTTGTGATGTTGACTTACTGAAGAACATGTGTAAACTTGACTGTGTACTGCGTAATACAGAAAATAAACAACAATGTACATCTCGGAAATCATTCACCATAGGGCACACACCCATACGAAGTTTTTTCCTTCAGATGATCATTCCTGCCTTATGCCTGAATGCTGATATCTCCTCCTGGAACACCCTATATGTAGACGAATTTTGGAGATAGAAAGTCTTCCACAATGTTGACAAACATTTTCATCAGTCACAGTATGCTGAAGGTAGTTTCTCCCAGTGTTCATTCGTTCCTTCCTTATCTGCCGCTTATAGTGTTCATGTTTCGATGTTTCTATTCCAAGTGTCGCAGACCGCCATGAATAAGTCATTGACGTGCTTATCGATTAGATACCGTACCTTATTAGTGTACAGCCGGCGGCGGTGGTCTCGCGGTTCTAGGCGCGCAGTCCGGAACCGTGAGACTGCTACGGTCGCAAGTTCGAATCCTGCCTCGGGCATGGATGTGTGTGATGTCCTTAGGTTAGTTAGGTTTAAGTAGTTCTAAGTTCCAGGGGACTGATGACCACAGCAGTTGAGTCCCATAGTGCTCAGAGCCATTTTTTTGGTAGTGTTCAAGACTAATCAAGGATTTCTGCAAGTTTCATTTGAAGATTGTTTTACGCCTTTTACGCTGTGCCCCCCCCCCCCCCCCCCCAAAATCCTCCCACCCCCTACTTCACGTAATCTGTCTACTCTTATGTTGAGTGTACGTTATTTGCTGTAAATACCCGAGTGTGGCAGTTTTATACCAAAGGTTCTTCTCAGACAGCGCTGAAGACGTTTCTCCTAGCTAATTACACCGCTGTAGGTGTTCCAAGTTCCATAATCATAATTTGAGCTTGGCATTGCAACTAACTGGTACACGAACAGCTCAGCCTGGTTCTGGTGTCACCACTATCAAAAACCCTTACCCGTGGATGACATTTGAGGCCATGTTGGATATCAGCATCAGTGTTTGCAGTTATCGATAACTGCCTCCAGAATGTGGTTTTCATCCTTTTGGAGAGCAGTAATTCTAGTTGGGGATATCTCGGTAGTCTTGTCCTGTCTTCTTGCAGGCTAGCTGAAGATAACCTAAGCGTCGAAAGTCTTTCGAGTACAGTTAAGGTTACAAACAAAGACGTGAAAATAGCACTGGATAAAAGTAAAGAGGCAACCAGAAGGCGTTTAAAATAAAGCAGAAGACTAAGGAAACAGACCATTGGGTGAATTTCAGGACCAACTACTCAATCAGTTACGCCCCATTAACGAGGAAACTATTACAGAAAGGAGATCTTGGTTACAGGAAACTGTTAACTTTAACATGCAAGTAAATGGAAATGCACGAGAATCACCAAGGCTGTCAAACAAAGAACAGTTCAGACTAAGAAAGAGTTACACGAGACACATTTCGCTTTTATTAACAAAGTATAAACAGTGATGGCTGTCGTTCATTACTCCTTTTTAATTTTGGAATCGGCAGGTTTTTAACACATTATTAGTGAAGCTTGTTCTCATTTTCACACTTCGCTTTTTTCGGCTTTTAGGGAACTGCTTTTCCTTTTGCTGCATTTGGGATCTCTAAACTACACTTCATTTTTGTAAAACTTCGCACAAGACGTCTCCTAGCAAATTTACTGTAATTTTACTGACCCCAGAGTAAAATTTTGTATGAAGGCAGATTGTGCAAAGTTTTAGAACGGCGACACTGACAGAGTTACTTGAAGAAACAACGATACGAGACACATTTCTATGGCTTAATTTTATGCAGGGACGCATTTAGAGCTTTTACTGATTTTCAACTTGGGTAATAGATTTAGATATTTAACAGTAAAATACTTTTCCTGGTTGTTTTTTGAATGTTGCAGCCTTGTGCAAAATAATATTTCCTTCAGATACCAAGATTTTCGGATTGTCAGTTTATGTTCAATTTGTAGATAGGTGCACCTCCGTTTTTTCTATAATTTGTGGCTCCTTTTCTCGCTTTTGTATCAACAGCACAAGTATTCCTACGTTCACATATTCAATGATGTACTTGAGGATGTTTGGAAGCACGGGCCGCGCGGGATAGCCGCGCGGTCTTGGGCGCCTTGTCACGGTTTGCGCGGCTGCTCCCGTCGGAGGTTCGAGTCCTCCCTCGGGCGTGGATGTGTGTATGTTGTCCTTAGCGTAAGTTAAGTTAGATTTAGTATTATGCAAGCCTAGGGACCCATGACCTCAGCAGTTTGGTCCAATAGGTCCCTGCCACAACGTTAAAATTTCAAATTTTTGAAAGCACGAAACGAGTCCTTGAAAAAAAATAATGAAACCCGAAGATGTACAAAAATGTGACTAGTAGTTGTCTTACTTCAAGTAATTCAACCAACATTAATATGGATAAGTTAATGTTGAGACAGAAATAATCGAAGTTCGAGCTGCTAGGATCTTAACTAGTCGGTAAGCCCGTACGAAAGTGTAATAAAGATGCTAGGGGATGTAAATGATAATCTGTTGAGTCAAGACGGTGTCGTTCTCATGGAACGTTGTTGGGTGAATATAGAGAATCGGCATCGTACACCTAGGGCGTGAGAATAAGGAGAGATTAAGGAGAGTCCGTATGCGAATGCAGTATGAAAGAAAAGTGCAAGGCACTGTACTCTCTGGCAGTCTCGGAACAGCGGCTTGCAGAATAAACATGAACACCCAGCAAGCTTAGCAGCTGTAAAGCAGCAAACCGTCAGCGTAGGGTGGTTTGAACTGTAACGTGTATTGGGGTTTGGGTATCTACTCAAGCATAGTTTTGTTCACATATTTTACGGCGTACTGCATTTCGGCGTCCACTGCGACAAGAGCCTGCTTGTGTTTTGTTAGCAGTTGCGGTGTGCCCGAGCTGCCTACTACGCAATAAATCCATGCAGTTCTCGACGCCATGATCTACATCTATATCTACATCTACATCTACATCTACGTGATAACTCTGCAATTTACAATTACGTGGCTGGCAAATGATCCATCGAACCACCTTCAAGTTTTTTTTTTTTTTTTTTTTTTTTTTTTTTTTTTTTTTTTTTTTTTGACCGTACCCTTTCGCAGGGGAACGAATTCCACATTTTTACCAACCACCTTTCCTCCTCCATTCTTCCAACATGTCCATACCATAGCAGCCTATTTTGTCTATTCCGTCTATTCATTTCATACTTGCGTTCATGGTTGTACTGAGAAGTCGATATTTCCGCGATGCTTTGCAGCTTCTCATCATACACTAATCCATCGGCTTCGTACAGGGGACAGGCAAAATAATGTGGACAGTGGTAGTAATGGCTGTGGTTCACGGCCAACAACGCAGGTAAGGCACGTGTTGCGCTGGACTATGCGTGTTCAGAACGGAATAGGCATTATTGCAGGCTGTTTACACTTCGTATTCGCACTCAGAGGCCGAGGTCGACGTCCAGTGAAAGACCTAACAGAGTTTCAAAGAGGGCAGATTGTGTGGGCCCGATTAGCTGGAGCATTAGTAACCAAGACAGCCAACTCATTGAATGTTTCAAGAGCAGCTGTTTCAACATGACAGCCTACACAAAACATGGGAAGACATCATCGTGTAAACGTAATACGGGCTAAAATCAAAACTAAATGAGAGAGATCGTCGTACGCTAACACGAATTGTATCGAAACAACACAAAACTACGGCGGCTAAAAAGACTGCAGAGCTCAATAGACCCCTTATCTATCGACCCCTTATGTATCGACACTGTTCCCCGAGAACTCCATAAAGCGAATATTCATTGACGAGCCGCTATACCGAAACCATTAGTGACGAAAACCAATTAAAGGAAGCGTAAAACATGGTGTCAGGAGCATAAATCCTGGATTGCTGAAACACGTCATATGGTCCGACGAGTCAACGTTTTTGTTATTCCCAACATCGGGCCGGGTTCACGTCTGGAGAACGCCAACAGAAGCCTACAATCCTGATTGCTTCATTCCAACGGTTAAGCATGGAATTCCCGGCGGGATTAGGGATTTTCTCTGCCTCGTGATGGCTGGCTGTTGTGTGATGTCCTTAGGTTAGTTAGGTTTAAGTAGGTCTAAGTTCTAGGGGACTGATGACCGTAGATGTTAAGTCCCATAGTGCTCAGAGCCATTTGTTAAGCATGGAGATGGAAGTGTTATGACGTGGGCAGCCATACCATGGTATTCTGCTGGTCCTATAACTACTCTCAAAGGCTGTGTTACAGTAAACGATTATGTGAACATTTTAGGTGGTCAGGTTCACTCCATGATTCAAATGTTGTTTCCCAACAATGATGCCATATTTCAGGACGATAATGCACTCATTCACACAGCCAGGAGAATACATTAGTGGTATGAGGACCGTGCAACTGAACTGCAGCGTCTTCCCTGGCCAGCACAGTCCCAGAACTTGAGCATTATGTAACCCTTATGGGCGGTATTGGAGCGAAGACTCCGTAGCACATTTCCGCCTCCCTCGTCACTACAGGAGTTATAAGAGATTCTGGTCGGAGAGTGGCACAGCATTCCACTGGAGACTATACAGTTACTACATGCCAGTATTTCAGGAAGAAAAGTAGCTCTATTACGGGCAAATGGGGGCCAAACCTCTTACTAATAAACCATTCCTAAGTAAGTAAAAGTGTAATTTCCTCCCTTATTTTTTACTAACATCCCTTAAATCACAGGGCGTAATTTCTTCAGTATATGTACAATGTATTCGTTCGCTTGCATCGCTTCTTATATATTTGTTTTTCCATACGTCATTTAGTTGCATGGTCTTCCATTCCATTCATTCAGTGTTCTACAACCTTTTTTACAGTCAGGGCGTTTATGAAACGTGGATCTCAGATATCTGAATTCCACCAAAGCCTAAATACACTCTAAGACAAAAAAAATTACGCACCGTGAAGGCACTATCCGAATGGGATGGAAATAGTGGAATATGATGTACATACACAGAGAAACAAATGATTTACATTACAGAAAAATTGTGAGAGTTATTCAAGAGAAAGAGCATAACAAATTCAGCAAGCCAATAATGCGTTAGCCCACCTCTGGCCCTTACGAAAACGATTACTTGGCTTCGTATTGATTCGTAGATGTTTCGGATGTGCTCATGAGTGCCGAATTCTGTCCAATTGCCGCGTCGGACTGTCAAATTTCCGACCCGCTTGGAGAACTCTGCCCACAACGCTCCAAACGTTCTCAATTGAAGAGAAAATGTAAGCCCAGGATGGCTTCAAAGCGGAGCGTAGAATACCCTCGACCTACCGCTGTGCTGTAAAGAGTACCGCGGATGACAACCACAAGGGTTCTTGTGGGCATTAAAACACCATTTGCACATCGAATCGATGATTATGATGAATCTGGAGCACCGAGCGCCTCTGTGACGGTCGCTCGGTCCTCACGTCCTCTCGTCTCCCACGGTCGACCTCTCCTTCTTGACACTGTGTTCGGTCACGGTTTGCCCATTCCTACCAACACTGACTGCAGTCAGCAACGAAGATGATACGGCCGTCGGCTCCGAAGACTGGAAGGAAGCCGTAAATGAATCGCAGAGTATCACCGGAAACATTGTTTATAAAAATCGTTGTACCAAATTATCACGAAGTCAATAAAGGTAGTGGCAGTATCACTTCAGCATCTATCATAGCGAGGAGAACAATCACATCAGAGCTCTTTTATTGCCATAAAAAACACATAGGTTGTATAAGCTCGTTTTGGCTACTGATAGCAAGGCTGCCGTCAGCAACAGAATTCGACTTAAGTTCATCTGAGGAACACGGTGTCAAACACACAAAAGAAACCCCTGTCGTGTTTTCATTATAATTGCTCGAATACTCGGGTACAGTTTTTTTTGTGACCATTGTTCTCCTTTCCTCCAAATCAAAGAGGTGGGTTTCATCACCTCGATTAAAGGGCATATTTTTTTTTAATTTTCCAAAAAAAAAATGGTTCAAATGGCTCTGAGCACAATGGGACTTAACTGCAGTGGCCATCAGTCCCCTAGAACTTAGAACTACTTAAGCCTAACTAACCTAAGGACATCACACACATCCATGCCGGAGGCAGCATTCGAACCTGCGACCGTAGCGGTCGCGTGGTTCCAGACTGTAGTGCCTAGAACCGCTCGTCCACCACGGCCTGCTATTTTACAAACAGCTAGAAAGTTTTATTCGAAAACACAATAATGGGTTTCTCGCAATGAAACCAAACGGACGACAGCTCTGGTATCTAAGCGCTACCGCAGTTTCATGCATCACATACTACTCAAATGACCCCTCTTTAGAGATCTCCGACAGGATTTCGCTTTGGAGGCAATGAAATTCTCAAGATTTTGTTCGCACATTGTGTTTATCTAAATAAAGTAACAAAAAAGTTTCCCACATTTCAAAATTCAGCAACGTCATCAGGGAATACATTTTCGTAGATATATCGTCTCAATGATTTGTTACAGTAAATAAAACTAAAATGAACACGTAGAGCATCTCATACAGAAGAGACTGATGTCAGTTCCATCTCTGGACTTCGAACAGTTTGCGAGTTTGAATGAGCTGAGCGGAATGCGCGATAATGCGTGTGGTCGGTGTGAGAAGCGACATTACTGCGTGGCATCTGCACGTCTTCCTGCCCAGATGATAGTCCTGAAGCCATCCGGAGCAGACCACTGTGGCAAGCACCAGTTAGTGTGGTAAGTGAGCCAGCGTCGGTAGCTAGGTTGTAGTGTCGGCTCCAGCTTGCGACGCCTACAACCTACTGCGACCTCTGCTGGCGCGAGGAAAGGAAAAGCACTTCAGCTGGTTGCGAGCAAGAATTTGGAAGAGTTGTGCGAAGACGGTGGGTGCGGCCGGCAGGGAAGAGGCTGGGGCTGTTGGCGGGCAGCCACAAAGCGGCCGATAGGGGGAGGGAATGGGGGAGGGACGCGGAAGACGCCGGCGAGACGCAAGTGGCCGGCCACAAAGGCGCCGCTCCCCAGGGAAAGGCGGGGGCGGCGGTGGCGGCAGCCCTGTGACACGCCGGCCGCTCAACAAGTGGGGGCGGAGGTGCGGCAGCTCGCCACGCACAGAATGGCCCCCGTCAGCGATCTTCGGCATTTCTTTTACGTGATCTGGACACACATTTCCCAATATTTTTCCAATCTCCGTACATTCAGACAGACCGTGGGACTACAGTAGTTACTACGTTTCCTCGGAGTACGAATAATTCCTTGAGCTATATTCCACGATCTTGCTCTTTTTGCTATCGATTCCTGCGCTACAATGCGCCATCTTTAGGCCCCTCATGAGCGGGAAACTGCCTTAATTCAGCTCCATACAGACCACAATCAAATAGATGTGGACCCTAGTGAACTGTCACCAGCAGAGCCAGCAAAGAGTTAAATTGTGAGTGCCTCTGGAGTAAGTCAGTCCAGCATCGTTCACATTTTGCTCCCAGGCATCTTCTATCCGTATGATATCTCAGTGCACCAACAGACTAACGAACAGGATTACAGAAGATGGGTGGAATTGTGTCGCTCGCGTCTGGTATAACACCAGGGCAACAGTTTCTTTCTTCAAAGTATTCTCCTTGCCGACGAGCTGTATTTAGATATAATGTAACGCTAAATTTAAGAAATATGCATTACTGAGGCGCTCAGAATCCGCACTGGCTGAGGCAGGATGAACATAAGAGGCAGTGGAGTGTGGACGTTTCATGTGGGATTAATACAGACCGCATGATGGGTACAAACGTCAATGAAGAAACATAAACGGGTAAAGGATACGCACAATTTCTTACCGAAGTGCTAGTGCTACGGAGCTGTGTGTGTGTATGTAGTGATCAATGTGAACAAATACACATGTACGCAAAACTTCATCAAGTTATCTTCCGAAATGAGCCTTGTCTATACCAATAATTAAGTGACAGCCTTTGCCTCTCCGTTACTTTGCTTTGTTTCTGTGTTTTTTTGCGATCTACTTTCACAATTACGAATCCGTCGATCCTTTAGTTATTTATTTAGTTTATCGGTCTACAGATCATCTACTTAATAATACCTTATATTTTCTCTTAATGCAAGGAAATGAACAATTAAAAATAATTAACTGACACATACATCCATATTACTATAGGTATGTCAAAATGATAAAAATTATATTCTGTCTGAAATCTTTTTTTTTTTTTGTATGTACATTTTAATAAACGAGTTAACCAATCAGCTCGAAAAATTTTGATCTACTCCTACTATACTAGTGTGCAGAACATAAGGACAAAAGTACGCTCATGTTCAGGAAAAAAAAACACGAAACCTAGAACGACGAGGGATGGGACGTACACATTTATAGAACACGTGCGTTAGTATGTTCACCAGAAATGTTTAGTATTTAAACTATGTCGGCACGCGGGTTCAAGGCCAACATCGGTATCGCTGCGCAACACCACCTGCAGGTAAAATGTGCCTGCGCCTCTCGTTGGCGCTATAAACCGAAGGTAATGGATCAGCGCGACTTGAGCTGACGTACAGGATGTCTCGCAGACGTGTGCGCGAACCGTAACGTCAAATCAGTGAGCTGGAAAGGGGGTGCATTATTGGCATGACAGAATGTGATGCAGCCATCTGGGATATTGCTGCTCGTGTTGGACGAAGTGTTTCGGCAGTGCAACGGGTGTGTGCAGAATGGTTCAAGGAAGGCCGGAGAACACGACGAGATCGGTCAGGTCGCACCGCCCAGACCATTCCTCCTCATCCGAATGGAATAGCAGGACAGATCTGCGTCCTCGTCGGTTCTGGCGCAACAGTGGAACACATCGTACACTATCAGAGGTGACAGTCCGTCACCGTTTATTACAGCACGGGTGATGTGCGCGTCGTCCATTTCTCCGCCTACCTTTGACGAATGTGCAGAAACCTGCTAGACGACAATGGTGTCTGAGTCGACGTCACTGGGGACCGGAATATTTGTTTGAAAATGGTCTTATTTTGGTTCGCCGCAGACAGGGAAAGCAGCATCACAGTGACTGTATTCCCGCAAAACATACGGTGCCAACTCGGTGCCTTATGGTGTTGGGTGCTATTGGGTACAGCTATAAACCACAGTTGGTGCTTGTCCAGGGCGCTGTGACCAGTGAGGCCCATGAGAATGACATCCTGTGACCCACAGCCATACCTGTTCTGCACAACACCCCGGGCGCCATTTTTTAGCAAGACAATGCTCGACCACACGGTGCTGCACGAACACATACCTTCTTGGTGATACAGGATGTCAGCCTCTTGCCCTGGGCCGCCAGATCAAAGGATTTGTCGCCAATCGAAAATGTCTTGGATATGGTGAAGCGATGGGTGCAGTGCTGTGATCCAGTGCCAACCACCACAGATGAACTAGGGAACGAGGTGAGTGCAGCATGCTTGGCTATACCGGGGAACGCATTTCTAGCCATGTAATCTTCGATGTCATCAAGCATAGAACAAGTTATCAGGGCCCATGGCCGATCTGTACCTACTAGGAAACAGGACACATGCTGAACTAAGGTGATTGAAATGCTAATCATTTCTGCAGAACATACTAACGTACACATCCTGTGAATATGAACGTCCGATCTCTAGTCGTTCGAAGTGTTCTGTTTTCTTTTTCGAATATGAGTGTATTTTCGTATGACGCCCCATTGCCAAGTAATATACACACACCAAAAAAAGTTTTCATCACCTCGGTTCCGAGTGTTCCGGAACATATACAGGAAACTGGAATAGAGATCAACATAAACATCATTTCCGCCCCTCTTATTGCCCATGAAAACCACACCACCATACAGCGAGACTTTCAGAGTTGTTGGTCCAGATTGCTGTACATACCGGTACCTCTATTACCCAGCAGCACGTCCTCTTTCATTGATGCATGCCCGTATTCGTCGTGGCATACTATCCACAAGTTCATCAAGGCACTGTTGGTCCAGATTGTCCCACTCCTCAACGGCGATTAGGCGTAGGTCACTCACAGTGGCTGGTGGGTCACGTCGTCCGCAAACAGCCCTTTTCAATCTAGCCCAGGCATGTTCGATAGGGTTCATGTCTGGAGAACATGCTGGCCACTCGTGTCGAGCGATGTCCTGAAGGAAGTCATTCCCAATATGTGCACAATGGGGGCGCGAATTGTCGTCCATGAAGACGAATCCATCACCAATATGCTGCAGGTATGGTTGCAGTATCGGTCGGAGGATGGCATTCACGTATCGTACAGCCGTCACGGCGCCTTCCACGGCCACCAGCGCTCCTACGCCTTATAGCTTGTTGACATCTGCTGCGGCCCGCACTCGACGGTGCAATACTCGACCGCCAGAAGGCTCCATTCTCAGCTGAAGCACGTATGTTTTAAAAACGATTCGTTCACCTGAACAGATCGTCGTAAATGTTTAACTCTGTTGCAAATTCATTCTGTTCATTGAGGAGTTTGTCAGGTTCTCCGCGTCTCGTAACATAAATCTCTAGTTGTTCTAAAATGTTTAATCGTTTACTTTTTGTAACTTCATGCAAAATTTAAAGCTGTTCGTCAATGTTACCAATATTATGACGATCCTCTTGCATTTGTAATCCTAGCGCTGTCTTCTTATTGGGGTACGTGTGTTCTTTATACCTTACTTCAAAGGTCTTGCCTGTCTGTCCGATGTAGCTTTTTCCGCATTCATGACATGATATTTTGTAGACCCCCGATTTACTATATTTATTACTTTTCCGTGACAAGTTATGACGCACTAGTCTTTTTAAATTATTGGAAGTACTAAATGCAATTTTAACCCCGTTTATTCAGAATATATGTTCAATTTTATCTGATGTTTTGCCTATCTATTTCATAGTGGCGTACTCATCCTTTTCGGATGTCGGTTTTGCCTACCGTTTCTCACTCCTTTTTATCTCCTTTTTAATTTTGCTATGTATAGAGTTAACTATATCTGGGTCATAATCCTTAGCAAGTCGACCTGTCTTAATATGTCATGTTCTTTTTTTCACTTTAATTTGACATAATGGAAATCTTAATATTCCGTGTAACACTGAACAAAAATATGATGTTTCTGACATAGTGGGTGATTGGAGTGGGCATTGATAATCACGTTTTGTGGCTGGTCCCGGCGGAGGTTCGAGTCCTCCCTCGGGCATGGGTGTCTGTGCTGTCCTTAGGATAGTTTAAGTTAAGTAGTGTGTAAGCTTAGGGACTGATAACCTTGGCAGTCAAGTCCCATAAGATTTCACACACATTTTAACACTCACGTCCGTACAACAGCAGACATTTTTATTAACCAGCTAGAAAAGACTTTCTTCGAGACGAATCCAGAGATTCTGACGAACACTGTATATTACAAAAGATATGTCGATAACTCACTGGCCTTGTATGCAAGTGAAACGCGGACGATGAGTAGTTAGATGAGATCAGAACAGAAGCATTTGAAATGTGTTGATGCGGAAGACTGTTGAACATTGGATGGGTTGATCATGTAACTAAAGGTACTGAATAGAATTGGGGAGGAATGAAATTTATGACGAAGTTGATTAAAAGAAGGGGTCCGTTAAAAGGACATATTCTGTGCCATCAAGGAATCGTCAGTTTAGTTTGGAGGGAACTGTGGGCGTAGAGACGGCAGAGGGAAACCGAGAGACGAGTACAATAATCAGGTTGAGATGGATGTGGGTTGCAGTATTATTCGGAGGTGAAGAGGCTTGTAAAGGCTACAATAGCGTGAGAAGCTGTATCAAAGCAGTCTTAAGCCTGAAGACCACAACAAAAGCAACATAAATTGTCGAGTGTTATTGGAGGTGAAGATCGATGAAAAAAAATGTTTAAGACGGATGCCATGGCAGGATAGAATTTGCAAGCAAATGTAGTAATCGAATTCGACAGATTAGTGGAACATAAGGTGCAAATCGATCACAAAAGAAACGAAATGAGAATGTAATATACAGACAGAAAAAGAACAGCGCACCTTTGTAGGAAAGCGGCCGGCAGCAATGAAAGAGGATTCACTCATACCTATTATACAGCAACTGAAAAGGTAAGGAAGAGCAGAACCAAATTACCACCAACGAATGAAGAGCAACTTATGTATCATACCACGAAAGAACAGCAGGGCCATCCGAAAAGGAAATAAAATTTAAAAAATTAGCAGCAGCGGAAGAATTACCAGTACACGCAGTAGTAGAGATCACAAACTTCTTATTCTTAAACTATAAAAGAATTTTTCACAAAAGCCGAGAGTAATACAAAGACTGCTTACAAAATATAAGTAAAGCAACAGAACGCCGTATTTCACAAACCATATCTGATTCCGCAAGTAAAAAGGCCGCAGTTGAAACCAAAAAGACTGTAGATGTTGGCAGCAGTAACCACAGAATGTGGGCATTGTCTTACAACAGTCCATTCTTCGTTGTAGGTTAAGAATGATGGAGGTACGGGTGTTGTATTAGACCCACGAAGAGTTAATCAGATTTTGGAACCTGAAGGAAAACGACTGGAATATACCCAAGTTACTACAGGAGTTTAACGGTGCTCAAGTGTTCACAAATCTGAACCTGACATCAGGGTATCATCAGGTGTTTTATTACTTGCTGTGCAGACATTATACCCCGTTCCTGTACAAAGGATGGAACTATCAATGTGGAATCCTTCCTTTTGAGTAACATGTGGGTACACCAGCATTTACCGAGACACTGAGCACAGTTGTCGGTGAAGATAGATGTACGTGACATTTTGATCGCAAGAAGATTACATAGAGAGCATTAGGCAACGTTAGAGGAATTTTTTTAGAAACTTGAAACTGCAGGAGCTGACTTCAACTCCAGAAAATCAGAGTTCGGTAAGCAGGAAACAGCGTTTTTGGGGTACGCCGGAAAGTGTAAATGTGAACGAGGAAAAATTAGATTCAGTATGTAGTTTTCCAAAGCCTAGTTGCAAGAAACGTTTTAGGAGATTTTTATGGCTTGTGCGGCTTCTATCACCGTTTCATAGACAATCAAACGCTCAGCAAAGAATCCTTTCACAACTTTCTTAAGAAGAACAGCGTGTGGTCGTGGACGGAACATTGTGAGCAAGCATTTCGACAGATTAAAACAGCGTGAATAAATGCATCGATACTGTATTACTCAGATCTTAACAAAACCTTTTTTTAACGTGTGATGTATCCGATCATGATGTGGGAGTGCACCTGTTTCAAATCGACAAACAAGAGGAACATGATATGAATACAACAGCTTTCAGGAGCAGGCTGTTGACGAGCTATGAACAAGAAGTATTCTGTAATTGAGGAGGGACCACTGGATGTAATGTTCGGAATTCACATAATATCGCTGTTATCTATCCGGCCGTAAATTTGTAGCGGGCTTTATTGTTCCTGTTAACAAGTAAACTATGACATGAGAAATTAGCAGCATGTACCTTAGCTCTGTAAGAATTCGATTTCAAAGTGGAAATATGTGCCCAGAGAACACAATTTAGTGCCCGACGAGCTTTCGCTTTTACCAATGGGTCTGAAAAGGCGGGAAGCAGAACTACAAACATCGGACTACAGCATATTTGCTGTGAAAGGTCTGGTCCTTGGAGGACAAGTGCACACAATTCTGAAACATATGTGCTATGAACTTAATGCTAACGAGTGTCTATCGTTGGTCAAACGGATGTATAACTGTGCTGCCAAATTGAAAATCCCGACATATTGTCTAATGCAGTGATTCCTAAGCTGAGGGTAATTATCCTCTGAGGGATAAAATAAGATTTAAGGGGTAAAAAACCAAATCGGTGCGATTGTGATTCAATCCTGAAAGTAAATTACTTTTAAAACATAATTACTCTTATCACATTTTTGTAAGATTATAAGATTATATAAGTTATCAAGAATCACTTTTCCTCCATTTCTAGCTTTAACGCATGACAGCATGCGGTGGAGGTTACAGGGCGCCTCACATAGACCACCGATTACACACATACTTTGTAATTTGAACTGTACGTCTATGAAACTAAAAGTATGACATGCGTAACAAACCTTAAATATCTTATGAAAATGTCTTCAGCAAGATGTAGGTAGTTCCTGCAATACGCCAGAAATTGCTTCGTTACTTTGAAACAGATATATGAACTAAGTGGCAGTACAACTCTATAGTGCTGTACATAGAGTTATATCATTATTGACGTCATTAGAGCGGTCAGACAGAAAGCGTTAACAGCCTTAAGTCTTGTAATGTCTGCCACTTCAAAAGTAAGGAGGCCAGCATTCAAGCGATTTACAAACAGTAACAAAAAAAGCAAGTGATATTCAATTGACACTCAGAACTGCTGAAATGGTTCAAATGGCTCTGAGCACTATGGGACTTAACATCTGAGGTCATCAGTCCCCTAGAACTTAGAACTACTTAAACCTAACTAACCTAAGGACATCAAACACATCCATGCCCGAGGCAGGATTCGAAACTGCGACCGTAGCGGTAGCGCGGTTCCAGACTGAAGCGCCTAGAACAGCTCGGTCACACCAGCCGGCCCTGCAGTAGCACCGGTGTCGTTATCCGGGTTTCGCGCAGACAGCAGCGTGCATTTGAACAGTCTGTATATGTGATGAAATATTAGTTTGGAAGTTTTTCGTCGAGTGGTAGAACAGTGGGTGATTAATCGGTTTGTTCTCGGAGGATATGAGTAATTACGCACAAAGTGAATGACGAAATACTCTCGTCATTCTTAGCCGGTAGCATCCGTAGGCGGGACTTATTATGAGTCGAATGTTTAATAGGCTAGCGTGGACTCTCACAGCGTGAAAGGTTAACTTGGAAAAGCAGTACAAAAACCAAGGTGTGAAACTAGAACCAAAATTTAACTTTTAATATGATTATATTTGGGTCAAGGCATTACGCCTATTGTCCGGCCATCCTGATTTAGCTTTTCCGTGATTTCCCTAAATCGCTCCAGGCAAATACCGGGATGGTACCTTTGAAAGGGCTCGGCCGACTTCCTTCCTAATCCTTTCCTAATCCGATGAGACCGATGACCTCGCTGTGTGGTCTCCTCTCCCCACAAAAACCCAATTACGCCTATTAGGAAGCGTGTTGCTGACGACTTCAGTAAACGAAGTAAAACGGTATCTCCTGTGGTATTCACCTTTAAAGTAACGCTTTCCTACTAAATTTTGTCAAACGTAAATAATCATGAAGTAAAAGACACATTCTTAGTTTAGGTAACATGGTCAGATGTTGTGTTATCTCTGATTCCTTTACTCATGTCCGATCGCCACAAACCAATCTCATTCCGTTAAGTGTGAGCAAAGAATATAAAGGAAAGTACACGTTACATCAATGCAAGAGTCATTTCAATTCTATACAAACTATTTTTGTTAGGATTTCCGGTACTCTAATAAGTACTTCATCTCAGAGAATACCAGTCGTCAATACCTCCTCTGAATTTTAAATCGAGACTGTAGTGTTAAGTGTTAAATCGTTGAAATCCTTGTAGATGAAATACAGTTCAAATATTCCAGTCTTGAGGAGGTTGAGTTCTTAAGATTAACCACTGCAAATTTCAGATTCCTAGGATAACATTACAGCACATTGAACATAACATACAACATTCACACATTCTTTTTTAACTATATCTACGGCAATCTGACGCTGAGGTTAGTGTGTTCGCAACGTGTACACATCACGCAATATTCTTAATTCTTTCTGGCGATGTGCTTCGATACATGTTTTAATTATACTCTTTAAATCCTGAATGAAGAGCAAGTAGCATAAACTTAACCGAACAATACTACGTTCCAAACAGTGGACGCTCAATGGTTTTCTAAACAGGTCTCAAACGTCTCATAATGACTTAAATACTATCAGAGTTCGCCATACGCAGGATGTTCAAAAGATTCACACAATTCCACAAGACTACACGCTTTACATGAAAATAGAAGTATGGATCAAATTTTTAATTTTTACTTATGCACAGTACGCCGGCTCGTGTGGCCGAGCGGTTCTAGGCGCTTCAGTCTGGAACCGCGCGACCGCTACGGTCACAGGTTCGAATCCTGCCTTGGGCATGGATGTGTGTGATGTCCTTAGGTGAGTTAGATTTAAGTAGTTATAAGTTCTAGGGGACAGATGACCTCATATATTAAGTCCCATAGTGCTCAGAGCCATTTGAGTTTTTTATGCACAGTAGTACGACGTTTTATACTACACCCGTTGTCGATATAATTTATATCTCACTCTGTACACAGGGTGAACATTAATAAAAATGACAAACTGGAGGCACTGATTCCTGAATGGAAGTGGAGGTAAGAAAGTCTTATGAACACGTGTCCGGAAATTCATCGTTGCCACGGTAGATGGTGCTGACGAATGAAAGTTCCTCTGAGCACGTGCCGTGTCTGTAGCCCACAAGTGACAATTATGCATATCGATGAAGCCACTTCGGTAAAGATCGCTTTGTCTGTAAAGAGAACTGATAACAGGAATCCCGTAACTGTGATGGTCTGGTGCAAAAACCACCGACAAAATCCTTCCCGTAGAGGGAAATACGCAGCTCATAACCCAGCACTGATAGTAGCGGTTGTCATGCAGGATACACATAAACGTAACGTACTTTGTCTTACACCATGTTGCCGGGACACTTGTCTGGATCTCGTACGAGGGTTGGTCTCAATATCCTGTAGAACCCGGTCCTCCAAGTCTAGTACGCGTACAGTCCGCCGCTTTTCTGCACGTTCTTCTGTCTGAAAGGACCATTATCACGCAAACGCCGAAAAAAAGGCTTGAAATGTTGGTGTCTATGAGGGTGCTTGTTGTGGTATAGCCGTGTTGCCTCTCGACAGCTTCCACCTGCTTGGCCGTACACAAACACCATCTCGACTAGAAACTTCCAGGAAGAGTAAAACTGTGTGTCGGACCGAGACTCGAACTCGGGACCTTTGCCTTTCGCGGGCAAGTGCTTTACCATATTGCGGAGACATGGCTTAGCCACAGCCTGGGGGATGGTTCCAGAATGAAATTTTCACTCTGCAGCGGAGTGTGCGCTGTTATGAAACTTCCTGGAAGATTGAAACTGTGTGCCGGGCCGAGACTCGAACGCGCCCGCGAAAGGCAAAGGTCCCGAGTTCGAGTCTCGGCCCGGCACACAGTTTTAAACTGCCAGGAAGTTTCATCAGCGCAAACTCCGCTGCAGAGTGAAAATTTCATTCTGGAACCATCTCGACTTGTTCGCGACACGAATACCGGGCCACTCTGCTGCTTACTGTACGCTGCCTCAATCACACACCCTGCAACGCGCAAGCAACACACAGCACGAGGTCAGAGGAACTTTCATGCGTCAGCGCAATCTACCGTGGCAACGTTGCATTTCCGGACACGCGTTCATAGTACATTTACTCCTCTATTTCCAGCCAGGAATTCAACTTTTTGGCCCATATTACATGTGTATTGTCAACATACGGAAACAACTGCACCTTTCGATGATCACTTGCCTCCATTATGTACTGTATGTCTGAAAACATTTTATTCAGTAGTTTGATGCATCTCACGTCAAAGGTCGCGATTTGATAAACGTTGTGTCTAGCATATTTATACACTTTGTACTGACGTTCATTGTTTGAGTACTGTGAAACCAGGAACGTCTAAATACTGTAGTGTGTGTGTGTGTGTGTGTGTGTGTGTGTGTGTGTGTGTGTGTGTATGTGTGTGTGTGTAAGTTGGAAAAAATGTCCTTTGTAGGATGAATTTGTCATGAATACCATGAGACAGCGCAATGTAAGTATCTTAAAAGAAAACGATTTTTTCGCTTCGTAAACATTTCAATAACTTTACTAAATTTCCTTTATTTCCTCCAGCATCACGACCCTAGCATCTACTTGTACATGGTGCAGAAAATAATGCTCCTGTGACATCTGTATCTTATAAGCCTGCAATGAATTGAAAATTAGTTAATGGTACCAAATTCAAGAAGAGAGAGGCTCCATTTCATTCCCGCATAAAACGTCAATACAACGCTATTATTTTCACAATGATCATCCGATACTATCATATAATGGTATATCTTCTATGTGCAAGTATAACTTCTACATCTACATACACACTCCACAAGAATCCTTTCAGTGCATGACAGGAGGTTCCTTACTTCACTACGAGTCATTCCTCTTCCTGTGCCACTCGTTAATGGGGCGAGAGAAAAATGATTGTCTATGCGCCTACGTAAGAGCCTTGATTTCTCTTCTCTTGTCTTCACAGTCCTTAAGCGAAATGTACGTTGGCGGGAGCAGAATCTTTCCTCAGCCAGCCGCAAATGGCATTATAAATTTTCTCAATAGTGTTTCGTCGTTTTTCGCGCAGGGATTCCCTTTTGAGTTCCCGATACATCTCCGTAACAATCTAACCTGCTGGTAACAAATCTAGCAACATGCGTCCAATTGTTCCGATTTCTGCCTTTATTGATCCGTCCTGGTGGTGAGAAGTACCAAGAACGGGTCAGATTAGTGTTCTATATCTTTGAATTCGCTCGGATTGTTAATAACCAATTTCATAAGTGAGTATATATATTGTGAGGCTACAGTGAAGATCCCTAGCTCTTTAAATAAGTGTCTCGAGGATGATCTTGGATGAACTCCAGCAATTATTCTGATTACACGCTTTTGTGCACTGAACACTCTTTTACTCAATGATTAGTTACCCCAGAATACGATCCCATACGAAAGCAGAGAATGCATATAGCCGTGGTAAGCTAATTTACTGAGATGTATGTCGCCAAAATTTGCAATGACCCTAATAGCATAAGTAGCTGCACTCAAACGTTTCAGCAGATCTTCAGTGTGTTTTTTCCAGTTCAACCCTTCATCAATGCATACACCTATAAATGTTGAATATTCTACCATAGCTACCGATTTCTGATCGCAGTCTATATTTACAATCCACTGTCACCGGAAATTAATGTTAGTGCTCTTTGCGTTCACAAAGTAACGATGTGGTAATGAAACTTGGAATAGCCTGCTCCTGTATTTAATGTCGTATTCAGAAATATACATTGTCGCATTTGCATCGCGTGTCTGCGTGTTAAGGAGTGTCAACATAAATGCTGGAAGGCTGTGCACCGCTTTAGATACCAAAAATATTTAAACGTATTTACTTCAGATTGCGAAGTAGATACCCGTGCTGACTTTAATGTCAGTTGATAACTTGCTTAGTTCATTCTTAATTTTTATTATCAGTAGTGGCATACCTGAGCAAACAATGTCAACTTTGTTCAAGAGGCATCTGCATTGTTTACGACACTTGATTTTAGGAATTAGACGTACTAGATTTGGAAACAGTTCAACAGTCTTTATGCCTTCTCATATTTCCTGAATAAAAATAATTTGTTGCCTCAGTAAACAGAACTAGTTTTACGAATTTAGTTGTATGCTAGGACTAAATGATAATACCTAATTAGCCAATATAAGTCCATATTCCTCATATTATTTAAAGAGAAAATAAAGAAAATATATTCGGTACACAAATATTGCTCTCCGCAAATGAACTGAGCGAATTTACTACAGATAGCTGACAGGGGAAACTTTTCTTCCATTTCCGATCTCAGTTTAATCGTAACGTGTTCTTGTGGTTCAAATTTTATGTAGCGAAGTCACGTCCACCTCAAAATCCACAAAACATCCATTATAAGCAATACGTCTCGAGATAATATTTTCGTTGTGGTCTAGTCTAACACTGGAATAACGATAAATGGTAAAAATGTCAGTCTGAAACGAAAAAATGTATAAAAATGCGAAAGAAATTATTCACTGGCTTCTCTCAACCAGTGCTCTGTTTTCTAAGTAAACTTTTTTACAGAAACTTTGTCCGCTGAAAAGAAATTTTTCTGTACAACAAGGCGCATTTGGGTAATTACCTTCTTTGTGCTGCAGCCGACTTTCTGTCTACAACATCCCATTCTGTGAATTAACTAAGCGTTTTTCGTATTTATCCACTTTTTTTAGTAAAGCTGAGAACTACAGACGACCATGCAACTGCTACGTCCTTTTCCCGAATTTTAAATTGCAGTCTCTTGCGGAGAGTACTTAATGAGTTTCTCGGCCCTCGTTGGAATCTGCTGGTTATGAAACGACCTTCTTTCTACGACGATTTCATCGCGATTAACAAGAAGCACTGTGAAATGCACCAGCCGTATTCCGAAACGCAGCTCCGTTTTCTTTTCACAACATTTTCCATTGCACTCAGAGCATCTGTCTGTCTTTGGAAACCACTCATCGCTCATTTGTCCAACTGTTTCTGGCACTTGGGCATATTCACCATATTACAGCCGCACTAGGTATTCATACAAAGAAAATACTCGACCTTTCACATAATCTTTAAATGAGAACATTTTACGTTAGGCTTTCAGATGATTCTTTACATATCCAAGGAAAACACTGTGTAATGTGACCCACAACAAATTGTGGTCTTTGCTATGACGGCAACAACAAGAGCAAATACCTGTAACCTAGAGGATACAATCACGGACAAACGATGACGAAATGTCTGTTAACAACGAAATTGTAGAACGATAATTTTCTCTCCAAAGTAACGATATGTAGTGACGCACTTCACAGGAAACTGTAGCTTGAGAACAGCACAGTGGGCCGAAATCGCCATCGTCATGAATAACAGTTCAGGAGAAAAATGTTGCTCTTCCTAAGAAATTGTAGCTGATTGTAAATCATTTGTTTGAGATTACGCCTTGGTCGTCTCCCGAACAGTCAAAAGTGACTGAATTTCTCGGCGCTTGATGTTTTGTACATAAATACTTCTAATACTCGTCTATACATTTATATAAAAGACGCACCAACGATCGACGTGGGAGAATACAAGTATCTAAATCAATCTCAAATCATAAAAAATGTTGCTGCAGAAACATTGCTTCCGCTCTCTAGTTGAATTAAGAGTTCCAGTTTTCAGTATTGTTAATGTGTGTCATATGAGTTTCTAGAATTTGCGTGAATTTTTGTATTAGCTTAACCGCTGACATTTCTGTCAATTTGTTTCTATATTCTTCCGACCAAAGAGTACTTTCATGAGCCTCTTCAAGTTCATCTGAACAATACAAGGCTCTTCATCTCTAAATATTTACCGCAGGCTACCTTCGTTTGAACCTGCATGCTATATAGTCAAGGCTTGATGCCCATCTACAATTTGTATTTTCATCGCATATCTCCCAATTACCAAATTATCTATTCCTTTATGCTGCATGACATGTCCTATCGAATTGTCTTTCTTTGTGTCAGTTTGTATTATATTACTTTTTTTCGTTTATTCCTTTCAGTTCTACCTCATTACTTAGCTAAATTTTAAAGTTTTTCCTTAACGCCATACTCCATATTGACTACTTAGATACTCTGCAGTTTGTATCCTAATATTCTTACTAAAAATATATTTTGCTAAATTTTTTAACATTCCTTGTAGTGCCCGTAGTCACTGATGGCATCAAAGCCTTGTGGTCACTGATGCCCACCTCGACGTAAAACTTAGAAAATTTGGGGTCTGTTGGGAGGCCTAAGATATTGCTCCCAGGCATCAGTTTTGTACATGTAAGAAAAGAAGGGAGGTGGTTCTACACACTTATGCTTTACGTTGTTTTGAAGCCAGAGTGGGTGGCATTTTAAGTAGCCCAAAATATTAGCAGACTACTGTTTACGAGTGCTTCTTGTTAATTATTTATGTCATGCGCGCGTAATAACTGCATTAGATACTAGAAATTATAAAACCTACATGAATAACGTAGTGTCAGGAAGGCAATTTCGAACGTTTTTCTGTTTTTGGATACGTATTTGCTCTAGCAATACGACGCAGAGTGACGTCACGGGGAAGTTCACCGCAGTATGGGGGATATGAATGCTATGAACCTAATGTTTTGGGCTAGTTAAGATGGCGGACATCGGCTTCAAGTTTTTAACGTAATGCCACCTCACCTCTTTCTTTACCTCCATGGTTTGTATCGGCTGTTAATAATCTGTGATAGGGATCGTTAATGAGACTCTGTGGAGACGAAGTTACACATCGCTGACACATTCCTTTGTTCGGCTTTCTACAATAAGGTATACGTATGTCGATAAATATCACAGAGTTAAGTTTTTGTGAAATTAATAAGCAGCAGAAATTATACTGCAGTACACAGGAACAACAAACTGGCTAAATTCCCAAACATCAGAGTATTTGCAGATAAGTACACTTAGTAAAAGTAGATTATCATCCAATCAGATAGTTTTCTTAAATGTTCCAATAGTATGAAAAGCTGCCTTTTCAATATTTTTTGGAGACAGCTGTTTCGGGCTTTTTCGTTGTATGATGTATCCAGCAATACAGCCTTTACCAATGCACACGTTGTTAGTTTAAAATCTGCAGGTCTAGAATTAGATCAGTTTACTGTCGTGTCGGGTTACAACGTTTCACCGTCACGGAAGTTATTCTAAACGGAATAGTGGGATTTCACCTGCGGGCTTTACTAGCACGGCTTTACTGTTTCTGTTTTATAGAAATGAGCTAAAATTAAATATGTGCAAATGGAATACGACACTGAAAATGTTTATTTTTCTTCTACACATTTTTTTTTTAAATGTAGTTGTGGCGCCAGACTAGCCGTACATAGCTCGAAGACTAGATTAGGTTGTAAGATCTGTAGAAAAAGGTGATAGTTACGTTGAGGAAGCCAATGAGTGTGAGTACGAAATATTACTTGTGGTGACAGATTGGCTGAAAGATGCATTTGGCGGTGAGTAAGTGGAGCCATCGTATGCAATGTTATCGAAAAGAATATATATTATAGATAGTTGTTGAATTCCCTCGCACGACTTTAATAGCAATAGTTTTGTTATGGTGCGAATCTTTCGAACTTCGCGATTACGCTTTAGTTACGTATTACCATATTCGAAGGAAACGACAACGTATGCTAGGTATTATTATGTCATTAGTTCCGCTCCTTTACGTAGTCAGACAGCTTAATCCATTGTCATCTACAATCCCATAATTAGCATAATATTCTGAAACAATCATTTCTGGTGTACTTTTTTTGCAAACATTATGATATCAAGTAATAGAGAACCCTCCTGTCTACAGTTTACTATCATATACAAGTCTATACTATATTTCTATGCTTTGAAACTGCTATTGGGCATTTACCCAGAGTTGCATGGGCGTTGGAATGAGACATTTACCTGTGAAACTTACGCCGTACTTGCTTCTCTAATTACAACAAAATCAATTCTTTATAAACGTCATCAGGTTATAACACTCGGTTTCTGTTCTTAAAAATACTCAATCTTGGCGGGACGGTCGGGTAACAAGTCAGATTAGGAACGCAGTAAATGAAAGGAATAGGTTTTTCCATTTTTTTCAGTCGTAACGTAAATGTTCGGAACAATGAGATTAACAAATGGAAGAAAATGACTCCTGCAATTGGAAGACGGCACATATTCCCGTAACCACACGATCATGAGACATCACATTACTTTACGTGAAAATGACTCCTGCAATTGGAAGACGGCCCGTATTCCCGTAACCACACGATCATGATACATCACATTACTTTATGTGAATAAAAATTAAATACTTTGAATAATAAAAACCAACGGTGTATACTAAATCACTTTATTAATAACCGAGAGAGGGGGAGGTGAAATGGCGTAAAGAGAAGTCCACTTGTTGAGAACCAGACAAGCATTATTTTGTTAAAACTCAAGTGCGAATTCCTTCTTTATTAATTCATTCATCGTGTTCCGTAAATCCCCTCAAGAAGCAGATTCTTCATGTTTTTCGAACGAATCTGCGTATAAGTTAACAAAAGACAGGAAAATCCGAGTAACTTAATCTGTACAGTGCATTAACAATGAGCTATACTTAATATTACTAAATTTGTGCTTACTTCAGCTATATGTAACACAGTAATTGAGCAGGAAAACCTCTGACTCAAACAAAAACTGCTGTAGGCACTGTTATATTAAATAGTTGCTGTTTACTTGTATTGCTAGTTTAATATTTTTTGCTTAAAATGATATTCTTTTTTTTTTTTTAAAGTTACATCTGTAACCACAGAGGCTTGCTTACAATACACTGCTATATGTCAAGTTGCCAATGAACATTGCTAATTGCAATGTAGCTAATAGGAAGTTGCTGTACTTCAGTCTTGATAACCAGATATTTGTAAACGAAGAGGGTAATGAGGTATTCTCTTAATTTTCTTTTGAATGCGTAGTGATTTCCAATTTCTTGGACTGTGTTGTATGGGAGCTTGTTGAATAGCTTTGTACATAGCTCCACTCTGAATCCTAGACGAGGAGGCGCGGTCTACATGAAAATTATTTTTGTGTAGTTGTGTAATGGACTTTCAATTCTTGACTGAAGTTTGTTATCTCAACTGCATAGACCTCTCTGTTCGTAGAAACAGATATTTTAATCTCAGGAGTTGTCTATCTGTATCACGGCTTCAGCTCCCTTGTATGTTTTAGGGGAAAACGGGACAAAATATTTTAGGAATATGTTCAAGAAAGAGTTAAATTTCCCATCTACATTTCTGCCTCATAAGTCGCTTCCCAACTAACTTACCCGTAAACACAGTGATTGAGTCATTGTTGTCAACTCTGAGAACACGTCACAAAATGTTCCCAAGTATTCATTACAAAAATAATACTTTGTAAGAAATACTTAGTGAAATAGATTACAATAACAACAGTAACTATTAAATGGACGTTCGCTGTTCCAGCAGAGTAGGAATTTGTGGAAAGACTTGGGCATCTTCAAAACATTAAAATGATGTTTGGTATTATAAAAGAGCGTCAACAGACTCCTAGTTCTTCTGAGGAATAAGCTACAGAGCACACCAACGTGATAGTTCTCATGATATTTTTAGCAATTTAATTTAAACTTGCTTAGTTTATCCGCTTACACATCCTTTACAGAATGGTATTTGACGTACCTATTTAAAACAAAGAGATAAACAATTGAAATGGTAATTAATTATGCAGTCAGTCATATTATTTCACACACATTACACTACACACGAATTTTCGGCCGGCATCGAGACCTTAATAATACTTCTGTCTTTGTATTATATTCCTTGTCTTTCACATCTATGTGTCTAAATACTGAACCATCATATCTCCCTATGTGAATAAGAAGTTAATCTTACAAAAATTGTAGGAGGTGAGTATATGGCCCGTCACACTATAGACATAAGATCTTACTGTATGATCTGCTATATTTTGAATGTATGCTACAGAAAGATAGGTGATTATTATTAATTTGCGTTGTTTTTTTACTGATCTGTATTCTGTGGTGCACACATAGTCCCTGACTGTGTGATATGTATTAACTAAGATCTGTGCTTTAACACACCTTTTAGTGTGCTAATATGCCTCCTAGAATGCTCCAATTTTTTGTGGTCCTCAAACGTTAGTAGTTGCCTCAGTTTTACAAGTAGGTAAATTTTCTCTCAAACTTGCCCTCTTTGGCAGCTTATCGGATCTTTATTATTTTCTTTAAAGTACTATGTAGTTATATCGACATAAGTAGCAAGATATCCTAAGATACAAGATGATCACTGTTATGTTGATTTGCTATTCTGTCACATGCATAATAACAGTGTAAGATTACATTGTTCGTAGTACGTGCAAAAGGCGTGTGTGATCCCATTCACTGTGACTAACGGACAGTGATAGGATGTAGCAAATATCCTGCATCCTGCGGAATGCATACTGTCCAAGGACTGTGGAATGTATCCTGCAGGGTGCTTGGCATTAGCGTTTCCACACACTGGCCTGTTGCATAGCGTATGAGACGAAGAATGTACAAACACGATGACACGTCTTCGCGCCGTAAGGTACAGTACTGCCGAGATCGTTACTGACGTGAACTGTGCGTAACAACTATTCCGTTCTTCCCTTTCCAGTTTGACAAATTAACATTTCTTCACTTTGTCCGTTACACAATTGTTGTGGGGATACCTGTCAGGTTAATTATCATAAGGAAAATGAATTTCTACTACCAGTCACTTCGTAAATGTTGTTTTATTTTTAAAAGCACGACGCATTTCCTCAATTTATTCTCATTTTCGATTGCGAGTGCTTATTATTCACGAGCAAGGTACCTTATTTTGCGTTTTCTTCGTCTTCATTTGACTGGAAAGATGTATGTCAAAGACTATACATTGTAGAGACAACATAGATATGTCAAAGATAATACATTTAACATAGATTACACCATGGTCTATGAGCTACACAGACAAACAGGCATAACTAACATCAACGTCAGTATTAGTTTATTTGATCTATGAGACGATGCGATAATCCACTTTGTTTAGGATGTGCTTGAAAATTATTTGGAAAAACTTTTAAACCATATTCCAATTCTTCATTCAGTTTATTATTTCCTGACTTTTTATATTTCAATTTCTCTAGAGAACCCATTCTGTGACCTTCGTACAAACAAGACGTATCTTAAGAATAGAAGTATGCATAGGCTGTTTTGTGTGTTCTGTGGCAGTTGCGGATTGTGTATGTCTGTTGACGTGTTCCGTGTATCTGCCAGTTTGTCCTATGGAACAAGTTCTACTTCATCCTGTCTCGGCTAAGTGATAAACTGACGCTGACGTTGGTGCAAGTTTTATTTGTAGTTATATGAGGAACCTATTTAACAAATATATCATCTTTGAAATATCCATTTTCCTTATGCAGAAAATGTGTGATTTTTGACAGTTTTTCTGTAAATATTTTACATTGATTGTCGATGGTGTGCAAGAGCGAGCTAATTCAGCGCCAAAAATTTATCACACAGTAAATAAGCAAGTACTGGCACAGCTTCACTACAGACATATGCATTTCTAGATAGTGAAGTAAGTTTTGTATTTCGCTTTGCAGTAACAAAGATTTAAAAAAGACGAAGCAAAACATAAACTGCAGCAAAACGTTTGTGAATTATGCGCAAATAGACGACCATATACAAAATGTATGAGAGATCACCTGAAAATGAGAATAAATTATCTGAACACGTCGCGTTTATAAAAATAAAACAATATTCTTAAAGTCAGTGGAATTAGATATTCAATCATGTTTCTTCCTTTACCAGGGTTGATACCAGGCGCTTCCTAATGAGGTCAATATTTCAATAAAACTGTCAGCTCTTGAGTTCAATACACAATACCAATTTTATCGGGAGCTATAGGATGTCCAAATAATATGCAGAATTTGAATTACGGGTCATTTTCGTTCCCATTGTTTCCCAATGATTTCTGTTGCTCAGCTGCCGTCTAGAGACGTTACAGTTAGTGGCAATTAATGGGTTTAACATCGACAACGCAGTCCCGTGGTCAAGACGTACTACAAATACGTGGTAAGTTCTTAGGCGACATTTCGTAAATTGCGCACAGTTTTGGTCATCGAAACGTACCCGATCCATCGACAATTCAATGAGTAACTGAAGGCTCTGAAAGCGGTTCGATTGGTGATTTTAGACCCATAATGACATCGTACCGGCCGGTTAGGTGAAAATAATGGCTGAATAAATGAGAGTGTGTCCCAGCTTCCTAACTTCGTTAGTCTTCTCCCACATGTGAACATCTCGAGGAGCATCAAGCAGCGAATTCTGACTAAGGGTTTTTATTTATATCCTTACAAGGTTCAACTGACGCAAGAACTACTACTTAGAGAAAATTTGAAACAGTCTGAATTCACCAGCTGGGTGTTGGTCAACCAAATTAAGGATAACAGTCCTGCGAAAAATGTTTTATTTAGCGATGAGGCACATATCAAACTGGACGATTTTACCAACGAGCATAACTGTCAGATTTGGGGCGACGAGGCTCTTCACATAACATTTCAACAGCTGATGCGTGCACAACGAGCCACTGTTTGGTGCGGAAAGTTTGACCTTAATTTTTTCGAGAATGTCGCAGGTAATGTCAGTTATGGCGAATGGCGTACGTTATCTCAACATATTGAGATTCTTTGGCCCTAAGTGGAAGGCGGGGACCACTAAAACAAGTTTTTCCAGCTGGATGATGCTATCTGTTATGTGCACACGAGTAATGTGCATTGCTAGATGAGACAAAACTGGTTCAAATGGCTCTACGCACTATGGGACTTAACATCTGAGGTCAGCAGTCCCCTAGACTTAGAACTATTTAATCCTAACTAACCTAAGGACATCACACACATCCATGCTCGAGGCAGGATTCGAACTTGCGACCGTAGCAGCAGCGCGGTTCCGGACTGAAGCGCCTAGAACCGCTCGCCCACAACGGCCGGACAGAGGAGACATTTCTGCGCCGTGTCTCACTCCACGAGGACCAAAACTCACCAACATGGGACTAGTGACGTAATGTAGTAGGGGGGGGGGGGCAAGTCAAGTCATTGTTGACGCGAACAAACCGAGATCGATTTCTGACATAAATACAGAAATGTGCGAAAATACCGTAATTTTTCTGCAAAGTTTTGGCGGACGTTTATTCTGAATATTTTTCGATACGCAACCTCATTGTACACTGATGAGCCAAAACATTATGAGCACCTGTTTAATAGCTTGCCTGTACGTCTTTCGAACGAAATACATCACTGATTCCTCGTATCAGGGATCAATACATATATAGAATTGTGGACGGTTGGGAATGTGAGTCGCACTGGAAGCGTGCATGGGATAAGTCCCTGCAGTCGCGCTATTCATCTGTGTCCACGATGGCTCAGATGTATAGAGCGTCTGACATGTAAGCAGGAGATCCCGGTTTCGAGTCCCGGTCGGGGCGCACATTTTCAGCTGTCCACATCGAGGTATATCAACAACACCTGTCGGCAGCTGAGGGTTTCAGTTAGTCATCCTTTATTCCAGGGAAAAGCTGCACGGTCATCAAAAGTAACTGTTCTTTCGAGAACAAGTTACTGTCTTCGTATATATCAAACATTTTGTTGGTGGATTTGTGGGGGTATGTGGCATTAGATGCCTACGCACAGGTTATGTAATTCGCGTTAATAACGAGCCGTTGGTTTGCGTACGCGGTGATGGCGCCCGATAGCAACCCAGATAGGTTACATAGGATTTACATCTGGCGAATTTAATCGCCGAGACATCATCTTGAGTTCACTATAATGCTCCTCAAACCACTGTAGGACGGTTCTGGCTCAGAGACATGGAGAATTATGCTGCTGAAAGCTGAAACCGCCGTCGATGAAGACATCAAGCAGGTGGTCAGCGGCTGTCAGCGTTTCTTCGATTGCTAACGCAGTTTCCGTGCAGGCGTAGCAGAACGTCTTACATACATAATACTATAGAAATTCTTCCAATCCATATGTGGCATACAGCAAACCAGTGCTTAACAGTATTGATAATAAAAAGTATTGGTTGCAATTTTATTTTTTTATTTTTCAACGACGCGTTTCGTCTTATTTAGGCTTCTTCAGGTTATCTTTTCTAGATGGACGCGAGAGACACCAAGGTGTGCATAACGCGTTCCCGTTCACAGCAGCGAGCAGATGGGGGCTCAGATAGTAAGCATAATGCTTTCGCGTCCATCTAGAAAAGATAACATGAAGATGCCAAAATAAGGCGAAACGCGTCGTTGAAAAATGAAAAACTAAAATTGCAACCAAGACTGTTTTTAGCCAATAGCACAATACAGCCTGCGCCCGTGGAGCGCTGCACGTTTCGAGCATCCGTTCGACTCGACTATGGCTTTTGTGGAGTCGTCCATAGACCTAGTGTAGCAAAAACATAATTCACCCAAACAGCCTACACGTTTCCACTGATCGACGGTGAAATCCCGACGGTACCGTGGCCACTGCAGTCGTAAGTCACCAAGTCGTTGGTTCAACATGTGAACACGTAGGACGGACCTGCAGCGGTGCTCCATGTTCGACAATGTACGATGAACGGTGTGCTCCGAAACACTTGTGCCTGTACCAGCGTTCCGCTCTTTCTACTTTACAGATGAGACAAGCCGCCTGCCACTGTAGGCGAGCGGCTCTAGGCGCTTCAGTCCGAAAACCTGCCTCGGGTATGGATGTGTGTGATGTCCTTAGGTTAGTTAGGTTTAAGCAGTTATAAGTCTAGGGGACTGACGACCTCAGATGTTCAATCCCATAGTGCTTAGAGCCATTTTGACCATTTTGAGACAAGCCTCCGAACCCCACGTTCTATGAGGAGTGGTGGACGTCCAACCATTTAGCACCTAGTGCTAGTTTATCTCTCCTATGTTTTTCCGCAGATGCTCACTACACTAGCCCGTGAACAGTCGACCAGCTTTGTCGTTTTCGAGATACTCGTTCACAGGCTCTGCCTAATAATAATCTGCCCTTTGTCAAAGTCGCTTATCTCAATACATTTCCCCATTTGCAGCCCAAATCTTCACTACGGCGATCAACCGTCCAAGACTGCTAGACTGAACATACTTTTGTGTCAGCAACGTCACCAGATGGCATCCATCGTAGTAGTGGCATGGTCAGAATGTTTTGGCTTATCAGTGTATGATGATGAGTTTAAAATAAAAATACGTTTTTCCACTTTTAAAATAACTTATTTTATTAAAAACTAAAATTTTGCGGTCTTTTTGGAATATCATTTAGCGGACGAACCCTGCGATGGTTGAGGTGAGTGAGAGCCCCCTAGAAAAGGACAACATCTAATATGTATTGACTCGTAGCGAGATTATCCAGATACATTTGTCGTGAAAGATTAAAACGATTTTGATACATGGTACTACAACAGTTCCTACCACTCTCATACGGAAACGTAAGTTCAAAGTACTCAGTAAATTATTACAACATTTTCCTTTCATTAAAGGACGGGGTGAAAAAGTTAACAGCACTGGACACAGATAAAGAGTCGACATTATAACTAATGTAAAATCGAACAAACATGCAGCCGATGCCCGAAATAGGTCTTTTCTAAAAATAGATAACTACCTGGCGATGAAAAAAGTGACAGTTATCGGAAAACAATATTCAGGGTACGTAGCTAAGTTGGTATATCATATGTGTGTTTTAGGGTGACGGAATACCTCAATGAAGTAAATAAACGTTAATCACCCAGGAGTTTTCATTCTCCCAAACATAAATAAGCTAGAATGAGATTTTCACTCTGCAGCGGAGTGTGCGCTGATATGAAAATTCCTGGCAGATTAAAACTGTGTGCCGGACCGAGACTCGAACTCAGGACCCTTGCCTTTCGCGGGCAAGTGCGAAAGGCAAAGGTCCCGAGTTCGAGTCTCGGACCGGCACACAGTTTTAATTTGCCAGGAAGTTTCATAAATAAGCTATATGGTATGGAACAACTCATCATCGATGTTAAGGAAGCTAAATTTAGTAATTATCAGTTATTACAGCAGCACGGTTTTGAAGTACTTGTTCTCTATCCAGATAACGCTGTCATATTTCTAGTCACGAGCCTATCCCATCAAATTAAGTTCAAAATTTGTAACGTTTGAGTTTATGTCGAAGTTGTACACCGTTTAATGTTATTAATCTTCTATGTTGTCGAAACAAATTAGCTCATACAACAACAAATTTAATAATCTTTGCTAACTTTTCCTGGATTTCCCATGCAATAGTTGGAAAAGCCTTGCTGTAGCTATAAGTTAACATGGAATCCATTTATGGCCACTGACGCAATTTTATAAATTCTCTATTCTTGAATGAAATTTTCGTGACATCAATAGTTTAGACGTGTTAATAAAAATGATAATAAAAATATTGGTCTTCTCCTAAACGTTGGGTTGGACTTAAAGAAGTCCAGTTATTTACTTATGCCTTTATTTAAGCTGGTAAGAGTAGGCCATTAGATCCTATCTTATACCTAACCAAATTTTCTCGGCGAGTAAACATTGCAATTCGTGTAGTACATGAATAACATATAATAATAATAACAAAATGATTCTGACACTAAGTATAGAAATGAATATGTGGAATTTAATAAACGCCGGCCAGAGTTGCCGAGCGGTTCTAGGCGCTACAGTCTGGAACCGCGCGACCGCTAAGGTCGCAGGTTCGAATCCTGCCTCGGGCATGGATGTGTGTGATGTCCTTAGGTTAGTTAGGATTAAGTAGTTTTAAGTTGTAGGGGACTGATGACCGCAGAAGTTAAGTCCTATAGTGCTCAGAGCCATTTGAACCATTTTGAACTTAATAAACGCCGGTCTTATTACCATTAAATAACAACATTTTTGTAGAATGTGAGTAGTGACACCGAACAGAGTAGTATGGAGAAGTAGTTGATTAGTCAAGAGGAGGAGCCACAAATAATAGAAAAAAAAACTAGCAGACGAGGAAAAAAACAAATACAAACGAACGAGAAAAGCATAGATATTTATAATGTGACAGGGATACTGGTTCCCTATTCAAGCGAAAGGAAGAAACTGAGATATGCCGAGAGGGAAGCTTCGCCGATGATACAAATGTATGACCTTGTAACTTCAGTATGATGTGACCTCTAGGTATGACTGAGTAAACCCTGGTGATATTGCGTCGATTAGGACAGCTCTATGACGGTTTGTTGATTAAATCTGTCACCCTCCAATCTGTACAATGCAGGTTATGTGAAGTAAATGAGATAAATTGCCTTTGGCGCAAAAGCACTCCATCTACAATATTTTTTATTTGTTTTTAATAGGTATGAAGACCACATCGGCATTTGCTGGTAACTCTCAGTATCTTTTTTACTTGCCAATTCTTTTTATTTGGTGACACAATCGCCCGCTTTATAGAGTTCAGCTTCAGTTCGATTTATTACGCAAAAAAGAGCCTTTGGCAACCGACGTCGGCGACTTTCGCCTCAAAACATATTCCAATTACTTTAATCCCAGAAAAGTAAAAAAAAGGGGAAAAGTGGGATAAAAATGCGTAATCCACGGACGCACGCGAGCACTGACGCACACACGTACGTGCAGAGGGAGGACGGCAACGAGGCAAACATTTTTTGATTGTCGCTGTTTACTCCCGCGGCATTGGGGCGGTTCTGCTCGCCAATCAACGCTCTGCGCCAGAGCACTGCGCTGCGGCCCCATTCCACCGCACGCGGCGCGGTGAGTAGGGGTAGACGAGGAGAGGGGTGAGAGGGGTGGAGAGAGACATGCGGAGGGGTAGGGGGAGAGAGACGAGTTTCCGCATTTGGCCACCGCACCGCGCGGCGCGCCGGCAGATTGAATTTCATGGAATATCCCGAGGTTGTGCCGCCCGCGGGTATCAAAGCTGGGCGGGCGACCCATCTGCAATTCAGCGCAACAGTTAATGAAAATCGCGTTTGGCGAGCCCCCCCACCCCCGGCAGCCGCCGACTCGCATCAAAAGCGGAGCGGCGTCTGGCTGGCGGCTGCACAGCCCAGCGCGGCCCATTCAAGCGACCGCCACTGTTCTAATTAATCAACTGACTATCTGTGCCTTATTAACGTCATTCAGCGGGCCCGCCTTGTGTCGTCCCGTCCCGCGCTGTGAGCCAGCCCTCGTCGCTGTCCCTCTCTGCTCGCTTCTCTCTCTCTCTCTCTCTCTCTCTCTCTCTCTCTCTGTCTCTTCTCTTCGCTTCTCTCTCTCTACTCTCCACCGCAAACTGCGCCACTGCCACCACGCGCCGCTGGCGCCCTCGTCGCCTACCCACCATCCAGCTAGTCGAGCTTAGGCTGCGGCGTACACAACCCGTGTTCCACGAGCACAGGGTGAAGCGTTTTGCTCCTTTTGGGGGGAAAATGTGCTTATGTAACATTCTTTTAGACTAGTCAAATCGGCTAGTGAGTGGGTTCCAATAATCATCGCTTGTTTTGAAGCTCTAGGAGCAGTCGTGTTTGCAGATTAAATTACGGGATTTTAGATGAGCTAATTATGCAAACAACTGTTGTTTGAAAAACTCTAAAAATGTTTCAGCAAGTTTGTACCATCATCACTGCGTACTTTTATTCAGTTGTGCAAAATACAAACATGTTTTAAGTATTAATTACTCCAGTGAACTTTAGGCCTAGGAACATTTTATGGCTATTGTGTTAATTACTTTATTTACTACATAGCTAGCCGGCTCCATAGCCTAAGGTCACCGACGACTCTCAATTCTTAGTACTCTTGCTCGAATCCTGGTAGTGGGTGAAATTTTCACCGCTTGTATTTGGAAAGCGAGGAGAGGTGGAGGCATGAAGTTTCTGATAACTAGTCTTTGCGAATGTGGTGGATTAAATTCCAAACTTATCCGCAGAGTCTTATGAAGTGAGAGTATGTTACACTGTACAGGTCGAATTCGAGAACACTGGAGTGCCAACAAGGGGTCTCAACCTACCCCTTCCATCGTCATCATCATCATGCAACACAAACGTAACAATAACACACGTCCATAACACTTTCCTACACGCTATAAATAAACACACTCCACAACTAACATATTCACAAGAATGCGGGCGCGGAAGAACACCGTTTCCAATTTGTTGGCAAAGTCAGATATCCTAGACAACTATGTCATACGACACTTTCTTGCTACATTGCTTGCTACCGTAGGATTCTCTTTACATTACTGAATACCTGTAGCTTGTCACATTATTTTCGAAGTATACATCATCTTCTGTATTCCCCTCCGGAAATGCACACAATAACACGATACATGTTTTTAAGTACCTTACCCATGCAAGTTACAGTTTACAACTTCACGAAACAGTGCAGAAGTGTAACTCGCGAGTGCAGCTCCTTAATAATATATATCGTGACTAATTAGTACTTAAAACTTGTGTGTAATTTACAGAAATGAATAAGAGTACGCACAAATGTGCTGCAGCATGCTTAGGCATTTATAAACAGTTGTTTACCTAATAGTATCAAAATTAAAAGTATAAAAGACATTCTATTGTAAATAGTAGAGGAATGAACGAGCACATGGAGGGATCACCAGTGAGAGTCTGTGGGGGGTATGCTGCTAACCTGATAGAAGAAGAATCTGGTGTCGACCCAGTTTGAGGGTAGATTGATGAGCCTCCATGGTTGGTAAGTTCGATTGTTCCAAGGATCGCATAAGGAATTTCAACAATGAACAGCGTACAGTTCATTGTTGACAACTGTCTGAATTGGTCAGTGTGTCGACTGCGATTGAAAATCGAGAAAACAAGAGTTTCCTGCTGTTATTAAACATTTTCGTTTGAAGAGTTGGACTGCCGCACAAATCAAGACAGAGTTGGCCGATGGTTCATTCTGCACCATCGTTGAAGACGAAGCGCTCACGCCATCCAGTTGAGGTCGATGATGGCCATTGATTTTTGGGAATCCCGAGGAATAATCCTCTATGGTTTCTCTGTGGAGCAAGGGACGAATACCGATTGGAATCCACAAGGAAATGCAGCCCACGTATGGTGAAGTGTCTCGCATTGAGGAATGTGAGGAGGAGGAGGAGGAGGAGGAGGAAGAGGAGGAGGAGATGTGGGTACTGTGAGTTCGCAAAAGACCGTGAACTTTTGCATCACAATCAGCATTCTGGGAGACCGCGTTCATCACTGCCTCACATCACATCCCGCGTGTATGCAATGGAGAAGGCGGATAGGCGTGTGCTCGTAAAGGACAGTTGTTTGAAGCTTGGCATTTCGTATGAGAGTGTGTATGACATCGTTCATGGCTCGTTAGGACACCCGAAGGTTTCTTGTCGGTGAGTACCTAAGCAGCTGGATGACATGATGAAAGGCGAGAAACTGGATCATCTGCAGCGGTGTAACGAGGAGTGTGACATTTTCTGGACCGCACTGTTACTGGTGATGCAACATTGGTACTGGATTTCAAGCTAGAATCGGAGGAGCAGACCATGGTGGGGAATCATTCGGGTCCGCTTGTGAAGAATTTTAAAAAAATGAGTTCACTGCCATCTGTTGGGAAAGCAGTATTAGCGGTCTCCTACGATCGCCGCTGACCGCTGCTGCTAGATTTCATGCCACTAGGTGCAGCCATCAATACCGACAGTTATTTCCCTACCCTGTCATGTCTGCAGGATGTTATCAGGAAGAAATGCCGAGGGATTGTGGATGTGGACAACGTGTTATCCTCCACAACAGTGTGACGTGACATGTGCAATCTGCACCACAATCTCCAGTCATTTCATTGGGAGAGTGTGGACCATGCACCATGTAGTCGGACCTAGCCCCAAGTGATTTCCACGTTTTCGGTCCACTGATGAAATTCGTGGCGGGACAGCGATTCACATGGAACTATGAAGCCAAGACAGCAACCCGAAGGTGGTTCCACAGTCAGCCATACGAGTTGAACTACAGGGGTTTTAAAATTTTGTACTGGAATAGGACAAATGTCAGAATTAGTGCGAAGACCATGTGGAAAAATTGGCTAAGGTACGTAGATTAATACATATTTTTCCAGTTACCTATATGTACCTTATTTCGGCTAAAAAATTGACATAGACTTTCTGATTCCCCCTTGTAGGTTAGTTGGAAAGAAGCAGAAGCATAACTGGACCACATTTTTCTTAATTGTTCGATCGATTAACAGTTGAGTCGGCAGAAAAAGACCAACGTTGACACACAAAGAAGTGCTCCTTCGCAAGGGTAATGCATCATCCCACACATCCCCGACAACAGTAGCGAAATAGCGTGAACTGGGCTTTCAACTGGTTCCTAATCCAACCTAGTCAACAGACTTAGACCCAAGTGACTACTTCTTGTTCTCTAACTTGAAACTCTGGCGTGCTGGGAAGAAATTTTCATCAAATGAGGAAGTGATAGTTCCAGTCGACGAGTATTTTGCAGAGTTTGACAGAACCTCTGTTTCCGATAGGATGAAAAAACTGGATGTTCGGTGGACAAAGTGTATATCCCTCAAAGGAAACAATGACTAGAAGTAATGGGAGGGTGCGATTTTGTCACATGATGACACGGTTGGAGACCCTGGCTGTTATTTGAAGACAAATGTTGATGGTGTTGAGACAGCAACCAGCCACAAATTTCTTTTAAGTTAATTTATTCAAAAGGTACCGTTACCGTTTTAGAATCATTACGATTCATCTTCAGACGGCTTCCATGCTTTCATTACAACATGTGCTGCGTTTTTCACTGATTAGTTATCCTAAAACATAAATTGTAAGCACGTCACAAAGATGGTTGAGTTACAGATTGCATTGGGATGTGAGTTGTTTCGAAACAAACATTTTTCCTGCTTTTTCCAGACTTACCAAATCACCCTCCTACTGGAGTTTAACAGAGGCTTACAAGATTTACTATCAAACAAGGCACTAGGGATAGATGTTATTCCTTTGTAAGTTCGAAAATCATGGGGAGAGGGTGGGGGAGGTCATGCAAACTGTTATTCAAGTTAGTGTGCCGAATCTAGGAGACGGAAGGAAGGATATCAAGAACACAATCCTGAAGATAGCAGTCGACAGTTCATCCATAATGCTGAGCAGAACGATACACAAAAGAAGATAAAACAGAGAATCTGTTAGACGATGATCAGCTCGAAGTTGGGAGAGCAAAGGCCTAGTTGTGTTATTGCGCTTCATAACGACAGAGCATTTGAGAAAAAAATCAAGCTCTGTCATAGTATTTATCGATCTATAAAACGCAGATCGACAGTTTAAAGTGATACAAGACTTTTAAAACATCATAAATGAAAGAAATAGAAGAAAGATCCCTAAGTACTGTCAAAATCCAAGATGAAGGGGTATCAGTGACAAGATGTGCTGCTGCAATTGTTATCCTCTGTAAAAGTGAGGTGGAAATCCAGGTTTCTTTCATGGAATAAGCAGCGTAAGGGGCATAGAAAATAGAGTAAACCAAAGAAAGACGAAAGTATTCACGGGAAGCTGGAAAGAGATTACCGACGAACTTAACAACATAATTGGGGACCACGTAGTTAACGAATGAAAGAATTGTGTTTCCTCACAAACAAAACAGGACACGAAGAGCTAAGCAACGAAGCCATAAGAAGTAGACGAGGAAAGGCCAAAGGAAGTCCACTAGTACCAAAGATACGCCTTAATTTGTGAAAGGAACTTCTGAGAAAGTACGTCAGGAACACAACATTGTATAAAAGTCAGCAGTGGACTGTAGCTAAACCGCCGGCCGAAGTGGCCGAGCGGTTCTAGGCGCTACAGTCTGGAACCGCGCGACCGCTACAGTCGCAGGTTCGAATCCTGCCTCGGGCATGGATGTATGTAATGTCCTTAGGTTAGTTAGGTTTAAGTAGTTCTAAGTTCTAGGCGACTGATGACCTCAGAAGTTAAGTCCCATAGTGCTCAGAGCCATTTTAAACATTGTTTTTTTTTTCTTTTTGAAGCGAAACCAAAAAACAAGTGAATCGAAGCGTTTGAGATGTGCCGCTGAAAGCTGTATGGGCTGATGAGAAATGAGGAGGTTCTCCACAGAATCGATGAGGAGAGGAATATGGGTAAAACATTAACAATAATAAAGGACAGGATCGCTCAATTTGCGTTAAAACAACAGGTTATAATGTTCATGTTACTGGAGCAGTGTTTCCCAACATTTCTGAGCTTATTACACCTGAACGAGTTCTTATACCCACAACAGACTTTAGTATCTAAAGTTCACATTCGAAAAGGTAATGTTTCAACAACCCTATTTTTTAAGTTACAATGTAATGCATAGTACTTCATTAACGTTCCACAAATGAAATTCACATGTTTTTGTAGTTGTTATTAAATCAAAAAATTATGAAAGTCAACGATATGGTTGGTAAGCACGAAGTCTTTCGCGACGGCACTGTTGTATATAACATTCTGTGACTCCTTCCCGCGCGGGATTAACCGAGCGGTCTCAGGCACTGCAGTCATGGGCTATGCGGCTGGTCCCGGCGGGGGTTCGAGTCCTCCCTCGGGCATGGGTGTGTGTGTTTGTCCTTAGGATAATTTAGGTTAAGTAGTGTGTAAACTTAGGGACTGATGACCTTAGAAGTTAAAAGTCCCATAAGATTTCACACACATTTTTTTTCTTTTCTGACTCGTTGCTGCGTCAATTCAGGGCTGCTCCTGACGATGGCGATCGTGGAAATCGTCGAAAGCTCAGGGTTTTACACTGAATTAACGCGACAAGAAGTCCGAGAATTGTTTATACAACGATATAGTTGGTATTGTATATTTGTAATCTTTTATATACACTCCTGGATATTGAAATAAGAACACCGTGAATTCATTGTCCCAGGAAGGGGAAACTTTATTGACACATTCCTGGGGTCAGGTACATCACACGATCACACTGACAGAACCACAGGCACATAGACACAGGCAACAGAGCATGCACAATGTCGGCACTAGTACAGTGTATATCCAACTTTCGCAGCAATGCAGGCTGCTATTCTCTCATGGAGACGATCGTAGAGATGCTGGATGTAGTCCTGTGGAACGGCTTGCCATGCCATTTCCACCTGGCGCCTCAGTTGGACCAGCGTTCGTGCTGGACGTGCAGACGCGTGAGACGACGCTTCATCCAGTCCCAAACATGCTCAATGGGGGACAGATCCGGAGATCTTGCTGGCCAGGGTGGTTGACTTACACCTTCTAGAGCATGTTGGGTGGCACGGGATACATGCGGACGTGCATTGTCCTGTTGGAACAACAAGTTCATTTGCCGGTCTAGGAATGGTAGAACGACTGGTTCGATGACGGTTTGGATGTACCGTGCACTATTCAGTGTCCCCTCGACGATCACCAGAGGTGTACGGCCAGTGTAGGAGATCGCTCCCCACACCATGATGCCGGGTGTTGGCCCTGTGTGCCTCGGTCGTATGCAGCCCTGATTGTGGCGCTCACCTGCACGGCGCCAAACACGCATACGACCATCATTGGCACCAAGGCAGAAGCGACTCTCATCGCTGAAGACGACACGTCTCCATTTGTCCCTCCATTCACGCCTGTCGCGATACCACTGGAGGCGGGCTGCACGATGTTGGGGCGTGAGCGGAAGACGGCCTAATGGTGTACGGGACCGTAGCCCAGCTTCATGGAGACGGTTGCGAATGGTCCTCGCCGATGCGCCAGGTGCAACAGTGTCCCTAATTTGCTGGGAAGTGGCGGTGCGGTCCCCTACGGCACTGCGTAGGATCCTACGGTCTTGGCGTGCATCCGTGCGTCGCTGCGGTCCGGTCCCAGGTCGACAGGCACGTGCACCTTCCGCCGACCACTGGCGACAACATCGATGTACTGTGGAGACCTCACGCCCCACGTGTTGAGCAATTCGGCGGTACGTCCACCCGGCCTCCCGCATGCCCACTATACGCCCTCGCTCAAAGTCCGTCAACTGCACATACGGTTCACGTCCACGCTGTCGCGGCATGCTACCAGTGTTAAAGACTGTGATGGAGCTCCGTATGCCACGGCAAACTGGCTGACACTGACGGCGGCGGTGCACAAATGCTGCGCAGCTAGCGCCATTCGACGGCCAACACCGCGGTTCCTGGAGTGTCCGCTGTGCCGTGCGTGTGATCATTGCTTGTATAGCCCTCTCGCAGTGTCCGGAGCAAGTATGGTGGGTCTGACACACCGGTGTCAATGTGTTCTTTTTTCCATTTCCAGGAGTGTATGATAACGGGTCCTTTCAGCTAGACGAACGCTTTGGAAGGCGGCGAACTGTGCATACTGTAATATTTCTGGCTTAGTCAGCCATCATATTAGCCTCCAAGAGGCTGTTCCCAGAACAGTGGAGCTGCAGGAAGTATATAGATGACGAAATGTGGTGTGAGGTACCTGTGACAGATGTTAGATTCGGTACCATTCCCGTGAGAAAGACCGCCTGCATAATGCTGCTGCTCTGTGATTGGCTGCTGTGTTCGGAGTAAGGGTGCCAAAACGTTAAGCTATAGTTATTATTATTAGTTAAACTACTCATTGGAATAACTTCACTTTTTTATATAAATATCTCTTCAACAGCTGACTATTAATCTGTCGTTTTGGCGTTATTAAAAACAATTTAAATCAAAAACTGGATTAGGCAGTCGAGAAGAACAGACATGTTGTCTGTCGTAGGATGTGTTTCCAATTTTTATTTAAGTTCCTGTTCGTCACTCTGGATTAGGCAGTCAAGATGAACAGACATGTTCTCTGTCATAGGATGTGTTTCCAATTTTTATTTAAGTTCCTGTTCGTCACTCTGGATTAGGCAGTCAAGATGAACAGACATGTTCTCTGTCATAGGATGTGTTTCCAATTTTTATTTAAGTTCCTGTTCGTCACTCTGGATTAGGCAGTCGAGATGTACAGTCATGTTGCCTGTAGCATGATGTGTTTGCCAGTATTCAGTACTAAAAGATTCACTCTGGTAGTCATGAGGCACAGACACGTGCCACAAATAGTGTAAAGATACATTTTCGTAAACATTATGTTTGATCATGTACTTTGCTGTATCAGAAGGTGCTGTGTTAAGATCATGTAGTCTTCTCGTGTGGCTATATTAAAATACGTGAGTGGCATCCCAAAGAAGTGATACATTATTTCGGAACAGAACCTCGCTAAAAGTCAGTTTCAGCCTCAAGATACAGAACCAACGACCAGCGTGCTGTTTTTTGCGCTGGGGACATCAACTTGAAGACAGCAGGTTTGTGAACTATAACAGAACCTTCGATTTCCACACAGTGCAGTGGAAACAACTAGGCGACTCACGTGTACTGCATGCACAGAACAAATGTGCTCAGTGACACGTAATCTGCAGTAATGCAGAGGAGGTAAAGGAGTATGGTCGTTATTTAGACCAACAATCAATTCATTCTTCCTTTTTTGCCGTAGTACACCAGATTTGGAGAACCGGGTTCTACAGGATATTGAGACAGACCATAGTACAAGCTCCAGACAAGTGGACTGCCAACATAGTGTACGTCAGTACAATTAGTGTATTATAAATCATACGTTGTCGTGTTGGAAGTCAGGTCTGGAAGCTGGAGAGATCTGTAGAGATTGAATAAGAATCCCTAACCGTTATTTCTACCGAACTGTCGTCTTCTAAAGTTGTGTCCGCAGCGCACAAGACAGCTCGTCGGTTGTGGGATCTTCTTCGGCAGAGGCCGCAATGTTGTCATCTCGAATTTGAACCTGTGATTCTGCTTTTTATGGGATGCCACTTGCCCAGGTAAGTCTCTGTATCTACGTAGGGCAAGCTCTGTAGAACTGATAGTGACGGCATGCGCTACCTCTCATTAACGTATCCTGATTGTTTATATTTTAAAATATCACTTTTTACACTGTCTTCTGCTACACTCGACACAGCTTTCTTAATACAGTACTGGCCATTAAAATTGATACACCACGAAGATGACGTGCTGCAGACGCGAAATTTAACCAACAAGAAGAAGATACTGTGATATGCAAATGATTAGCTTTTCAGAACATTCACACAAGGCTGGCGCCGGTGGCAGAATAAGGTCGACACCTACAACGTGCTGACATCACGAAAGTTTCCAACCGATTTCTTATACACAAACAGCAGCTGACCGACGTTGCCTGGTGAAACGTTGTTGTCATGTCTCGTATAAGGAGGAGAAATGCGATCTATCACGTTTCCGAATTTGATAAAGGTCGGATTGTAGCCTATCGCCATTGCGGTTTATCGTATCTCGACATTGCTGCTCGCATTGGTCGAGATCCAATGACTGTTAGCAGAATATGGAATCTGTGGGTTCAGGAGGGTAATACGGAACGCCGTGCTGTATCCCAACGACGTACCATCACTACCATTCGAGATGACAGGCATCTTATCCGCATGGCTGTAACGGATCGTGCAGCCACGTCTCGATCCCTGAGTCAACAGATGGGGACGTTTGCAACACAACGACCATCTGCACGAACAGATCGACGACATTTGCAGCAGCATGGACTATCAGCTCGGAGACCATGGCTGCGGTTACCCTTGAAGCTGCATCACAGACAGGAACGCCTGCGATGGTGTAATCAACGACGAACCTGGGTGCACGAATGGCAAAACGTCATTTTTTTCGGATGAATACAGGTTCTGTTTACAGCATCATGATGGTCGCATCCGCGGTTGGAGACATCGCGCTGAACGCACATTGGAAGTGTGTATTTATCATCGCCATACTGGCGTATCACCCGGCGTGATGCTATGGGGTGTCATTGGTTACAGGTCTCGGTCACCTCTTGTTCGCATTGACGGCACATTGAACAGTGGACGTTACATTTCAGATGTGTTACGACCCGTACCTCTCCCATTCATTCGATCCCTGCGAAACCATACATTTCAGCAGGATAATGCACGACCGCATGTTGCAGCTCCTGTACGGGCCTTTTTGGATACAGAAAATGTTCGACTGCTGCTCTGGCCAGCACATTCTCCAGATCTCTCACCAATTGAAAACGTCTGGTCAATGGTGGCCGAGCACCTGGCTGGTCACAATACGCCAGTCACTACTCTTGATGAACTGTGATATCGTGTTGAAGCTGCATGGGCAGCTGTACCTGTACATTCTATCCAAGCTCTGTTTGACTCAATGCCCAGGATTATCAAGGTCGTTATTACGGCCAGAGGTGGTTGTTCTGGGTACTGATTTCTCAGCATCTATGCACCCAAATTGCGTGAAAATGTAATCACATGTCAGTTCTAGTATAATATATTTGTCCAGTGAATACCCGTTTATCATCTGCATTTCTTCTTGGTGTAGCAATTTTAATGGCCAGTAGTGTAGTATGGTAACGTTACTGATATCTTCCATTATAGAGAACGACATATCCGTCCGAAACAGTGACACACCTTCGGCTCTGAAGAACACCCGAAACAGACTGACTAGTGCAACTGAAGCACTGCGTCTCCCAAGGGCGCCACAGCAACCCGAAGGTGTCTGAAGCACTTCGGGTGTAATATCATTACTCTTACGTTTCTCAAAACTAGTCAAATTTAATAAACAAAAACGGTAGGCTCGTTGGGTAACCATGAGAGATTCTCATACTGAAAACTGGGTTAAATACTACCTATTGTTCTCCTTTGATTGACAGGTCCTTAACCTGTTGTTCTGCTAAAAGGATCCTTCCTTTTGATTGACAGGTAATTAAACTATTGTACTCCCACCCGCTCCCACTCCCCTCCCCCAGGAAATCTCCAACCCCCCCCCTCCCTCTCGCTGCTGCAGTTACACTTTTGATACCAATTTGACTAACTATTTAATTACACTGATCAATTAATTAACCTCACCCCTCTGGTAAACCCCTTCCCCTCCCACCCTCCCTCCTTGAAATTGACAGGAAAAGGACTCAGCGTGTTCTGGGCTGCTGGAGAGAGGAAGATGTGTACTTTATTTATTTTGGAAAAATTTATTTATGGATGCATTTCACGTAGTTCGTTTATTACACTGATACAAAACACTTGTTCTGACGTGCTTGGTGTCACACTACAAGGCCTACATACCTGCAAAAGTATTGTAAATTGTCAAAATAGTGCAAACACACTGACAATGCTTAAAAATCCGAAAATAATGCTGTGCACAAACACTCAGTGCACGTAAAAAACACTATCATAAACCGCAACGTGTCAACGTACTCTTCCCTACAGAGAACCAAGTCATGCACGCCGGACAGCGCGCTCATGCCAGTCCTATACTCGCGACACCTGTGGGCTGCAACACGTGTGTACCGTTGTTAGTGGCGCGATGCCCCTCAACCTGCGGTCCAGCACTGAGAGAGATGTTTGCATAACGGCTCACCCCCTAGATGCAACTAAAAGGATCTCAATGCTATACTGACACCACATAGCTATGTAAATAAGAGCCACATCAACCTCTCGGAAATTGTAAGGTGTCCCAGAAATAGTTAACGGTCGCTTTTGAAGGAGTTTTCGTGATGTCTCAGCTTATCCACATGGAAATTATTGTCATAACAGAGCTTGTTTACGAAAATAGCCCAGAATAACACCGAATGCATTACTCCTGATGGTCCTAACGTTGCACCCCGTCCATCATGTGTTACCCTTCCTGGAAATCGTTAAGTCCTGCTTTCAAGAACTATCTTCGAAACGGAAATGTTCTTACCACTATGTAGAGACTCCAACGTCTCGGCACAAAGGATGTATTGTGAATGAATGGAGCATTATGATTGGCTCTTGCTGAATTTACCCACCGAAATACTGATACCGCCAGTGTGGAAGCACTGTCTGCCTTTTTTTTTCTGCAAATGAGACTTTCAGCAGCAAAACTATTTTGTACAGATCGCAATATCGCACTGACAATGAAACCGTGCAAAGTGGTCTACAGACCATCAAATACATCCCATATACTCACCGTGCCGCAATGCAGCGCCAACGGAGGAAAGTGCCGCCATAAACACGGCCCATGACCGCAGCTGCAGAAGCGTGTGTCAGCCAGAGAGAGGCCAGCCGGCCGCGGACGAGCTCCCACCCCAGGAGGACATACGTTGTAGGGGTTCGAATGCTATCAATACTCCCAGGGCAAACACTCGTTGTATTGAATCTTCTTAAATTTCTGCAGAGTATACACGTGACACACCTGGTGCCAAAGGCAACTGAACACAAACTGGGTATTAGTTCACTATTCACCCACCCAGGAGGAGCCGCAAGCCATATCATTATAAGCTGGAAGCTTTCTCGGACTCTGTGAACTGGTGTACAAAGGATGGGCAAGCCCCATCTCGGAACAAAAGCATCTGCTGAGATGCTGTTTCCGGCCCCGACATGCTTGCTTGCTACTATGCTTTCTACGGCCATCTGCAGACTCATAAGAATATTGGGAACCAGACACATATTTATCAGTGTAACTACAATTAAATATTAGGATTGCTGCCACAGTCTGGCACCGAGCGATGTACTGGATATGTCTCCCCTGTACGACCATGGCTCTGGAACGGATCTCAGTATCTATAGCACACATAGTTTTCCACATAAAAAATCTTTCATTCCCCTTACAGATCTACATCTCTATCTACATCTACATCCATACTCCGCAAGCCACCTGACAGTGTGTGGCGGAGGGTACCCTGAGTACCTCTATCGGTTCTCCCTTCTATTCCAGTCTCGTATTGTACGTGGAAAAAAGGATTGTCGGTATGCTTCTGTGTGGGCTCTAATCTCTCTGATTTTATCCTCATGGTCTCTTCGCGAGATATACGTAGGAGGGAACAATATACTGCTTGATTCTTCGGTGAAGGTATGTTCTCGAAACTTTAACAAAAGCCCGTACCGAGCTACTGAGCGTCTCTCCTGCAGAGTCTTCCACTGGAGTTTATCTATCATCTCCGTAACGCTTTCGCGATTACTAAATGATCCTGTAGCGAAGCGCGCTGCTCTCCTTTGGATCTTCTCTATCTCTTCTATCAACCCTATCTGGTGCGGATCCCACACTGCTGAGCAGTATTCAAGCAGTGGGCGCACAAGCGTACTGTAACCTACTTCCTTTGTTGTCGGATTGCATTTCCTTAGGATTCTTCCAATGAATCTCAGTCTGGCATCTGCTTTACCGACGATCAACTTTATATGTTCATTCCATTTTAAATCACTCCTAATGCGTACTCCCAGATAATTTATGGAATTAACTGCTTCCAGTTGCTGACCTGCTATTTTGTAGCTAAATGATAAGGGACCTATCTTTATATGTATTCGCATCACATTACACTTGTCTACATTGAGATTCAATTGCCATTCCGTGCACCATGCGTCAATTCGCTGCAGATCCACCTGCATTTCAGTACAATTTTCCGTTGTTGCAACCTCTCGATACACCACAGCATCATCTGCAAAAAGCCTCAGTGAACTTCCGATGTCATCCACCAGGTCATTTATGTATATTGTGAATAGCAACGGTCCTATGACACTCCCCTGCGGCACACCTGAAATCACTCTTACTTCGGAAGACTTCTCTCCATTGATAATGACATGCTGCGTTCTGTTATCTAGGAACTCTTCAATCCAATCACACAATTGATCTGATAGTCCGTATGATCTTACTTTGTTCATTAAACGACTGTGGGGAACTGTGTCAAACGCCTTGCGGAAGTCAAGAAACACGGCATCTACCTGTGAACCCAGATGTCGATGTGCTGAACCTATACATCCCTCATGATAGGACACGCAGTAGCGACCACCAGACACTAGTACATATACTGCAAAGATTATTGTACAAAGACTTGACCGGTTCCCCTCAGCACAAAGGCATCACTATTTCTGGCCCCGACCTATTTACTTGCTTTCTACACCCATCTCCAGACTCTGGGGTTACAAGAACACATGTATTTTCACATGGTTTGCCAGAATATTATACCATTTACGTGATACTTCGCGATATGAAGCATATAGGAGTATGCTAGCGATCGTTCACACAACATAATTCCAAAGATATAGACTGGGAATTTTTCCTCTAGAAACCCGAAACTTTAGCGAGGTGGACCATGCTGTAAACCGCTTATCATGTCTGCAAAGACCTTTACGTGAAAACTCGAAAAAAATGTAGGAAACTGATATTTTCACTCGTGTATACCAATGTCGGTGATGTAACAGATTTCAAATCCTCCCTATAATTTACAAAATCAACGAAAGTGTTTCTCATATCTAGAGAACCAGCAATCGTGCCATCCGCCCATCTTTCACCTGCTAGATAAACACACCACCATCGATGTTCTCTCAAATAAAGAGTTAGAATGTGCAGAAGCAGTCATCCATACAATTTACATGGGAGGGAGAAATGATCCAACACAGACACACGTCCATATTGAATCTTCTCAAATTTCCTTGCGATCACGAAAGCTATCCAACACATACTAATTATTAGCTCGCTATTCGACCGTCTAGAGGACGACACGGTTTAATCAGCTGCATTCCAACAGGCCTCTCCATTTGGGCACCTCCTACTGTTAGTTGGAAACTTGAATCATTCCCGCCACAGGCCACCGGCGCAGACAGAATCATCTTAGGAAACATGACACATATATATTTTACCACTGTACTTACAATTAAACGTTACGATCGTGGTCTCAATCTGACGACATGCGACAATGAGTAAAGTATCAGAAATACACCCTGCTGATGGCCACAGCTCAGGAAATAGAAATATCTATACCATTCTTATGACCTGACATACTTCCACCTTTGCTATCACAGTATTCCACATCAAATCCATATCTTCCTTACGACTGGACATAGTCATGTCAGAATGCACACACATACTTTATAAGCCTGAAGCTTAAGGCGAACCTATCATGCATCCCCTACTACTATGTATAATACTCCGCCAATAACTGATTGATGGCGATACGAAATAATACTATCGGAAAATCAGCGATGGGTCTACAGGTCTCATCAGTTTTTCTTGTGAGTGGTACCACTGTGTCTTAGAAGGAGAGATTTGTAATTGTCTCACAGACCGCCATATGTTAAAAAACACGACCATATTACTGTCACAAGCGGTCTTGGTTCTACAGGTGCACACAAGTATCCATGCTAAAAGCTATATCGACATTGTAAATCGAGGTATGGCATTACCTCCAAATGAAGTGGTTCTTCCAGATAAATACCGTGACACTGAATAAATACAGTGATCGCCGGAGTGTATATTATGAGACCAACAGTGCGGTTACACGTCGCCAACGGTATAACCTCGTAATAAAATTACCGAATTTAGAAAGTGATTCGGGTAATGAACATGGTATGAAACTGGTATTTGCAAATCTCGCATGCCGCCACTAGATATTTCTCCAGTGTTTGTAACTCATTCTATCTTGATGCCACGTCAGAGGTTTGATGACATATCGACTGGGTTATAGGCGATGGTTGATTGAGAAGAATCACAATCATCATATGGTGTGCTGATTGAGGTCATAAGAAATGTACACTAACTTTTCAGGTCTCTAGTGCTACACTTTCGGTAGAAGTGGTGTCTATGATTTGGAATGAAGTCTTTCCATTCCATTGTATCCGATGGAGAAGCCCTTTAATGAGTACATCCACTAGTGAATCATATTTCATGCACTCTCACATCTCGAAACGAGTCACCTTTTTCAAACCTATCTGCTACAGTAAAATTTTAGATATTCCCTGTGCCTCTTGCAATTGCTGCCATTTCTGCAGCTTTGCACATGTTATCGTTCCAACTTAAGTCGGAACTGAGAAGATGTTGGAGAGAGCTGTATCTACCACCTTCGGCGACCTGTGTAGAAACAGTCTAAGCTGAGTTAGTGGGACAGGACTGTTTTTTTGACAATTTGATGGAAATGGGAACATGTTGTCGTAGCTCCACCAACAGGGTATGATGTGTAATGTCAGCACCAAGCGAAGCCCACTCCAGCAACACTAGGTAGTATAGAAGACAGTGCAGGAACTGGGAGAAGGATGAAGATTTTGCTACTGCATTGTGGTGGTTCTCCAAACTACAGTCTGCAGTCTGAAGCAGATTCACGTCCCTCACAGCTCATTCACGTCTTTCACCCCAACATTCGTTATTCTATACCATCCACAGAGAAAATTACGAATTATAAAAGCTCCAATAACTTCATCAGATACAGAACTTTATGAGATTTTTCATACATCTCTGTCCTCCCATATGTCAAAAATAAATATCGTATGCATGCCGAGCACATGTGGCGATCCTATTAAATACACAGATATTGATTCACTGCACAGATCAGTTAAATGTTTCATCACCTGTACTGTAGGAGGATGACCGTATCCACAGACTATTATACTGTAAGTCACAAGAGACACTCCCTATGACCCTGTGGCGTTGTTTGAAACATTGCTTTTTTCCTACTGTAACACACTTTGTACACTGCCATACATTTTGTTTTTCCACCATGACTCCGAGGTCTGTGTCAGGTTCTAAACTGACATTAACACGTTCCAATCCATTGCCTCTCATAGAAAACTAAACATTGCAAGGTGTTAATCTTGTTGTTACTGCTGCTCCCATAACATACCACACACACTGGATGATTTTAAATAAAATACTGTTGCAACATAAGGGAACTGGAAGAGTTTGGCAGCATTGTGGAGCGTTTTCAAACTGCAATCCGAAGGTGATGAACGACCTCTACATTTAAACTCATATGTCACAGTGATGCAATAGCTGATGGCTCTGTGCTCCTTTCCAACTGGTTACTCATATAGCAATTTTGTACGCGATCCCTGTTTTATTGCTAGCCATCCCCAGAACATGTTGCCCTTCCACCAAAACCCTTTCACCATCTCAAACAAACTATGTCAGTCAGTCACTATGTGGTAACCAACAGCGTACCAGAGGACAGATGGGATGGAAAAGACACAATCGATGTACTGCAATAATAAGCATCATAGTTGATAGTGCGAATAATTTTTGGCAATTGTACAGTAATTTCAACACTTACCAATGATGTGACACCATGTTTTACCAATTTCGGTATCATCGCTAAAACGCACATATTCTATTTTGCGAGTATCATTGCGAATGTACATAGATGGCAGCCCAGTACTACCATTCATTGTTAATTCTTGAACATATACATCGTAAAAGTATACCAGACAGTGCTCTACATATTTGTAGCACCTCGAGCATAGTGCATAATTTACAATCTGTCTCTATGTGGATGGGAGTCACAGAGTATTCTTGCAATCTCAGGATAAAATTAGAGAGTGAAAGACACCTTGACGCTGTCTGTGTCCAACTCTACAGCACCATTATCAATTTAATCTGCAGCTGGCCAGAAGTAGACCACTACATTCTGCATCCAGTGGATGAATGGACTTTGCCGAGTTCTGGTCCATCCAAGTGCACAAGATTTCTCCAGATGCGCCCATGTCGATGGGGTTAGCACCCCTTTCGTGAGTACAGTAACAGGTTTGAAAATGTTGTAATAGCAGACGATTTAGAAGAACGAGAAACGGGTGGTTTTTATGCATGATGGAGCTACAGATGGATGGAGTTTGAAGCATTTTACATAAATGAACTACGCTATTAATTTTAAAGCGTTGCCTAGTGTCTGGGATCAGTACAAGAAGGGTATTGGTAAGAGAGAACATAAATGCATGCAGTCCCAAGGCTACACGTTTCTGCACATAAAACAGGCTGTAATGTTAGATCGCTTTAGTTTCTGCCCTGTGGGTCACGTAGAATGCAGTGCTGTTAATATCCTACATTAAGAAAATATATTTCCAGTGCATGACATGCATCCTGCTTGCAGGTTTTTCTATGATAAACTATGGTAACAAACTGTAAAACGAAAAAACATGTGCACAGCTAGATGCAGCTTGCATGTATCATCAGGATTGCAAGGAACAACGCACCCTGTGCTATTCTGGGAAGCATTGCAACAGATTTCTATAGCACAACCTATGATATCAGTATAATATTGAGAATCTTTTAGTTGTGTCTGCAAGGGTGAGCCGCTATGCAAACATCTCTCTCAGCACTGGATTGTTGGTAGAGGGGCAACATGCCAGCAACAACGGTAAACATGTGTGTGCGGCCCAGAGGCGTCTCACATATGGGACCAGCATGAGTGCGCCACCCGGCATGTGTACCTTGGGGCTCTGTAGGGAAGAGTTTGCTGGCATGTTGGGATTGACGATAGTTCAAAAGCATTTTCTACGTACACAGCATTATTTTCGGATGTTTAAGCGTTGTGAGCGTGTTTGCAGAGCCCTTTACATGGACCATTTTGACAATTTACGGTCCTAGGGGCTTCAGTCTGTAACCGTGCGACTGCTATGCTTGCAGGTTCAAATTCTGCCTTGGAAATGGACGCGTGTGATGTCCTTAGGGTAGTTAGATTTAAGTAGTTCTAAGTTCTAGGGAACTGATGATCTCAGATGTTGTCCCATAGTGCTCAGAGCCATTTGAACTATTTGACAATTTACGAGTAGTTTGCAGGTCTGTAGGCTATGTATTGTGACCCCAAGCACGTCAGAGCTAGTGTTTTGTATCAGTGTAATAAATAAACTACGTGAAATCCGCCCCTAAATATATTTTGTGCTTTATTTTGACAGCTTATAATTAGTGAGCATACCTGAAGAGATTTTTACTTGAATTATTTTGGTGATTTACGAGTAGTTTGCACCTCTGTAGGCTATGTAGTGCGACAACAAGCACATGAGAGCGAGGGTTTTGTATCAGTGTAATAAATTAATTACAGGAAATCCATCCCTAAATAAATAGTTCCGAAACTAAATAAAGTACACTCCTTACTCTCTCTAGCAGTCCAGTACTTGCTGAGTCCTTTTCCTGCACATTTCCGGAATGAAGGGTGGGAGGGAAGGGGTTTACAAGAGGGATGAGGTTTATTAATTGATCAATTTAGTTAAATATTTAATCAAATTGATATGAAAAGTGTACCTGTAGCAGTGAGGGGGAGGAGGTGGGTTCGAGGTTTCTTGGGGGAGGGGAGTGGGAGGGGGTGGGGGAACTATAAGTTAAGGGCTTGTCAGTTATAGGGAAGACACTTTTAGCAGAACAATAGGTTAAGAACCTATCAATCAAAGGTGAACAATAGGTTAAGCACCTGTCAATCAAAGAGGAACAATTGCTTAAGTACCTGTCAATTGAAGGTGAACAATAATTTTGCCCCTGAGTCCATACTGCCACTGATGTAGGCAACCCACACAAACAAAATGTGTTGGTATGAAGTTTGTCCCACTACTATGGTCCTTGCATTACTCCTCGAATATTCTAATTGCCTGTCCCACATAAGAAGTGTCTCATTCATAAGGAATGCAGAATGCATTCCATTTGGCCACAGCAAAGATATGTCATACATGTATCGATAGAAAGGCGTTGGTTTCAACTTGGCGGATTCTAATGATTATCTCTGCTTCAAAGTGTACCATGTATAGGTTAGCCATGATAGGCGACAATGGACTAATCATCGCCACTTCATCGGTTTGTTCGTAATATTTTCCTTCGGATAGAAAATAAGCTGGCGTCATAACGTGCCTAAAAAGCGTGCCAGTAAAGCGATCGTCTAACTTTTAGCTGTTCCAGTGGTACAGAAAGTGGGGCTCTACATCGAAGCTGATCATAACATCTATATCTCACAGCCAGAGCTGACTCAGGTGATGTGCAAAGTGAGAGTAGTTGCGAATATAGTGTTCGCACTTTTCTACATATTTGCTCAACAGTGCCGGTAAAAGACACAAGCGACGCAAGCCGCTTGTGGCACTAAGCTGAGAGGGGCGGCAGAGGTGCCCAAGTACAAAATTTGTACACAAGATGTACAACCCATTTCCACGCTCACTAGATTTAGATTTATTTTTAAAGGTCTTACCAAGAGCCCCAGGATCTGCTAGTGATGTGTGAGGGATGGAGGGAAGGGGTGGGCGCAGCGAATGATACGGCGCTTAAGTGTCAAAATGGAAGGGCGGGTGGGTTCTCGAAGTGGCCCTATCGCTGATAATGCGTTTTCTGGTAATCCGTCAGCTGGCATGTAGGAACTCGCAACTATGGGGCCTTAGAGGAATACCTTCCCTGTGTGCCTGAGGAAGGCCATACAGTCGTGATGACACAGGTGCTCATGTTCTGAAACTCTGAATGACGTTGCTTGGAAAGTGTGAATCCTCTCGGTTTTATTCCTAATGTCGACATCTGTCTTTCTGTAGATCACAAGATGGAAAATCTTATTATAAACTCGATTAAGACCGCAGCATTGCAGTTTTCGGCTGGCAGAGTTATTTTTTTCATGTTAATGACAATATTGTAACAAAATACGTCTCATATGCTCCTATAAGGATTTTCCTCGCCGTAAATTTCCGCCGACACGATTGTGTCGATGTTTGAAGTAATTAACCTGTATGTGCAGCCTTAATTCCGTAGTGGAAAATCCGACTTGATGCAAATTCGGAATTTAGTTTCGTCCCTACTGTGAAGTAATTTTTAAAATGTAAATGTGTACGTCATATATGGTGAACTTTTTATGATTTCTGCTCAATGATACCACATTCACAAATAAGAAAGAAAGTCGCATACCTACTTACATGTTATCTGCTCAGCTGTTTATGTCCTATAGTAAACGAAATGCATTGCTCTAAAATAGCATTTTCTTCACCAGTAGATGACACTTACTTACTTCTGTTTCTTGTCTAACAATCAGAATTACGTTTATTCATTTATTTTGGGTTCAGATAACATTGACCATGCAGCTAGCAAAAATTACAACAGTAAAAAATTAACATTTCACAGTGGAACAATAAATTCAGTTGTTATGTACAAATATAAGTTCTTAATTTAAAATAAATATACAAAGTCACAAGGCAGTTTTCCGACTGGTTCTTCGGCCCCATCAACTTATAGTTCAAATGTGTATATCAAATTCTTTTAAATATCAAACTGTATTTATTCGCTTCGAATCGATAGAGGTAGGAAGACAAACTTGTAGGCAAGGGTAAGACATTCCTGTACAGTACTTCTTTTGCATCTTTTTATTTAGTATCCCGTGTGATATGATTCAAATCTGCCATGTCAGACTGATCCTCATAGTAATGTCCAGAATCCACAACTTTTAGTAGGTGTAAATGTGCGGGGTAGCGTCAGCGTTCGAACCTCATTCGAATGATGGAAGTCAAATAACCTATGGTCAGTAGAGATATTCGACAAGCAGGTTTCTTGATTGTAGGTTTGAGCTCAGTATGAGGGATTGGCGTTAGACGGAACTCTTCGTCAGTAATGCTCCTCTTTACTACGTGTTCGATTATTTCATTATGTAAAATTCCGTGATGTCCGTTTATACAAAGTAAGTGGAAGACTATGTCATTTTTCTTGGTTCTGGTATGGCCAATATATACAGAATATATCTATAAGTCTGCTTGTCGAATTTCGGATTTCGTTATTTTTGCATAACGCTTTGGGAGTCCTTGGCTATGTATACCGTACCAAATAGCCTCCATTATGGGCAATAACTGCGCTGTATTGACAGAAGTTTCAAGTGGAAGTGCTATCACTTTGTAGGTGCCAATGAAAAAGACATGTCCCCGTCCCCCTCTTCTCTTTAGAGTCATATGTGTAAGTACAAGCGTACTGCACCCAGTATCGTTGAATAATTTGCACTAGTTCGTAATTGGCGTCCTTCCCTTTTCCTAAGTTGTGTGGAAAGTATGACACTGCAGCTGCTTTGAAATGATATCAAACGAATAGTGAAAGCAAGGCATGTTCGTGTTCTGTAGAACTATTGGTAAGAGATTTTGCCATTTCTCGTTGCTTCTTATGGTAGCAGGTGGTTCGGATAGAGCTTTTTCTGTGCTAGCACGAAATGCGTTGAGAAAGTAGTGTAGTCACCGGCACCAAAGGTGAATAGGTTTGACGTGTGCGACGATTTGGTTGGCGAGTGAACACCTCACTAACGAAAGAACAACAATGAGCGAGACAGTAACTCTGTATAGCCAACAATGAACGCGCTAACAAATGACTGACCTACTTGGGTGTAAATGCTAGTCTGAGATACTGTATTTGCAGAGAAGAGAAAATCGTGTAAGAAAAGGAAGTCTATATCTGACGTACCATTTGAGAATATGTTTTATTGGAAACCTCTCAATCTGCCCGTGAGACTGAAAGCTGTTTCCGCAGAAAATTCTTTAGTTGATGTAACTGAAGAATTAATTACTAAAATCATCTGCTACGTGTTTGTTAGCACTTAATTCCTCACCCTCCTTGCCCAGAACAAAAATCTTGTATCGTTCTTTCCACAGAAACACCCATTCTGATGAATGATTAAATTTTCATTTAATCTTAAGAGTTTGATGGAATTCTCCTGCTTTCTCAAAAATTAATATCTGACCTGATGCTGGAACTCCTCCTGCTGCTTTCTGGAGGAGTCACCAGTGCAGTGCTTTATCAAGTTTCGCATTAATTGAAGTTTCCAGACACTTCAGCTGTGACCATCTGACTTCGCAGTCAGCTTTGGTTGAAAAATGTATGTTTTATTTAAGTGTATCATTGTATTCGTTCCTGTTCCATAATCAGGAGATTCGCCATTGAGTAAATTTCCTGTAACTTCCAATTTCTTTTAAATTGTTACAAAACACGTTTCCTTTCGTCTTTCTAGTCCAAACCATCCCTAATTTCTGCAACAACAAGAAACATTCTATAGGTTAACAATGACAATAAACGGTATCAGAGAAACGGTACTGTTGAGACCTGTCGGCGGCTAGAAAAGTACGATCAACAATGCATTTTTCCTAACGATGTTTAGCTGTTTGCTTTCATTGAGTATCAACACAGAACAAGAAATCTGCCAGGAAATATCCTAGAGGAACAAGTAAGTCATTTTGTTTTGCTGTTGTCTTTAATTGAGTCAGAAACGATGGACATTTAGCTCCTAGGGAAACGACTGTGCAAACATGTGGACAGGAAATCACCGTGTGCATGTAATAACGGTAAAGTCGTCGCATTTGCTTGAAGATGAAATCGGGAACACCGGGAAAACATTTCAGGGATGTCTCACAGTGGGATTGGATCCTGCGTCGTCTTCCGCTGCAAAACACGGTCCCTTAGATAATTGTATATTCTAAACTAAAATATTCGTTCTCATTATAACATTTTTTTCTGACATTATAGAATAACTTATAGAAGAACAGATCTGCTCACTGTCATCCCAAGTGATACATGAATTTTCCAACATGAGCCGAAAACAAAGCAACAATCAATGCGCTGCAGGAACCTTTTGTCACCAAGGATGAGAAAAGTGTGACCAAGCAAGTAAAACCTCGCTACGGTCGCAGGTTCGAGTCCTGCCTCGGGCATGGATGTGTGTGATGTCCTTAAGTTGGTTAGGTTTAAGTAGTTCTAAGTTCTAGGGAACTGATGACCACAGATGTTAAGTCCCATAGTGCTCAGAGCCATTTGAACCATTTGAAGTAAAACCTGAAGGCAAAACTGTTCTTTTCTTTTATATCAAAGGCGCAGTTTAAAATCTGGTTTCAAAATCTCTGTCTTAGCATTATACACTCCTGGAAATGGAAAAAAGAACACATTGACAGCGGTGTGTCAGACCCACCATACTTGCTCCGGACACTGCGAGAGGGCTGTACAAGCAATGATCACACGCACGGCACAGCGGACACACCAGGAACCGCGGTGTTGGCCGTCGAATGGCGAGCGGTCTACTCGACGGGAGGCCCTCGTCACATGCTATTATTTTTACCGCGACTCCAGTTCTTGATGTAGCTGCAGCCGCGGTAATTCGCCGCATGAGCGCCGCCACAGTTGCGCAGCAGCGTGTGGCGTCCTCCTTCGTGCAGTGGGCGAATCGTGTGCTTGCGCACACCGAAGGCACGCCACTGGATTACGGCAGTACTTAGCAACATGGCCTAGTTTTTGGCAGCGATAGCACTGCTCCTTCCGCTCCGCCGTCTTCTTGCATCCCCCGACTTCCGATGCGCCGAGCACGAGGCCCAGCAATTGCAACAGGGGGACGTCGTCCATACATGCTGGGGAGCGAACACTTAACGTGCAGCGAACAGCTCACCTCCGCAGCCTGTGCTGGAATGTCGGGATGTTCTCTTCTGCGTATCTATATAGCTGCTTGGCCGTCGTCCGCTACTGTAGGCCGGCTAATCACGTTCCTCCGGATGGGGGTACCGCGTCGGTGGTGGTGGGGAGTGATCGAGTCAACTCGATCTTCAAAGAGGCAGTGGAGATATGTCTGCATAACAATTTAGTAAACAGGGATAGCGGTTTTCAGATCAGTTCACCGTGGAATCCCACAATTGACAAAATAAGTCAGGAACGCTCCGATCTGAAGACAGCGGCGTCCGCAGATAGATTGGATAGACGACGGTCCGTGCCCACCGCCCACCCCCCCTCCCCCGACCCGGCACCCCCTTCCGGAGGAACGTGATTGGTCGGTCCACAGTAGCGGACGACGGCCAAGCAGCAATATACACTCCTGGAAATGGAAAAAAGAACACATTGACACCGGTGTGTCAGACCCACCATACTCGCTCCGGACACTGCAAGAGGGCTGTACAAGCAATGATCACACGCACGGCACAGCGGACACACCAGGAACCGCGGTGTTCGCCGTCGAATGGCGCTAGCTGCTCAGCATTTGTGCACCGCAGCCGTCAGTGTCAGCCAGTTTGCCGTGGCATACGGAGCTCCATCGCAGTCTTTATCACTGGTAGCATGCCATCGCAGCGTGGACGTGAACCGTATGTGCAGTTGACGGACTTTGAGCGAGGGCGTATAGTGGGCATGCGGGAGGCCAGGTGGACGTACCGCCGAATTGCTCAACACGTGGGGCGTGAGGTCTCCACAGTACATCGATGTTGTCGCCAGAGGTCGGCGGAAGGTGCACGTGCCCGTCGACCTGGGACCGGACCGCAGCGACGCACGGATGCACGCCAAGACCATAGGATCCTACGCAGTGCCGTAGGGGACCGCACCGCCATTTCCCAGCAAATTAGGGACACTGTTGCTCCTGGGGTATCGGCGAGGACCATTCGCAACCGTCTCCATGAAGCTGGGCTACGGTCCCGCACACCGTTAGGCCGTCTTCCGCTCACGCCCCAACATCGTGCAGCCCGCCTCCAGTGGTGTCGTGACAGGCGTGAATGGAGGGACGAATGGAGACGTGTCGTCTTCAGCGATGAGAGTCGCTTCTGCCTTGGTGCGAATGATGGTCGTATGAGTGTTTGACGCCGTGCAGGTGAGCGCCACAATCAGGACTGCATATGACCGAGGCACACAGGGCCAACACCCGGCATCATGGTGTGGGGAGCGATCTCCTACACTGGCTGTAACCCTCTGGTGATCGTCGAGGGGACACTGAATAGTGCACGGTACATCCAAACCGTCATCGAACCCATCGTTCTACCATTCCTAGACCGGCAAGGGAACTTGCTGTTCCAACAGGACAATGCACGTCCGCATGTATCCCGTGCCACCCAACGTGCTCTAGAAGGTGTCAGTCAACTACCCTGGCCAGCAAGATCTCCGGATCTGTCCCCCATTGAGCATGGGACTGGATGAAGCGTCGTCTCACGCGGTCTGCACGTCCAGCACGAACGCTGGTCCAACTGAGGCGCCAGGTGGAAATGGCATGGCAAGCCGTTCCACAGGACTACATCCAGCATCTCTACGATCGTCTCCATGAGAGAATAGCAGCCTGCATTGCTGCGAAAGGTGGATATACACTGTACTAGTGCCGACATTGTGCATGCTCTGTTGCCTGTGTCTATGTGCTTGTGGTTCTGTCAGTGTGATCATGTGATGTATCTGACCCCAGGAATGTGTCAATAAAGTTTCCCCTTCCTGGGACAATGAACTCACGGTGTTCTTATTTCAATTCCAGGAGTGTAGAAATGCAGAACACAGCATCCCGACATTTCGCCAGTAGATGATGGGTACGAAACTCATTGAAAAGTTGCGACGAGACGACGCCACCACTCGGCTGATAACCCGAGAAGAATTCATCAGCGGAATACGCCGAGGAAGACTGCAACCGCGTATACCTACTTTCACGGTTCATAACTCAAGTGTTAGAGATCATTAAATTATACTTTGTGCAAAATTCTGCCTGGCTGTTTCCTCTTTCTTTCCTGTTTTCGGCCTGGAATTGTATTCAGTGATAGGGTCTGGCTTCGAACTGAGCTCCAATCACGAAGTGTTTCGAAATGGTCTGGACAGCGGTGAGACACCAACCTGACTGTTGCGCATCATATGGCCTGACAACCAGGACTGTTAATATGGAGTGCCATTTCGTTTCACATCAGGCACCCTTACTACACTACGATTCGTCAACGAAGTTCTACGCCCCGTTTTGTTCCTCTTGAAGGCGAGCTATCCTGGGCCTACACTGAGGCTTACAATACGTTAATTCGTACAGTCGTGGAGTATTGCACATCTGAATGGGACCCTTATCAGTTGGTTCTGATTCAAGAGATTGAGAAGGTCCAAAGAAGAGCGGCAAAGTTCGTGAATGGACATTTAGCCATCGACAGAGCGTTACAAATCTCATAGAAAGTTTGAAGTGGGACTCACTTGCAGATAGAGGACGCGCTAAACGGAATGGGCTGCTCACTAAATTCCGAAATCCGATCTTTGTCGAGGATGTAGAGCATAGATTATTACCACCAACTTTCAAATCGCGCAATGATCAACATTCAAAGATAAGGGAAATTAGAGCTCGCACTGAGGCGTTCAGACAGTCATTTTTCCCTCGAGCGATCCGCCAGTGGAACAGAAGGGGGCGGGGAGGGGGAATATGTCTTTGGCGCGAATTGTGCCCTCCGCCACACACCGCTTGGTGGCTAGCGGAGTGCATATGATGATGTACATGTAGATGTAGGCGGCAAAAGTCATCGGACACCTCCAGATGTCGTGTCTTTTCGCCCAGCTTACTGCAGTAACTCGACGTGGCATGGACTCAACAAGTCATTGGAATCCTCCTGCAGAAATACTGAACCATGCTGCCTCTGTAGCCGTCCATAATTCCGAAAGTGTTGCCGGTGAAGGATTTTGTTCTATAGGATTCATATAGGTTGAGCTGGGCGGCCAAATCGTTCGCTCGAACCGTCCAGAATGTTCTTCAAATCAATCGTGAACAATTGTGGCCCGGCGACATGTTTGCCAACATGAAACCCATGAATGGCTGCAAATGGTCTCCAAGTACCCGAACATAACCATTTACAGTCAATGATCGTTTCAGTTTAATCAGACAAACCAGTCCATTCCATGTAAACATAGCCCACACCATTATGGAGCCACCTCCAAGTTGCACCTTTCCGAAATGAAATGTCCCATTCATCTAGCGTCAACTACCCTTCCGCGTTCAGAGTGTGTTAATTCCCGTCGTGAGGCCATAACCACATCCGAAACCTTTCTACATGAATCACCTGAGAACAAATGACAGCTCCGCCAGAGCAATGTCATTTTATACCTTGTGTACGCAATACTACCGCCATCTGTGTATACGTATATGGGTATCCGATCACTAGGAAGATAATGCCATTTGGCACCCAGCGATAGTTTCTACAACCTATCTTTGTGCTTATCAAACCCTATGTTGGCCAGAAAGGTCGCCGAATCTTCTCACCAACTAAGGACTATTGGAACATTATGGGAGGGCCCAACAGCCACGCCCGGATTTTGACGATCTAACGCTCCAATTGGACAGAATTTGGCATGATATCCCCAGGAGGACATCCAACAATTTAATCAGTCAATGTCAATCCGAAAAACTGCTTGCATAATGGCCAGAGGTGGGCTTACTACATTTGTAAAGCTCTTGGTCTTGAATAAATCATCCAGTATTTCTAAAATTGTGCTCGTTTGGTTGTCTGCGCATGAACATCGGATCTACTGATTTCCGTCCCATTCAGATAATTCCTTCATCACGCGTCCTTTTTTAGTGTTAGAGTGTAGCATTAAGATGTGCCGATGGAATTACAGTTCTGTTAGAGACGGCAGAGGATTGGAAGAACAGTTGAACGGAACGGGTAGTGTCCTGGAAAGAGTTTATAAAATGAATGCCAACAAAAGTAAAGCAAAAGTAACGGATTGTAATCGAATTAAATCATGGGATGCTGAGGGAATTAGATTAGGGAATGAGGAACTAAAAGTAGTAGAGAAGTATGCTTATTTGGGGATAAAATGAGTAATAAACTTGTTGTAGCTGGGATTCACACTCATAAAGAATTTTTTGAAGGACATGGCCGAGTAGAAAGAATATAAAATGCTCACTTGTAATAGCAAGAAAAGTATTTTTGAAAAAGAGGAATTTGTATCAAAAATTCAAAAGTTTGGAAGTCTTTGGTGAAGGTATTTGTATGGAGTGTAGTGTTCTACAGGAGTGACATGTGGACGATAAGCAGTTCAGACAAGAAGAGAATAGAAGTTTCAGAAATGTGATGCTACAGAAGAATGCTGGAGATTAAATGGGTAGATCGACTAACACATAAGCAGACACTGAATCAACCTTAGACAAGAAGATGTTTATGGCATAACTTGACTGACAGAAAGAGTCGGTTGTTAGGATACAGCTTGCTGCTTACAGGAATTGTCAGATTTTGGTAATGGAAGGAAGTGTGCTTGGTAAAAAGTTGTAGAGCATTCCATTTTTTTTCACTTTCGCATACCTTTCTGTACAGTGATTAAGGACGTGTTATCGAAGTGCTAATCATTTTTCTGCCTAGTGTTCACCGAAGGAACGACGCAGTTTCTTCTGAATGAGCCGACGATGGAATCTATGGGATTCCCCAGTAAGGTGCTGCGGTGTACAAACGAAACAGTGGGTTGAGGACAGTCTTACTTTACGTGTAGTGTTCATAAAATGCACCATTTTTCTTGGACGTACCTTCTGATGGGTCATTCTCCATAGATGACACACAACCTCCAGTTTTACCGAATGTGTCTCGAACACCGCTAAACCCCCATTAAAAAATGGTTTAATACGAAATATGTTAGAAGAACCAACTCACCATCCACCGCCACACCTGTCAGCGATCTACTAATCAAGAACTCGGCACATTCATCCAGAATCTCGCAGTCTCTGTCAGTGACGCTAACGCACCTGGAAAGTGCTCTTCCTTACTCTCCGGAAATCGACTTAACGTCATCTGTAATTGCAAAGGTCCCAAGAACGCCCTCCTGATCTCTGCTAACTTTGCATGAATTTGCGCCGTTTCCAAATTTTTCTCATCGCTTGAAATTCTACACCATATGGCGCCCCTTCTCGTCCGGCGCCCTCAGAAACAGTTTCCCTGTACCAACTCGCCAACGTCTCAAAACTCCCCCTCTTTCCAGTGCACTTTGAATCATCACCTCGAACCCACCTGATTGACCTCGAAACAAGCCAAGTGGCTTATAATAAGGAGAAGCAAAGCTCTGATATCCGTACAGTAGTACAAATACAAGTTTTCAGCGACATCCCCTAGTGTTTTTAAGTATTTCTGAATGACAGTTTCCTTCCTTATTCTTGTCAGCTCCAAGCTGATGTTTGTAGCTTTCCATCAACAGCGACGGATGTCTAAGATTAATCGATGGCTTCTAGTGCGAGTTATATGCACGTAACATATGCTCCGGGAAAACGGGCTGTTCTATCAAATGAACTTAAAGTTATTCCATTACTTTTCTCATTTACATAGTCAAATAAAAAGCCGTGTTATGACAAATATATAGGGTACAAAATTTGTTAACAGTCCATAAACACTTTCAAATCTACTTTCCCTGTCTGTCGTGGCAACTATGTACTCCTGTGCGACATAGAAAATTGACTCTAAACACAAGGTTTTTAAGCTAATATTATTAAGAATAAGGCCCCATACAGAAAAGTATGGTTGTTTACGATACGAATTATTTTATTATATTATTAAGATAACTTTGAACAAATACCTTATGTTAGCTGCAAAAACAGTACGTTCCTTTCTACCTGTACACCAAAAGATGCGTTTTTCCTGTCCAACATGAAATGTGAGAACAAAATATAACCTCTTTAGCGAGTGGAATTAACTAGCGGATTAGGCCAATTATATGGTACATTTCACTTCACGAAGCCATTAGGATAACCGAATATTAAACATATGCTTATACTCTCGAAAAGCGCCACAGAAGGCATACACTATATTCGTCTTCGTGTTCCATTCGCCGATGCTACACATCCGTGTCCTAAAAACAAGTGACGACGATGTCAGTAACAGTGACGTTCTCAAGTACTCGCAACAGTTTCGGTTTACTACGTGCCTGCTGTCGAGAAACGGTTACAAGTTGTCCGTATCTCGATTGAAACTCTTTTGCTTCCATTCCTGATTTTTATTCATACTTGATTTCTTATTTTTCGGATCACATTTTTTTGCTACATGCAAAGCTCTTTTGGGAACTGCTGTGATTCTTATTCAGAGTATTAAGAGTTTTACTGTATCCCAGTTCCACAGGGTGCATGTCACGTGAAGTCTTGATGAAAGTTTCCTTATATTTGATTCAAAGAATTATTTGAAAAGAACACCGGAAATTAATATCAAGGCTTCAATACGCCAATCCTGCGAATAGGTTTTTATTGAATATTTGTTATCATTTCTCAATCAGGTCTCTTCCCGTAGATGATATCACAAGTCATATTGGAAAATGGTGGAATGGACGTGGGAGGGAGAAGAAGAGTGAATCATATTCTCTGAACAAATGTTAATTAGCTAGACAGATATTCCTTATCAAGTGACACATTGTTTAGCAAGAACAATCTTATCCATATGGTTCCTTAAACGGGATGTGGATTTCCCTTAAACATTCTTTACATTTGACATTATCTAGGGAATTCTGCTCAACGATGATAGGATATGGATGCCCTTGGAAAGATAATAAGCTCTGAACATCGCTACACACAACAGTTGTGCAAGTTAAAAAAGAGAACACTGTGGGACGACATTACTCAGAATTTGCATACTAGTACGCTCTACCATTACAGCTGGATCTCGAAGGAAACAAGAAGCTAAGTCCACCATCCTGACTAAAGATAACAATTCTAATAAATCTCGGCCTGTCACCATCTTCTCTGGATTGTGAGTATTCACTCTGTTCTGGATACGTAATAGGTTACTATTGTATGATCCCATTGTGGGATCATACAATAGTAACACACGAAAATGTGGATATACTTCCAGGTGTTAATTCCAATCAGTCAGAAAAGCCGTTATTGGGTATTAAGATGATAATTTTACGCAGAGATCATATTCGTAGTTTGTAAAAAAGGAATTCTGCCAGGAAGTTTCATATCAGTGCACACTCCGCTGCAGAGTGAAAATCTCATTCTGGAAACATCCCCCAGGCTGTGGCTAAGCCATGTCTCCGCAATATCCTTTCTTTCAGGAGTGCTAGTTCTGCAAGGTTTGCAGGATTGCTTCTGTAAAGTTTGGAAGGTAGGAGACGGATACTGGCAGAAGTAATGCTGTGAGTACCGTGCGTGAATCGTGCTTCGGTAGCTTAGATGGTAGAGCACTTGCCCGCGAAAGGCAAAGGTCCCGAGTTCGAGTCTCGGTCGGGCACACAGTTTTAATCTGCCAGGAAGTTTCAGGAAACAACGAGTCTTAGGTAATATTCACTGCTTGTTCTGATAGAAAGAAATCATTTTCTAAGGAGTCGGTATATTGAGGAATATACCATCAACTGTTACAAACAGAAGTCCACTATTTCCTGTCATACACATGAGTCTTAGAGAATTTGCTGCGTTCTTCTGAGGATGATTCGAGATATCTTGTACTCATGGCAACATTGGAATTTATGTCGAAGTACGTGGATCCCTGGCGCAGTGCTACTGCAAAGACAGTATGTAATACATTTGTAAAGTGGTTTCTAAGAGAAAATAGTAAAGGTCATATCAGATATTGTACCTCAGTTCCGATCAGGCTGTCAGGAAAATCTATTGCGACAAAGGAACATCGCAGCAACCTATGTTTCCCAATACCACCCACGTCAAATTAAGCAGATAGGATAATGGAGGAGCTTAATAAGATGTGCTTAAGTGGACGTACCAGATTAACTTATTTACAAACTCCTCTGGTATGAATGACATCCAGTTGACGTCAATTGGGTTCTTTTCCGGAATAAGATAAATCACTAAGGACATAGTATTGATGGATCTCTACTGGTTCTCACCCTCTCTTCAGCTGTCTGTCAATCCTTTAGCTTTGGATCCTTATCCTGCTCCTGTGAGATCTTCCTTAGAATCGTCACAAATAAGTTTTCAAAGGGGAGATGTTTCATTTACTTCATCTCGAACACATTCTTATATAGTTCTCTGTTGTTCCCAACGTTTAGTCCTACTGGTACACATGACATGATTTCCTGTCAGGAAGGTCGCAGTTCGTAGTAATAGACGGCAAATCATCGAGTAAAACTGAAGTGATATCAGGTGTTCCCCAGGGAAGCGTCCTGGGACCTCTACTGTTCCTGATCTATATAAATGACCTGGGTGACAATCTGAGCAGTTCTCTTAGACTGTTCGCAGATGATGCTGTAATTTACCGTCTAGTAAGGTCATCCGAAGACCAGTATCAGCTGCAAAGCGATTTAGAAAAGATTGCTGTATGGTGTGTCAGGTGGCAGTTGACACTAAATAACGAAAAGTGTGAGATGATCCACATGAGTTCCAAAAGAAATCCGTTGGAATTCGATTACCCGATAAATAGTACAATTCTCAAGGCTGTCAATTCAACTAAGTACCTGGGTGTTAAAATTACGAACAACTTCAGTTGGAAGGACCACATAGATAATATTGTCGGGAAGGCGAGCCAAAGGTTGCGTTTCATTGGCAGGACACTTAGAAGATGCAACAAGTCCACTGAAGAGACAGCTTACACTACACTCGTTCGTCCTCTGTTAGAATATTGCTGCGCGGTGTGGGATCCTTACCAAGTGGGATTGACGGAGGACATCGAAAGGGTGCAAAAAAGGGCAGCTCGTTTTGTATTATCGCGTTATAGGGGAGAGAGTGTGGCAGATATGATACACGAGTTGGGATGGAAGTCATTACAGCATAGACGTTTTTCGTCGCGGCGAGACCTTTTTACGAAATTTCAGTCACCAACTTTCTCTTCCGAATGCGAAAATATTTTGTTGAGCCCAACCTACATAGGTAGGAATGATCATCAAAATAAAATAAGAGAAATCAGAGCTCGAACAGAAAGGTTTAGGTGTTCGTTTTTCCCGCTCGCTGTTCGGGAGTGGAATAGTAGAGAGATACACTCCTGGAAATTGAAATAAGAACACCGTGAATTCATTGTCCCAGGAAGGGGAAACTTTATTGACACATTCCTGGGATCAGATACATCACATGATCACACTGACAGAAACACAGGCACATAGACACAGGCAACAGAGCATGCACAATGTCGGCACTAGTACAGTGTATATCCACATTTCGTAGCAATGCAGGCTGCTATTCTCCCATGGAGACGATCGTAGAGATGCTGGATGTAGTCCTGTGGAACGGCTTGCCATGCCATTTCCACCTGGCGCCTCAGTTGGACCAGCGTTCGTGCTGGACGTGCAAACCGCGTGAGACGACGCTTCATCCAGTCCCAAACGTGCTCAATGGGGGACAGATCCGGAGATCTTGCTGGCCAGGATAGATGACATACACCTTCTAGAGCACGTTGGGTGGCACGGGATACATGCGGACGTGCATTCTCCTGTTGGAACAGCAAGTTCCCTTCCCGGTCTAGGAATGGTAGAACGATAGGTTCGATGACGGTTTCGATGTACCGTGCACTATTCAGTGTCCCCTCGACGATCACCAGAGGTGTACGGCCAGTGTAGGACATCGCTCCCGATACCATGATGCCGTGTGTTGGCCCTGTGTGCCTCGGTCGTATGCAGTCCTGATTGTGGCGCTCACCTGCACGGCGCCAAACACGCATACGACCATCATTGGCACCAAGGCAGAAGCGACTCTCATCGCTGAAGACGACACGTTTCCATTCGTCCCTCCATTCACGCCTGTCGCGACACCACTGGAGGCGGGCTGCACGATGTTGGGGCGTTAGTGGAAGACGGCCTAACGGTGTGCGGGACCGTAGCCCAGCTTCATTGAGACGGTTGCGAATGGTCCTCGCCGATACCCCAGGGGCAACAGTGTCCCTAATTTGCTGGGAAGTGGCGTTGCGGTTTTCTACGGCACTGCGTACGATCCTTCGGTCGTGGCGTGCATCCGTGCGTCGCTGCGGTCCGGTCCCAGGTCGGCGGGCACGTGCACCTTCCGCCGACCACTGGCGACAACATCGATGTACTGTGGAGACCTCACGCCCCACGTGTTGGGTAATTCGGCGGTACGTCCACCCGGCCTCCCGCATGCCCACTATACGCCCTCGCTCAAAGTCCGTCAACTGCACATACGGTTCACGTCCACACTGTCGCGGCATGCTACCAGTGTTAAAGACTGCGATGGAGCTCCGTATGCCACGGAAAACTGGCTGACACTGACGGCGGCGGTGCACAAATGCTGCGCAGCTAGCGCCATTCGACGGCCAACATCGCGGTTCCTGGTGTGTCCGCTGTGCCGTGCGTGTGATCATTGCTTGTACAGCCCTCTCGCAGTGTCCGGAGCAAGTATGGTGGGTCTCACACACCGGTGTCAATGTGTTCTGTTTTCCATTTCCAGGAGTGTAGTATGATTGTGGTTCGATGAACCCTCTGCCAAACACTTAAATGTGAATTGCAGAGTAGTCATGTAGATGTAGACATCACGTCTGCTGCTTTGTTTGTTGTTACCTGGTATAACCTCACTTTTGAACCTGAACTCTTGTAGATACTAGTATTACAAACGCCCATATGTTAATTTTGTAAGCATAAGGAAATGGACCACTTTGTGGTCACTGTAAACATTAGTAGTTCTACTGAAAAGGCAGACTTCCTGAACCCCCACACACTCACGGGGGCCTCGAGTCAGTGACAGAACAGTTTATTTCTGAGTTATACTAAAATTTGCTTTGCTAATGCATTTGTCTTTGGAATAACTACTCCATCACACTCTGTCGCCTGGAAAAGACGAACTCTGATATCAGTATGGGAACTATCTAACGAAATGGAGAATTCTCTCTCCAAATTAAGAAGTATTATAATGTGACCATCGACTGATACTTGCTTCTGGGTATCGAATAGTTTCTGAGCCTATTCATCCCAAATCCAGATCGTTTTTCCTCAAGTTAAGTTACTTGGTCGTGGCGTAATCACAATAATTTCAACAAACATGTTTTAAAAATTTTCTAATCAAGTTCTTCTCGTTTTTTCTTTGGTATGGGAAAATTCCCTACACCCTGGAGCTTCTCTAGATTAGAACGAATCCGTATTGAAAAGATTACATGTCCAAGAAAGCTGTTGCCTCTACACCTGAACTGTGCCTTGGCTGGATTCACCATCGCTTCAATAAACAGATTAGATTTTCTTAAAATCCTGCCAAGGTTTCTCCACAATTGTCATCTACATATAATGTTATCTTCCTCCTCATTCCGTCTACCGAGCGAGGTGGCGCAGTGGTTAGCACACTGGACTCACATTCAGGAGGACGACGGTTCAATCCCGTCTCCGACCATCCTGATTTAGGTTTTCCGTGATTTCCCTAAATCGTTTCAGTCAAATGCCGGGATGGTTCCTTTGAAAAGGGCACGGCCGATTTCCTTCCCAATCCTTCCCTAACTCGAGCTTGCGCTCCGTCTCTAATGACCTCGTTGTCGACGGGACGTTAAACACTAACCACCACCACCACCACCATAATTCCGTCTGGAAGAATTACCTTGTACAAATACGTAATAAACATGGCCGATGACACATTCATTCCCAATAGTAACTTCTTAAATGGTAACAACGGCTATAATATAGAATGTGGTATGTTTCAGGCTCTCTAGGTGTAGTTTCAACTGCCAATAACTCGAAACAAGTCCTCCAAGGTGAGTTTCTTTTTCCCATTGAAACATTCTACTAGCTTTTATAGCATTTCAGAAAGATACGTCTCTCACTCGATAATAGTATTGACTTGTTGCAAGTAGTGTACAAGCATGTTACGTCAGCTTCTATCGTACACACAGCAATGAATTGTTGAAGGAAGTAGTCGCTGTTTTTATCATTACTGCTGCAACCGAAGTCCATATGTCTTCCTCAACCCTCTCTTTGCATACTAACAGGATCTGATATGACGGCATGAAGAACGTTTGATGTTGCTTGACTTTGAAACAATTCATGAAGTTTCTAATGATAATTGACATCTCACAGAATATATCATTAAGCGACAACAAAGTGTTATCAAGTTGACCACTTTCTTTAGTTGATTCTGTATGATCGAGTTTGGCATTTATCACTTCAGCCAAGTTTATCTCGCAATTGTTTGCACTCCACTTCAACCATTCTGTCCGGGATATAGTGGCAAATCCCACCAAGTAATCCTTTTTAGAGCATTTTTATTCATGCAATCAGTGAAACATAGCTCGATAGCGTTACACTCAACATTTGCTGCAACGAACAGGTCGTCAATATTTAAGGTCATTCAGTACTGGTTTATGAAATTCAACCCTGAAATTGCGTCAGTGGTGAGAGATGGAAGAATTAAGATATTTATCCACATTACCCTTGTCCGGAAAAAAATCTATGCTAGCCGCCATTGTTACTACTACTGTCTTTCCTATCATTGCACCCTTAACTTTTATCTTTTAAACTGGTAATCCAGGCCGTGCATTCTCCTGCCGGCAGCTCTCCAAAACGTTGTTATTCATCTCGAGAATACAATGTCTCTCCTTAATAACTACCATAATCCAAAGTACTGGATAACTATCACTCTAAGTATCATCTTCTTCTTCAAACAGCATCTACCTTATCTCTTCAAAGGTTAAATGTAACGGCAGGGGTTCTTTTTGCTGTTTATATTGTTACCTGGTATACGTACCCCTAGGCAATTCCTCGAGTTACTAATTTCGACCATTCTCGGGACGTTATTTGTGTATGGGTGGTCTGCTTTTCTATGATTTCTAGTGCCAAATCACAACTTAGAACTCCTTCATTCCTACCAGAATCATTCCTGCCGTTGTAACTATTTCTCGGGGACCAGAGTAATCTTCTGACACTGTGATTCCACCTATCATTGTTCTAATGCAGTTGGTATTGAGGTTGCCTTTCTTATTTCTCGTTTGATGCTTTGGAACTCATATCTCACGATTGTGGTGTAGCTCAAATCTTGTAAAATACATTCACGTCGCCAGATATGACGATTTTTCAATGTAGTCGGCTTGGAGTTTGGTTTAGATGTAACGTGTTCTCACTAACTCTGCCACATCATATGGTGCAACAAGTTAGTTATTTCGTTTCATCATTCCTTTAAATAATAGTATCAGGAATAGAAGCAGAAGAGTTTTTAACGTAAGCTCAGCATTCCTCTTCTCCGGTTCTGAGTTGCCCATCTACGTTTTTTCAGAGTCTCACAGTACCTGTCAGCGTTAATTGAAATCCCAGTGGGCATAAAATCGATCAACAGTATCCCTTTCCGATCCAAAAAACGGTTGTCATGACTTTACCGGCAGACTGTGTTTGTTTGAATTTCAGCGGCTTTGGAGAAGGACGCCGCCAGTGGCGTGATTGTTGCTTGGTCTCAGGTGTAAAGTGGTATGCCCAGGTTTCGTCACCCGTGACAATTGAATCCAGAAAATTGTCCTGTTCGGCTGCAAGGCGGTGAAGAAATGCGCGGGAAGCATCTACTCTTAGCCACATGTGGTCTTCAGTCAGCATGCATGACACCCAACTTGCGCACACCTTCCGGTAGTTCAATGTGAGCGGTGCTTTTGGAAACCTCAGAAACCAACGTGCAGAGATCACCCAGGGTGATCCGTCGATCTTCACGCATGCTTTCGTCAGAAAGTGACGGTCTCCCGCTCCTTTGTTCGTCGTTAATTTCGGTCCGACCAGCTGCAAACTCTCTACACCACTTACGAATGTTTTTGACATTCATGAATGACTCACTTCCGTCAATTGGCGATGGATTTCAATCGGCGCAGTGCCCTTTGCGTTCGAAAACCGAATAACTGGGTTCAATTCGCACTTGGCGGTAACATCCAACGGGAGCTCCGTTTTCAACGGCTGCCAAGCCAAGACTGAGCGCTTCAGCGCGGCGTGCGCATTTTTACATAGAGCGCGTGGAGCACTCTTCATAGCAGTGTGACCAACTGCCACACAAAAAGAGTTCTGTACTTATAAAAAAATAGGAGACCGTACTTTTGGGATAAACCCTCGTATTATGCTTCCTTGGGGCAAATCGGATGTTACTTTCGTTTTTGTAGAGCTTCCGCCATCCAGTATGGGGTATCGCGTTCTGTTAGTAGATTATTCGTAGAGCCATTAACATCTCTCCGAAAATATTGCGTATAACGTTACATTCGTCAGTAGTTGACAGAGTGGTGCACTGTCAAAAGCCTTTTGACATTCTAGGAGGACTGGATCTATCTGTTGACGTGCACCTGCTGTTTCAAACATACATGAAACATATACGAACCAAGTAATAAAGCAAGGAGTGTGAATAAAGCAGGGTGAATTCGACACGAGTGATTTTTCCTGAATCCGTGCCGCTGGTTTGGGAAAATAATGCGTTCTGGGGTCTCGCAACACTCGGACGTCAGCGATATCGAGCTCTAATTCTGTGGACACAATCTTTTATCTTTTTCGTAACCGGAAGTAACATGCGCTATTATCCAGTAACACCGAGGTATTCGCTACGCAAGAAATTCAAGATAAATGCGACTGCTAATTCAGCAGCAAGGCAAGTTATCTCTGTTATCCAAGTCATATCTACTCAATAACGGTGTAGCAATCCCAGCTGTCTTGTTCATTGTACTTTGGGTCATATGAATTTAATTCTTATGATCTTCATTTACCGTCAGGTTGACATCCATCGTTTAAACCTGTGTATCGAAACCCTGAGTCTGATACTAGGTAATGTGGCTAAAGCTAAAATTATATGAATACCCAGTTTTTGAGCGAAGTCCACGTACATTATTTCGTGGGATTTGACAGACTGAAGTTTGCCACTGGACGCGAAAATGTAATTACGACCAGGACTACGTACATCACTAACCGAGTAAAAGTCGACTGTACTAATGGCGAGGATGGCGTGGATTGACTGAAGTACTCAACCTTCGTTATTCGTCAGTATTAGTAACACTTCGAGGTTCGCTTAACAACCTGCGATAACCGACAAGAGACACTTTGTGGATCGGATTCCTCCGCCTCTTCATTCCACAATGCTTGGCGGTTTTGCACATGCATCGAATTTGCGTGAAGACCTCAAAGAAAATGTCAGCAATGATAGAAAGTACATGAGTTACTGCGTGTTTAACGAAATATTACGTCATGAAAAAAAAAAAAAGAAAGGGAACGAAAGCCTTTTAAATCATCAGTGTCGTCGCTCTTTTGACATCTACTGCTGGCTAAATATTTTCTCGACACTTCTCCATGATATATGGAGCACACCCATAACTATTGACCTCGCATATTTTTAATATAATCTCCCCACGTACCATTAGGTCATCGTTTCGGTCTTTTCTTGTACCCTTGAATCCAGCAAACAAATCCTTTGTTCATCTATAAAAGTATGATTACGGTAATTTACCTGTTTTATTCTTGCTCTCACTACCTGCAAATGTTCGATTGTATAGTCTCTATGTCTTTTGCCACCTTGTTCCTTTGCTTGATTAAAATCTAATATGTTGACTGTGCGGTTGGTGAAAATTTTAGTGAATACACGAAGAGAAGGCTGGTAGGAATGTAACTGTTTAGGTTTGTACTGTCTTTTTCTTGTGAGAAATCGCCTTTGTCAGCAGATATTTTGTAAACAATTTTGCAAGTTCTAATGTTTTACAATGTTGTAGTTCTATGCTTTCACTATCATTGCAAGGAACTGGTGTCACACAAAGGGCTTTAGACCTAAATAGTTCGATATCTGCAGCATAGGTAATCGTTTTTCATATGCTGTCAACACTGATTTTGTCGTAATGAGAATAAGACTTTCCTGGTAATCGCAAGTCATTTATGCTTAGCATCATCTCATTCACAACTATGAGATTTTCCACCCTTCTTTAACTGTTTTAAAACCGGCTTGTATTCTGCAGTTATTTATATGAAATACATTTTTCCAGACCATTGAAATTTCCGTAAAATTTTTTGTATATCATTCGCTATGTGCTAAAGGAATTGCAATTTTCCCATTCTTCTGTATTCCCTTTTTTAAAAGTTTTTTTAGTAGTTTTGTTGTACCGTAATTTTCAGACGTCTTTTAAATGTTTTGAATATTATTATGTGCATATACAGCATTAAAGTAAAAGAACTATCATCAGATGACGTCATAGCCTACAAGGAACGACAAAAAGAATCGAGAATGTTAGCATTACTAAGAAGCTATCTGAGGTAACACGATATTCTTCGACCTTCAATGACACTAACATCCAATGGTTGCACTGTCATCCGCATCTTCTGTTGCCTTCTGCGAGAAGGATTACATTGGTTGGGCAAGTAATAGGTGGTTAACAGTACAAGACTGCGTATCTGTTAATACTCGTACATTGGACTCAATTAACTACCCAACTCTACTAGGCTGTCTTGCATAACCACGTTTTTCTGTTTGGACTCACTTTTGATAGCAAACCATCCATTATAACGATTAAAAATTGTCAGTGCTTGTGCCTTATTTCATCAGGATGATAACTAATACCTTCCAAGGAGCATGGCACAGTGAGCAAACTCCAGTTCATTTAAGGAAATTCATAAAATCAATTTATGTCATATTCTTCTCACAGTTTCACATCCGCCATGCCATGTCATACACGTCCTCTTCCCTTTCGATAATACTGTCTTCAAGTTTTTGTGTTTCGTATAGTCCTTCTATGCAGGATATTTCAAAATATGTATTACAGGAATCCTGAGATCGTAGAGGCGCCTTTTTTGATTAGGAACCCACGTTCGAAAAGACACCGTTTGAAAGGAAAATAAGTTTGAAGCGCGCATCATTTTCGAATCTCCCGCCTCACGGTATGCTCACAAACAGAAGAGCACGCCTTCGCCTATCCCTGTTGTGAGGGACCCACGGGAGATATGGGCCTCACAACGAACTTGTGACATCACACTAGTTGTGTTTGCCGGCAGGAAATAAGTATTTCAATGGAGAGGCACCAGTAAAGGCCGGCCGCGGTGGTCTAGCGGTTAAGGCGCTCAGTCCGGAACGGCACGACTGCTGCGGTTGCAGGTTCGAATCCTGCCTCGGGCATGGATGTGTGTGATGTCCATAGGTTAGTTAGGTTTAAGTAGTTCTAAGTTCTAGGGGACTGATGACCACTGCAGTTAAGTCCCATAGTGCTCAGAGCCATTTTTTGAACCAGTAAAATCGTTAATTTGGTAATATGTTATCGAGAGCTCAATGGTAGTTAAACGAGCAGTTACGAAGTACATATCAAGCTGAAATTACAATGAAATCCAGACCTGTAGCTGCTTACAGGCGTTGATAAATATGAAAGGGGAGGGTTGAAAATGTGTGCCCTGATCGGGACTCGAGCCCGCGATCTCCTGTTTATATGGCAGACACTCTATCCATCTGAGCCACCAAGAGCACAAAGGACAGTACGACTGCAGAAACTTATCTCTGACACGCTCCCCATGCGAACCACACCTCCAACGTATTGTCCACACACTACATTTATATTGCCCCTGCCTACTATATTCATTACTCGCGGCAGTCACTCTACCGATTCCCGCAAAAGTGCGGACAATGTGAGTGCATCCACACAGAAAAAGATCATTGGTCGGCAAGCCTTATCTATATGAAGATGGTATGTGTTCTTTCGGACATGTGCGAAAGAACAGATACCATCTTCATACACATATCTAACTGGTGAGATGTAGTAAGTCGCTTGCCGTTGGATACGGTAGCTGCAACTTGCAGGAGCGTAATGCCACGTACTGTGACGTACGACGCAGGACCCGTATATCTAGTTGGCTCCACTGTTGTAAATGTGACGTCATATACCATTTTCGTCCAACTACTGCAGCGGTTACGAGAATCTGGTACATTCGCAACTAGGAGGGTCGACTGCACGATTCGCACTCTTGGCCTTTGAGAAGACACCAGTACAGCACGCGGGTCACGGCTCATTGTCTCCGCTGTGTGCATGCAGTCAAGTGGGAGATATGCGTGTAATCCGATCCTCAAACTTATTTTACATCCAAGCGGTGCTTTTCCTGACATGCGTCCCTTATGAAAACTTTATGTACCAAGTCCCCTCTACCTAGAAGTCTCTACTACGAAATGTGAAACGCCCTGCACATTCCTTCCATCTATCAACCGAGCCCGTTTTTTATTAGTTCTCGCTTATCATCTCAGATGTGGATATTCGCACAGCTGCTTCTCTTATTTCCAAAGGCTTCTTTAATTTTCCTATCCGCGGCATCTATTTCTCCCACGTTTCCACAGCTTTTCATTTCTACTCAGGCCATTTGTGCTTGCCATTATGCACTTCCTGTCAGTACCACGTTTAAGCACCTTTATCCCCCTTTACCTGTGCATGTTCTGCTTTCGTCAGCTAAATGCAAAATCTCCTGTGTTATTCAATGACTTCCATTCTGCCATTTCTTTTTGCCTATCTGTTCTTCTGCTGCTTTCACGATTTATTTTCTCAAAGCTACCCATTATTCTATTGTATCCCTTCCCTTCTTTCAGTAAATAGGTGTCTAATGCTTACCTTGAAAGTCGTTTTGGCTTATCCAGGTCCCATCTCCTTTTGTTACAATTTCAATCTGCAGCCCATAATCAATTCACTGTGTTCAGAGTGCACATCTGTTCCTGGAAATGTTTTGAACTTGTAAGAGGTCCATGACTAAGGAATTTATTGCTAGCGCACTCGAGCAGATGTAACTTCGATGGATTGCTCACGCGCTGCCTGCGATATGTACGCTACAATAGAATCGCAGACCAGAGAGCAGTGTCAGCAGCAGTAGTAGTGGTGGTAGCTCGCAGTCGTCGGACGGTTGGGTTAGGTTGGCTCGTAGGGAGCAGTTGTCGAGTTGTACAGCACACAGAGAGCACTTGTGTCTTGGAGCAGTCCAGTAGTGGTCTTCTGTAGCTCGAGAAGAGGAGTAGAGTTATGGAATTACCAAGGCTGGTCGTGGAGAACGATGGCGATGCCTGAGCGATGTAGTATAAGATAAAAGCAAAAATTATTATTATTTATTGCCGCGCGCATATGTAATTTGCAATAACTCATTTTGTACTATTGTTATATCAAAGCCACATGTAAATAATTTTCAATAATTTTTCAATAATACTTTTTTTTATAAAGAAAACTCTTGACAGACACTTATCTGAATTTAAGGTATTTACTAATTTCTCCTATCCATAGTCATGCCAATTATCGTAGATAAAATCAGTTGTTTTTCATACATAACAAAATCTAGTGGCCTGCACTGCTCAGGGCTGTGCCAGAAAAATTTCTTATAGGAGCAGATATATACGCTTTATCTGGCGACATAACTGAGGTAAGAATTTTCAGTTTACTCAGAATGACTTTTCAGGGCCATGGCGCACCATTGCTGACGTCCAGATTTATCAGTTTAGATTCACAGTCAGTTAATTATTGAAAGGTTATATATGAGTCACAACTTTATTGAGATGTTATTCATCATTATCATTGCGAGTTTACAGAAAATATCTGTTGGCAGGTTACAAACTTTAAAGCTCTGGCTTCGATACCTCTGGTTTGTTATTAAATAATATACGTATGTAATCTATCTATCCAATATGGCCAATATCCGTATCTAATAGCACAGTTTAATAGTTGTTAGTTTTTTATGAATTACTATTTTTTAATGTACAGGAAAAGTTCTCTAAAAAAGCAGTTACTTTACTTTTTGTGCTATAATTTTATGTGTCAGTTCTTAAATAATTGACGCACTGTCCGCTGCTACAAATAATGCGCACTATAGGAAATGTCACAACCAACCGACTGTACATTCTGATACGGTCCAGAGTAGAGTAGTATGTGCCTTTATAAAACCCAAAAACACTCTTATAGCTGACTAAAATGATGAGATTCCAATTTCGCAAATACACTGTCAGATTAAAAAAAAAAAAAAAGATGCGCTGCGAAGGAATTATCTGAATGGGATGTAAATGTAAATAGGTAGATGTGATGTACGTGTACAGACAAACAAATGATTTCAATTTCAGAAAAACTGGATAGTTCATTCAAGAGAAAGAGTTTCACAAGTTGAGCAGGGCAGTAATGCGTTGGTCCACCTATGAACTCTACGCAAGTAGTTATTGGGCTTGGTATTGATTGACAGAGTTGTTGGATGTCGTTCTGAGGGATATCGCGGCAAATTCTGTCCTACTGGCGCGTTAGTTCGTCAAAATCCCGAGGTATTTGGAAGGCAATGCCCATAATGCTCAAAAGTTCTCAGTTGGGGAGAGATACGGCGACGTTGTTGGCCAGCGTAGGGTTTGGCAAGAACGAAGGCAAGCAGTAGAAACTCTCGTCGTGAGCGGACGGGCATTATCTTGCTGAAATGTAAGTCCAGGATGGCTTGCCATGAAGAACAGCAAAACAGAGCGTAGAATACTGTCGAGGTACAGCTGTGCTGTAAGGGTGCCTCGGATGACAACCAAAGGGATTCTGATACGAAATGAAATGGTACTTCAAACCATCACTACTGTTTGTTGGGCCATATGTCGAGCAACAGTCAGGCTGGTATCCCGCCGCTGCCGGGTCGTCTCTAGAAACGTCTTCGCTGCTTATCGAGTCTCAGCTCGAAGTGGGACTCATCACTGGACAGTTCTACTCCAGTCAATGAGATACCGGACGGAATGTGGCGGACCCCGCTGCAAATGGGCATCTTGGTGCACAGAGCCTCTTTCTATGAGCCGCCTGTCAATGGTATTTGGTCACTGAAGAAGCAGTTGCACGTCGGATCGATGATAAATATGAACCCGGGTATCTGAATGCTTTTCTGACAGTTGCTATGATCTCATGTTCTGTCGTCTCTCTAGCTCGACAGCTCCCTCTTGACGATCTGTTCGGCCGTGTTTCACCCACTCCGACCAACACCGTATAAAAGTGGCATCGTTCCTACTCAAATGTCAAGCGATTAGCCTATTACTCCAAGGGGCTTCTTTGAGCCCAACTACACGTCCACTCTCAACATGCTGACATCTGCTCCTACTGTACACGCGTCTGTCTGCGCGGCATCGTTACTGTCTAATTGAGTACACGGAATGGAACTGGCAGAGACTTTATGGCCTGGTATTGACATGTTCCTTGTTTACTGTCCATGCCAGCTGCAGGATGAAGCTGCGCTGGAGTGTCATACACTACTGGCCATTAAAATTGCTACACCAAGAAGAAATGCAGATGATAAACGGGTATTCATTGGACAAATATACTAGACCTAACATGTGATCACATTTTCACGCAATTTGGGTGCATAGATCCTGAGAAATCAGTACTCAGAACAACCACCTCTGGCCATAATAACGGCCTTGATAAGCCTGGGCATTTAGTCAAACAGAGCTTGGAGGGCGTGTACAGGTACAGCTGCCCATGCAGCTTCAACACAGTTCATCAAGAGTAGTGACTGGCGTATTGTGGCGAGCCAGTTGCTCGACCACTATTGACCAGACGTTTTCAGCTGGTGAGAGATCTGGAGAATGTGCTGGCCAGGGCAGCAGTCGAACATTTTCTGTATCCAGAAAGGCCCGTACAGGACCGCAACATGCTGCCGTGAATTATCCTGCTGAAATGTAGGGTTTCGCAGGGATCGAATGAAGGACAGAGCCACGGGTCGTAACACATCTGAAATGAAACGTCCATTGTTCAAAGTGCCGTCAACGCGTAACCAATGGCACCCCATACCATCAGGCCGGCTGATAGACCAGTATGACGATGACGAATACACGCTTCCAATGTGCGTCGCCAAACACGGATGCTGCAAACAGAACCTGCATTCATCCGAAAAAAAGACGTTTCGCCATTCGTGTACCTAGGTTCGCCGTTGAGTATACCATCGCAGGCGCTCCTGTCTGTGACGCAGCGTCAAGGGTAACCGCAGCCATGGTCTCCGAGCTGATAGCTCCTGCTGCTGCAAAAGTCGTCGAACTGTTCGTGCAGATTGTTGCTGTCTTGCAAACGTCCCCATCTGTTGACTCAGGGATCGAGACGTGGCTGCACCATCCGTTACAGCCATGCGGATAAGATGCCTGTCATCTCGACTGCTAGTGATACGAGGCCTTTTGGATCGAGCATGGCGTTCCGTATTACCCTCCTGCACCCATCGATTCCATATTCTGCTAAAATTCATTGGATCTCGACCAATTCGAGCAGCAATGTCGCGATACGATAAACCGCAATCGCGATAGGCTACAATCCGATCTTTGTCAAAGTCGGAAACGTGATGGTACGCATTTCCCCTTCTTACAGGAGGCATCACAACAACGTTTCACCAGGGAATGCCAGTCAACTGCTGTTTGTGTATGAGAAATCAGTTGGAAACATTCCTCATGTTAGCACGTTGTAGGTATCCCCAACGGCGCCAACCTTGTGTGAATGCTCTGAAAGGCTAATTATTTGAATATCACAGCATCTTCTTCTTGTCGTTTAAATTTCGCGTCTGAAGCACTTCATTTTCGTGGTGTAGCAATTTTAATGGTCAGTAGTGTACATTCATCCATCGGCAATCAAAATTTACAATTTTGCATTTTCGGTCTATACGTGTATGAATATCAGTTCATGACTTAATATGCATAACTCCTTCGTGGTGCGTCGTTTATTTGTCTTAGAGTGTATATTACGTGACCGATCAGTAACTCTTTAGCCAATAATATCACTCAATTTTTCTATTTGTGTAGCCATTGCATCAATACATGCTATGTAGATAATTTGTTAAGAATGCTGCTATGTAAGCTATTAAAGATATGCACTACTAAATAAAATCGCAGACCGTTTGTTGTGAACAATAAACCGTAACACGACTTATAACGAATTCCACGGGCAAGGCAATATTTTTCAGATTTGAGACGGCAAATAAAGCCACGCGTGAACTGTAGTGAAGGGCAGACTTTCCCGTTCCCTGCCTCGTCCCTTCTGAGCTGCCTGTAATGTGTTACAAGCTCGGGATCATTTCGGTTGATGAGATGATAGTCGGGAAAGAGTAATGAATGTGTGTCTGTGATGGCATTAAACTCACATCTGCGCAGTACCCCCGCTAAATAATGCAGTCTGCATATACCGAGTGAATGGTATAAGACGTAACACACATTATTTCCTGAGAGGTTCGAGATTTCTAAAAGATATATCCGGTAATCGGTATACGGGGGCACACCTAACACTGTTGCATAGCCCTTATATCAACCGAGAACGGAGACGAGTATTTTTTATGAGTAGGTACACTTTTTAAGGCATTTGAAAGCCTGTTAAAACACGAGTACAGTGACGTAAGCCTTGTTAATGTTGGCAAACGTATATGAGGAATGAGCTGTAACTGACAGGCAAGGTGGCAGGGTTTCTCTACCGCGGTTTTAGCACCGCCACAGGGGGCAGGGGGCTCTGCTGCCAGCCTCCGTCGCTAAACATGTGTCCAGCAAGATTCCAGGTCTTTACTCAGCAGTAGCGCGTCCTGCTCTAGACTTGCTTCAGCGTTTACCTTCAGTCATAAGGCTGGTTTCATGCATGTCTCAACACCAGTCTAACCTGTGCACGCCACTTCATATCTACAAACTCTGTGCAATTGCATCGTTTTGAATCTTCTTATTCCATTCAATTAATGTTAATCACAGTGTAAATGTAACCGTAAATGCACTCTGTGATGCCAGAATGCTGCCGAAACACGTCGTGGTACTAAAATATTAGTAACAAATGACTTTTGCAGTCTATATTATTTGACAAAACGCTTACAGTACAGTCGAAGCTGTCAAACAACCTGCATATACCATGAATAAATTTAAGCTTATTCTTTTCTTGTCTGAACTGCGATTCACTTCCGGAAAAGGGTACACTCCTTGCAAGAGGAAAGAGTCGCTCATACTTAAATTGGCAGTCAATGTTAATAATCTCTCTTTTCAGAAACACGTTTGTTGCTTCAGCCAGTCTACATTTCATATCCACTCTACTTCGGCCATCGTCAGTTATTTTACTGCCCAAATAGCAAAACATATCTACTAATTTTAGCTTCGAAATATACCGTCCCATTAAAAATACCGTACTTGCTTCCATATCTCTTTCAATATTAGAATTAATAGCACTAATTATGTAACAAAATTATGAGCTCCTCTGGGTAGTGTTATTTGCCGTAAACCCCGATTACATATCTAAAACCGTTGAGAGAATAAAAGAAGTGCACGTCTTGCGCCACTCGCCCTGTGTAATAAATAAAGTGGGTGAACGGCTACAGCCTCGTCGCGCTCCCCTTCATATTACACGATGCTGATGGCAGCGCAAGTGCACGGGGCGCTCATCCCACCCCCGGTGTTTTTATTAGGTAATGGGATCAGATTAACGGCAGCGGCCCTTTAACTCCATTTAGGGCGCATCAGGGCGGCGATCAAAGGCGCCGCCGGCGGCCGCCAATCCTGCAGAGAGGCCACTTGGCTCGCCTCCCGCCCCACCCACACCGGCCAATCACAGCCCGCCGCCATGCCCCCCCCCCCACCCACTACTCCTCCTCTCACCCTTTCTGCCTCGCGCTTCTCTTCCCCGAGTTTACATCTGCGCATACATAACGAGGTGAAAACTACCCTCGAGTTTGGTCGTAGATAATCTTATATTTAATGGTCCACCTAATCGCTGACGGCAGCAGGGGTTCAGACGGGTCGTCGCGCGCATCCAAGGGGGGGAGATGTAATTGGTGTCATGGCACCACCCCCTCACACAAACAGGGTGTTACAAAAAGGTACGGCCAAACTTTCAGGAAACATTCCTCACACACAAATAAAGAAAAGATGTTATGTGGACATGTGTCCGGAAACTTTTAATTTCCATGTTAGAACTCATTTTAGTTTCGTCAGTATGTACTGTACTTTCTCGATTCACCGCCAGTTGGCCCAATTGAAGGAAGGTAATGTTGACTTTGGTGCTTGCGTTGACATGCGACTCATTGCTCTACAGTACTAGCATCAAGCACATCAGTATGTAGCAGCAACAGGTCAGTGTTCATCACGAATGTGGTTTTGCAGTCAGTGCAATGTTTACAAATGCGGAGTTGGCAGATGCCCATTTGATGTATGGATTAGCACGGGGCAATAGCCGTGGCGCGGTACGTTTGTATCGAGACAGATTTCCAGAACGAAGGTGTCCCGACAGGAAGACGTTCGAAGCAATTGATCGGCGTCTTAGGGAGCACGGAACATTCCAGCCTATTACTCGCGACTGGGGAAGACCTAGAACGACGAGGACACCCGCAATGGACGAGGCAATTCTTCGTGCAGTTGACGATAACCCTAATGTCAGCGTCAGAGAAGTTGCTGCTGAACAAGGTAACGTGGACCACGTCGCTGCATGGAGAGTGCTACGGGAGAACCAGTTGTTTCCGTATCATGTACAGCGTGTGCAGGCACTATCAGCAGCTGATTGGCCACCACGGGTACACTTCTGCGAATGGTTCATCCAACAACGTGTCAATCCTCATTTCAGTGCAAATGTTCTCTTTACGGATGAGGCTTCATTCCGACGTGATCAAATTGTAAATTTTCACAATCAATATGTGTGGGCTGACGAGAATCCGAACGCAATAGTGCAATCACGTCATCAACACAGATTTTCTGTGAACGTTTGGGTAGGCATTGTTGGTGATGTCTTGATTGGGCCCCATGTTCTTCCACCTACGCTCAATGGAGCACCTTATCATTATTTCATACGGGATACTCTACCTGTGCTGCTAGAACATGTGCCTTTACAGGTACGACACAACATGTGGTTCATGCACGATGGATCTCCTGCACAGTTTAGTCCAAGTGTTCGAACGCTTCTCAACAACAGATTCGGTGACCGATGGATTGGCGGAGGCGGACCAATTCCATGGCCTCCACGCTCTCCTGACCTCAACCCTTTTGACTTTCATTTATGGGAGCATTTTAAAGCTCTTGTCTACGCAACCCCGGTACCAAATGTAGAGACTCTTCGTGCTCGTATTGTGGACGGCTGTGATACAATACGCCATTCTCCAGTGCTGCATCAGCGCATCAGGGATTCCATCCTCGCTAACGGAGGACATTTTAAACATTTACTGTAACAAAGTATTCGAAGTCACGGTGGTACGTTCTGTTGCTATGTGTTTCCATTCCATGATTAATGTGGTTTGAAGAGAAGTAATAAAATGAGCTCTAACATGGAAAGTAAGCGTTTCCGGACACATGTCCACATAACATATTTTCTTTCTTTGTGTGTGAGGAATGATTCCTGAAGTTTGGCCGTACCTTTTTGAAACATCTTGTATATTAATCTCCAAGTTCCACAGCTAATTTCCAACGTCTACATTACAGAATGTGGTGGAGAGTGGTTTGTGTACCATGGCCACTTTTCCCCTTTCCTGTTCCAGTCCGGAATGGTTCGCAGGAAGAACGATTGCTTGCAAGCTTCCGTGTGAGCACGATTTTCTCTAATTTCATCTCCACGGTATTTTCGCAACGCATAAGCAGAAGGAAGCAGTATATTAGTTGACACTTCTGCGCCATCACGCGCCATTGGCCGGAGACTAGCAGCTGCAGGCGTAGGGAATGCCGTGTTCTGTGCATGCTTCCATTAACACCACAGCACAAATTACTGCGTTTCAAACGGTGCTGGGACCAGGAAGCTCGGACTGCTGACGCATCGCAACGTCGCATTGTGTTCTGTGATGAAGCGCGGTTCTGCACCACCCAGACTTACCACTGGCGGTGACTCGCTGGGAGGTACAACTCTTCCAATGTTCTGCATGGCGTTATGGTATGAGCAGCGGTAGGGTATGTCTTCAAGACGGGGCTAGTAGTGATCGAGGGAAATCTGACAGAACAACGATACGTCAAGAACTCCTGTGTCTTCGTGTGTTACCTCTCGTGTGACAGTATTGTGGTGCCATTTTTCAACAGGACAATGCTCGTCCATATATGTTACCTGCTTTTATGAACTGTTTGCATGAGCCGGCCGGTGTGGCCGAGCGGTTCTAGGCGCTTCAGTTCGGACCCGCGAAACTGCTACGGTCGCAGGTTCGAATCCTGCTTCGGGAATGGATGTGTGTGATGTCCTCAGATATTAAGTCCTATAGTGCTCAGAGCCATTTGAACCATTTGTTTGCATGATGTTGAGGTAGACTCTTGGCCAGCAAGATCCCTAGATCTGTCCCCGACTTAGGAAGTGTTAGAACAAGGATGGAAGACAACTTAATCCCACTGTCAGTACGCTGGATGTCAAGAACCAGTTGTGGGCCATCTCGCGTCTAGATTTCCAGAAGGCTTTTGACGCTGTACCACACAAGCGGCTTATAGTGAAATTGCCTGCTTATGGAAGATCGTCTCAGATATGCGACTGGAATCGTGATTTCCTGTCAGAGAGGTCACAGTTAGTAGTAATTGAAAGAAAGTCATCCAGTAAAATAGAAGTAGTGTTATAGGCCCTCTGTTATTTCTTATCTATATAAACGATTTAGGAGACAATCGGAGTAGCCGTCATAGGTTGTTTGCAGATGATGCTAGCGTTTATCATCTAGTAAAGTTATCAGACGATCAGAAGAAATTGCAAAATTCTTTAGAAAAGATATCTGTATGGTGCGAAAATTGGCAATCGTCCCCAAATAATTTAAAGTGTTGGGTCATTCACATGAGTGCTAAAAGGAATCCGTTAATCTTCGGTTACACGATAACTCAGTCACATCTAAAGGCCACAAATTCAACTAAATACCTAGGAATTACATTTACGAACAACTTTAATTGGAACGATCACATACATAACGTTATGGGTTCAAAAATGGCTCAGATGGCTCTGAGCACGATGGGACTTAACTTATGTGGTCATCAGGCCCCTAGAACTTAAAACTACTTAGACCTAAGTAACCTAAGGACATCACACACATCCATGCCCGAGGCAGGATTCGAACCTGCGACCGTAGTGGTCGCGCGGTTCCAGACTGTAGCGTCTAGAACCGCACGGCCGATCCAGCCGGCAGTGTACGTTACAGTGAGATGCTTACTACCAGGCTACAGCCGGCAATTCGAAGCAAACGCCGACGATTGCTGTCAAAAGGTGTTGTGTTGTTGCACTACAATGCTCGCCCAAACTGCTGAAACGCTCCACAGACTCAAATTTGAAGTACTGTATCATCCTCCATATATTCCCGATCTTGCCCCTTCTTACTATCACTTGTTTGGTCCACTCAAGCAGGCATTAAGGGGCGTCGATTTGCCTCGGACGAAGCAGTGACAGAAGCGGTGCATCCCTGCCTCGCAGCTCAACCGAGAAGCTTTTTTTATGAGGGCATTAGGAAGCTTGTACAGCGATGGTCCAAGTGCATTGAAATGCAAGGAGACTATGTCGTAAATGGCGTTCTTGTAAGTTTCCTTTTTGATTACAATAAAATTTTATAGCTGCTTTGTGGATAATAATTGACTTACCCTCGTAGTAAAGCTCCAGTAGCAAAATCCCTACGTCTAGACAGTGAGAATCCGAAGTCAAGAGCTTTAAACGACAGAGTAGCAGAATAACAGAGTATGGCAAATCATGATAGGAGATTAAATACAAAACTGCACAAGCTAAAACACTAGCGCCATTTTAGAAGAAGAAAACGTAAAGAACACCACAAAACCCCACGTAACAGCCTCAGTTTGGAACGGTGCCCCATATGGCTCAGAGACATTGATATTAGGGGAGCCAGAATAGGAAAGACTGTAGCCGTTTGAGGCGTGAAGAAGAAGAAGAGTTCTAAGGATTTTATGGACGGAGAGAATTATCAACGAGGAAGCTTCAACAACGTATGAAAGGAAATATAGTTAAGAAGGTCTATCAAGGGAGAAGAGGGACTGACTGGTTGGACACCTTTACGTTGCCCATTCATTGTGAAATTAATAGAAGGAGAAAGGCGTGGGAAGAACACGCGTAAGCTGAAGAGGCTTGCGGAAGATACGGGAAAATGGAGAACGAGGATTGTTTACGACCAACCTTCGGACTGCTGAACGGAAGAAGAAGAAGTACCTTATAGGTAACAAAATGAACGCATTTGTTTAACTGATAAACTGATCATAAATTGTGTCAGGTCCCCTGATATTCGTCTCAATCCAAGCCGTTTTCAGTCCCAGGTTTGGTATGAACACCGCACAATGCTTTTACAAGGGAAGTCCTATTGAATGTTATATGTCTTGCCTTCAACCGACCTTCCAATTGTCATACCATGTAGTTATATAGGAAAACCTGCAGTTTAATTTAGACTCCGTATCACAGTCCAACTTAACATTTGTCACAGTAATCATTGTCAGAGAGGAAGAAAACAATTAAGTGACATAGAGCATGCTAGGACTGACTGGGAATCAAATGTCGGACATTTGGAATTGTGGCCTCTGAGCCCCCACACCACACTATTATTCATCTTCCACATCTACTTCTTTCATACTCCAAAGTTCGTGATAGAGGTTGCATAGCACTGTTGACAGACATTCCCTAACTTGTTACAGACGCATCTGGACTGAGCCGCAGATCGTGGTATCTATGTCTCTGTACGAGCCCTCGTCTTCTTTATGAACTATGTCTCAAATGCAGGTTCTCCAAACTTTCTCAATAGTATTTGTCGGAAATATTGACTTCTACTCTAGAAGAATTGCTTCCTAAGCTCACTTACCAATCGCATTGACCTAACAAATATACTGAACGAGATGGCGTATGAGTTGGCACATTGGACATGCATTCGGCAGGACTGTTCAAAAGCACGCCAGGACATCCAGATTTCGTTATTCCGTGCTCACGCTAAATCTGTCATAGTAAATGCCAGGAAGTTCTCTTTGAAAGTGGACGCCGAGATCCTTCGCCATCCTTCCATACTCCTAGCTTGCACTCCATCTCTGAGTACCTCGAAGAGACGTTGTAGCAAAATCGTAGTTTCTGTTTCTTATAGAAAACTATCTTTAAAGAAGGATATAAGTGAACATCAACAAAAGTAAAACGACGTTAAAGGTATGCAGCCGATTTAAAGCAGTTGACGCCAAGGGAATTAGATTAGGAAAACAAGACACTTAAAGTAGTACATAACTGATGATGGCCGAAGTAGAGCGGATATAAAATGTAGATGGGAATTGTCAAGAAAAGCATTTCTGAATAACAGAAATTTGTTAACGTCGAATTAGATTTAAATGTTAGGTAGACTTTTCTGAAAATACTTATATGAAGTGTAGCCATGCATTGACATTCTGCCCGACGGGATCCGGCTGCATACCCGGAAATTATTGGAAGAATTGAAGCTTTTGGAATACGGTGCTAGAGAAGAATGTTGAAGATTAGATGGGTAGGTCACGTAACTGATGAGGAGGTACTGAAAAGAAGACAAGAAATTTGTGACACAAAGTGACCAAAAGGAGGGATCGATTTGTAACACACATTATGAGACATCAAGGGATCGCCAGTTTATTATTTGAGGGAAATGTGAGTGGTGAAAATCGCAGAGGAAGATCAGGAGATGAAAGAAGTAAGTAGATTCGGAAGGATGTAGGTTGTAGTAGTTATTCAGAGATGAAGAGGCTTGCACAGAGTAGCATGGAGAGTTGCACCAAACTAGTCTTCTGACAGAAAAACGACACGTCTCTAAATTTTTATAATTGTTTTTCCTTTAATCCGATGTTGTGGCGATCCCAAACATTCGAGCGGTGGTCGAGTATGGATTGCAAAATCATTCTTTACGCTGTATCCTTAAGTGCTCTGCTGGCCTTGACCTTATGTACTAGTTCCACTTCGTGCTGCCTCACAACATTACGCCAAAATACTTAACTGAGCTGACAGAGCTGAGCATCGTGCTATTAATACAGAATTCGAACATTACAAGAAAGTTTATCGTACTCATATTGATGGAATAAGTAAGTCGAAGTTAAAAATCTTACCTGCTGGTGCCCGAAAAGTTTTGAGTATCGTAGATATTGCAATATTAAATTTAGATATTTTACTAGTCATGGGAAACATGCGAAACTAATTTTTGCATCCAAACCAAATAAAGACTATTATTGTTGTTGTGGTCTTCAGTTCAGAAACTGGTTTGATGCAGCTCTCCATGCTACTCTATCCTGTGCGAGCTTCTTCATCCTCCAGTAACTACTGCAACCTACACCCTTCTGAATCTGCATAGTGTATTAATCTCTTGGTCTCCCTCTAAGATTTTTACCCTCCAATACTAAATTGGTAATTCCTTCATGCCTCAGAATGTGTCCTACCAACCGATCCCTTGTTATAGTCAGGTTGTGCCACAAATTCCTCTTCTCTCCGATTCTATTCAGTACCTCCTCATTAGTTACGCTATCTACCCATATAATCTGCAGCATTCTTCTGTAGCACCACACATCTAAAGCTTCTATTATCATCTTGTCTAAACTGTTTATCGTCCATATTTCACATCCATTAATGGCTACACTCCATATAAATACTTTCAGAAAGACTTCCTGCTACATAAATCTAAACTCGTCGTAACAATATTCTGTGCTTCAGAATCGCTTTCCTTGCCATTGCCAGTCTCCATTTTATATCCTCTCTATTTCGACCATCATCAGTTATTTTGCTTCCCAAACAGCAAAACTCATTTACTACTTTAAGTGTCTCATTTCCTGTTGTAATTCCCTCGGCATCACCTGATTTAATTCGATTACATTCCATTATCCTCGTTTTGCTATTGTTGATGTTCATCGTATATCCCCTTTCAAGACACGGTCCATTCCATTCAGTTTCTTTTCCAGGTCCTTTTCTGTCTCTGACATAATTACAATGTCATCGGCAAACCTCAATGCTTTTATATCTTCTTCATGGATTTTAATTCCTACTTCGCATTTTTCTTTTGTTTCTTTCAGTGGTTGCGCGAAATACAGATTGAATAAGATTGGAGATAGGCTACAACCCTATCTTAATTCCTTCTCAAAAACTCCTTCCCTTTCATGCTCGTCGACTCTTGTAACTGTCATCCGGTTTCAGTACAAACTGTAAATAGCCTTCTGCTCCCTGTATTTTACGTATGCCACCTGAGAGTATTCCAGTCAACATTGTCGAAAGCTTTCTCTAACCTTACAAATGCTAGAGACGTATGTTTGCCTTCCCTTAATCTATCTTCCAAGAGACGTCGTAGGGCCAGTATGGCCTCGCCTGTTCCAACATTTGTACGGAATCCAAACTGATCTTACCCGAGGTCGGCTTCAACCAGTTTTTCCATTCGTGTCTAAAGAATTAGTGTTAGCATTTTGCAACTATGACTTATTAAGCAGATAATTTGGTCGTTTTTTGGGATTGGAATTATTATATTCTTCTTGAAATATGAGGATATTTCGCCTGTCTCATACGTCTTGCTCACCAGATGGTAGAGTTTTGTCACGGCTGTCTCTCCCAAGGCTATCAACAGTTCTAATGGACTGTTGTCTACTCCCGGGGCCTTGTTTCGACTTACGTCTTTCAGTGCTCTGTCAAATTCTTCACACAGTATTATATCTCCCATTTCATCTTCATCTACGTCCTCTACCATTTCCATAATATTTCTCTCAACTACATCGCCCTTGTATAGACCCTCTATATACTCATTCTACCTTTCCGCTTTCCCTTCTTCGCTTAGGATTGGTTTGCCATCTGAGTCCTGATATTTATACAGGTGGTTCTCTTTTCACCAAAGATCTCTTTAATTTTCTTGTAGGTCGTATCTACCTTACCTCAAGTGATATATGCTTTTATATCCTTACATTTCTCCTCTAGCCATCCCTTATTAGCTTTTTTGCACTTCCTGTCGATCTCAATTTTGAGACGTTTGTATTCCTTTTCACCTGCTTCATTTATTGCATTTTTCTCATTTCAACAATTAAATCCAATATCTCTTGTTACCCAAGGATTTCTTCTAGCCCTTGTCTTTTTACCTACGTGATCCTCTGCTGCCTTCACTATTTCATTTCTCAAAGCTATCCGTTCTTGTTCTACTGTATATCTTTCGCCCGGTCTCGTCAACCGTTCCCTAATTCTCTCTCTGAAACTCTATACAACCTCTGGTTCTTTCAGTTTGTACAGGTCCCATCTCCTTAAATTCCTTCGTTTCGTAGTTTCTTCAGTTTTAAACTGCAGTTCATAACCAATAAATTGTGGTCAGAGTCCACCTCTGTACCTGGAAATATCTTACAATTGAAAATCTTGTTCGTAAATCTCTGTCTTACCATTATATAAGCTATCTGAAATCTTCCAGTGTCTTCAGGCCTCTTCCACGTATACAACCTTCTTTCATGATTCTTAAATCAAGTGTTAGCTGAGGAATTTGAGGAATTTGCTACGCAACTTGTGCCGCATGATAAATTGTATTGTTCGCAGGTCTTCGACTACTCCACTTTCTATTTACGAGCTGCACAGATTAGGAAACCTTGTGGCGTTTCCCAAGCAGTCTTCCACATAGATGAAGTACATCTCCACAGTGTTAGCAGGACATATACGATTAAATTGATGTTCTGGAGAGCTTTGTGATTCAATATTTTGGGTGGCTTTGTGCTCGTTGTGTTGAGGCAATTACTCAGTCAACATTACGAGAGTTAACATACATTTCCATGGAAACGTTTTCTTTGGGACTGATTAATGTCGGAGTTGGTTTAGAACTCAGAATCAAACTACCGTAGTAAAACCGATCCTGGTTAGGCAACCTTCTAAAACAGATATAACCCCTGTATTTTGTTTGTCTCACTGTAACCGTGTTCCACTGCACTTTTTTGGTTTAAATACTTAAGATGAAAGTATTTTGACTTCTCGTTATGACTTACTATTGCACTGAGATCGTCACAGAGCCGACACTGGTGGCCGAGCGGTTCTAGGCACTGAAGTCTGGAACAGCGCGACTGCTACGGTCGCAGGTTCGAATCCTGCCTCGGGCATGGATGTGTGTGGTGTCCTTAGGTTAGTTAGGTTTAAGTAGTTCTAAGTTCTAGGGGACTGATGACCTCAGATGTTACGTCCCATAGTGCACAGAGCGAAAAAAAACCCCTCACAGATATGCTAAAGACAGGTTAGAGAGAGACGTAAGAGAGATACCAGAGCAGTTACCTTGTTGAGAGAGAGCTACACGAAGGCCTCGAAGACAGGTGTTTAGTATTCCAGCTTTACGCGTGTCATCCTCTGGCTTTGAAACAGAGGATGACACGCGTAAAGCTGAAATACTGAACATCTTTTTCCAAAGCTGTTTCACAGAGTGAGGAAGACCGCACAGCAGTTCCTTCTCTAAATCCTCGCACAAATGAAAAGTCGAAATAAGTGTCCAATGAATAGAAAAGCAACTGAAATCATTCAACAGAGGAAAGTCCACTGGACCTGACGGAATACCAATTAGATTCTACACAGAGTACGCGAAAGAACTTGCCCCCCTTCTAACAGCCGTGTACCGCAAGTCTCTAGAGGAACGGAAGGTTCCAAATGATTGGAAAAGAGCACAGGCAGTACCAGTCTTCAAAAAGGGTCGTTGAGCAGATGCGCAAAACTATAGACCTATATCTCTGACGTCGATCTGTTGTAGAATTTTAGAACATGTTTTTTGCTCGAGTATCATGTCGTTTTTGGAAACCCAAAATCTACTCTGTAGGAATCAACATGGATTCCGGAAACAGCGATCGTATGAAATCCAACTCGCTTTATTTGTTCATGAGACCCAGAAATTATTAGATACAGGCTTCCAGGTAGATGCTATTTTCCTAGACTTCCGGAAGGCGTTCGATACAGTTCCGCACTGTCGCCTGATAAACAAAGTAAGAGCCTACGGAATATCAGACCAGCTGTGTAGCTGGATTGAAGAGTTTTTAACAAACAAAACACAGCATGTTGTTATCAATGGAGAGACGTTAACAGACGTTAAAGTAACCTCTGGCGTGCCACAAGGGAGTGTTATGGGACCATTGCTTTTCACAATATATATAAATGACCTAGTAGATAGTGTAGGAAGTTCCATGCGGCTTTTCGCGGATGATACTGTAGTATACAGAGAAGTTGCAGCATTAGAAAACTGTAGCGAAATGCAGGAAGATCTGCAGCGGATAGGCACTTGGTGTAGGGAGTGGTAACTGACGCTTAACATAGACAAATTTAATGTATTGCGAATACATAGAAAGAAGGATCCTCTATTGTATGATTATATGATAGCGGAACAAACACTGGTAGCAGTTACTTCTGTTAAATATCTGGGAGTATGCGTGCGGAACGATTTTAAATGTTATGGTCATATAAAATTAATTGTTGGTAAGGCGGGTACCAGGTTGAGATTCATTGGGAGAGTCCTTAGAAAATGTAGTCCACCACCAAAGGAGGTGGCGTACAAAACACTCGTTCGACCTATACTTGAGTATTGCTCATCAGTGTGGTATCCGTACCAGATTGGGTTGACGGAAGAGATAGAGAAGATCCGAAGAAGAGCGGCGCGTTTCGTCACAAGGTTATTTGGTAACCGTGATAGCGTTAAGGAGATGTTTAGCAAACTCAAGTGACAGACTCTGCAAGAGAGGCGCTCTGCATCGCGGTGTAGCTTGCTCGCCAGATCTCGAGAGGGTGCGTTTCCGGATGAGGTATCGAGTATACTGCTTCCCCCTACTTACATCTCCCGTGGAGATCACGAATGTAAAATTAGAGAGATTCGAGCGCGCACGGAGGTTTTCAGACAGTCGCTCTTCCCGCGAACCATACGCGACTGGAACAGAAAAGGGAGGTAATGACAGTGGCACGTAAAGTGCCCTCTGCCACACACCGTTGGGTGGCTTGCGGAGTATGAATGTAGATGTAGATGTAGGACGCAGCCTTCAAGCTAAACAAGTGACAAATTTAACGGGTGCTCCCCAAATTACCAGCTGTGTGGCCTAGAGGTGATAGTGTTACGTACGCTGTTCCACCCCATGCCATCAGTCAAGTATGACGATGATGAATGCGATTATATTAGATAACACTGGTTTTTCTCGGAGCCTCAACACACGGCTGCGTCCATCGTGTTGGTGTACCTCTGCTGCCGCGCCGAGGGAAGCATCAACAACGGTCGCCGAGCTTACAGCCCGTGATGCTCAGATGTCTTCGAAAAAGAAGGAAGATCACAGTGTAACATCCTGTCGACAGCGCGTTCATGAGGGACGAAGCACAAGCTCGGATTGCAAAACGATGGGGAAGGAAATCAGCTGTGTCGTTTTCTAAGGAATCGTCCTGGCATTTGCCCAGAGTGATTTTGGGAAATCACGGAAAAACTAAATCTGGATCGCAGGACGAGGACTTGAACCGTCGTCGTCCCGAATGCTAATCCACTGCGGCACCTCTCTCGGTCAGTCATCGCAGTGTGTGTGTTGATTCTTGCCTATCCCCAAACACACTCATTTCCTGTTGTGGCTGTACGATCCTGCAGGGATAAGCGAATAATAGGTGCATCCTCAGTAGGGTCGCTGAGATCCAGTGTGGTGTTGAGTACGGCCCTCTTGAACGTGACGATTCCAAATACGCGCGACAGTCGTGAGATCCCGACCACCCGAGTGACAAAAGCGCGGAACGATCAATTTGAAGTCCCGACAGTACGCGTTTCTGCAGCTGTCGAATTCCTACTCTTTCTGGCAATCGAACAACACTCAAATGCGATTTCCGAATGAGAAAAATACATTGCGTTATGTTCCGTTATAACAGAATATGTTTCTGCTACCCACTTTATGCCAATTCGACGTTAGCCGCATTGTGTTGCAATTTTAATAACACCGAGAACGAAAGCCAAGCAGTTACTCTGTCAAGACTTAACAAATACCGCTGCTGTCGTTCAGTGGATAAACTTCCAAGCACTGAGTCCACAAAATATCCTTGGTTATTTAGGATTTCGCCATGTCTTTAACAAACACATAGCAGCTATTGACAATAAAAGAAACACTCTGCTCACTAGACAGGAAGGATCAGTCTCATTCGTTTCAAATCGATGATGAAAAGTCATATGGTAGGACAGCAAACGCTCAGAGGCACCCACATGCCTTGCTCATACTGTGGCATCAAGCAGTCAGACCTGCAAGATGAGTGCTCTGCCAAGCGAGTGGATTCATTCTTATTTATCGAGTAACATGAGCTCTAGTACTCACAATTAAGTTACAAATTATTCTCCTGTTTGAATATTACGCAACGGAAACGGATAACGCACATCTGACTAGTAGTAATTTACACAGCTCTGACTGTTCACAACGCACTGGCAATAACACATTTTCTTTCTTACCCAACGGCTTTGATCAACACGTGGCCATCGTACTGAATATGAATGGCGCACACATTATAAATTCTATATATCATGACAACATACTACTCGAAGGAAAAGGCCACCAATCTTTTTCTTTTCACTACTTTTTCATTCTGATAAATTCTATAACATAAACACACCATTACATTTTCTACAACAATTACACATGAGAAAGTCCGCCCAGTGGGCATGGCTTTACATTATGATTCTCTATCTTAATGTCTCGTAATTATCTAACACTACAGTGCACTTTCTGGATAGGATGGTGGATCTTTTGCTATATCTCACACTTTGACTCTCACACCCATCATCACGAAAATTTCCTCCAGACCGAGCGGTACAAAAAGGAACATGCATAACCCACTGCCTCTGAAACTATCTTGCTACTCTCCCATGCAAACCACACATACTTAAAAGTACGTGAAATACAGCACACTGGCAACATGGAATACAACACGAGGAATAATAACAACGTTATAATCACATCACTTTCAGATTTCCCACTTCAATTAGTATTCATCCCAGTTTCACACGACACTGTCCCACTTCGTAACTTTTCTTTCCTACTATGAACTCTGGAGGATATATGCAAGTCTTCCTGTGCAATCCAAGTCAAGTGGCGTTGCTGGATAGACGGCTGACTCTCCTTGCTTCACTCTCAGAGTATTATAGTTTGAAACAAGCGTCACACGGAAACATAACACGCAAAGTAATATTAAGAACGTATTCGTCACACACGCAAGTCCTCAACTGATACCACGGACGAGTACTTCTCTTTATTCTTTGTCTCATACACAGAGACTCACACAGTACTCACCACGTGGAAGTACTCGTCTCTAATTTCAAGTCCTGCACACGACATTTCTTAAATATTTCCAACTTATAGTACACACGCCAGTAATTCAGCTTAACTTCAGCACTCGGCAGTATTTCAACTTACTGCCACACGTGGTTTTATTGTGACCGTTGGTCACTTCCGAAGATTGCTATGATCCCCTTAATATTACCTGCCTGACATTTAATTCTCCCCACAAAAGTTCCTGAAATAGAGAAATTATTATTCCAAACTACTCTTAAGTATTCCACATGCATACCATTCTCTCCACTCTTTTATCTTTACGAAGCAGGCCTAAGACAGGTCTTACCAACACAAGATCCAGTGCCAGAGTGCTGCAACATGGTCGATATTCAGGTCATCTCGCACCTCTGCCGAAGTGGGGGCAGCACCTTGTTACTGAATTGGTCAGCCACATTTCAGGCGATCAAAGCTCAGGTAAATTTCATCCCTTTGGTTCCACCAAAGGTGACCAAGGACCGTCTCAAAGATGATCATATATTGCACATTCACTATCTGCGGTTAGCAGACGACCATACATTCATTCATTTCCCAGATCTCGCCAAATTGGATGTAAGGATTTATTTTGTGGGAGTGCACATGTGACCAATTAAATAAATGAATAGTCATTCTTTCTTACACTGGTATCCGGCTTCGGTGTATTAAGTGAAATTGAGTTATTATTACAAAAAATATGTTGTCCTGACAAGAATAACGAAGAATGTTGTACCTATTTTCAATGTCGGGCGATGTTGTACCCTTTCAACGCTTCGTGTTTTAAGAGAATTCGTAATGCTCTAAAAATTAAAACCGTTTTAGAAGATATTAGCTCTACATGTGAAAGCTTTTTCAGCAACCTACCTTTCTCGTACATCATGCTATCCAGTTAGCCTTTAAATTGGGACAATATTTCAGTTTAATCATTAATGAACATCTAAGGTGGATAGAACAAATCATATGCAAGGTTTCCAACTATAATACTACAAAAATGAATCCAATCGTTAGCGCTGCCGAATAGCGGAGACTGCAGAAGAATTCAGATACCTATGAACGTACACTTTCACAAGAATGTAGAACTATGTGGTAGTTGTTTTCCAAGATGCTACTCCAGGCGGGTGTAAAGATGAATGTGCGCAACGGAAAATACTGAACGCGAAAATGAACATTTGGGCCTGTCTGACTACCCCCTGAAGCAGATCATAGGATCTCTTAATGGTAATATAATTTCCTCCTTCTTGCTCTTTAACATATAAATTACAACATTAACATAAATGAATGATTAAGGGAACTAGTAACTACTAAATGACAAATGTTGTTTCTGCTTACACATTTATTGTAGATTAAAACCCATTTATATATTACAAATGTTTATATGTCAATGTTCAATGGACATAAAGAGTTACAAATGAATTACCTAACCAATATTACTCATCAATTGTCCATGTATGCTCCTTTTTATGATTATGTAATGCAATATAAATAATGCGAGATGACTGACATCATCTACGTACCAAACACTAGAAGACAATACTTTCAAAGCTGATCTACACTGTTGTGGAACCTCAGTGGAAATAAAATTTACGTGATCACAGCTGTTTCGTTTTATCGCCCTAATAAGCCGAAACAATTAGCAATATCACCACATTTACTGAATCCAGTGCGTCGGAGAGACGGTTCTCATACACGTCTGCGATGGTGGAAGAGCTCCAGCCACAAAATAAAAAACTCATTCAAACATTACGACAGTAGAAGGCGGTTCTCTGACTAGTATAATCTATGACTTCTCATCTATGTGCTCTGCAGACAAGAAACACGAACTCCCATCCACAAGGACAGAATTCAGATGACATCTCAACGTTAGTATAGATAGAAGAAATGCTCTCAATCACTGAACACTGCGTACTCAACGTTGACTCCCTACCTGGAGGCGAATTCCAGAATCGTATAAGTTTGCAACAGTACAGTGACTAACCGTTCTAACTATAAAATCTCCTGACAGCAAAGACAGCAAGGCCGTCTGAACCAACAAAAGCTGATACTGGGCGACTGTCAAACACGGGCGCTGAAAACGGAAGACCTCTTCCTCTCCAATGTGACTTCCCGGGAAATCTCGGCTCTCCTCCCTCCTAACTGCAGAAGGCGAATCATATTCTCGAAACCATGGAATATTCTCCCTCTGTACAGATTCTTCCGAACCCCAGCCAACCATATTTTAGTGTTTTGTCGTCCAGCGTGGAATGTTTGCGAGGAAATACCTATACATGGTAATTAGGAATTCATACAATGGTACGCTTCTCAGAGTAAAAATCCTCAGAAATAACCCAGCCTGCGTGATTTCTGAGGTAATCCTTCCTTGTTCCTCTCTTTTGTGTCCAAGATTTTCAGAGTTTCAGGAATATTATCCGACTATCCTTCCAGCTTCACTACAAAATCCGGCCGGCCGCCGCTGTATTGTGCTTCAGCGGTCAGGTGACCCGACAGTTTGTCTTGGGCTATTTCCCGTGTTAATCACACGAACACACCTGTGTGGGTTTTCCATCCAGGGCCTGAGTTACGCCTGCCGTTTCATTTCCACTGGCGTTCCAACCTCTGCTAGTATCGGCAATCATTCATTATGCCGTTTTGACAATAAAGACAATCCATCACCTTTCATGCAGTAAGCGTTAACAACTGTTTACAAGGTGTACGTGACAAAGTCAGTCTTCTTTAAATATTCGTATATACGATGTACGACCTATCAAATGATACCTAATTCTGATTGTAAATCACGGCAAAGTATATAGACGAGTGCTTGTAAGGTGCTATTTATAGCCACCTTACAGTTTGCCCACGTCCGTCCTTCTTGTGCGCAGTTGTGGCAAGATACTGATCCACTCACAGTTTTGGTCCCATACTCTGCAAGCTCATATTAATTTCGTATAAAGACAGTGTGGAACCGCGTCGAATAATTTTTGGAAGTGGAGGGCCTTGTTTGAGGAATCCTTTTTGATTTTTATAAAAGAGATTTTCGTTTTCCAAAATGGTAATAATTCATAAGCATACCATTTGTTCAGTAATCTTAAAACAGACTGGCCTCGGCGACACGTCAATAATCACGTCTATACACCTTTCTTGGAAATGCGAATGATCAATGGCTTGGTACCTTCGTTGCTCCAGGGACCTATGATAAACTGCTGCATAAGAACGAGATCGTAATTTCGCAAAGTATGTTCCGTTACACGCATCCCCTCTTTATAGATTTCAAAGCATCTTATGATAGCATAAATAGAGAGCAGTTGTATCAAGCTCTAGATGAAGTGGGAATCTCGATAAAGTTGGTAAGGCTGGTGAGAGTGACAATGAGTGAAACACAAGGCAGTGTAAGAACAGGAGGAATGATGAGCAACACATTGAGTATTAAAACCGAGTGCGACAAGGGGATGCATTGCCATGTCTCCTCTTTAATGCCGCCCTGGAGAAGGTGATGATAAACACAAACCTTCGGAATAGGGGAACGGTCTTCTATAAATCAGTGCAGATACTGACCTACGCAGATGACATAGATATAATAGCATGAACCAAAAAAGCAATGGAAGAGACATTTACAGCTCTTGAACAGGCTAGTAGGAACATGGGGTTAATTGTTAATGAACAAAAAACAAAATATATGTCAGCTGGAAAAGCACATAGAGAAAATATGCCAAATGTAATAATAATGGACAATTATACGTTTGAGAGGGTTGAGCATTTCAAATACCGGGGCTCGACAGTTACGCATCTAAATGCTACCTCCTATGAAATTAAGCAGAGATTAATATTAGCCAGTAGAGCCTACTTCGCCCTAACAAGATTCCTATCCTCAAGGCTCCTGACTCGTATCACGAAATTAACTATGCATAAATCACCTATACGACCAGTGCTTACATATGGCTCTGAAGCCTGGACATTAAGGCTGAGGTGGGCGGGCTTGTGGCTCGCATGAATGATACAGAATTACCAAAATTAATATTACAAGGAAAGCCAGGTGGGCAGAGAGGACGTGGTCGATCAAGAGCCAGATGGTAAGATGGAGTAATCTAAGATCTTAGGAAGTTGGGCTTAGAAACTGGAGAGTATTGGCGAACGACCGAGAGAAATGGAAGGAAATTGTAGAAGAGGCCAAGGCTCATCAAGAGCTGTATGTAGAGCCAAGAAAGAAAAAGAAGAAGAAGAAGAAGATGTTTCGTTACACATCGGTTACCTTATCATGTCCAGATGCTTTCCAACAGTCTCGGTTGATTTTGTCTTTCTCTATCACTCTATCACTTAACTCCTCCCCCCCCCCCCCCCCCCCACACACACACACACCCCACCCCCCTCGTAGCCGTACCGTAGGTGAAACCACAGAAGTGAGGCAGCAGCCTTTTCAGTAGTTTCAGCGGCAGCAGTCTGGATGTTTGACTGATCTGGCCCTGCAGCATCAACCAAAATGGCCTTGGTGTGCTGGTACTGCGAAAGGCTGAAAACAAGGGGAAACTGCAGCAGTAATTTTTCCCGAGGGCATGCAGCTTTACTGTGTGGTTATATGATCATGATATCCTCTTGTCTAAAACATTCCGGAGGTAAGACATCCCCCCCCCCCCCATTCGAATCTCCGGGAGGGCCGTGCTCAGGAGGACGTCGTTATCAAGAGAAACAAAACTGGCACGCTACGGATTGGAGCGTGGATGTCAGATCCCTTAATCGGGCAGGTAGGTTACAAAATTTAAAAAGGGAATTGGATTTGTTAAAGTTAAAAATAGTGGGAATTTGTGAAGTTCGGTGGCAGGGAGAACAAGACTTCTGGTCAGATGAAGACAGGGTTATAAATACAAAATTAAGTAAGGGTAATACAGAAGTTGGTTTAATAAGGAATAAAAAAAAAAGCACGAACGCAGATAAGCTACTACGAACAGCATATGGACGCGTTATGGTAACCTATATAGACACGCAGCCCACACTAGCATAAGTTTGTACGCCAACTAGCTCCATAGATGATGAAGAGATGGAAGACATGTATGATGTGATAAAAGAAATTCTTCAGATAGTTAAGGAGGACGAAAGTTTAATAGCCATGGGGTACTAGAATTCAATAGCTGGAAAAGGAAGAGAAGTAAAAACAGTAAATGAATATGGAATTGGGGGGGGGGGTTAAGAAATGAAAGACAAATGTGCCTGATAGAATTTTGCAGAGAACATAACTTAATTATAGCGAACGCTTGGCTTAAGAATCATGAAAGAAGGCTGTATACGCGGGAGAGGCCTGGAGACACTGGAAGGTTCTAGATATATTACGTAATGGCAAGACAAAGATTTTAGAACCAGGTTTTAAATGGTTCAAATGGCTCTGTGCACTATGGGACTTAACTTCTGTGGTCATCGGTCCCCTAGAACTTAGAACTAATTAAACCTAACTAACCTAAGGGCATCACACTCATCCATGCCCGAGGCAGGATTCGAACCTGCGACCGTTTTGTAGCGCCTAGAACCGCTCAGCCACCCAGGTCGGCGTTTTAAATGGTAAGATATTTCCAGGGACAGAGGTGGACTGTCAACAGAATTTATTGGTTATGAACTGCAAATTAAAACTGAAGAATCTATAAAAAGTTAGGAATTTAAGGAGATGCGACTTGGATTAACTGAAACAACCATAGATTGTAGAGTGTCTCAGAGAGAGCATTAGGCAACGACTGACAAATACAGGAGAAAGAAATACAGTAGAAGAATGGATAGCTTTGAGAGATGAAATAGTGAAGGCAGCAGCGGAAATCCTTGGGTAACACAAGAGATATTGGATTTAATTGATAAACTGAGAAAATATAAAAAATGCAGTAAATGAAGCACGCCAGAAGGAATACAAACGTCTCACAACTGAGATCGACAGGAAGTATGGCTAGAGGAAAAATGTAAGGATATAGAAGCATATACCACTTTAGGTAAGGCAGATACTGCCTACAGGAAAATTAAAGACAGCTTTGGAGAAAAGAAAACCGCCTGTATGAATATCGAGAACTCAGATGGAAAACCAGTCCTAAGCAAAGAGGAGAAAGCAGAAAGGTGGAAGGAGTATATAGAGGGTCTACACAAGCGTGATGTACTTGAGGGCAATATTATGGAAATGGAAGAGGAGTAAGATGAAGATGAAATGGAAGATATAATAATGTGTGAAGAATTTGACAGAGCACTGAAAGACCTAAGTCGAAACAAAGCCCCGGGAGTGAATAACATTCCATTTAGAACTAGTGATAGCCTTGGAAGAATCAGCCCTGACAAAACTCTACCATCTGGCGAGCAAGATGTATGAGACAGGCGAAATAACCTCAGACTTCAAGAAGAATGTAATAATTCCAATTTCAAAGAAAGCAGGTGTTGACAGGTGTGAAAATTACAGAACTATCAGTTTAATAAGTCACAGCTGCAAAATACTAGCACGAATTCTTTACAGACGAATGGAAAAACTGGTAGAAGCCGACCTCGAGGAAGATCAATTTAGATTCCGTAAAAATGTTAGAACACGTGAGGCCATACTGACCCTACGACTTATCTTGGAAGATAGATTAAGGAAATGCAAACATACGTTTCTAGCATTTGTGGGCTTAGAGAAAGCTTTCGACAAAGTTGATTTGGATATTCTCTCTCTGATTCTGAAGGTGGCAGGGGTAAAATACAGGGAACGAAAGGCTATTTACAATTTTTACGGGAATCAGATGGCAGTTATAAGAATTGTGGGGCAGGAAATGGAAGCAGCGATTGAGAAGGGAGTGAGACAAGTTTGTAGCCTATCTCCGATGTTATTCAATCTGTATATTGAACAAGAAGTAAAGGAAAAGAGAAATTTGGAGTAGGAATAAAAACTTTGAGTTTTGCCTATGACATTGTAATTCTGTCAGAGACAGTAAAGGACCTGGATGAGGGCCTGAACGGAATGGATAGTGTTTTGAAACGAGGTTATAAGATGAACATCAATAAAAGAAAATGAAGATAATGGAATGTAGACGATTTATATCTGGTGATGCTGAAGGAATTAGATTAGAAAATGAGACACATAAAGTAGTAGCTGAGTTTTCTTATATGGGTAGCAAAATAAATGACGATGGTGGATGTAGAGAGGATATAATATGTAAACTGGGAATGCCAAGGAAAGCGTTTCTGAGGAAAAGAAATTTGTTAACGTCAATTATAGACAATTCTACGCGCTGTCGCGCTCTTATGGTTCCGAGTTTGTGACTGACCGTCGTTTAGGTTGAAATTCGGTGTTTATCGCGCTCATCCTGACGTTTTCGTGGACTCTTATCAACTCGCTTTGCGATGTTAAACAGGTATCGGATTACATCAGCAGCATTATGTGCTGGTGCCCTATTGTGCGTCTGCCACGTTAACCTGCGTGGAACAGTCCTATTGGAGTGATAACCTTGGGAGAACCAGCCAAGACAAAACTGTACCATCTGGTGAGCAAGATGTATGAGACAGGCGAAATACCTTCAGACTTCAAGAAGAATGTAACAATTCCAATCTCAAAGCAAGCAGGTGTTGACAGGTGTGAAAATTACCGAACAATTCAGGCGCGAATGCGCGGTCGCGATCGGTCAGTGTGGGTGTGTCGACAGTCACGCAAGAGGGCGTGTCCGGAGGGGCGGTTTGAGAGACAGTTAAAGGGACGAGTCCACACTTCTGCACACAGATGGCTACGGCTTTGACGTGTGAGTAACAAAATCTCAGGCAAGAGAATCCTGGTGTGGTGGCGGACAGCCGAGGCGGGAAAACCCAGACATTGGACTGGACAGAGGAGAGGGTCCGAATAGCCGCTCCGAGCGGCCATTGCGATGTCCAAAAATAAGACTCCAATTAGTAAATATTAGACCACTTCTGCACACAGATGGCTACGGCTTTGACGTGTGAGTAACAAAATCTCAGACAAGAGAATCCTGGTGTGGTGGCGGACAGCCGAGGCGGGAAAACCCAGACATTGGACTGGACAGAGGAGAGGGTCCGAATAGCCGCTCCGTGCGGCCATTGCGATGTCCAAAAATAAGACTCCAATTAGTAAATATTAGACCACTTCGGGTTCTGAGGAGCCACTAGGTTCATTTCATCGAGAAAAGTAAGACGACTGTTCCTGTGAAGACTTTCCAAGGTACTGCAAATTGAATATTTGGTGTATTGTTCTATCTATAAAAATTTATATTTCAGCAACGCATTATGCGTTTATAACACATGCTGTGCCAATGGATAGATCTTATTGGGCTATATCATGCCGTCATAACAGACTTTTTAAAACAGTACACAGTTTTGAATTAAAGACGGAATGCGCCTTCTGTGCCACAAAATGTTTTTTTTAACTAAATAATAATTAAAATCGTAAGCGTAGTAGTAATATCCAAAACTAGCTGTAAGTGGGGAATATCAACATAGTGAATTGTACTTGTTTATATATTGATTTACTCTGTAGAAAAAAAAAAATAGTTCAAATGGCTATGAGCACTATGGAACTGAACATCATCTGAGGTCATCAGTCCACTATAACTTAGAACTACTTAATCCTAACTGACCTAAGGACATCACACACATCCATGCCCGAGGCAGGATTCTAACCTGCGATCGTAGCGGTCGCACGCTTCCAGACTGAAGCATCTAGAACTGTTCGGCCACAACGGCCAGCATTTACTCTTTAAAACCTGGGAATAGTCAGCACAGAATCATTATTTGTAAGTAAGCTCTTGCAGGCATAAAGAATGAAAGATATATTTTGCAAATAGCTAACGAAATATACTTGTTTTTTGAGGTATAATATGTATATGAAATGACAATATTACGGTTTTTAGTATTTTGACGTGGTAGTGATATTTCTTTTGACTCGCGTCAATACCAGGATTTATAAGTACTCGGCCATTTTCAAAGAGACAGACGTGATTAGGACCTATGTGAGGGAAGATCTGTGGTGGTTTGATCCACATGATTGGTGAGACAGTCGTATTTTGTGGGTGAAGGAACATTCCGAAGGTTTTCACTTCGGACTTGTAAAATATTTGTGGAATGTCATAGGCGAGAGCTTAGAATATTTTTCTACAGGAGTGAACTTCGAAATTTTCGCTTCAATCATCTTCTGTGAACGTAGACACTGCTGAAGTTGCATTCAGTTTGTGAGTTGGACATAGAATAATTTATGCACATGAGAACTAATAGTTTTCTGCATGGTGGAACCTGGAAATTTTCGAGTCCAACTCTTCGTGCAGTTACATTCAGCTTTTGCATTGCACGTAAAATATTTTTGTGTGCAAGCAAACTTACAAAACTTTTGCGTGGGACAAACTCATGTGGACTTTAATTTTTTTCTGCAGTTGCACCCAGTTAGCAGTTTGGACTTAGTATAGTTTTCGCGATTAGACATTGTGGGATATGTATTCTGAAGTGAGGCTGGTTGAATTTAACATTTCTGGGTAAAGTTTTTCGAAGTTTATCGCGATTTCATGGTAATATACATTGCATATAAACCTTCAGTAGAACATTGATTTAATTTGTGAATCGTGAACTTGAATTTCTTTAGTGGTGTCGAGAATTTAATAAACCAAGTTTTCTGTAAAATCTAAACAAATGTGAGTAGGTATCTTATTTTAGACTAGCAATTCCTTTCTGCATTTGTTTGGACTACAGTTAAATTAAAGCAGTGGCAATATGTGACAGGTGTGTGTTGGCCCCCTGAGATGTTGCGTAGCCAGCATATCTAAGCCTAATCACACACCAGTGTGGCCCACTGTTCTGTCTTTGTGTGCTGACTGCTCTCTTTGAATATTATTTCGTGCATTGGCATGTGGGAGGTCTGAGCCATACTGCAAACAGTCAACATCCAGACTTTATTTCGTTTAGGCTTTCTAAATTCTGTATGCTGAACTGCACCAAAGATCAAGCAGTCCATAGTAGACAAAATTAAAATCCGAGTACAAAACAAGCGATTACAGTACATGGACACGGGTGGAATTTGTGCCCAATCAGGTGGAGACTTAATGGAAAAGCTTACATTTCAAACACATTAGTGCTAGCTAGGACAATATTTCGTACAGAAGTCAGTGGCAGATCGTAACCGGCTGTTTTTTATGGCAGTCATCGTCTTCTGCTTGTCAACTTCCACAGTTTTGAATCTGTCAAATGTTCTTCCTGGAGGCTTCTTGAATTCAGTGCATCTTTAATATCGTCCATTCATCTTCTGGGCTGTCTTCGGCATTTTCTTGGCTCAGGTGGTGCTCATTCACAGATTCTCCTTGGCCATGGGTTATCACCCAATCGTTGCGGATGACCACAACGAGTTAGTATTTTGCTATCTATGGCATCGAGAATAGTATCTTTCTCCTCAACTGTTTCCTGCATTCTGTCATTTCTGATGTTTTCTGGTCTGGAGATACGACAACTTCTTCGTCAAAAATCCATCTGGAGATACATGAATATCTTTTTCCCTTTTTTTGGTTAGCTGCCACATTTCAGCGCCTTATGTAGTGACACTCTCTATGGGTGACCTTTGTTCTCTGTAATTTTGTCACTCTACATCGATGAGCTAATTTGACCGACTGCTCTTTATTCTTGCCAAGTTTTATTAGTGTTGTCTTGTGTGCTTCTCCCATTTGTTGTAAAAGTGACATCCAAGATTTAAATGTACAGACGTTTTTAATTTTACAGAATCCTGAATTCAAATCCTCTCGGTGATCTTCACCCACTACCACGTATTCCTTTTTTTGTGTGTGTTTATTTTCAGTTCCCATGTTGAGTATTCTTCGTGCAGTTTCCTGAACGTGTAACTGGAGTCGTCTTCAACTCTCGCAAACTGGAACTGGTCATCGGCGAAGAGCAAAGTATACAGTTTTTCTTGTCCTACACGCCCTGTAGATATAGATGTATACGGAGACGACTGCACGGCATAAGTAACGAGAAGGGAATCATTGGGACACACCGTTGTGAAAACAACTTGTTTTATGCCAGTGAAAGAGGGCTAAAAGAGATTAGTATTGTGTACGGGGTCGCAGCTACCCACTTGTGGAGAGTCGGCAGCGGTGCGCACAATCGGCCGGTGTCGGCTTTGTCGCCGGTGCAGCTGGAGGCTTTGTGCGCCATCTGGGCGCTCCCCAGCCCTGGGGGCACGGAGGGGTCCACCGGGCGCCCCACGCGTTTTCACGGCCACCCGTATCTCAGTCCGCCGGCCCCCGTAAAGGCCGTCCACTGCGTTTACCGCTATTGACGGATTTCCCTATTATCCGCGGCCCAGTAGCTAGGACAAAGGGACAAGTTGTCCCGGAAATGACCCGCCAATACTCATCCGGCGTCATAGTGGTTAGCACACTGGACTCGCATCTGGGAGGACGACGGCTCAAACCCACATCCGGCCATCCTGATTTAGGTTTTCCGTGATTTCCCTAAATCGCTTCAGGCATTTCTGATGTTGCGGTTGATAATGGAAGCAAGAATAAAGAAAAATCAAGACACGTTCATAGCATTTGTCAACCTGCAAAAAGCGTTCGACAATGTAAAATGGTGCAAAATGTTCGAAATTCTGAGAAAAATATGTATACGCTATTGACAGAGACGGGTAATATACAATATGTACAAGAGCCAAGAAGGAATAACAGGAGTGGACAACCAAGAACTAAGATGTCGGATTAAAAAGGTGTAAGACAGGGACCTAGTCTTTCACCCTTACTGTTCAATCAATACATCGAATAAGTAATGCTGGAAATAAAAGAAAGGTTCAAGAGTTGAAAGGTCTCTGTTGGATTCCCATGTTAATTTCTTAAAACTGTTGTCATTTACGGCATACATTCCACTTCTAAATTTACTGTGGTGTTTCTGACTATCTGGGAGGAGACTGAGCAGTGGAACGTGTTACTTTTACACATTATCAAGAACGATCTGTCACACTACTACACTTTTAAAACACAGTTTATATGTAATTCATGTCACACAGTCTCATACAGAACCTACTTCTGCTTTCTTTTATAAACTGTATATAATAAGATACTGTTATCCCCCTGCCCTTCTGTGTGAAAGGATGAATGAGCAAATGTGTTTCTAGTTGCATGCTTGATGGCAGCAGACAAGCCTGTCTGCTAGAAAACAATAGGACCAACGTCGGAACAGGTAGCTACGCTTTATAAAAGCAAAGAGGTTTCTATTCTTAGTATGGTCCTGTCCGTCCCTTGTCATGTTGGTATAGGAAGCTGCCTCCCTGGTCACTTCCGTTTTGTATATGTGAAGCACCCTCAGTAGAGGCCCACGCCAGTCTGACAGCGGCGAGCGTCTGAAGTGGTAAGATCTCCGGCTAAGCGCGTCTCTGCTAAGTCCGCAGGACAATGGATTTCTTAAGTTTCGCCTAACTGAAAATTTAATCACCTTTATTTCAGGTTTCGATCTAAAATATATTGTGGAGTTACGCTCTTTGTGTAAACAAAGTTGACCACTTGTAGCATGTGGTGTAATCATTAAAGCCGCCCTCAGCTATTCTTTTCTGGAAGATTTCACAGAGAGTTAGTATGAATTTAGTATACCAGTGTGTGGTAATTTCATGACGGATAGGATTGCGCTATGAACGTAACTTATTTGGGTGAAAATTGAATCGGTTGGTTGTGGTTAATTTCCTCTTGCATGTGTTTCAACGTTCTTTGTGTGTTATTTTATGAATGCTGTGTTTTATGCAGTCTCCCAATCTTGGCTCCATATTTGATGTGTTCCGTAAGATTACAAACTCACATTTTCACAATTCTAAATAAGACACCAGTTTAGTTATGAATCAAGTTTAATATGCTGAAAATTTAACGGAACAATGATCAATGTTAAAATAAATGTCTAAATATAAACTGATTTATTGCTTTTTATTTTAATTCTATATATATATATATATATATATATATATATATATATATCACCGGTTGTCGTAAGATGACTATTAAAAGATTATAATTAATGTTAGTCTGGTTGGCAATTTGGTAAACTAGACTGGATACCTGGTAAAACAGTTGCTCAGTAATGGAAGGTTAACTTCCCCAGATAGCTCACAGCTTTTAATCCTCTTTTATTGTCTTGAATATCAGCACCAAATCAGAACAAATTAATGCACAACATTAGAGTGTCGAAATTCCAGGTGAAAGGATATCAATGATACAATTCGCTGACGACATTGCTACCCTGAGTGAAAGCGAAGAAGATGTACATGATCTGCTGGATGGAATGAACAGTCTATTGACTGCAGAATATGAGCTGAGGGTAAACTGAAGAAAGATGAAAGTAATGAAAAGTAGCAGAAATTAGAACAGCGAGAAACTTAACATCAAGATTGATGGTCACGAAGTAGATGAAGTCAAGGAATTCTACTATCTAAGCCGCAAAATAACCAATGATGGACGGAGCAAGAAGCAAAGCGGGCTAGCAATGGAAATAAGGACATTCCAGGCTACGAAAAGTCTACTAGTATCAAACATAGGCCGTAATTTGAGGAAGAAATTTCTGAGAATGTATGTTTGGAGGACAGCATTGCATGGTACTGAAACATGGACTGTGGGAAAACAAAAACAGAAGAGAATCGAATCATATGAGATGTGGTGCTACAGACGAATGTTGAAAATTAGGTGGACTGATAAGGTAAGGAATGAGGAGGTTCGGCGCAGAATCGGAGAGGAAAGGAATATGCAGAAAATACTGACAAGGAGAAGGGACAAAATGGTAGGACATCTTTTGAGACATCAGAGAATGGTACTAGAGGGAGCTGTAGAAGGCACAAACTCTAGAGGAAGACAGAGATTGGAATAAATCCGGCAAATAATTGAGGACGTACGTTGCAAGCGCTACTCTGGGATGAAGAGGTTGGCACAGGAGAGGAATTCATGGCGGACCGCATCAAACCAGTCAGAACACTCATGACTAAAAAAGAACATATTCTGAGTTCCTCCATGCCAATCAGCACGGATTCCAAATACATCAATCATGTGAAACCCTACTTGCGTTTTTCTCACATGACATCACGAAACCCATGGATGCTTCCATCCACGAATCTGCACAGTTATAGAAAGAATCGCTCGTACGACAATCAGCTTGCCCTTTTCTCACGTGATATACACAGCGAAGTATGGATGAAGGACAAGGGGCAGGTTCCAAATACCTAGATTTCCGTCAAGCATTTGACTTGGTGCCCCATTGCAGACTGTTAACGAAGGTACAAGCATATGGAATAAGTTCCCAAATATGTGAGTGTCTCAAATGGGTCTAAGTACAGTCTCCTAGACTTAGAACTACTTAAACCTAACAAACCTAGAGAAATCACAAACATCCAAGCCTGAGGCAGGATTCGAACCTGCGACCGTAGCAGCAGTGCGGTTCCGGACTGAAGCACCTAGAACCGCTCGGCCACAACGGCCGGCGTGAGTGTCCCGATGATAACTTATGCATCTGGGGGATAGTAGGTGTAATGGTAATAGTTTTAACTTCATCCGCCAACAGACAGTGTAGTAGAATGGCTGCCAGAGCACCATCTGTGTTGACCCTTTAATAGGAAGTGCTCACAGCCAGAAGGCTCAGTGTGGTGCAGACGTGTGAAGCAAGCATGAAACCATGCCACGGAGACGCTACTGTGCTTCCTATGGCCAATTGAGCGAGTTTGAAACGGGTCAAATTGCGGCCTTCTGAGTGGAGCGATGGCCCTTTCGGCAGAATGCCTCGTGCTGTGCTGTGTCAGTTGTGCAGAGATGCTGGTATCAGTGGTCATGTGAACGTTCTCACACATGTAGACGAGGATTTGGACGTCTAACAGCATAGACGTCCACCAGGACCGTCATGATATAAGGGCAGCAGTGGCAGATCGCACGAAGTAATGGCCGCTATCGACAGGGGATCTCAAGTTGATTCCGTATTTCTAGATTTCCGGAAAGCTTTTGACACCGTTCCTCACAAGCGACTTCTAATCAAGCTGCGGAGCTATGGGGTATCGTCTCAGTTGTGCGACTGGATTCGTGATTTCCTGTCAGGAAGGTCGCAGTTCGTAGTAATAGACGGCAAATCATCGAGTAAAACTGAAGTGATATCAGGTGTTCCCCAGGGAAGCGTCCTGGGACCTCTACTGTTCCTGATCTATATAAATGACCTGGGTGACAATCTGAGCAGTTCTCTTAGATTGTTCGCAGATGATGCTGTAATTTACCGTCTAGTAAGGTCATCCGAAGACCAGTATCAGCTGCAAAGCGATTTAGAAAAGATTGCTGTATGGTGTGTCAGGTGGCAGTTGACGCTAAATAACGAAAAGTGTGAGATGATCCACATGAGTTCCAAAATAAATCCGTTGGAATTCGATTACTCGATAAATAGTACAATTCTCAAGACTGTCAATTCAACTAAGTACCTGGGTGTTAAAATTACGAACAACTTCAGTTGGAAGGACCACATAGATAATATTGTCGGGAAGGCGAGCCAAAGGTTGCGTTTCATTGGCAGGACACTTAGAAGATGCAACAAGTCCACTAAAGAGACAGCTTACACTACACTCGTTCGTCCTCTGTTAGAATATTGCTGCGCGGTGTGGGATCCTTACCAGGTGGGATTGACGGAGGACATCGAAAGGGTGCAAAAAAGGTCAGCTCGTTTTGTATTATCGCGTTATAGGGGAGAGAGTGTGGCAGATATGATACACGAGTTGGGATGGAAGTCATTACAGCATAGACGTTTTTCGTCTCGGCGAGACCTTTTTACGAAATTTCAGTCACCAACTTTCTCTTCCGAATGCGAAAATATTTTGTTGAGCCCAACCTACATAGGTAGGAATGATCATCAAAATAAAATAAGAGAAATCAGAGCTCGAACAGAAAGGTTTAGGTGTTCGTTTTTCCCGCTCGCTGTTCGGGAGTGGAATAGTAGAGATAGTATGATTGTGGTTCGATGAACCCTCTGCCAAGCACTTAAATGTGAATTGCAGAGTAGTCATGTAGATGTAGATGTACCATAGACAGATAAGAGGGCTTGTGCGCCCAGACGTGTCACCAAGAACTTTCCCGGACCGGTTGTTGGCAGTGGGAGTACGGGCGCGCACACCTCTATCCCATCCTCCACTCACGCCACAGGATAGGCCGCCATGCCGCCATGATCACTTGGAAAATGGAATGGTGCGCTGTGGTCTTCAATGATGAAAGCCGATTTTGCCTGCACGCGCGTGATGGTCGGTTGCACGTACGACATAAACCTGGTGAGTGCTGCCTCTCAGAGTGCATTCGTCCAAGACAGCCTGTAACATTTCTTATCGCTGTACGAAGCCTTTATAGACGATCGTTATGACAATTTGCTTCGAAGGGATCTCGTTACGAGTTAAGTTTTGGGGACCTGGTCAAGAGGGGGTAGTTGGTAGATCCTAACTACTGCAGCTATTCTGGAATCAGCTGCTACCGTGACCGTTGTGTGTTGTCAATGACTTATGGTTACTATATCTCATGCCCTAAGATCGACGCGCCTTTCCGCTTGGTATAACGGTGCCTCACGGCAACAACGACAACGCCGGCGACGAAGGAAGATACGGTAGAAGTGGCGCAACAACGTGCGGCTCGATCGAGGAGAGTTGCTGCATGGAGTCGAGTGTTCCAGATTCACGAACCCTAGAGTTGGAAAATATTGTAGCAGCCAGTGAATCTGTCCAATGAGAGACTTATTCTTCAATAATTGCTAAAAGTGAGCGATACTACCAGGTATGATTAAAATAACAGTATAATTATAAAAAAAAAGGAAGTTGAGAGTTGTGATTTTGGTAGATAAAAATATATAAATACATAGCGAAAATAAGTGTATGTCTTGGTAGTGAATAATCATGTCGAAACGAACCAAAAGAATACATGATAATGCGCAGTTGAGTAGAGTAATGAGTAGAGAGAGAGAGGAAAGTGAGGAGGATATGGATGATGCATCCCATGAGCTCAATGTGGTACAGGAGACATGTACAGGTAATAATACAGATATTGATTTAGAGCCGCTAGGAGAATCAAATACAATGATACATAAGGAAAGCAGCGTGGGAGAGCATAAAGATATTGGGGTTTCCGAAGTAGATCAGCAAGTTGATCCTCGAAATGGAAATATTTATCAAAAAATGTTTGATATGCTGGTACCAATAAATACTCAAATGGGTGTAATGAATGGAAGACTTGGTTCACTAGAAAAAGATAATAAGCAATTAAAAGAGGACAATCAAAAGTTAAATGAAAAATTTGAGGCCAAATTTGGTTCATTAGAAGGTAAAATGGATTCTTTGAAAAGCAAACTGAACACCTTTGATCATAACCTGGAAAATACTGAGAAAGAATTAAAGGCGGACTGGGAGACTCAATTAAATGCGAAATTTGGAGAACTAGATGTAGAGTTTTCTAACACCTTAGGAAGGCAACGTAATAATTTAATGGGAAAGCTTCGTGACGTAGAAAAGAAATATGAAGTAGTTTCGAAGAGTTATGATGGCCTGCCCAATAGAATGGTTAAGTGTGAAAGTAGCTGTTTCAATGCTAGCGCACAGATAGAAGAGCTTTCGAAACAAATAGTCGAGTTTGAGTCCGATGCTCGTAAGGGGATTGACAAGTATTTGGGAGATCAAATTAAAAAATTGACGAAGATCTATCTCAATGAATAGAAAGAAAAGGAAATGAAATTGTAGACAAGGTTAAGACTAGTATTAGATCCCAGCCAAATGAAAATATCAATGAGCACCTAAGTAGAAATGATGAATCGTTTAAGCTCTTCACTAGCGAAATTCAGAAAAGAAAAGACAAAATAGTTGATGAGTTCCCTAAATGGCAAAAGGAAACCAATCATAAATTGGCAGAGTTAGAACGAAAGTCGTCGCAAAATTTGTTGACTGATGACAAACGTTCGGAGAATAGGACGAAACACAACCGAACATGTGATAATACGAAGTACAACTGTGGTGAAAATTTGCATTGGGAAGTTGATGATTCGGTTGGTACAGAGGATGATTCTTTTGGTCAGCGAGGATATTTGTCTTCTTTAAAGGTAGAAAATAGCATTTTTAAAAGGAGACAATTCCCAACATTCTCTACTGAAAAGAACAACCTGCATCCGAAAATCTTTATCAATAATTTGAAAAGAATATTTCCACGTAGCTGGTCAGAACACGACCGACTTCAGTTTATAGTATCCAAAATTACCGGAGAAGCCGCATTATGGGCCGCCGAATAAGTGAAAATTGCCATACTCGGGCTGAGTTTGAACAACTTTTTCGGCTAAATACTGGTCGTCGAGTAGACAAGAGAAATTAAGAAAAGAGGTTTATCAACCTGAATATTTTATTAGTAAAAGGAGTACTATAAGGCAATATTTTGAAAAGTACATAATAAGACAAGTTATTGGAATGATCCGATTTCTCACAAGGAAGTGATCAGAATTTTGAAGGGAAGGTTGCCCATAAATATACGTGGAAAGTTAATTAATGTTCCTGACCATGATGTAGAACAATTCTTGTCGGTGATAGATATCATTATGGAAGACGCAAGACAAATGAGTAGTAATCAAATGTCGACTCACACTCATAGTAATACGAATAATTATAATAATATTTTAACGTATGATAATAATAACACCGAAAACCAGGTCAAACCCGCATCACAGGATCGTGGACAATCTTCGTCCTATGGTTACAATAAGAACAATGATCATAATAAATATAGAAGAGATACTTACTGTGCCAGAGGTAATTATGGGGATAATGTCAACCCAATAAATCAGATTAATGCTGCACAACTTACTCGTAAACATCGATATGGTGACGCGATTGTGCATAGCAGTGATATTAATAAGAGTAACAGGTACCCAAGTGAAGAACCCAATTGTATTCGACCTTGGGAAGATAATTCGAAGCATAATGTTCATCGAGAGGATGGAACAGATGCCTCGAGTCCTCGTCCAGCACAAGGAGTTATACCAATGGGCGAAGGAGCCCCCAATGTGCGACGGGGTGAATACCATAACTCGGATCATACTGTACGGATTGTGGAAGTTCATGAACCCCCACCGATGACTCAACGAGATAGATTAAACTAATACCAGTCACCAAATGCCTTCCTAGGATGACTGGAAAGGAGAAGGAAGGCCGGCATCAATTTGAACTGGGAGTATTAAGGTACAATAGTGACGAGGGTATGAGGAATGAATTAATTGAAGAATAACCTGAAGTTTCTAATAAATGCGGACAAATTTTACAGGCAATAATTCCAACAAGTATAAATAATGTTGATGTTGGTATACTAATTGATACTGGAGCGACTATTAGTGTCATGACGCTGGACTGTTTAAAACAGATAAATCGAGGGGTAAAAATGCCCACTTTTCCTACCACAGGAGGTACCGTGTCTGGCGCGTTCATCGCTAAAATGCTAAAAGTTGTGAAACAGGTACGTGTCGACGCTACAATACGGGGAGCTCAAATAGAAAGTACATTCCTGGTTGTTCCTAAAATGAAGTACCATGTATCTGGGGTTTGGATTTTTTATGTGAGACCGGTGCAATCATTAATTTAGAGGAAGGTGAATGGATATTTAATTCCAATGGTAATGTTTAGGAAGCCACCATGAGAAAGGGCCGAGTAATTCCAAATCAATTATGTATGAATCTGATGGTTAAATATGTCAGTATTGATGATGAAAATGTGTATGATATCTGCCTTATTGAATGTTCTGAAGAAATGATGGATAAAATGTCATTGCAGGAAAACGTGTTACAATCAGAATATTTATCTGTTATCCAAAGGGACGAATTGTACTACTTGTTGGAAGCATATCAGTCGATTTTTAGTAAACGTCCAGGTATAATAAAATACTTTGAATACCATATAAAGACGTTCGCGCATAAACCCTTTTGTCCAACTTCCTATTCTATCCCATGGACAAAGAAAGAAGTAGTCAGAAAGAAAATCAATAAAATATTAGAATGGTGTATTATTGAGCCCTCAGATTCCGAATATTGTAACCCTCTTGTGGCGGTAATTAAACCCAATGGTAACATCAGATTGGTGTTGGATGCCAGAGAGATCAATAAGATCATTATACCTGTACAAACGCGACCGGAGAACCTAGAAGTGTTAGTACAAAAGTTTATGGTGCCCGCTTCTTAACTTCTTTGGATATGCGTAGTTTATATTGGCAAACTAGAATATCGAAAGAATCTCGAAAGTATACTGCATTCGTTTTTCTAGGCCGAAGTTACCAGTTTACCGTCATGCCATTTGGGTTGAAAATAAGCGGTGGTGATTTCATATCGGCATTATATACCGTACTGGGCAGAGACCTTTGAATCAAGTTATTTTATATGTGGATGATTTGCTAATTGCTTCTGAAACTTGGGAGGAACATTTGGACTTATTAAGAAGAGTTTTTGCGAAATTTTTGGAATACGGAGTTACTGTAAATTTGAGCAAATCCAAGTTTGCTCATAACCAATTGAAACCAATTGAAATTTCTTGGACATATAATTACTCCTGAAGGGATAAAACCAAATCCTAAAAAGAAGGATGCAATTAACAGATGTGCTTATCCAAAGAATAGAACGGAATTAAAGTCGCTTATCGGCTTAGTTTCATTTATTCGACGATTTTTACCCAATCGGTTAGGAAGTCAAGACTGTTTGTTACGGCTGTTAAGAAAAAAATGTCATGTGGGAGTGGAATACCGAATGCACGCAAGCTTTTGATAACATTCGCAATGCTTTGACTAACGCTCCACTGTTACATCATCCGAGACTTGATCAAGGTTTTTATATTGCTGCGGATGCTTCCAAAACAGGATTGGGTGCCACTCTTTTCCAGATGGACAATCCAGAAGACATCAGTACCATCAAACTAATTGGGTTTTCCAGCAGAACACTCTCTAGCTGTGAACTTGCGTATTGTACTACTGAACTGGAAGTACTGGCCGTGGTCTGGTACTTAGGAAGTTTCGCTATTTTGTATATGGAAAGAAGATCATTGTAGTCTGCGACCACAAAGCTTTATCTTTTATTTTAACGGGAAGGATGTTCCATTCACGTTTAACCCGGTGGGCCTTGCTATTGCAAGAATATGATATTACGCTCAAATACATCAGAGGGAAAGACAACATCATAGCCAATGCTCTTTCAAGACTACCGAAAAGAAAGAATGACGACGAGTGTGAAGAACGGACTATTGACTTTAAAGTCATGAATTTATCAAGGCAATATCGTGAGAGGCAGATTTCACAGCTATGTCGAAGTCTCCCACAACTGCAAGAAGAGGATAAGTTGTGGAAAGCCATTAGACGTGCGCCGGCCACGGTGGCCGTGCGGTTCTGGGCGTTCCAGTCCGGAGCCGCGCTGCTGCTACGGTCGCAGGTTCGAATCCTGCCTCGAGCATGGATGTGTGTGATGTCCTTAGGTTAGTTAAGTTTAAGTAGTTCTAAGTTGCATTTGAGTCCCATAGTGCTCAGAGCCATTTGAACCATTAGACGTGCTGTTGCAAGCAAAACACTAAGTCACTCTCAAGAATAGTATCAATTAAAATCCGGAATATTGTATCGAAGGAAGGATGAAGAAGATGTTTGGAAAGTTCGTGTTCCAAATAAATATTTAGAATCACTAGTATGGTGCACTCACTTGAATTGGGGTCATTTTGGTGCCGCTAAATGTACAGCCAAAATAGCACAATACTGCTATCATCCAAATTTGGGATGTCTAGCTACAAATATTCTTAAGAAGTGCAAAATATGTCAGAAGGCAAAACCCATCAACTATTGCCAGAAGATAGAATTACATCCGATCATCCCACAAAAACCTTTAATATTGGTGTCATGTGATGTCTGTGGGCCATGTCCCATGACACGTGGACGGTTCAATTATGTTTTGGCTTTCTATGATCTCTTTTCAAAATATGTGAAATTATTTCCTTTGAAAAATCTCCACGTTCGACCCATGTTACGCAAATTTATCAACAACTACATAACTGAGCTCGGTAAACCTATAATGATTTTGACAGACAACGCTGCGTATTATACAAGCAAAGTATGGAGAGACTCTATGAAAGAACAAGGATTCCAGCACATTTACATCTCAAGATTTTACCCTTGTGGAAATCCGGTTGGGAGAATCTTCCGAGAGTTGAAGCGATTTTTACGGACGTACATATCCAAACAACATTATAAATCGATTGATTGGATTTATGAATTTGAGAAAGTGTATAATGACTTACCGCACTTATCAACAGGTTATTCACCTAACCAAATAGTATTTGGTGAAAGTATTGTGGCAGAATGGATGAAGAAATTACCTGCGATAGAACAAAAGATTATCAAGAAAGAAGATATGGTGAAGAAGGTCTATGAAAACGTGCAGCATCAAGCACAATTGAGAAAAACCCGGTTTGATAAAAACGTGAAGAAGGTAGTCACATATGATGTAGGGGAAGAAATTTTATTGAGAAATCACCCAAAAGCATCAACGAGGAAAAGACTGAATAAGAAATGCCAATATTTATATACAGGCACTTCCAGGCAGATTGTGATACTGATGTAATTAAAGGCTTGTTCCCTCCCATAGACCTGAAGAAGTATTATCAATAATGAGGGAAATATAGATTCAAGAAACACTGAATGATACCAAGACTACACACAGAGTGGGCTAAATAAAAGCACTCGGGGATAAATACATACTTATACTAACTTACAAAGAAAATTAAAAAAAAGTACCGAACATTTACATGAGATACCTTCTTGGTATCAGCAACAATGACGACGCTGAAATACGATTGATCCGCTCACCGAAAAGCGAGGATGGATGATTTAAAAGTGGAATTAAGAGGAAAAGAAGAGGACCAAATCCTCTCTGGTTAAGGGTCTTGGCCTAGGATGCTAACCGTCGAATCCGGCTGTCATCCCTGCCTTGCACAGTCGGTTGAAGAACTGAGGGCTTCATCCAAGAAAAAATGTGGTGTGAATATGCAGTAATTAGTGCGAAATGTTCCTAAGACGACCTACAAACAAATGTGGAATTTAGTTAAGGGCATTTTGTCTAGGCCCATTAACTCAACTAAAATATTGTAGAATGTATGTACTGACTTGTTGAGTGAATATGAGAGTGAGTGTGTTCGCCGAAACAAATACCCTCTCCTGTCTCAGTACACAACAAATAAGCCTGTTCTGTCAGGAACCCTCTTCAAGACATCACAGTCTGGAGGGCCGTGTAACAATAGGAGTCAAGATAGATGTAACGGAACTTGAATAGCGTATTTGCCTCTATTAGTTACCGTAGAGAGATCGATCTTTCGGTCCTGTCTGTATATTTATATATAATATTGCCTGAATAAAGGTTGGACGAGTGTAAAACTATCGTTAAAAACGCACGGCGCGCGATTTCTTACGATTTGGTCGGTCATATTAATAATAACAAGCTTTTGAATACAATTAAAATATAACGGCGATACCTGTTTAGTGTTATTGGAAATAATATGTAGTAAATTAATGAGTAAGGTAGCTGATCCTATAAGAAGAGGTAAAATTGAGCACATTGAGGTGTTTTGCTTTATATCGTCGAAGCCGATGATACGGCGTCATTTTTTTTTCGTTTACTCTTAGAAATCAATAAGTAAAGAAGTGCTACTCGTACGTAGTGAAAAAATATAGGGGTGAGTTTTAAATAACTACGATATAGAATCAGACTAACAAATGGACATTCAGTTACACGAAATCGCGGATAGCGAAGTGTGGTCATTAAATTGAGTACACATACAGGGCGCTAAATTCCGGGATAAATCTATACGCATCTCACGAGGGACGCGGTATTGAGACAGTTTTTTTTTTTAATTATATCGCGGAGAGCTGGCTTCAATTTATGAAAAGGAGAAAAACTGTATCATTATCATTGACTGTTGGTGCCCAGCAACCAAAACTGTTCATCAAAGGATTTCGATGGACCTTGGGAGTTAGGGTTCAGGCACTCGCATATACTCCACATCAGAGTGTGAATGAGTAGCGAATGCGAAATAAAACTGTGAACAAAGTTACGATAATAAAATATAAGAAACAAGATAGTTTGGTCGTATCTGTTGTTACCATGAACCTTAACATTTCTTATCGTTGTACGAAGCCATTATAGATGTTCGTTATGACAATTTGATTCGAAGGGATCTCATTACGAGCTAAGTTTTAAGGACCTGGTCAAGAGGGGGTAGTTCGTAGATCCTAACTACTGCAGCTATTCTGGACTCAGGTGCTACCGTGACCGTTGTGTGTTGTCAATGACTTAAGGTTACTATATCTCATGCTCTAAGATCGACGTGCCTTTCCACTTGGTATAACGGTGCCTCACGGCAACAACGACAACGCCGACGACGAAGGAAGATACGGTAGACTACCAACCGATCCCTTCTTCTAGTCAAGTTGTGCCACAAACTCCTCTTCTCCCCAATCCTATTCAGTACCTCCTCATTAGTTATGTGATCTACCCATCTAAACTTTAGCATCCTCCTGTAGCACCACATTTCGAAAGCTTCTATTCTCTTCTTGGCCAAACTATTTATCGTCCATGTTTCACTTCCATACATGGCTACACTCCATACAAATACTTTCAGAAACGACTTCCTAACACTTACAGCTATACTCGATGTTAACAAATTTCTCTTCTTCAGAAGTTCTTTCGTTGCCATTGCCAGTCTTCATTTTATATTCTCTCTACTTCGACCATCATCGGCTATTTTGCTCCCCAAATAGCAAAACTCCTTTACTACTTTAAATGCCTCAATTCCTAATGTAATTCCCTCAGCATCACCAGTCTTAATTCGACAAAATTCCATTATCACCGTTTTGCTTTTGTTGATGTTCATCTTATATCCTCCTTTCAAGACACTGTCCATTCCGTTCAGCTGCTCTTCCAGGTCCTTTGCTGTCTCTGACAGAATTACGATCTCATCGGCAAACCTCAGAGTTTTTATTTCTTCTCCGTGGATTTTAATTCCTACTCCGAATTTTTCTTTTGTTTCCTTTACTGCTTGCTCAATATACAGACTGAATATCGGGGAGAGGCTACAACCCTGTCTCACTCCCTTCCCAACCACTGCTTCCCTTTCATGTCCCGCGACTTTTATAACTGCCCTCTCGATTCTGTACAAATTATAAATAGCCTTACGCTCCCTGTATTTTACCCTTACCACCTTTAGAATTTGAAAGAGAGTATTCCAGTTAACATTGTCAAAAGCTGTCTCTAAGTCTACAAATGCTAGAAACGTTGATTTGCCTTTTCTTAATCTAGCTTCTAAAATAAGTCGTAGGGTCAGTATTGCCTCACGTGTTCCCATATTTCCCCGGAATCCAAACTGATCTTCCCCGAGGGCGGCATCTACCAGTTTTTCCATTAGTCTGTAAAGAATTCGCGTTAGTATTTTGCAACTGTGACTTATTAAACTGATAGTTCGGTAATTTTCACATCTGTCAGTGCCTGCTTTCTTTGGGATTGGAAGTATTATATTCTTCTTAAAGTCTGAGGGTATTTCGCCTGTCTCATACATATTGCTCACCAGAAGGTAGAGTTTTGTCAGGACTGTCTCTCCAAGGCCGTCATTAGTTCTAATGGAATGTTGTCTACTCAGGGGGCCTTGTTTCGACTCAGGTCTTTCAGTGCTCTGTCAAACTCTGCACGCAGTATCATATCTCCCGTTTCATCTTCATCTACATCCTCTTCCATTTCTATAACATTGCCCTCAAGTACATCGCCCTTGTATAGACCCTCTATAAACTCCTTCCACCTTTCTGCTTTCCCTTCTTTGGTTAGAACTGGGTTTCCATCTGAGCTCTTGATATTCATGCAAGTGGTTCTCTTTTCTCCAAAGGTCTCTTTAATTTTCCTGTAGGCAGTACCTATCTTACCCCTAGTGAGATAAGCCTCTACATCCTTACATTTGTCCTCTAGCCATGCCTGCTTAGCCATTTTGCACTTCCTGTCGATCTCATTTTTGAGACGTTTGTATTCCTTTTGCCGGCTTCATTTACTGCATTCTTATATTTTCTTCTTTCGTATATTAAATTCAATATTTCTTCTGTCAACCAAGGATTTCTACTAGTCCCCGTCTTTTTACCTACCTGATCCTCTGCTGCCTTCACTAAAAAATGGTTCAAATGGCTCTGAGCACTATGTGACTCAACATCTGAGGTCATCAGTCCGCTAGAACTTTGAACTACTTAAAGCTCACTAACCTAAGGAAATCACACACATCCATGTCCGAGGCAGGATTCGAACCGGCGACCGTAGCGGTCGCGCGGTTCCAGACTGTAGCGCCTAGAACCATTCGGCCACCACGGCCGGCGCTGCCTTCACTACTTCATACATCAAAGCTACCAATTCTTCTTCTACTGTATTTCTTTCCCCCACTCTTGTCAATTGTTCCCTTATGCTCTCCCTGAAACTCTGTACAACCTCTGGTTTAGTCAGTTTATTTAGGTCCCATCTCCTTAAATTCCCACCTTTTGAAGTTTCTTCAGTTTTAACCTACAGTTCATAACCAACAGATTGTGGTCAGAGTCCACATCTCTCTTACAGTTTAAAACCTGGTTCCTAAATCTCTCTCTTACCATTATATAATCTATCTGAAACTTCCTGTATCTCCAGGCTTAATCCATGTATACAACCTTCTTTTATGATTCTTGAACCAAGTGTTAGCTATGATTTAGTTGTGCTCTGTGTAAAATTCCACCAGGCGGCTTCCTCTTTCATTTCTTACCCCCAATCCATATTCATCTACTACGTTTCCTTCTCTTCCTTTTCCTACTATGGAATTCCAGTCACACATGACTATTAAATTTTCGTCTCCCTTCACTACCTGGATAATTTCTTTTATCTCATCATACATTTCTTCAATTTCTTCGTCATCTGCAGAGCTAGTTGGCATATAGATTGTACTATTGTCGTAGGCGTGGGCTTCATGTCTATCTCGGCCACAACAATGCGTTCGCTGTGCTGTTTGTAGTAGCTTACCCGCATTCCTATTGTTTTATTCATTATAAAACCTACTCCTGCATTACCCCTATTTTATTTTGTATTTATAACCATTTATTCACCTGACCAAAAGTCTTGTTCCTCCTGCCACCGAACTTCACTAATTCCTACTATATCCAACTTTAACCTATCCATTTCCCTTTTTAAATTTTCTAACCTACCTGCCCGATTAAGGGATCTGACATTCCACGCTCCGATCCGTAGAACACCAGTTTTGTTTGTCCTGATAACGACGTCCTTCTGAGTAGTCCTCCCCCACTCCCCTTCCCCTCCCCCCCCCCCCCCCTCGTAGATCCGAATGGGGGATTATTTTACCTCCGGAATATTTTTCCCAAGAGGACACCATCGTCATTTATCCATACAGTAAAGCTGCATGCCGTCGGGAAATAATTAGGGCCGTAGTTTCCCCTTGCTTTCAGCCGTTCCCGGTACCAGCACAGAAAGGCTGTTTTGGTTAGTGTTACAAGGCCAGATCAGTCAATCTTCCAACCCGGAAGAATTTTCAACAACAATCATGCAGACTGTTGTCCCTGCAACTAATGAAAAGGCTGCTGCCCCTCTTCAGGAACCATATGTTTTTCTGGCCTCTCAACAGACACCCCTCCGTTGTAGTTGCACCTAAGGTACGGCTATTTGTATCGTTGAGGAACGCAAGCCTCCCCACCAACGGCAAGGTCTATGGTTGATGGGAAGGATAGATGTCACGCTTACCAAATAACCCTGTGACGAAACGCGCCGCTCTTCTTTGGATCTTCTCTATCTTTTCTAATAGTCTATATATAACACTCTGAAGCGCCAAAGATACTCGAATAGGGACGCGTATTCAAATACAGAGATATGTAACCAGCCAGAATACGGAGCTGCCGGCAACGCCTATGTAAGCCAACATCTACCTCCCAACAGTGTGTCCCGGAGGGCACTTTACGTGCCACTGTTGTTACTTCCCTTTCCTGTTCCAGTCGCGTATGGTTCGCGGGAAGAACGGCTGCCGGAAAGCCTCCGCGCGCGATCAAATCTCTCTGAATTTACATTCGTGATCTCGTCGGGAGTGTAAGTGGGGGGAAGCAATATATTCGATACCTCATCCAGAAAGCACCCTCTCAAAACCTGGATAGCAAGCTACACCGCGTTGCAGAGCGCCTCTCTTGCAGAGTCTGCAACTTGAGTTTATTAAACTTCTCCGTAACGCTATCACGCTTACCAATTAACCCTGTGATGAAACGCGCCGCTCATCTTTGGATCTTCTCTATTTCCTCTGTCAACCCGATCTGGTATGGATCCCACACTGATGAGCAATACGCAAGTATAGGTCGAACGAGTGTTTTGTAAGCCACCTCCTTTGTTGATGGACTACATTTTCTAAGGACCCTCCCAATGAATCTCAACCTGGCACTCGCCTTACCAACAATTAATTTTATATGATCATTCCACTTCAGATAGTTCCGCACGCATGCTCCCAGATATTTTACAGAAGTAACTGCTACCAGTGTTTGTTCCGCTACCATATAATCATACAATAAAGGATCCTTCTTTCTATGTATTCGCAATACATTACATTTGTCTATGTTAAGGGTCAGTTGCCACTCCCTGCACCAAGTGCCTATCCGCTACAGATCTTCCTGCATTTCGTTGCAATTTTCTAATGCTGCAACTTCTCTGTATACTACAGCATCATCCGCGAAAAGCTGTACGGAACTTCCGACACTATCTACTAGGTCATTTACATATATTGTGAAAAGCAATGGTCCCATAACACTCCTCTGCGGCACGCCAGAGGTTACTTTAACGTCTGTAGACGTCTCTCCATTGAGAACAACAGGCTGTATTCTGTTTGCTAAAAACTCTTCAATCCAGCCACACAACTGGTCTGATATTCCGTAGGCTATTACTTTGTTTATCAGGCGACAGTGCGGAACTGTATCGAACGCCTCCCGGAAGTCAAGGGAAATAGCATCTACCTGGGAGCCTGTATCTAATGTTTTCTGGGTCTCACGAACAAATAAAGCGAGTTGGGTCTCACACGATCGCTGTTTCCGGAATCCATGTTGATTCCTACAGAGTAGATTCTGGGTTTCCAGAAATGACATGATACGCGAGAAAAAAACATGTTCTAAAATGTCTGACGCAGCTGTTAGATCGGTTACTGCTACTGCAATAGATTATCAAGACGTAAGTGAATTTGAACGTGGTGTTGTAGTCGGCTTACGAGCGATGGGACACAGCATCTCCTAGGTAGCGATGAAGTGGGAATTTTTCCGAAGGCCCATTTCACGAGAGTAGTGTGAATATCAGGAATCCGATAAAACATCAATCTACGACATCGCTGCGGGCGTAAAAAGATCGTGCAGGAACGGTACCAACGACGGTTGAAGAGAATCGTTCAACGTGACGAAAGTGCAACCCTTCCGCAAATTGCTACATATTTCAATGCCGAACCATCAACATGTGTCAGCGTGCGAACCATTCAACAGAACGTCATCGATACGGGGTTTCGGAGCCGAAGGCCCACTTGTGTACCCTTGATGCTGCACAAGACAAAGTTTTACGCCTGGTCGGACGAGTCAGGTTTCAAATTGCAACGAGCGAATGGACGTGTACGGGTATGGAGACAACCTCGTGAATCCATGGACCCTATATGTCAGCAGCTGGTGGAGGGTTTGTAATGGTGTGGGACAAGTGCAGTTGGAGTGATATGGGACTCTTGATACGTCTAGATACCAGTCTCACAGGTGACACGTTCGTAAGGAACCATTCATGTCCATTGTGCATTCCTACGAACTTGGGAAATTCTAGCAGGACAATGCGGCACACCACAAGTGCAGAATTGCTAAACAGTAGCTGCAGGCACATTCTTCTGAGTTTAAAGACTTGCGGTGGCCACCAAACTTCCCATACATCAACATTATTGAGCATATCTGGGAAGCCTTGCGATGTGCTGCTCAGAAGACATCCCCACCCCGTCGCACTCTTACGGATTTATTGAGAGCCCTGCAGGATTCATGGTGTCAGTTCCCTCCTGCACTACAGACATTAGTCTACTCCATGCCACGTCGTGTTGCGGCACTTTCTGTGTGCCTGAGGGGGCCCTACACGATATTAGGCAGGTGCACCAGTTTCTGTGGCTCTTCGTTGTATCTATAAAGGGAAATTTTTGTAGCAAAAATCTTGTAAAAACATTATAGTCCGATTTTTATTTCAAATTTTGCGATATACTAAAAAGACCTATGAGAGATATAGGTAAATACACGTAAAATATATAAGGGTGAAACGTTGTTAGCAAAAATTCCGAAAAATTTATGATCGATTTATATAATTTTATAATTATATTTAACATACGAATATATGTATAATATGTAGTAGAGAAACTTTGGTAACGAAAGTATGGAAAAGTTCTTGATCGGTTTACTTCAAATTTTTGCACGATGCTCTAATAAACATTCGGGCGGACAGAGGCTACAATCAGCGAAAGTAATATTTTCGTGTGATATCTACTATTACGTAAGACAGTCCGATGAAAGTTGGACCATAGATACAAAGAACTGCTACACGTTAGCACAGAAGGTAAGTGCAAGAATTGCGCAATGAGACGAACAGAAATTACACTTTTATTCAAAGAAAATACTTACAGTGAAGTCAACACGATTTATGATGGGGCTCGGAAATTACGAAAAGTGTGACACGGTTCTTAATAGGACGTGTGATCACCACGGACATCAATGGATGCTCTGCAAAGTGCTTCCATACTGGCCACGACGTTGATAAGGAGTTCCTGTGGTGCGGCGTTCCATTCCTCCACCAGCGAGATTTCAACTACTGGGTGGTCGACGGTACATCTGGACATGCTGCCCAGCGCATCATTGCTATACGTAGTGTCATATGGCGAGAGGTGGGTGCACGTAAAGCCAGGTTTATGCGACGACATTGGGTTGCGCCACTCGATGCGTGAAATTAGTTGCACGCAAGTGATTTCATATTTGACTATAGACACGGCGACGCCAGTATACGCTTCAGTTTCGTCGTTTTGTGGGTCCCTGAGTCGTGTTTGAAATGAAAATTTTGGCAGCTGCACGTCGCACGAGTTGTGAGGGAGTTTAAGGTTGTTCGTGGAAACGCTGCAGAAGCAAGAAATAAGAAACGTATTTCGGCTCGTGACTGGATGGAGAAAAGACGTCAGCTCGGTTACTCAGTATCCCTACTGTAATAATTTATAACTGAAGATCCAAGAAGTTGTTTTGATTATATTAGAATATCATCAGAACTGTTCACGTTTCTTCAAAATAGAGTTAATCATGCGATAAGGAATAAAGGTACTGTAATGCATCAAGAACTGAAATTACATACCATATTGCGTGCAGTACAATCGAGAACACTAGGCGTGTAATAAGAGACGATTTTAGTTGGTGATGGAGCTTTTTCATTAACACCAATAGTTATTAACATTAACAGTAATAATTATTAACACTGACAGCAATAAATATTCGAAGCAGGCCACAGTAAGAAGAGAATGGTTTGCAAACAACTCTCTGGAAGATAGATCAGTACAGTGACAATATTTCAAAATTCTAACGTATGTGAATGGGGAACACTGCTGCGACTTTTTAAACAGATGAATATTGAATAAAGAATGCAGCTTCTAGAATTTGTATAGCCTTCCCTCCTGTCAACAATATTCCTTAACAAAGAGTGGACAAATTCGAACGGCGGAATTTTAGTCTTGTAGACGAGACCGTTGCCACAGCTATAATTACACTTGCTTGTGTTTCTCGTAATTCATTTGGATATGTGCTCCTAACTCAATAAATTTTGCCCTGCAGCACAGATATTGTCAAACCATCTAGGTTATGATCGCACATGAAGGTCTCAGGATCAGCAATATGTTGCTTATTTTTGTAATCATCATCACTGAAATCCCACAAACACCTATGCGAAACATAGATATCCAAAAAACGAACATTATTCTCCGTTCTCCACCTTATATTTCAGTTTTTCTACACTCTACACACACAACCTCAAGACTCGTGCAACTAATGTCGCCGAAGTTGGAACACGCCGAAAGTGTTCTGTTTCACCGACGAGTTGCGCAAACGCGCGGCGCGCATGTGCAGCTGCCGGTAGCGCAGTTGCCTGCAACCTAGTGTCGTCTGTAAACTAGGCTTCATGCACACAGCAATATCGTCGCATCCGAACGTTTGGGTGATCAGTGCATTATAGTGTTGGGAGGTATAGCTTTGCATGAATGTACCGACCTCCAACTCACGGAACACGGTGCACTCACAGATCAACGTTATTGTGACGTTATACTCCTTCCCCGTGTGCGTCTGTTCAGGGGTGCATTCGGCCATGACGTTATTTCGATGGATGACATTGCGCAACCGTATCGGACTGCGTAGTTGGAGGAGCAACTGGGACGAGAGCATGTTCGGCGAATGGACTAACATTCCTCCGACTTAAATCCCATCGAGCACGTGTGGAAGCGTATTGCAGCACGAACGTATGCACCAACGACCATCCAGCAGTCATCAGGACGCTTCAGTCCGGAACCGCGCTGCTACTGCTACGGTCGCAGGTTCGAATCCCGCCTCTGGCATGGATATATGTGATGTCTTCAGTTAAGTAGCTCTAAGTCCCCTAGTGCTTAGAGCCATTTGAACGATTCGGAAGTTCTGGTGCTACGTTAAATCAGTAAGTGGATCTAGCATATCCAGACCATCTGAGATTATAATGGCACTGAAACAGAGGAAGATACGCGTAAAGCTGAAATACTAAACACCTTTTTCCAAAGCTCTTTCACAGAGGAAGACCGCACTGCAGTTCCTTCTCTAAATCCTCGCATGAACGAAAATATGGCTGACATCGAAATAAGTGTCCAAGGACTAGAAAAGCAAATGAAATCACTCAACAGAGGAAAGTCCACTGGACCTGACGGGATACCAATTCGACTCTACACAGAGTACGCGAAAGAACTTGAACCTCTTCTAACAGCCGTGTACCGCAAGTCTCTAGAGGAGCGGAAGGTTCCAAATGATTGGAAAAGAGCACAGGTAGTCCCAGTTTTCAAGAAGGTTCGTCGAGCAGATGCGCAAAAACTATAGGCCTATATCTCTGACGTCGATCTGTTGTAGAATTGTAAAACATGTTTTTTGCTCGCGTATCATGTCATTTCTGGAAACCAAGAATCTACTCTGTAGGAATCAACATGGATTCCGGAAACAGCGATTTGTGTGAGACCCAACTCGCTTTATTCCAGAAAATATTAGATACAGGCTCCCAGGTAGATGTCATTTTCCTTGACTTCCGGGGGGGGGGGGGGGGGGGGGGTTCGATACAGTTCCGCACTGTCGCCTAATAAACAAAGCAAGAGTCTACGGAATATCAGACCAGCTGTGTGGCTGGATTGAAGAGTTTTTAGCAAACAGAATACAGCCTGTTGTTCTCAATGGAGTGACGTCTACAGACATTAAAGAAACCTTTGGTGTGCCGCAGAGGAGTGTTATGGGACCATTGCTTTTCACAATATATGTAAATGACCTAGTAGATAGTGTCGGAAGTTCCATGCGGCTTTTCGCGGATGATGCTGTAGTATACAGAGAAGTTGCAGCATTAGAAAATTGCAACGAAATGCAGGAAGATCTGCAGCGGATAGGCACTTGGTGCAGGGAGTGGCAACTGACCCTTAACATAGACAAATGTAATGTATTGCGAATACATAGAAAGAAGGATCCTTTATTGTATGATTATATGGTAGCGGAACAAACACTGGTAGCAGTTACTTCTGTAAAATATCTGGGAGTATCCGTCCGGAAATATTTGAAGTAGAATGATCATATAAAATTAATTGTTGGTAAGGTGGGTGACAGGTTGAGATTCATTGGGAGAGTCCTTAGAAAATGTAGTCCATCAACAAAGGAAGTGGCTTACAAAACACTCGTTCGACCTATACTTGAGTATTGCTCATCAGTGTGGGATCCGTACCAGGTCGGGTTGACAGTGGAGGTGGAGAAGATCCAAAGAAGAGCGGCACGTTTCGTCACAGGGATATTTGACAAGCGTGATAGCGTTACGCAGATGTTTAGTAAATTCGAGTGGCAGACTCTGCAAGAGAGGCGCTCTGCATCGCGGTGTAGCTTACTGTCCAGGTTTCGAGAGGGTGCGTTTCTGGATGACGTATCAAATATATTGCTTCCCCCTACTTATACCTCCAGAGATCACGAATGTGAAATTAGACAGATTCGAGCATGAATGGAGGCTTTCCGCGAAACATACGCGACTGGAATAGGAAAGGGAGGAATTGACAGTGGCGCGTGGAGTATGAATGAAGATGTAGATGAACGCTCTACCACAATAAGTCCTTACCAACCTCGTGGACATGATGGGAGCACGTTGCAGATCACGCATTGCCATTTGTGCTGAGCACACACCCTATTAAGGACCATGTCTACATCTACATCTACTTAGTTAGTCTGAAATTTACACTGAAGTTTCTGGCACAAGGTTCATACAACTTCTCAACCATTCCATTCTCGAATCATGCGTGGGAAAAAGGAACACCTAAATCTTTCCGTTCGAGCTCTGATTTCTCTTATTTTACTAACGTAGGTGGGCGTCAACAAAATATGTTCGCAATCGGAAGAGAAAGTTGGTAGTTGAAATTTCGTAAATAGATATCGCCGCAAACAACACCGCCTTTGTTTGAGTGACTAACACCCCAACTCGCGTATCATATCAGTGACACTCTCACCTCTATTGTGCGATAACACAAAACGAGCTGCCCTTCTTTGCACTTTTGCGATGTCCTCCGTCAGTCCTATTTGGTAAGGATCCCACACCACACAGCAATTTACCGGACAAGTGTAATGTTCGCTGTCTCTTTAGTGGATTGGTCGCATCCTCTAAGTGTTCTGCCGACAAAGCTCAGTCGCCTTCCCCACAATATTATCTATGTGGTCTTTCCAATTTAAGTTGCTCGTAATTGTAATGCCTAGGTATTTAGTCGAATTGGCAGCCCTTAGATTTGTCTGATTTATCGTATAACCAAAATTTATCGAATTTCTTTTAGTACCCATTTGTATGACCTCGCACTTTTCTTGGTTAAGTGCCAATTGCCACTTTTCGCACCATACAGAAATTCTCTCTAGATCATTTTGTAACTGGAATTGATCGTCTGATGATTTTACTAGACGCTTATTACAGCATCATCTGCAAACGATCTAAGGGGCTGCCCAGACTATCACCTACATCAATTATGTAAACCAGGAACAGCAGAGGGCACTGTTCATCTCGATGATTAACCGTCTATCACTACGAAGTGTGAACTCTCTGAGAGGAAATCACGAATCCAGTCACACAACTGAGACGATACTCCATGTGCACGCAATTTGATTAATAGTCGCTTGTGAGGAACGGTATCAAAAGATTTCTGGAAATCTAGGAATAATGTATCGATCTGAGATTCCCTGTCGACAGCACTAATTACTACATGGGAGCAAAGAGCTAGGTGTGTTGCACAAGAACGATATTTTCTGAATCCGTGTTGGTTATGTATCAAGAAGCCATTTTCTTCAAGGTGATTCATAATGTTCGAGTACAGTATAAGCTCCAAACTTCTATTGCAAATTGACGTCAGTGATATGGGTCTGTAATTCAACGTGTTACTCCTATTTCCTTTCTTGAATATTGGTGTGACCTGCGCTACTTTCCAGTCCTTAGGAACAGACCTTTCGTCAAGTGATCGGTTGTATATGATTGCTAAGAGAGGCGGTATTGCGTGTGCATAATCTGAAAGGAACCTGATTGATATACGATCTGTGGACGACCTATATCGTTATATCTATAGACTACACGTAAAAACATCTTTGTAACTGTTTGTTTACTTACGTTTGCTATTTTCAAAGTGTAGTGTCCTTAGAAAATTGTGTGTGATGTTTAATATGTGTGATTTTCTGCACGAGTGGACCACGAGAAAACCGTAAGTAGAAACTCTTACAAATTGTACCACTAACTCTACCCAAAGGTCGACTAGGAATTAAAAATTGCACGCGTTTTTACATATTACAGTAGGACACTATAACAATGCTGCATCTCAGGCATCGAAAACATCGCGAATAAATGGCATAATATACAGAAAACGCACTTAGAAATGGGAATTATTTAATGATTCGTATCATGTAAACTATAAATAAATGGAAATCGTGACTGGTAGCAGAGAACTTATTTATAAGGAAACCTAATGTACCAATTAGTTTTCAATTAATTATACCAGTAACGAATGACATATCTACAAGCTTAGTAATATTTTATTGTGATATGAAAGTGATACAGCAACATAGTAGTGAAATAATCTATGCCTCAATAAACTAATACAGGGCTAATTTACAGTTAGGGGCAGAATGTATGAACAGGATTATCTGAGATGCAACGACTAGAAGACATGAGCGATGAGAAGATAGCAATGTTTGATGTATCAAATTAGGCTTAAGACAGGTCCCAACAAACTGCCCTGAACCTAATTTCAATCAAAATGGCACGGAAAAATATCCCTGGCTGCAACAGAGGCTTGTGAGGTTATGCATAAATCTTTGTTGCTCTTATTGATGTTGATACTTGCAGGTTCATGGCGACAAACTCTTCGGTTACCACTGCCCATTTTTCCAAGATGTGGGTGACTAAAAACTATAACAGTTATACCTTTTTCTTTCAATTCATTGACTCACTCGCATTCACTCTCATACACATGCATACGCACTCACTCTTGCACACACAACGTCAGACTGTTAATGTCCTTCCTCTTAAAATATACTATTAAAATTTGAACTCAATGACAGGAGTATATAGATAGTAGAATAAATTGGCTGGATAACTGAACCGTGGCCACTGGCGCTAGTTATGCTCCACTTGCGTCGCTGAAATCGACACTCGTCTGGTCTTGTATCTCTGGCTGTTCCGCCTTTGGTTTTCCGGCTTGGCGTGTGGCCGAGTTATCTCTCTCCGGTCGGCATTCAACGAGGGAGCATGTTTTGAAGGCAGGTCCTCTTCTGTATCCGCTGGGCCTGGGCATCGCCGCCCTTGCCGTTTTACCGTGCGTCGGGTGGACTGCGCTGAATAGTCGGCGCGTTTGCGTGCGAAACGGTGGCGGGTCCGTCATCTCATGCTCGACATCTTCTCATAGCGTATGATTCATATTCTGCTGTTAACCTGTGAAGAATTGTGAAACTTATGGTGACTTGTTATATCTACCGGTGAGCCGTTAAGGATGGCTCTGAATAAGAGAGTACGGACCTTACGAAGTCTAAGCATTCAGTGTGTTGTTTCCGCGGAGCGGATTCTAATTAGAATTTTACTGTTTGAAAGGTTCCTTGCAGTGTTAAGTTAATGTAGTGTGTTAATTAGTGTGCTCTTCGCCCAGTTTTGGTTTTAGGCTTTTTTTTATATGAAGGACAGAGCTTTTGTTACGTCGGTTTCAATGTGACTACTGATAAGCTTTAAAAGGCGTTTGGTACGATTAGACATTGTCATTTGAGCCTGTCCGTCTTACTCTCACGCCCTCTTTGGATCCTGTACTAATGTAGTATTCCTCTGTGTGTATTTGGTCTGTCATTGAGTATTCAAACTTTAGTTTTCGTTTTTTTTATATAGATTTCGGAAGCGCTCTTTCAGGTCTGTCCGGTTGTCAGTTTGCCTTGCAGCGCGAACCCGGCCGTTGCCTCCCTGACAGTGATGTTGGCGCCCTACTTGATAGCAATCTCACTGTGAGTTCATGTGGAGCCTTAACCAACTAAGCAATTCGCTTAAACACTCTATTATTGCTGTATTTCAGTTCGTGTTATTAACCTTTCTCATGAATATATTTACAAGAAAACTTCATCCAGTCGTTTTTTAAGAGCTAACCTTTTCATTTGTTGATGCAGCTAGCAACTGATTTAAATCAATGTTTTTAAAATTCTGAATTTGTTTGTTTTTTACATTGTAAGTAGGCTGTTTACGTTTTCTTATTGGTAACGCCACGTAGCGCTCTGTATGAAAAATCACTGGCTGTGCCGTGTGCAGTCTGTGGCTGGTTTGCATTGTTGTCTGCCATTGTAGCGCTGGGCAGCTGGATGTCAACAGCGCGTAGCGTTGCGCAGTTGGAGGTGAGCCGCCAGCAGTGGTGCACGTGGGGAGAGAGATGGCGGAGTTTTGAAATTTGTAAGAATTGGTGTCATGAACTGATATATATATTATGACTATTAAGGTAAATACATTGTTTGTTCCGTATTAAAATCTTTCATTTGCTAACTATGCCTATCAGTATTTAGTGCCTTCAGTAGTTTGAATCTTTTATTTAGCTGGCAGTGGTGGCGATCGCTGTGTTGCAGTAGCTTGAGTAACGAAGATTTTTGTGAGGTAAGTGATTTGTGAAACGTATAGGTTAATGTTAGTCAGGGCCATTCTTTCGTAGGGATTTTTGAAAGTCAGATTGCGTTGCGCCAAAAATATTGTGTTTCAGTTTAAGCACAGTCTTGTAATAATTTTTCAAAGGGGACGTTTCAACATTTGTTAAATTCATTAGCTCAATGGGTGTAAATAATTTAGAAGTTTAAGTAGAAGCTTCTGCCATTTGTGAAAGCTAGTTGTATACTTTCGGAAGAGGACAAAGGTCCGAATTAAAATTTTGTATTGTTATTCTGAAATTTGTGCTTTAGTTGAAATTGAAATTATGTGCCAACAACAAGTTCAGCAAAGATCCCTATCTTCCTAGGAGCTTTGAGTAGCTGTGGTTAGCAGTACCACAGCTCAATAATCACTTGAAAACTACGAGAACCCGGCTAGATCTAACTAAACTTTCGGACATTTCAATAAGCTGTTGCGGCCGGACCGACCGAGAGGCAGATTGTTTCCCATGAACTCAGTTATTGAAATGAATCTGTCACGCAACGGATTGTATACTAAGAAAAAGTGACTCCTCGAAAATGAGTCCCAGGTGTTGGTTCTTACAAAACCGTATTGAATTTATAATAAGAGGGCGTCAACTATCTACTGAACTGAAAACCTTGGTACAAATTAACCCCAATTTTATTTGCCCTTCGCGAGCACACACATAAAAAAGGAAAAACTACAACGATACAAGAAAAAGGTAAATGGGTGACAAGTACTGAACATTTCAAAGATTTAACTGAGTACAAAATCGGGTTGACAAGGCCCGCAAGAAGTAGGTAAGGTGTAATTAACCCTCACCTCAACCAGCGCTCTCCAAAATGCATAATCGCAGTTGGGCACACAATGATTGCTACGATCATAACACAAAACAAGGTGTAGATTCCACATCCTAGTCTATGTCTGGGTCCTCGACTACGAGAAAAGAAACTAAATCGTGTTGCATAACCATGTTTAGTACGAAATGAGTTGAAAACACCTAACCATGGTCCTTCCGTGATACCCACGCCACATACTGTTGGCACGAGAATCGGCGACTAACGAGACGAGACATGCATCTGCTGCAGCTGCCGACAACAATAGTTTATCACTGATGGTGTGATGAGCTGACTCTCGATATAGCAGGCTGCGACTCTCAGCCAAATTTGTCCTGTTCCAAGTCCCGATCCGGAGTGTTGAAAATTCTCCACTCCCTCTCTCCTCTGCACAGGATCTGCGCAAATGAGCTTCTTCCTTTAAGCCCGTCTCACATGGAGCAGGGTCTTCGCAAGTGGCTGCCGGATAGCAGGTGGGGGTGACGGATGCCTTGCTTCATGATCCTCTCATACGTTGTATGATTCGACGTGGAAGCTAGCTAGCTGGCTAGACTCCGTCAACGGTAGGGCACGCGAGCGGTCCGAACTTAAATCTTTCTGATATGATTGTGAAGAAAGTATTCGGAAAAAAAAGATTCTCACAGGTCTTATAGCTTCATTTCGTCAGCTTCATGATGGACTGCCTACCATTTCGTTATGGCCACATTTATTGCGACATTTAAGAAATAAGTAAACAGCTGCAAGAATATTGGAGAGTTTGCAGTAAGAATTAGAAACTGCTACAAATTTGCATTGGGTCGATGATAGGTCATATGTTGCTGCATATGAAATGTAGCTAACATATTGAATTTTCCGTAAGTTTTGAAGGATATTGCTATCTATTAGTGTTTCGTCTCGAACTACACGCCAGCGAAAAATCCAGAATGAGATATTCGCAAACTTCCTGGTATCTCGTAAAAGGTTTCAGATATCGAAACAAGATTTTGGTAAATGACAGTGCGCAAAGTGGAGAGTATTTCGCCATATGATTAACATGGGAAAGTTCCATATCTACCGCGATATTCAAGCGACTACAGATCTATTTCAATCAAATAATGTAATATTTAAGCGCCATCGATAGCTGGTGAAACCAGAATTTCCGTGGGTTTGGAACAATATAGATGTATAAATTACAGTTTATTTTTATAACAATAATGGTCATTTTGCTAAATTATTGACTTATCGCTCTGTCTCTTGCTGTTTTATGATTCTGTCGCAATTGAAACTGCATTACAATGTTAATGGCATTAATGTTTACGAAATCTGGTGTGTTTTGCCAAAAGAAGCTGATTTCAAAGAGGCAACAATGGAAGTAAACATATTATTCAAAACTCCGCACTGATAACTTCTCTCTGAAGAACATTCAAGAAAATAAAAAGTCTGGCGAAAACAATCGCCCCAAGTACCATTACGCAAGATGGTGGCGGTGACGTAATCCAAGATGGTGTCTGACGTCAGCTGATGACACAAGTACCATTATCCAAGGTGGCGACTTTCAGGGGAAAGTTTCAATTTTGGCAGGAAGATTGGTCAACTGGGCTATATCCACTAACCTAATCACCTCCCCTCCCCTCCCCCAGAAAATGGTGGGAAGTTCAAATTACATCAGGTCAATGCAACACAGCACAGCTACCTGTACTAACCTACGGAAATGGCTACCTCCACTAACCTAAGTCTTCCGACTACCACCACCTCATCCTAGGATTTTGTGGGAAAAGGACTCAGCCTGAGCTGGACATAATCCTTTATTTTGCATGCAGTCTTTATTTAATCAATTGGAGGCAGTACCTCCATCCAGTGTGTTTAATTTGGGGTCTGGAGTCCAACTGACAAGGCACACACTACTGCCACCAGAGGGCACTGTCGGGTCCGTCCTGTGACGTAGTCCTAGGTGGCGATCTGGGGGCAAAAATAGCGGGAAAATGACTCAGCCTGTGCTGGGCTGCTGCAGAAAGGAAAGATTGTACTAAATTTATTTAAGGATGGATTTCATATAGTTTATTTATTACACTGATACAGAACACTCTGACATGCTTGGGGTCACGCCACACAGCCCACAGGCCTGCAAACTGCATGTAAATTACCGACATAACGCATGTGAAACGCTCTGCAGACACGCAAACAACTCCTAAATTACCGAAATAATGCACTTACACAGTACACAGACATGCAAACCACATCATAAATAATAGATGCACTGATGTGCAGACACGAAATCAACTCGCAGATTGTCAAAATAATGCAGTACACAGCATACAGACCTGCAAATTAATCGTAAATCATCGAAATAATGTGGTACACTGATGTGCAGACCTGCAAACTACTCGTAAATCACTGAAATAATGCATACACTACTGGCCATTAAAATTGCTACACCACGAAGATGACGTGCTACAGACGCGAAATTTAACCGACAGGAAGAAGATGTTGTGATATGCAAATGATTAGCTTTTCAAAGCATTCACACAAGATTGGCGCCGATGGTCACACCTACAACGTGCTGACATGAGGAAAGTTTCCAATCGATTTCTCATACAGAAACAGCAGTTGACCGGCGTTGCCCAGTGAAACATTGTTGTGATCCTTCGTGTAAGGAGGAGAAATGCGTACCATCACGTTTCCGACTTTGATAAAGGCCGGACTGTAGCCTATCGCTATTGCCGTTTGTCGTATCGCAACATTTCTGCTGACATTGGTCGAGATCCAATGACTGTTAGCAGAATATGGAATCGGTTGGTTAAGGAGAAACACCGTGCTGGATCCCAACGGCCTCGTATCACTAGTAGTCGAGATGACAGGCATCTTATCCGCATGGCTGTAACGGATCGTGCAGCCACGTCTCGATCCCTGTGTGCAGGTGGGGACGTTTGCAAGACAACAACCACCTGCACGAACAGTTCGATGACGTTTGCAGCAGCATGGACTATCACCTCGTAGACTATGGCTGCGGTTACCCTTGATGCTGTATCACAGACAGGAGCGCCTGCGATGGTGTACTCTACAACGAACCAGGGTGCAAGAATGGCAAAAGTCATTTTTTCAGATGAATCCAGGTTCTGTTTACAGCATCATGATGGTCACATCCGTGTTTGGCGACATCGCGGTGAACGCACATTGGATGCGTGTATTCGTCATCGCCATACTGGCTATCACCCGGAGTGATGGTATGGGGTGCCATTGGCTACAGGTCTCGGTCACCTCTTGTTCGCATTGAGGGCACATTGAACAGTGGACGTTACATTTCACATGTTTGACGACCCGTGGCTCTACACTTTATTCGATCCCTGCGAAACCCTACATTTTAGGAGGATAATGCACAACTGCATGTTGCAGGTCCTGTACGAGCTTTTCTCGATACAGAAAATGTTCGACTGCTGCCCTGGCCAGCACATTCTCCAGATCTCTCACCAATTGAAAACTTCTGGTCAATGGTGGCCACGCAACTGGCTCGTCACAATACGCCAGTCACTACTCTTGATGAATTGTGGTATCGTGTTGAAGCTGCATGGGCAGCTGTACCAGTACACGCCATCCGAGCTCTGTTTGAGTCAATGCCCAGGCGTATCAAGGCTGTTATTATGGCCAGAGGTGGTTGTTATGGGTATTGATTTCTCAGGATCAATGCATCCAAATTCCGTGAAAGTGTAATCACATGTCAGTTCTAGTATATTTGTCCAATGAATACCCGTTTATCATCTGCATTTCTTCTTGGTATAGCAATTTTAATGGCCAGTAGTGTATAACGCTCTACCAACACACTCGCAATGCTTAAACAGCCGGAAATAATGTAGTAAACAAACACTCATTGCACATAAACACGCTTTCGAACCATCGTCAACGTATCAGAGGCTCCAAGGGCGTGTGCGTCGGTACTGCAGGACGCAAGCCAGCATGAGCCATCACTTTCACGCCGCTCCTGTCTACAGCAAGCAAGTGAAAGTCCCGTCTATTTTCGGATATACAGTTAGAGTTCTTCAAGTGTTATACAGAACTCCAAGGCGCCTTCACGCTTGTCCCATACTGGAAAAACCCTTTCGGGCACATGTGTTTACCGTTGCTGGCGCAATACCTGTGGATACCGACGTCACAGATCGCGCTATAGAAATCTGTTCCAGAGTAGCACAGATGGCTTTCTCCGTAGCAGTCCCAACAGGACATACGAGCTGCATCTTGCAGTGTGCGTGTGCTTACCTCCGCAGCATGGATGACGGATCACCGCAAAATGTCTGTGTGGGGACTCAGCATCTAAAAGGTTCTCAATGTTATACTGATGTCACATGGCTATGTAAAATAAGAGCCAAGTAGACCTCTCGGAAATTGTATAGTGTCCCAGAAATAGTTAAGGGTCGTTTTGTAGTAGCTTTTCCGATGTTTCAGCATTCCTGAATGGAAATTGTTGTCCTAACAGAACCAGTTTACGAAAATAGCGCAGAATAACACCGAATGCATTCCTCCTGATCGTCCTAACATGGTACCCTATCCGTCGCGTGTTACCATTCCTGGAAACTGTAAGACCTACTTTCATCAAACATCTCCAAAACGCAAACTTTTCCACCACAATTTAGAGGCTCCTACGTCCCAGCAGAAAGGATTTCTTGTGAAATGTATGGAGCATTATGATTGGTTCTTACTGAATTTACCTGCTGAATTGCTGATGCCACCAATGTGGAAGCACCATCCGCGTATCATTCTTTCTTTCTGTAGACAAGACATTCAGCAGCTAAAAGCTATTTTGCACAGATCAGCATATTGCACCAACAATTAAACCTTGCAAAGTGGCTTACAGTCAATTACACTGCTCTGCCCCTGAGGACAGGAGCTTGAATATTAGAGTGTGGACTGATCTCCAACCCAGCAATACGTAATTTCCCACAGCTGAAGCTCGCAAGTCATCCACTCCTGACACGTGACCAGAGAGTCCTCAGCAGACCAAAGTCCCTCGCGGAACTGTTCTACAATTTCGAGCTTGTTTCGCCTCGGCACTAACACATTACTGTTTCTGGTCCAGACCTGCTTGCTTGCTTGCTTTCCACACCCATCTCCAGACTCTGAGATTACAAGAACACCTGTATTTTCGCGTTGTTTGCCATAATATTATACCGTTTTCGTGGTACTTCTCGATACCAAGCTCACAGCAGTATCCTACCAATCGTCCGTGCAGCATAATTCCGAAGATATAGACTAGAAATTATTTCTCTACTAACCCAAACCTTTAGCCAGATGGAGCGTGCTGTAAACTACTGAGTAACTAGAAACTTATCCTGTCTGTGAAGATCTTTACGTGGTTGAATGAAAAGACTTGATTCCAAATTATAGACACTATTTATTCCAAAAGCATAGCATTAGAGATCTGAAAAGCTAGAGTACATTTCTTATGACCTCAATCATCACACCATCTACTACTGTTTGTGATCCTTCTCAATCAGTCATGGCCTATAACTCAGTGGATATATCGCAGAATGCGTTACAAATACTAGAGAAATATGTAGTGGCGGTGGCGTGAGGGAGTTGCAAAACCCGGTTTCATTCCATGTTCCTTAGCCAAATCACTTTCAAAATTTGTTAATTTTATTACAAGGGTGCACTGCTGGCAACGTGTAAACACATTGCTGGTCTGATAATATACGCTCCAGCGATCACCATCTATATTCAATATCATGCTATTTGTCTGGAAAATGGAAATCATTAATAGGTAATGCAGTACGTGGATTTATAAGGCTGGTATAGCTTCTAACTTGGATACTTGTGTGCACCTGTAGAACCAAGACAGCATGTGATAGTGATATAGTTGTGTTTTTTTTTAACATATAGTGCTTGTAAGACGATTACGCTTCTCTTTCTAATACGTGGTGGTGGCACTCGCAAGAAAATCTTATGAGAATGTCCGCCCATCGTTGATTTTCGGTCTGTATTATCGCCAGCAATCAGTTATTAACGAAGTATTATACTTAGTAGTAGGGGGTGTGTGTTAGGTTTACCTTGAGCATCAGGCTTATGAAGTATGCATTTGTGTTCCGACATGTGCAAAGGAAATGACTATGCCCAGTTGTAAGGAAGCTATGGATTTGACGTGCAGTACTATGATAGTAAAGGGAAGAGTATGTCAAGTCATCAGAATGGTACCAATATTTCTATTTCCTCAACCACAGATATCAGTAGGTTAGTATTTCCGATACTTCACTCATTGTTGAGTGTCGTACAACTGAAGCTGCAATTGTAACATTTAGTTGTAAGTACAGGGATAAAAAAAAAAGACCAGTTTTTTTTTTTTTTTTTTTTTTTTTTTTTTTTCGTAGGACTATTCTATCTATGTGTGCTTGGCATGCAGCGCCGGTGACGTGTGGCGGGAATGATTCACGTTTCCCATTAACGGTAGGAGCCATCCGAATGGAGAGACCTGTTAGAGTGTAGGAATGTAGCTGACATGACAATGATGTCCTCTAGTTGGCCGAATAGCGAACTAGTATTAAGTATGTGTTGGGTAGCTTTCGTGATAGCATGGAAATTTGAGAATATTGAATATGGACGTGTGTTTGCGCTGGACCGTTATTCCCTATCATGTAAATTGTTCATTTGACTGCTTCTGCACATTTCCGGCTTTATTTTGTTGAGGGAACATCGATTGTGGTGTGTGCATCTTACAGGCGAAAGACAGGTGGAAGACATGTTTGCTGGTTCTCTCTAGACATGAGAAACAACTTAGTTGACTTTGTAAATTATAGGGATGATTTGGAATCTGTTACATCACTGACATCAGTATTCACAAGTGGAAATACCAGTTTCCTCAATTTTGTTTTTCGTGTTCTCACGTAAAGATCTTCAACGACAGGATAAGTTTCTAGTTACTCAGTAGTTTACAGCACGCTCCATCTGGCTAAAGGTTTGGGTTAGTAGAGAAATAATTTCTAGTCTATATCTTCGGAATTATGCTGCGCGAGCAATTGGTGCTGTGCTGCTTGATATCGAGAAGTACCTTGAAAATGGTATAATACACTCCTGGAAATTGAAATAAGAACACCGTGAATTCATTGTCCCAGGAAGGGGAAACTTTATTGACACATTCCTGGGGTCAGATACATCACATGATCACACTGACAGAACCACAGGCACATAGACACAGGCAACAGAGCATGCACAATGTTGGCACTAGTACAGTGTATATCCACCTTTCGCAGCAATGCAGGCTGCTATTCTCCCATGGAGACGATCGTAGAGATGCTGGATGTAGTCCTGTGGAACGGCTTGCCATGCCATTTCCACCTGGTGCCTCAGTTGGACCAGCGTTTGTGCTGGACGTGCAGACCGCGTGAGACGACGCTTCATCCAGTCCCAAACATGCTCAATGGTGGACAGATCCGGAGATCTTGCTGGCCAGGGTAGTTGACTTACACCTTCTAGAGCACGTTGGGTGGCACGGGATACATGCGGACGTGCATTGTCCTGTAGGAACAGCAAGTTCCCTTGCCGGTCTAGGAATGGTAGAACGATGGGTTCGATGACGGTTTGGATGTACCGTGCACTATTCAGTGTCCCCTCGACGATCACCAGAGGTGTACGGCCAGTTTAGGAAATCGCTCCCCACACCATGATGCCGGGTGTTGGCCCTGTGTGCCTCGGTCGTATGCAGTCCTGATTGTGGCGCTCACCTGCACGGCGCCAAACACGCATACGACCATCATTGGCACCAACGCAGAAGCGACTCTCATCGCTGAAGACGACACGTCTCTATTCGTCCCTCCATTCACGCCTGTCGCGACACCACTGGAGGCGGGCTGCACGATGTTGGGGCGTGAGCGGAAGACGGCCTACACGGTGTGCGGGACCGTAGCCCAGCTTCATGGAGACGGTTGCGAATGGTCCTCGCCGATACCCCAGGAGCAACAGTGTCCCTAACTTGCTGGGAAGTGGCGGTGCGGTCCCCTACGGCACTGCGTAGGATCCTACGGTCTTGGCGTGCATCCGTGCGTCGCTGCGGTCCGGTCCCAGGTCGATGGGCACGTGCACCTTCCGCCGACCACTGGCGACAACATCGATGTACTGTGGAGACCTCACGCCCCACGTGTTGAGCAATTCGGCGGTACGTCCACCCGGCCTCCCGCATGTCCACTATACGCCCTCGCTCAAAGTCCGTCAACTGCACATACGGTTCACGTCCACGCTGTCGCGGCATGCTGCCACGGCAAACTGGCTGACACAGACGGCGGCGGTGCACAAATGCTGCGCAGCTAGCGCCATTCGACGGCCAACACCGCGGTTCCTGGTGTGTCCGCTGTGCCGTGCGTGTGATCATTGCTTGTAGAGCCCTCTCGCAGTGTCCGGAGAAAGTATGGTGGATCTGACACACCTGTGTCAACGTTCTTTTTTCCATTTCCAGGAGTGTATTATGGCAAACCACGTGAAAATACAAGTGTTCTTGGAAGCCCCGAGTCCGGAGATGGGTGTGGAAAAGCAAGCAAGCAAGCAGGTCTGGAACAGAAACTTTGATTCATTTGTGCCAAGGGAAACAAGCTCGAATTTGTAGAAGTGTTCTGAGAATGACTTTGGTCCTCTGAGGGCGTTCTGGTCACATGTCAGGTGTGGATGACTTGTGACCATTGGCTGTGGCAAAATATATAGTGCTGCGAGAAGTATATATGGTGCTGCCTGTCTTCGTGGTATATGTATGAGTGTCTAGTGTTCGATAGCTATACGAATGATCTAAAACGGGTGATTTTTCTATGGTGGAGGATACAAATTGTATGTTTACTACGTCGACATGTTACATCTGATATATTGATGTGTTGGAGATCAGTTTCACACTCTAAGATTCGAGCTCCTGTCCTGAGTGGCATAGCAGTGTAATTAGTAAGATTCTTTCCATATTTCACGATCTGTGGGCCTCTTTGCAAGGTTTAATTGTTGGTGCAATTTGCTGATCTGTGCAAAATTGCTTTTAGCGGCTGAAAGTCTCGTCTGCAGAAAGAAAAAAGAAAGATGGACGGTGCTTCCATACCAGCGGCATCAGTAATTCAGAGGGTAAATTCAGTAAGAACCAATCATAACGCACCATAAATTTCACAAGACATCATTTGTGCCGGGACTTAGGAGTCTCTACATAGCAGGGAGAGCATTTACGTTTCAGCGATCTTTGTTGAAAGCAGAACTTAACGATTTCCAGGAATTATAACTAGTGATGGGCAGTGTACCACATTAGGATGATCAGGAGGAATGCATTAGGCGTAATTCTGCGCTATTTTCGTAAAGAGTATCTGTTAGGAAAAGAATTTCCATTCAGAAAAGCTGAAACATCACAAAAGCTCCTAGAAAAGAGACCGTTAACTATTTCTGGGACACTATACAATTTCCGAGAGGTCGACTTGGCTCTTATTTTACATAGCCATGTGACTTCAGTATAACATTAAGAATCTTTTAGATGGTGAGTCGGCACACGCACATTTTGCGGTGATGCGTCAGCCATGCTAGGGAGGTAAGTGCACGTGCAAAGCTAGACACAGCTCGTATGTCCTGTTAGGACTGCTACGGAGAAAGCCACCTGTGCTACTCTGGAACAGATTTCTATAGCGCGATCTGTGACGTCGGTATCCACTGTTATCGAGCTAGCAGTGGTAAACACATGTGCCCAGAAGCGTTGCGCTTTGGGACAGGCGTGATCTCGCCTTGGAGATCTGTGGCATGCGTATAACACTCGAAGAACTCTAACTGTATACCCGAAAATAGACATGACTTTCACCTGCTTGGTGTAGGCGGCAGCGGCGTGACAGTGATGGCTCGAGCTGGCTTGCATCCAGCGGTGGCTTGCAGCAGCGTTGACTCGTGCACTCTCTTGGAGCCTCTGATGCTTTAGTTCGAAAGCGTTTCTACGTGCAATGAGTGTTTATGCACTGCATTATTTCTGGCTGTTTAAGTGTTGTGAGCGAGTTGGCAGAGCATTATATATGCGTTAGTGGTTTACGAGTATTTTGCAGGTCTGCACATCAGTGTACAGCAATATTTACAAGTAGTTTACATGGCTGATGTAGTGCATTATTTTGGTAATGTAGAACTTGTTTGCACGTCTGCAGAGTGTTTAACATGCGTTATTTCGGTAATTTACGTGAATTTCGCAGGTCTGTAGGCTGTGTGATGTGACCCCAAGCATGTCAGAGTGTGTGTTTTGTTTCAGTGTAATAAATAAATTGCTCGAAAATACATGCAGTACACTCCTTTCTCTCTCCATCAACCCATCACAGGCTGAATCATTTTCCCGCCATTTTTACCTCCAGAGCGCCATTTACGATAACATCACATGAAAGACAACAGCGCCCTCTGGTGGCACTACTGTGTACTATGTGTGTTGGTCTCCTGACCTCATGGTGGATACACGGGATGGAGGTACTGCATCAAATTGTCTAAATAAAGACTGCCTACATAATAGAGAATTACATCTATCCTACCCAGCACAGGCTGAGTCCTTTACCGCCATTTTCCCTCACCCTAGACCGCCATCTTGAATTACGTCACAGAAGGGATGACAGTGCCGTCTAGTGGCAGTACTGTATACTAGATCAGTTGGACTTCAGACCCAATCTTAAATACACTGGATGGAGGTACTGCCAGAAATTGCTCAAATAAAGACTACATGTAAAATAAAGACCTACGTCCAGCACAGGCTGAGTCCTTTTCCCACCAATTCCTAGGAAGAGGTGGCGGTTGGATGACTTAAATTAGTGGACGTAGCCCTAGTGACCTACTTTTCGCCATTTTCTTAGGTTAGTAGAGGTAGCGGTGGTGTGTTGTGTTGTCTCCTACAATTTGAAATTCACTCAGTTTTCTGGGGGAGGGGAGGAGTGGGGGGTATGTTAGTGGACGTAGCCCAATTGACCTATCTTCCCACCAAATTTCAAACTTTTCACCAAAAGCCACCATCTTGGATAATGGTACTAGGGGCCACACGAACTTTGTCCCACTACTATCCTATACCATCAGTATGCGTTTAATAATGATGTGGACTGACACTGGCCAAAAAGTTCAATTTCTGTATCTCAGTAACGTGAGAAATATGAACACATTTCAATTGTTACATCCAGTCATCTACCTGTCAAAGTGTAAGCAGATTACTAATATCTTTGACTAACTACAAGGCGTATGCAGTGAAAAAGTACAACCCCGCATTCTGTATAGAGATAGGAAGGAGGAGGTGGCGTGCTATGTACTGGTAACTGTTCCCATATTTCTTAGATTACTGACATGTAGAAATAAAATCCGTCGCCTAGCTTCAATCCATATCAATCGATATTAAAAATACTCTGGGGTATCAGATTTTGCCGAAATTTCAACTGAAATATCGATAAATTTTCTCCATACTTATCATCACCTTTATTTTTCTTCAGAGAAAAGTTTGTTTCGCCAAAATACAGCTGATTTTATAAGTATTCATCTCACTATCATTTTAATGCGGTTGAAATTGCGACAGAATCGTAAAACAGCAACTGATGTAAAGATATGTCAATAATTTGTGAAAGTGCCCATTTTCGGTATAAAATTAAACTGTAATTTCTTCATATGTATTTTTCCAAACCCACAGAAATTCTCGTTTCACAAGCTGTCGATGACGCTTAAATATTACATAATTTCACTGAAAAACATGTATAGTCCCTGGACTATCGTTTTAGATACGGATCTTTCACATATTAATCATATGGTGAAATACTCTCCTGTCTGCATATGTCATTTTCCAACATCTTGTTTTGATACCTGAAACTATTTACAAGAAATGGGGAATTTTGTGAATATACCATTCTGGCTTTTTCGCTGGCGTTAGAAACCGGAACGATGCGCTTTACATAAGATCAATTTTCTTAAGATTGGTGATACATAGTAATATCGTTCATAGTTTAAAGCCAAATTCAATACGTTAGCTACATTTCAACACAGAAACATGTGACCTAATATGCGTCACAAGCAAAGTCATAGCGACCTCTTGTTTTCACTGCATACTTTCCAATATATTTGCAGTAGTTTACTTAATCTTAAAATATCACATTAATATGACGATTAACTAAATGATAGGCAGTTCATCAAGAAGTTGACGAATGATGCTATAATATGTGTGGGAATCATTTTCTTTTACCAAATAGTTCCTTTACATTCGCTTGACAATCGCAATTCGGCGGGCGGGCGCGTGTAGTTCTGTTTGTTGTCGAGGGTTAACTGGCGTCGTCTCAGAGTTCTCGCGACAAACAGGAGTCCTGATCGGCCAGCGCAGGTTGCATGCAGGAAACCCGACTACACCCCACAAGAAAAAAAGCACTAGAACACTAGAACGGACATCACGAAAGCGAGCATTAACTATTTCTGGGACACTATACAATTCCCGAGAGGTCGACTTGGCTCTTATTTTTTATTTATCTTTTATTTTACAAAGCCATTTGACGTAAGATAACATTGAGAACGTTTGAGATGGCGAGTCGCCACGCAGACGTTTTGCGGCGAGTTGAGAGCCACACTAGGTAGTTAAGTATGGTTAAAGGGGTGTGCCATGTCACACTAGGAGCAAAGTGCGCTGCGCTATTCTACCTCAGGCGGTAAAGACATCTGCTGCTTGGAGGTGTCTCGTGTGAGCGCGTCTTGGAATTCTGTGATGTCAGTAAAAGTGTGCCTGTATACACAAAAATAGAGGCAGGTAACTTTTACCTGCGTTCGGCAGTGGCTCGCAGCTGTGTGTGCCCTTGGAGCGTCTGTGCTCCCGCGAGTTTACGTCTGCCGAGGTGTCTGGGTGAACACGTATTTAAATAGGAATATCTCAGGTGCCAAGTATGAATCAGATGTCGCTGTCTCATGCTGACGGCACCGGGGTGGGGGCCCGTGCGCGGTTTGACAGCTGCGTCACTTTGCACTCTAGTTGACAGGGTGTTTGGGGGCGGTGCTTGCACGCGTTGATTACATTATTTTGCGAGTGGGCCTGTACGCTCTGCCATGTGCTATTTGGACAGTTTACAAGTACTGAGCAAGTCTACACATTACTGTGCTGCATTATTTAGGAGTGTTTGCAGGTCTGTACTGAAATTATTTCGGAAAATTAGTAGTTGTTTACATATCTGGAGAGTGTTATTTAGAAGTTGTTTACAGGTTTGTGGGCTGTGTGAGATGGCCCCAAGCATGTCAGAGCGTGTGTTTTGTGTCAGTGTGATAAATTACTCCATTCCTAAATAAATTGTTTCAAAATAGGGGCAGTCGTTCCTTACTCTATACAGCAACCCAGAGTAGGCTGAGTCATTTTCGTGCCATTTTCCCCCTCCAGACCACCATCTTGGGTTACATTACGTGAGGGACGACAGCGCCATCTGGTGGCAGTGCTGTGCACTAGGTCACTTGGAGTCTAGATCTCATGGTGGAGAAACCGCCTGAAAAATAAAGACTTGTGTGCTGAGTCGTTTTCCCACCATTTCCCCCCACCATCTTGGATTACATCACGAAACAGACGACAGCACCTCTGCTAGTGGAACTGAGTACTAGGTCTTGGCCGGCTGGAGCGGTTCTTGGCGCTACAGTCAGGAGTTGTGCGACCTCTATGGCTGCAGGTTCGAATCCTGCCTCGGGCATGGATGTTTGTGATGTCCTTAGGTTAGTTAGGTTTAAGTAGTTCTAAGTTCTAGGGGACTGATGACCTCAGAAGTTAAGTCCCGTAGTGCTCAGAGCCATTTGAACCATTTTACTAAGTCTTGTGGTGAACACACTGTATGCCACCATCTTGAATAACAGTACTTTCGTCATCACCTGATGTCATGACGGCGCCCTCTGGTGATATGTACTAAGTCAGTTGGAGTCCGTATCTCGTGGTGAACACACTGGGTGCCGCCATGTTGGATTACGTCGCAGATGAGAGGGCCCTCTGGTGGTTGCGATGTGTACTAAGTCAGTTGGAGTCCTGACTTCGTGGTTAACACACCTGCATGAAATTGGTTAAATCATGAAGACTTATGTCCAAGTCCTTTTTCCCACGAATTCTTAGGAGGAGGTGGCGGTCGCGCGACTGAGGTTAGTACAAGTGCCCTTTCTTTCGCGCCATTTTCTTAGCTTAGTAGAGATATTCATGAGAATAGATTTGATGCCGATCTTTCGTGTTGCAGGGTGTGAATGTGTATGGTAAGGTCATGGAAAGTGATGTGGAGTTGGTGTCTGTGGGTGATGTTCTAATGAGTAGGAGTGAGGTTTGTATGGAATGGGTAAAGAATGAACTAACTGATAGGACACGTGGTTTCCAGAAGTGCTTGGGAATAGTGAGGGAAGAGAAAGGCTAGGGGGGATTCCTATTGCAGAGTCATTTAGCCTGTGAGTATACTATGTCAGTTATGGTGGGTTAATGGATAGGTGGTTGAAGATTAAGTGTGGCATGGTTATGGGTAAAAATGACTGTTACACTGAGGTGGAAGACAGACTGTATAACTAGGAAATTGGTTGTAGGTTGTGAGGATGTAGGGAATGATGGATGGTTTGCGGAACTATAGGAATGAAGCGGATTAGTTGCAGCTTGAAGGTGAGAGAGGGAGTTGTTAGGGTGGATGAAGTCGAATGGTTAGATGGGAACAGTGAGTTCAGGTTTTGTTGGGGAAGATTTAGCTTGTGATTTGTGGGATGGAATACAGTTACAAATGTTATAAGACTGTGTGGATTTCACATTAAAAGGTCTGTAGAAAGGTGATGGGACATACAGTGAGGACAGGTGGGTGAGTTTCTGCAGTTATGTGTGTGATGATCGCTGTATTGAAAAGAGTAGAGGCACCAGATGGATCGGGGTTCAGATTTAAATGATTCAGTTTCAGACGTTGCAGATTTTTAAATGCTCCTTTTTGGAGGAAGTGGTCGATAGTGGAAGAGATAGATGGGATCATGGTTGTGTGGATACAAACCACAGTATGGATCTCCACGTCGTTGGGAGGGGGGCGGGGGGGAGGTGGATTTGTTTCCCACGAAAGGTCGTCTAGTCAGCTCTCAGGATTTATTCCCTTAACTATAGCAAATAGCAGAGATAGTCACCATGTGATGTGGTGGGGGCGATATGTGGCGAGTCACTGCGCCAGCGGCGCTGTCAGTGGACAACATTTACCATATGGTTGCATAAGTGGCGCTCGGAAAAGTTTCTTTCTTCGATTTCTAGGCAAACATTCCTTTGTGGACCCCATATGTGATGATGAAAAATGCTCTTTTTTCAATTATCTATAGCTCCGTCAGTTTGACTAGAATGCATGTCATGACCTTTAGGGGCTGTTTTCTCTACTACGACGGTGTATTGAGCAAAGTCTGTGCCCAAGCGATGTGCCACATACACTATGTGACCAAAAGTATCAGGCCACCAGGCTGAAAATTACTTACAAGTCCGGGCGCCGTCCATCGGTAATTCTTGAATGGCCAGCCGCTGTGACCGAGCGGTTCTAGGCGCTTCAGTCCGGAACCGCGCTGCTGCTACGGTCTTAGGTTCGAATCTTGCCTCGGGCATGGATGTGTGTGATGTCCTTAGATTAGTTACGTTTAAGTAGTTCTAAGTCTAGGGGACTGATGACCTCAGATGTTAAGTCCTATAGTGCTTAGAGCCATTTGAACCATTTTTAATTCTGGAATACAATATGGTGTTGGCCTACTCCTAGCCTTGATGACAGCTTCCACTCTCGCAGAAATACGTTCAATCAGGTGCTGGAAGGTTTCTTGCGGAATGGCAGCCCATTCTTCACGAAGTGTTGCACTGAGGAGAGGTATCTATGTCGGTCGGTGAGGCGTGGTACGAAGTCAGCGTTCCAAAAAATGCCAAAGGTGTTCTATAGGGTTCAGATCAGGAGTCTGCGTAGGCCAGTCCATTACAGGGATGTTATTGTCGTGTAACCACTCCGCCACAGGCCTTCCATTATGAACACGTGCTCGATCGTGTTGAGAGATGCAGTCGCCATCCCCGAATTGCTCTTCAACAGTGGGAAGCAAGAAGGGGCTTAAAACATCAATGTAGGCCTGTGCTGTGATAGTGACATGCAAAACAATAAGGGGTGCAAGCCCCCCTCCATCAAGAATACGACCACACCATAACACCACTGCCTCCGAATTTTACTTTTGGCACTAAACCCTCTGGTATACGACGTTCACTGGGCATTCGCCATACCCACACCCTGCCATCGGACCACCACATTGGGTACCGCGGTTTTTCCACTCTTCAATCGTCCAATGTTTCACTCCTTAAACCGAGCGAGTCGTCGTTTGGCATTTACTGGCGTGATATGTGGCTTATGAGCAGCCGCTCCACCATGAAATCCAAGTTTTCTCACCTCCCGCCTGACTGTCTTAGTACTTGAAGTGGATCCTGATGCAGTTTGGAATCCCTGTGTGGTGGTCTGGACAGATGTCTGCCTATTACACATTACGACCCTCTTCAATTGTCGGCGGTCTCTATCAGGCAACAGACGAGGTCGACCTGTACGCTATTGTGCCGTATGTGTCTCTTTACGTTTCCACCTCACTATCACATCGGAAAGAGTGGACCTAGGGACGTTTAGTAGTGTGGGAATCTCGCGTACAGATGCATCACACAAGTGACAATCACCTGGCCATCGTCCGCCCCCGGTAGCTGAGTGGTCAGCGCTACAGAATGTCAATCCTAAGGGTCCGGGTTCGATTCCCGACTGGATCGGAGTTTTTCTCTGCTCAGAGACTGGGTGTTGTGTTGTCCTAATCATCGTCATTGCATCCCCATCGACGCCCAAGTCCCCGAAGTGGCATCACATCGAAATACTTGCACCCGGCAGACTGTCTACCCGACGGGAGGCCCGCGTCACACGACATTTATTTACCTGACCACGTTCGAAGTCCGTGAGTTCCGCGGAGTACCCCTTCTACTCTATCACGATGTCTAATGACTACTACTGTCGCTGATATGGAGAACCTGTGCAGTAGCTGGCAGCTGGGGGCGTCCGGATACTTTTAATAACATAGTGTATGAGCCAAATTGGCTTGCCGAATCCGAGACGTTTGCTTGTGAGTGATGAGTGACAGTTGGGAAAAGATCATTTTATTACTAGAATGAGATTTTCACTCTGCAGCGGAGTGTGCGCTGATATGAAACTTCCTGGCAGATTAAAACTGTGTGCCCGACCGAGACTCGAACTCGGGACCTTTGCCTTTCGCGGGCAAGTGCTCTACCAACTGAGCTACCGAAGCACGACTCACGCCCGGTACTCACAGCTTTACTTCTGCCAGTACCTCGTCTCCTACCTTCCAAACTTTACAGAAGCTCTCCTGCGAGACATGCAGAACTAGCACTCCTGAAAGAAAGGATATTGCGGAGACATGGCTTAGCCACAGCCTGGGGGATGTTTCCAGAATGAGATTTTCACTCTGCAGCGGAGTGTGCGCTGATATGAAACACTTCCCGCGAAAGGCGAAAGGCGATAGGCAAAGGTCCCGAGTTCGAGTCTCGGTCGGGCACACAGTTTTAATCTGCCAGGAAGTTTCATTTTATTACTAGTTTTGTAAAAGTCTGTTTCATGTCTACTTCAAAGATCATCCGAGCCGACACGGAGCATCGCTTTCCGGGAGACTAATGGGGTTGCGATGGAGGCGCAGATGAGCCGCCATGGAGCAAGAGGCATCACATTAACCCACCAGCGTATAACTTTATAGTCCACCTCCGTAAATGAATGGTTGTAGTCGGCTCATGGCCGTGACACTATGCTGCCATGCTGAGCAGCACACTGCAGGCGTGTTTTTTTAGCGCTCGGTGCTACGTCGCCATATTCCCTCAACTTCTAACCTGCGATGGCCTTATCTTACTGCCGTGCGACTATAAAGGTCACCTTAAAAGAGGAAGAAGCACGGCCTCTAGTGCTCGAAGTGGAACAGTTCATACATGACGAACTTCATATCGCACACCGAGATATTGTTGGAATTCACTTCTTCATCACGAGCGGCGTCGTGTGCATCAGTACATCACACTGTGGACCAAAGACGCTTGCGATGATGTGCAACGTTTCGCCCAGGGACTGAAATTCAAACACGGCAGAGCTGTTTCGGTTGATCATGCACGGTTTTGCCTCTGCATGCAGCATGTTTTCGAACCAGACATTCGGGACTTACCATGTCTTGAATGGCACGCGTCATATCAAACTCTTATTTTATGATTGGCAGCGTGCAAGCTATCGTGATGTACGATGGTCAGCTAAGAACTTGTGTGATCTGTGACCAGGAGGGCCACGGCTGGTCGGTTTGCCTCCACAAATTGCTGGTTCAGACGCCAGTAACAGACGCCGCACTGCCCGTGACACCTACAGTGCTCCCTGTCACCTACACCGCTAATCCGTAGGTGCGGATGCACCGGTCCACATTCCTTCTGATCTGTCATCGTTGCCGGACACTGACAGAAAGCCTTCTGGCAGACACGCCACGAAGCCAATGGACATAGATTCAGATCATTACTGATGTTGAGGGCAGGCAAAATGACACCTAGTGTGGCATTGGACGCTCCATCACGCCCATTAAGATACGTTGTACGCCAATCATCCTTATTTACCAGCTGTCACTAAAGAAATCTCTTGGCTCAAGATCGACACAGTACCATAGAACATGCCACTGGAATTGGAGGCACCAGTAACAGGGGACAATTCCCTCGACGCTACCTGAGCAGGAGCTGCTAATAAGACATGTGGCGCTTATGGCATCCCCCTCGTGTTTGATCGTGCCTTCCGACTTCTTTTAGCGCCCATATGGACTGTTGCCTGTGGCGAATTGATGTCACCTGCGGTGAGAGTCTTCAGTGCACTTTTAGAGGATCTCATTGTCCCCATTCCCAAATCCCTCGGTGTCCACCATCAGTGACTATCGTCCATTGACATTGCTTAAGGTCTTTACTTGTCTTTTGGCAGTGCGACTTAACAGGATATCCATCATGTTATGTTCTATGACCAGGTGACACTAGGGGGAGCATACAACATTCGGACAGTGCTCTCCCGCTACAGCGGTCTGTTTGCCCTCACTCAGGCTCAACATTTGCCCATGGCTTTGGATCCTTAGACCTCAGCCACGGGTTTGATCAGCTCCATCAGCCTTTTCTTCTTACAGCTGTGATCTGTATTGGATATCCAGAAAGTTATCTGAAGGTGGTCATTTGTCTCCCGCACAGTGCGACATCCGAGACCTTGTACTATATTAGGCTCACACAACCAATCCTCGTCAGGTGCTCGGTGTGACAGGGGTGCCCTCTGTAAGTGCCGAAGTACAACTTTACCCTAGAACCTTTGTTATGTAGCCTATGACAATGACTGATGAGGTGGACATAGATTTTGCTGCACTGCCTTCGAAGTGCCAACGATACCCAGGCTGTGCCGGATGGGTGGCGACTTATGGCAAGGCATCAGGCAGGTTCCTCAATATATGTAAACTGTGAGGTATGTAATAGGTACATGCCTGCCTGAGGGGAGTGTTGATCCCCCAGTGTGGCACCCTGCAGCCCTCAAATGCAGATAGCCGCTGCTGTGGATCAAGTTTGCATTCATTGTATGTCGTGTCCGCTTTCTTGACCTCCTGCAACATACGCGCTATGTCAACACCTACATGGTGTAGCGGATCCCCCACATGGTGTAAACTCTTCCAGTACCACACACCTTAGCTCACCACATGTTAGCTGAAATGGGTTTCATTGTTAGCCAGGGCATGATCTTCAAAATCTGCTACGACACCCTCACGCTTCACCAGGTAAGAGGGTGATTGCGTCTTTACCATGTTCCAGATAGAGCTTGGACCCTTTTCGTCAATTCACAGTAGATGATGTGGCAGCCTTGCTCGGCGTGCCTTTTCAGATTACTGCTTCATGCATATGGTCTGGCCTTGTTGGGCCCTCTGGTGACGTTCCCGACATCCCAATACTCTTGTGTTAAATTGGACTCTTTTTTTCTGGAGGACAGCTACCTCTCTGCATCTTTGCTAACTCTGTGCTTGTTGTCGACGAAAGTGGCCCACACTGAGATGCAACTGGCCGGTGCCCCGATTCTGACACAACAGAAGTACCTGCGCTACAGGTGGTAAAATATATGCTGGGTGGTGTATACCCCTTTTCTTGACATTGCTCCGTGCTCTGCATGATATGTCACTGTCATCCACCAAATAGTTCTCATCTCCACCAAGTACACCTTCTTCACATGTGCGACTCCAGACCGAATAACAGTGTACACAATGCTACTCCCACATGACGTGTACTGCCCAGAAATGAAGACTCACTCCGTGAATTGGTTCTGTGGCCTTGCGGTTCGATATTTTTTTGCCACTGGCGCTAAGAATATTCTCGATTTTTGGACTTAATGCGAACGGACAAATTGCCCCATTGCCTGTAATCCGAAATATAGGCAATACTCTTCCCACTTCCTTTGGCGTGCTTTCTATGCCCCGCTGCGTAGTTGGAATGTCCCTGCAATGAGAAGTTGATCTGATGCACTATTTTTGGTACTATGTTCCCCAACAGTATCCCGTTCTCCCGTTCTCTTTAGAACCTTATCTCTGTTACTTATATTTGATACCGTCTCCCACTTTTCCTTTTCTCCTTTCTTAGTTTAGGTAGAACTGTTGGGATAAGCACAGTTAGGAGACAGTGCCTAAAGTGGTGCAATTTTTTTCTTTTTTTTTTGGGGGGGGGGGTCATAGTGGCACTGGCAAATACACCCCTTTTTTGTGGGATCCTTTACAATTACAAAAGTGAGGGAGGAAAAAAGTTGTCAGTGTAGATGGCTATCGAGCAGGAGACCCGAGTTCTATTTCTGCTATTTCCAACGACCTTTCCTTAATGGGAGGACTGGTAAATGGTACCCTCAGCCTAG